>NW_027204060.1:0-600000 GCF_024711535.1 Dipodomys merriami
AATTTGAATATATCAGGTCAAGTCAGATGGCTTATGAAAGCCATTTTTCTCCCTGTTGAGGATTTTGGAACTTGTCCAAGTATAGAACATTACTGTTATTTTCTGAATGTATTCCAAGGAGTTCTGAAGTGTTAAGTACATACTGGCAGAAAAAAATGTAATGTCTTCGTTGAGTACATTAAAACTAAATGACACCTTCAGAACTCTTAAGATCAGTATGAAAAATGTTACAGAAAACATGATCAAATTGGTATGTGGAATGAAAATTGAAAGTCCCAAAATCAGATAATTTATCATCTTACCTGGAGTAGTTAAGACCTTTCTTTAGTTTGCTCTAGATTGTACCTACATGTGTAATCTAATTTGTTTTCTTCAAGAATAGAATTTAGAGACAATACGTCTTCCTCAGTGTAGAATATTGTAGCAGATAGCCTCTGTATGGACAGATTCTTTTTTAGTTTTGTTCTAAAAATTGGAGTCTCCTTATCATTCTCTTGGGACATCTCTTAGCTGTCTGCTTTCCCAGAATTTTGTCTTTACGTGATAAACCTAATCAAAGCTACATTCAAGTTACTCTAATAAAATTCTATGATTTTTAAAAACAGCAAAGTGATACTTAAAACATGTTTTCTTGTGTTCATTAGAAATACTGCATATACTTCTATTTATTCTATACCCAGTATTTCTATGATTGAACTAGGGTGTGATTTAAATTATATATGAATATATAAAAATAATATGTAACACACAAATATAAAGATATATAATTATATATAATGCATATACTCACAGTCTTCCTGTGATTCAGAGAAGCATGTAGATCTCATCAATGTCATTTCTTAAGTAGAGTTCTAAAATTAACACTTTGATACAAATTTTATGCATATAATTAAGTGATATAAAGGTAGTTGAAAAATACATTGTAATGCACTACTATATTATATATAAACCCAGCATAATTTTACTAGAATAAAACAATGAAATAGATGAATTTTTAACAAATATTGAATGGTCTCTTCATCTGTCCTTTCTCAGTGTTAAGGTTGTTGGTGTAAGCACTAATATGACTGGAGCGCAATATTCTAGTTATTTGTATTCCCATAATAGTGAGTGTACATATAAGAGCCGCATTAATATTTAATGAGAAAAAGGCAGAAGACTGATACTAACCACGCATGAGAGTTAAAATCTTAACAGTGTTTTGTGGTTGTATTGAATATATACATCAAGTTGAGGATAATGAATACCTGACAGTACTGACTCTTGTCTGTTGATGAACATGAAATAAATCTCTATTTATTGACTTATTCCTTCATCAGAATTTAATAGTTTTTATCTTATATGTCTTAAACTTATTTGTTCGATCATACCAAGTATTTTGTTTGAGAGTATTATTATAAAGGTACTTACAAAGCATGAGGTTAAAAAGTATTTCAAACTCCACATATCATTGCAAATATAGGGAAAAGCATTGGACCTTTGCATATATGGACCTTATATCTGCAAACATGCTATGTAGTTTATAATCCAGGAATTTATTACACTTTTGTTTTCATCCCGTTGACAATTTTATGATAATTATGTGATTATTTCTCTACTTTACCTTGAGCTTGTTAACAGGACGGTGTATTTTCCAAAAATATGAATATAGGTTAACTTTTCTATTTGTTTTTGAAATATATGGATACAGACTAACTGTTGCATTGATTTCCAAAATAATCTCATACTGGTTGGGAAACATATTTGATACATCTTTCAATCCTGTGCACATTCAGATGTTATACCATGTGATTTCATTTTAAACGTGTATCAATTGGATTCTGTAATCGTGGTGTTTAATGCATAGGAGATTTTGGTGTTATTTTCATGATTTTTTGTAACTCAGTGTTGTAACATAGCTTGTGTTCTTGCTTCCATACTGAATAGTTCTGGTTTATATCAGTAGACCATGCTCAGGCAATCTGCAGACGGGACACCAGGGACCAAGTGGCACCTGGGCATGACCATGATTACCCAGCCAGAAGCCTGGCCTGCCAAGGACTGCGGTAAACTCCCACCTGGTACCAAATCCTCCCAGTGAGCTCTCACCACCACCACCACCAGAGCCTCCCAAGTGAGCTACCACCACCACCAGAGCCTGCTGTGATCTCCCACCACCAGAGCCTGTTGTGAGCTCCCACCACCACCACCAGACTGTGCGGTGAACACTCACCTCCACCAGAGCCCTCGGTTGAACTCCTCCTACCAGATCCTGTGGTGCTCTCCCACCACCAGAGCCTGCACTGAGCTCTTACCACCACCAGAACCTGTAGTGAGCTCCCACTACCAACAGAACCCACGGTGAGCTCCCACGTCCACCAGATCCTCCAAGTTAGCTCCCCGAACACCAGAGCCTCCCAGTAAGCTCCTACCACCACCAGAGCCTGCAGGGAGCTCCCACTACCACCAGAACCTGTGGTGAGCTCCCACCACCACCAGAGCCTCCCAGTTAGCCCCCACCACCACAGAGCCTGTGGTGAGCTCCCACCACCACCAGAGCCTCCCAGTGAACTCCCACCAGCAGAGCCTCCTAGTGAGCTCCCACCACCACCAGAGCCCAAAGTGAGCTCCCCCATCTTCATGTGATGGCAGCCAATGAGTGAGCACATTAGCTTGAGGATAAATCCAGCACTATTCTTCCATGATCACTGACAGCTGCCCTGTGCAAACCCCAGGTTGTACTGTCTGAGGTCTGTCCCTGCTAGTGTGAAGTGTTTTCTTCCTGAAGAATCAGGAAAACATGACCCCACCCAAAGAAAAGAGAAACATTGCTTAGCTGAACTGAAGAAAGGGATATCTGGGCTGGGAAGGTGGCTCAGTGGTAGAGCGCTTGCCTTGCAGGCATGAGGCACCACATAAGCAAAAAGAAAAAAGCCAGAAGTGGTGCTGTGGCTCAAGTGGTAGAGCGCTAGCCTTGAGCTGAAGAGCTGAGGGACAGCGCCCAGGCCCAGAGTTCAGGCCCATGACTGGACCCAAAAAAAAAAAAAAAAAAAAAAAAAAAGAAAGGGATATCTAGGAACTGTTGGACCGAAACCTGCCAATAACCCTTCTAATTCAGTGGACCTATAAGGAGCAAAAACTGGGAAATAAATGATATTAAGAAGATACATTAAAAATGAGGAATTAAAAAATCAAAGCCATGTGCTAGGCTCAGCATATAATCCAGGCTACTCAGGAAGCTGAAATGGGGCAAATGGGACTGTAAAGTGAAAACAACATGCATATTTAGAAAATCCTAAAAAGGTGGAAGGTTTATTTCAAAAAACAATGGCTGAAATTTTTCCAAATTAGGGAAGCAATGTGGACATCTAGGTTTATGATACCTAAGGATAGCTAAGCATTCTAAACCTGAAAATATCTCAAACATATTCTGTAATTGCCAAAAGAGAATTTTCAAAGCATTGAGAAAAAAGTAACTTGTCATATTAATGGGAGCTCAAATAACATTATCACAGTATTTCTAATCAGAAATCTTACAGACAAGAGGAGAAAGATCTGATATTGACAGACACAAAAAATATGCCAAAGATTTTGGGAAAGGAATCCAAGTCTGTCAGGACAAAGAGCCATCAAGTCATGTTGGAAGATAGTAAGATATAAACAAATAAATGATTAAAAGTCAAACTTACAAATGGCCATAACAAGCTCTTCTCTGTCAAATGTAAATAAAGAGAAATTTAGAAGCTGAATGAGTAAAAACACATGATTCAACAATTCCCTACCTAACGAAGAATATTTTCAGACTAATTCTTCAAAAGCAGCATTGCACTGATACAAAATTAGATCTGGAATACACGTACAGCTGTAGAACACACAAAAACAATCTATGTAGATCAGTTTGATAAACCAATGAAAATCACAGTGAAAACTATTATTAGAGCTACAAAAGGTAAATAGACCACAAAAGTGAAGTGGATCACCCTGTGTATGATCAGTAATCCCAGCACCAGATGAGTGAAGTTCATGTCCATGAACTCATAAGGGTCAGGAATGGAGACACTTCCACAGGACCATGTGTCTGCCTTCAGCCATGGCCATGAGATCCAACTACTCCAGGAAAGAAAAATAGCTGGATGACACATCCTGTATGGAATGGTATTGTGCTGAAAATAAAAACCATCTTGATAACTGTTAGGGTAGAAATTCACAAGTCAATAAAGGAGAGGCTTCCTAAAAGAAAGTACAGGAGGGAATGGAAATGAGGACCGCATATCATTGGATATATGACCAGGATTCCTCACAGTACACAGACAGTTTCCCAGTGCCACAAAACAATATAGGAACACTAAAGGAAGAAATGCTGTTGGTCTAGATGCAGAAAGCTCCAGAAACATAGTCAGAAAGCTCAATATAAATTGATTTGTGAATTTACTTTTTTTTTTTGGCATTACCTAAGATATCAAAATGAAGTAATTTTTTTGGTATGACCTAAGAGATCAAAATGAAGTAATTTTAAAATTTTGTCTGAAAGCGTGGTGCCAGTGACTCACCGCCTGTAATCCTAGCTACTCAGGAGGCAGACATATGAGGATCACAGTTCAAAGCCAGGGCAGGAAAGTCCATGAGACTCCTATCTCCAATAAACCATTCAGTAAACCAGAAGTGGCGCTGTGGCTCAAGTGGTAGAGTGCTAGCCTTGAGCTGAAGAGCTGAGGGACAGCACCCAGGTCCAGAGTTCAAGCCCCACAACTGACAAAAAAAAATTTAAAAAATCATTTTCAAAATGAACTGTGGCTATGACATCATTTTCATCATTTCAGAATTTAAAAAACTTTTTTTGGTCGGTCCTGGGTCTTGAAAATGAAAATTTTAACCTAACTACAAAACAAATATTCCTTAGTCATCTACAAGATGCTAAAAAATATGTCATATTCTAAGGGGAAAAAACTGATCCTTAAAATAAATGATCAGTTTATGTATATATTATGGTAGTTTATTTGGCTCTACCTCAAATTAGGAACACATGTTTTATTTCATATGCAGAATCTAGACCTAAAAATTAGGACATAATAAATGAAAATGTGACTCACTGGATTCAAGTGTCAGTAGGAAGAGAGGGAATAAAAGGTGAGGGTGATGGGATATGAATGTAATAAAGTACAATATATTAAAGTATAAAAATAGCATAATAAAACCCACTAAAATTTAAAAGGAGGTGAAAAGGGGGATTAGAAAGATGGAGATATCACAATGCAGCGCATCTGTAAAATTAGAATGCACTAATACATATGAGAATAATGTATATAATATGCAATAATATAGGACTGTAAAATATTAAACCTTGTATATTATTAACACTTAAACTTGAAATGCTAAAAATAGTAGGAAATTAATGATATTCTTTGAGGGAGAAGTATCTATATTACATGCATTATTTGTAAATTTTTCCAGTAAGAAGTTTTTTTCTTCCACTTATTTATTCACTAATAGTCTTATAGCAAAACAGACTGCTATTTATTTATTGTATGTTTTTTAAAATCTGTATTATGCTTTATAAATGCTGGATTATTCATACTTTTAGTCCCAAGTCCACAAGCATTTTCTTCCCTCATACTTATAACTCTGGTCTACTCATGGTAAAAACATTAAATAAATTCTGATAGAATCGTATATTATTCTAAGTCAAGGTCACAAAACACAAGGCAACTTGAGAAACTGTCAAGGAAATGAGCAACTTCAAAGGACATAGCAATTAAGAACATCGAGTCAAATCAGGGAAATCAGAATCAGCCATGAAATTTAATTAATAAAGTGTGTTGATATTGATTCAATGGTTGTACCAAATGTAATGTACATATATGACACGGTAATAATAGAATGTGTGTCCAGTGTGTGTGCATGTTTGTGCCTTGTATATTTTACGTTTTTTCTTCATAAATACAAAATTTCTAAAATAGTGTATTAATGAAAAATAAATAAAAATATATACTGCATATATTAAAATATTCACAGCTGGAAAGCTGGTTGAACAATTTTAATTTTCATTTAAATATTAACAGTAAAATAGTATGCATTGGTATTGGGACAGCTTTTAGACCCCTCGAACAAAATGTAGTTGAGGAAATAAAGCCATTCATGAAAAATAATTGACTTTGTACATGAGTGTCAAGACTACTCAGGGTTAAGTGGAGCCTGTCTGGCCTTTGATGGATGGTAAAGCAAACGGAATTGTCTACATGTGAAATAAATGCCAAGACGTTTTGTTTTTAATTTATGTGTATTAGTGTCTAACTCTTTCCATTGGTCCTGATCTAATGACATTCATGTATAAATTTTAACAGCTTTAGATTTTATATTCCCTAATATTTTGCTGGTATGTATTATTAGATATAATTTTCTTCATGTTCTGTTTTCTACTTTAGCAAAGTAATATTACCTTTTCCCTTTAGTGCCACAGGGATTCAAAGGGATAGTGCCCAAGCCCTAGGACTGGTACCTAAATAAATAAATAAAGCAGATTTCCCAAGATAAACGCTCTGGGGATTCAGAACATTAGCCAACAGGTGATTGATTACCCAGTGTTGTTGTTAGCTGGAGCCACCGAGAGAAGCAGGAGACAGCAACAAAGGAGAACACTTTCAAAAGATCCAGCAACAGTGGAAACAGTGGTTTTGATTTCTGTTGTGCTTTTTCTCTTTTTAGTCAGGTAAGGTGGGATGGGGAAACTTAAGTCAATATGCCACTAGAATTATCAGTTAGTTTTATTGTATAGGTAATAAATAGTACATACTCCACAACATTAATACTCTTTCATGTTTATCTGTATTTTTAATTTCAAAACACTTATTGAACATTCACTTTTACTATCTTTCTTAGGGTAATTTAGAATTTTCATTGCTCCATATGGCCTAGATTTATTCTTGATTTTTCAGGACACACACACACACACACACACACACACACACACACGTGTGTGTGTGTGTGTGTGTGTGTGAGAGAGAGAGAGAGAGAGAGACTTGAAGTAACTTCAGGGTCCTTTGAAATTTGTATTTAGTTACTTTTTCTTTAATTAGCCATAAGCATGTGATCATTTCTAGAGTAATAATTGCTATTTTAATCTCTCTCAAATTCACAGCTATTTTTGTGGGTCGATTTATAGTTGCTGCTCTTGAACCCTTATGGACTATGAGACTGATTAATATTTGTAAATGTATCACAGAACAGTAAGTATGACATGAGGGGTTAGAGGACAGATATCTAGTCCAGACTGGAGTTGGAGATATTTAGATGAGTTGGCACAATCGGTGAAATTTTTCCACTGAAAGGTAATTTACCTAATAAGAAAGGCTTGGTGGTAGTTTTAATGATTTAAAAACAAACAAACAAACTGTGGATCATATGATCTGTATCACGAAAGAATAAGGACTAGGTGTAGATCCTCAGCTTTTTGAGGCCAGATGCGAATGCACAGGGCTTTGTGTGTACCGAGATATCCTCAAGGCAGAACGCACTGGGGCTCTTAAGCAGTAGCAGGCGAGAGAAGATTCAGGAAATGTTCTGTTGGTGTGCTACTATTCCTCTCATTATTTATGATGTTCTTATTTTCTTCCTTCCACTCTTCATTTCCTATTGTTGTCTATGTCCTACCTTCTACTCTTGTTGCCTTTCACTTCTACTCATGAATATGAAGTTTGATCCATTTGGAGTTGATTCTGGTGCAGGGTGATATATAAGGCTCTAGCTTAACCAATTTTGCCAGCACCATTTACTGAAGAGGCTGTCTTTCTTCCATTCTATTTTTTTTACCTGCCTTATTGAAGTTTAGGTGGTTATAGGTCTGCGGGTTCATTTCTGGGTTTTCAATTCTATTCCATTGGTCCTCAGGTCTGTTCTTGTGCCAGTATCAGGCTGTTTTGATTACTATGGCTTTGTAGTAGAGTTTGAAATTTGGTCTTGCTATTCCTCCAGCACTGTTCTTTGTGTTAAGGATCGTTTTTGCTATTCGGGGTCTTTTATTGTTCCATATGAATTTTTGGATTGCCTCCTCTATTTCCTTGAAGAATGAGGTTGGAATATTGATAGGTATCGCATTGAATTTGTGGATAGCCTTGGGAAGTATCTTAGTGATGAACCTCTTACTGCAAACATCTGCTATCATTGTGATTTTTAACATAAGAAACCAGTTGCTCTCAAGACTAAGAAACAATTGTTGTTCTTTGTAAAACTTTATTATAATTTTTAAGTTATTTGAATGATTCTGAGATCACTATTTGATTCTGACATTTCTGTATTGAATTTGAAAGCATATTCACCTGGAGTTTCTTCTTTTGTACTTCACATAATCAGCTTTTCAGTTAATAGTGATGCAGCATTATTGTAGATCATTTAATAAAGACCTTAGGAAGTGAAAACAACAAGTGGGATCTTGCTTTCTGGATTCCCTGCTGGTGTAATTTGGGTGGGTATTCCTGGAGAATTTTTGCTTACTGAAATACATACAGTTTTCATATTACTGACCATGCATTCTCAGTGTTTGCTTATATAGCACATATCTTCAGGATTACATACTTCAAAATGTTTAATAATTTTAGTAGTCTTATACTTTCACATTCTACCTATGTATGATAGTATACTTAATATCACTATTGACTAACACAATTCAACAATATCCTATTACATGTATTATATGTGTTTCTGTGTAAATACAAGTATCAGATACATCAGTGTATGTGTGTGTATATTTGCATGTGTATTTTCAGTCCAACACAGTTATCCGGTGTGTGCATTAAAGTGTTTTCAAACAATGATTCATTTTGAAATCTTAAAAACACTGGGAATCCATTCTTCCTGGCTTTGTCTTTCCCTTTTGATTGATTGATTTTTTTTTTAAATTCTGGTCCTAGGGCTTATGCTTGGGGACTGGGAGCAGTCCATGTGCATTTTTGCTCAAGGCTGGTGCTCTACCACTTGAGCCACAGGCCCACTTCTGGCTTTTTGGTGAGTAATTGGAAACAAGACTCTGATGAAGTTTCGTGAATAGGTGGAGATCTGCTAGGATTACAGGCTAGAGTCACTTTTTGCTTGTTAAGACAATAGCTATAACAAGAAAAGGACTGAAACTTCTAATGACTGATATTGTAGGTCAATAAGCCTATTTATTAGCCACTGTATATATGGTTGTTACTATTGTGAGTTGTCTGCACATTTCCCATTTTAAAAAATTAATTTGTTCTTTATGCTATTAATATATTTGTTCTATCAAATGTAGTAATTTGAATGATAATAGTTTTTCACAAAATTATACGTCCACTATCAAAAAACAATAAAGAAAAATGAAAGCAAAATCATATCATTTCTTTTCCCAATTATTCAGAAAAGAAACCTCTATTAGTTTTATTTACTTTTGTTCAGTTGTGTAGTTAGAAACACAGATGTTCATTTTTATTGTGTCTTGAACATACTTACATTAGCATGTACCCTTTATCTGACGTAAACTACAGGTTTAGCTTTGTGAAATACTCAGAACTTCCTTGCGGTAGAGCCAGTACAGTCCCGCCCCTCCAGTGAAGCCCGCCCCTTTTGGTGATGCCCTACCCCTCCAGTGATGCTCTGCCCCTTCCAGTGTAGCCCGACCCATCCAGTACAACCCGCCCATTCAGTGAAGGCACACCCCTTCCAGTGAAGCTCTGCTCCCGTGCAGGCCCCCATAGGATGGCTTAGTGGTTGTAGTGGCCCACAGCACTGCCTGTGGGTCTGCCAAGCTTGGGGTCCAGCCTCTGATGCAGGGCATCCACAGGGCTCCCGTGGGTACCTTCTGCAGTGTGTGAGGCAGGGCCCGAGTTGGGCACGGACACGAGGGGCAGAGACGATGGGGAGTGGTCAATGTGGCTGGATGAGAGCAGAACCCTAACGGCTTCTGCATGGGAGGCAGGGCGCCAGTGCTCACGCCTCCATCCCTGTCACTCAGGAGGATCGCGGTTAAAACTAGTCCAGGCAGGAAAAGCCTTGAGACTGATCTCCAATTAACCACCAGAAAACCGGAAGTGGCCCTGTGGCTCCAGTGGTAGAGCGCCAGCCTTGAGCTGAAGAGCTGAGGGACAGCGCCCAGGCCCAGAGTTCAAGCCCACGACCATCCCCTCCCCCCAAAAAGGAAAAACAAAAACAAACTAAGGAAAGTAGTGGTAAAATAGCTCATGACAGCTGATAATTTTTGGCTTGGTTACTCAAAGACAATTTAGAAAGTGAAGTCAGAAAATATGATTTAGTGTATTACATTAGTCACTATCAAAAATTGGTATTTGACATTTTTGGAGCTTCTAAAAGAATGTTTATGCTATAAACTAATGTGGCCCTATAAGTTAAACTTAACAATTTATAAATAAGCATTACCAGAAAGCACCACTTAGATACACAGATTTTAGATATACAGGCTTTCATATTTCCTATGTTTCCTTCTCTTTTTATTCAAATATATTATTCACATTTTTCATAATACTGATTTTGCTTCTGCATATAAAGTTGAACATTATACTTTCCAAAGTCTTATCTCTTGTGTGAACATCTCTGTTTAAAGCACCAAGTATGTATTGGTTTATTAAATTTCTTTAGTAGGTTACTTTAAGCATAACTCTAACCCCTTCATTCCATTCATTTTTTGTTTGTGTGTGCTGGTGCATAGGACTTGCGCTCTCACTTTGCTTCTTATGCTCATGGCTGGTGCTCTACCAATTGCGCTATTCCTCCAGTTGGGCATTGGAGATAAGCAGTCTTGAGGTATTTTCTACTTGGGCTAGGTTCTCTGATCTTCAGACCTCAGACATTTGAGTAGCTACAATTACAGGAGTGAGCCACAGGTGCTGGCTTCATTCCATTCTTTATACTGTGACCATTTACAAACAGAAGTATGGAAAAGAAATGATTTAAAATTATTGATAGTTTTCTATTATATTTCTGATAAGAACAGAGTTCTTCTGGTCACAGAATCTGTTTTCTTTTACTTTGACCCCATGTGCTCATCATCTGGATGTTGCTGGCCCTTTGGCCAGTCTTTGTCTAGAACATTCAAAGCCTGGACTGCCAGCATTTCAGTAGTAGCCCTACCAGCAAGCAAGTCTATGCAGCACTGCTGAGATGAGAACTAGTTCAATTTTTGTTTGTGTTTTGGCTGCATTAGAAGATGTCAGAGGAATAACTGACATCTAAATCTTCTAAAAGTAAGATCAGTTTGACTTTAAAAGTTGACAAGATACATAGAAAATAGCAAATGCTCATGATGAATATTATATGGAAGGAAAAATAATTGAATAATTTTATCAAAATATCTTATTATAGTTCATGAAGATTTATTCTAAAAGAATTTAACTTTTCAATATATACTTCTGATAAACTCTTTTCTTCTTGTTTTGTTTGGACATCCTAGGCTAAGACAAATATGCAATGTATGAGACAAATTACTCTGAAGTATCAGAATTTATATTTCTTGGGCTTTCTACCTACAGACCAGTGCAGCATTTCCTCCTTGCCTTCTCTACCGTGTTTTATGTGACCATTGTTCTAGGAAATATCTCCGTTGTGCTCACAGTGACTTTAGACTTCCACCTACATTCTCCCATGTATTTCTTTTTAGGAAACCTCTCATTTATTGACCTATGCCTGTCTACTTTAACAGTTCCCAAAATGATTTCTGACTTGTATTCTGGCCACAATACCATTTCATTCCAGGGTTGTGTCACACAGATGTTTCTCCTCCATGTCCTGGGGGGGTCTGAGATGGTGCTACTCATAGCGATGGCTGTGGACAGATACGTGGCCATTTGCAAACCACTACACTACCTGCGCATCATGAGCCCACGAATGTGTAATTCACTTCTGTTTGGAGTATGGGTTATTGGACTTATTCACTCAGTGATTCAGTTAGCTTTTGTTGTGCATTTGCCTTTTTGTGGCCCTAATGAGATAGACAGCTTTTATTGTGATCTTCCTTGGTTTATTAAACTGGCCTGCAAAGATACTTACAAAATGGAATTCTTGGTAACTGCTAACAGTGGGTTAATTTCCCTTGGCACTTTCTTCTTATTGCTTCTCTCCTATACCTTCATACTCTTCACTGTGTGGAAAAGCTCTTCTGGTGGATTGCACAAGGCCCTCTCTACTCTTTCAGCTCACATCACTGTGGTGGTTTTGTTCTTTGGACCGTGCATCTTTGTTTACATGTGGCCATTTCCTACAGTACCTGTGGATAAGTTTCTTGCAATTCTGGATTTTATGATTACGCCCATCCTGAATCCCGCCATTTACACACTGAGGAACAAAGACATGAAGCTAGCAATGAGGAGGCTGAATGGTCAACTTTTGAGTTTGAAAAGAATCTCCTAAAAAACTTAAAAGAACAGAAGTTGTGTCTTCAGAAAACTCTACTGTAAACATAAGTATTTCGTGGACTCTTGTATTGTGAGAAAATTTATTGTTCCTCATCCAGAAGACTGAAAATCTCGGATAGTTTACTTCCAGTTTTTAACTGATAATGTGATTAATTGGATATTTCTCAGCAATTTTACATAGTTTAAGAGTTTTCAAGTCATTCTTTATGTTGTCTAAAATTGTGTTGCTCTACAGAAAATCTGAAATTATTTATAAAGTTGAATCCAAATGTGTGTTTATAGACCTACTGGAATTATTCAATAATTTCCTCTCATTAGGTTGAAAAGAATCTCATTTACAGAGAATGAATAGTTCATTCTCATCACAGTTAATTTTAGCAAACAAGCCATATTGATATTTGTCTTTCTTTTCTTACTTTATTATACTTATAAACATAGTCACAGGAATTTAAATTTGTATACATTACGTGAAAAATGAATACTGTAATTTGTGGGCAGTGATGGGAGGGGAAGTTGGAAGAAAGCAAAGAAAGTGTTGACATTGTTCAAAACAGAAATATACACATAAGCTGATTTATGAAATGGCAACCCCTCTGTATAACCCCTTTTATAATAACAATAAGATTATGTATTTTAAATATAAAATTATAAAGAAATTTAACCTAGTAAAATAAATACTGTTATGATTCTTATGAAAATAATGAAGTTTTCATGCCCAGTGTCAGTGGCTCATGCCTTTAATCCTAGCTACTCAGGAGGCTGATCTCTGAGGATCCTGGTTCAAAGCCATCCTGAGTAGGAAAGTCCCTGAGACTCTTATTTCCAATTAAACACCAGAAAACCAGAAGTAACACTGTGATTCAAGTGGTATAGCACAAGCCTTGAGATGAAGAGCTGAGGGACAGTGCCCAGACCCAGAGTTCAAAGCCCCATGACCAACAAAAGAAGTAGGAGGAAGAGGAAGACAAGAAAGAGGAGAAGGAGGAGGAGGAAGAGAAAAAGGAGGAGGAGGAGGAGGAGGAGAGGGAGGACGATGCCGACAACAACAACAACAAGAAAGAAGAAGAGGAGGGAAAAAAGTGAAGTTTTCAACTATAAAATAGTGATGTTTTGACATCTGGTCTCTCAGAGGACAGTTAGCATTCTTGCCCTAACCTGTAGTTTAACCATTCCTATGTCTGTACTTGTGTACTGTTATGGATTTAGAAAGTAGAAACATTAATTCAGTGAATAAATGAAGGTTGAGCTGGAGGTATGTACAGAGAGGAACCTCATAGGCAGATCAGGTCAACATTGCATCCAGTTAGTAGATAAGGTAAAGGGTGTGTACTTAGATCCCCAAGCTTAGACATCTGTCCAGCACACAGAATAGGACAGCATTTTTAGAAATTAACACTTTATGCTTATAATGAGAAGAAACATGCTCCCATCTAATTTTCAAAATACACTCCCATGTATTTTGTTGTTGTTGATGATGATGTTGTTCATGGGACTTGAACTCTGGGCCTGAGCACTGTCTCTCAGCTCTTCAGCTCAAGGTAAGTGCTCTGCCACTTGAGCCACAGCACCAATTCCGATTTTCTGGGGGTTAATTGGAGATAAGAGTCTCTCTGGGGCTGGGAAGGTGGCTCAGTGGTAAAGTGCTTGCCTTGCATGCATGAGGCCCTGGGTTTGATTCTTCAGCACCACATAAGAAGAAAAGCCAGAAGTGGTGCTGTGGATCAAGTGGTAGAGTGTTAGCCTTGAGCTGAAGAGCTGAGGGACAGCACCCAGACCCAGAGTTCAGGCCCCAAAACTGACATAAAAAAGGGGGACTGGGAAGATGGCTCAGAGGCAGAGCACTTACCTTGCATGCATGAGGCCCTGGGTTCGATTCCTCAGCAAGACATAAGAAAAAAGTGTCTCACGGATTTTCCTGCCTGGACTAGCTTTGAACCACAATCCTCAGATCTCAACCTCCTGAATAACTAGGATTATAGGTGTGAGCCAGCAGTGCCTGGCTTCATACTGTATTTTGTATTTTATAGTCCAGAGTGATGAATAATAAAGTATCAATTACAGTGCACTTTTTATTTAAAAATAAAAATCTTAATAAGTAAAATATGTGAGTCTAAAAACATTGAAATGTTTTCTGTTTGAAATTTCCATCATAGATGGTTCTTATTATGAAACATTCTTTTAGGATGTCAGCTTAAAACTTAATGCCTAGTAAGTGTTTTAGCGACTACTGCATAATGTCATCTTTTCAGAAGTTGGAAAAAAGATACATATATAGTGCCAAAGTTTCTTAGTCATGTGTCTAAATACATTATAGTATAGTAGGTTGGAAGCCAGTTTGATGAGCATTTAAGGCCATGTCATAATTTACTGGTAGTTTTGACTGTATTCTCTGGACAGTGTCCAAGGAGTTCCATTGAGGTCATAACCAGTATCTCCCAAAAGTACATTGATAATTATCTCCTGTACATAAAAATTAAAGTAATCAGGAACTTCTGCTGTGGAACCTCTTCTTCTAGTGTCACTAGGTTGATAAAATTTCACAATAGTTCAAAACAGTTGAAGATAGTTACTATGAAATTTAAGATGGTCATAAATCTTGCAGTCTTTTCAGGAATGTCTTTGCTTTTAACGTTCCAGTCCCCACACCTATCATGTCTGAAAGTAACCATATTGGAGATAAGGTCTAAACTTGTGGTATTTGAAAGTAGGTGAGTTCTAATACAACATTTATTGTCTCTGAAGCATAAAGCATTATCAGTCATGTACTTGTATAGAGACTAGGACTTTAAGGGAACAGCAAAAAGGTAGACATTCAAATGCCAAGGAAGGAACTGTGAAGAGAAATAAAATCTCCTAATGCCTTGAATTTGAATTTCTCAGACTCAGGAATAGGGAATTATATTGAAGTATTCCTTTCTCTTCAATTTTTAGAAGATTTTAAACTATTAATTGTATCAGTTCTTTAAGTCTTAAATAGAATTTAATGGCCAGTTCATTAGATCCTGTTCTTTTCTTTGACTAGAGACTTTTATTGCTAACTCAATTATAGTTTTGTTCTGATATTCCATTTCTTCATTATTCAATCTTAGTAGATGGAAATTTCTAGCAATTCAATGATTTGTTTCTACATCATCTAAAGTATTGGCATGTCGTTATTCATTATAACCCCTTACTTTCTTGGAATTTCAGTGATAGTAGTTGTGACATAACTGCATATTTTTTCAGTATTTTATTTTTATTGTTATTGTAGAGTTGATATAGAGAGGGGTTACAGTTATACAACTCAGATAATGAGTACAATTCTTTTGGAACCATGTCTGCCTTCCCTCACCCTCTGCCAGTTTTTCTCTCCTGCCCCCACCCACATAAAGTAGATAGTATTATACATGTAGTAGTATGCATTAGTATACTATGTAAAAATGGTTTGTACATATTGGAAGCCTAGAAAGTGCTTAATGAAATGTGACGATTATTGCTTTTATAAATTTAATTGTTATAGTGTCTTGTAATCTATAGACACAATAGTTATGTCCACTGAGAGTTTATTTCCTACGGCAAGAATTTAAGCATAGTTTTAGAGTATATTTTCTTAATGAAAAAGATACAACACATATTTCTATGGACACTCATAATTTACAGAAATTACATCATGTATGAGGTTTCATTTGCAGGTTGAATGTGTGTTTAAACTGTAGCACTTAGAGGATTTTCTGATCACCAGAAATCTAACAATGATTACTTGAAATGGCATGCTGATTCATCAGTTTTTTAATGGTGTATTAAATCTCTTTATTTCTCAGTGTATAAATGGCTGGATTCAAAAGAGGTGCAATTACTGTATAAAACACAGCAAGAAACTTATACACCCAAGTGATGTTGACTGGCCACAGATAGATGAAGATGCAGAGTCCAAAGATGAGCACCACCACTGTAATGTGGGAGGTACAGGTAGAGAGGGCCTTTGACACAGCATCTTGAGAACAAAGGAAGACGGTCATCAGGATGTGAGTGTAGAGATCATTATAAGAAAGAAGCAAATTGTTGCCAAAACACCACTGTTGGCATTTATAAGTATTCCCAAAGTATCTGTATCCATGCAGGCTAGTTTCATCACTAAAGGGATGTCACAGAAAAAGCTACCCACCATTCTGGGTCCACAGAAGGGTAACTCCCAAATCATGATCAGTTGACTCAGGCATGCACAAACGCAATGATCCATCCTGTCAAAACTAACCAGATGCACTTTTGCCTGTCCATGATGCTGGAGTAGCGGAGTGGCTTGCAGATGGCCACTTAATGGTCATAGGCCATCTTCACAAGAAGCACCATCTCAGCCCCTCCAAAGAAATGCATACAGAAGATCTGGCTCATGCAGCCCCCAAAGGAAATGGTCTTGTTCTCCTGCAGGAAGTTTGTGGTCAGCTTAGGCTTGTTTACTGAGGAGAGGCAGAAGTCAACAAAGGAGAGATTAGCTAACAGGGAGTACTTGGGCAAGTGGAGATGGTGGTCAGCAGCACCACGAAGAGATTTCCCACAACCGTTAGCAGGTAGAGTGTAGAAAATGGCAGTAGGAGGAAGATCTTCAGCTCCTCAGAGTCACAGAGTCCCTGAAAAATAAACTCAGACACCACCGACTGGTTTGCTTCCTCCATTTCTTACACTGTGTTCTAATGGAACAGAAAGAGAAAGCAGTGAACTGAGGTTATAAACAAGACCTTAATGATTATGTTCTGATAAACATGTAATAATAAACTAAATTCTTAGTATATTACTAAACCAGGAATGTAAAATAAGTATTTTTTGAATCTGGATATGTACAATATCGTACATACAGGGAGATATGTATCTGTAATAGGCAGGACAAAAACCTTAGTCATCAGAAGTATAGATGTGTAAAAATGAATATTTTAATAAAAATTATCAGTAGTAAAGTTCCTCATAAGTTTTCTAAGCCTTGAATGTATGCCTTTGTGGGAATAATTACAAGTATTCTCCAGTTCCTAGCTGTAAAATACATTTGTAGCCTCTTTATTTTACTAGAACAAGTATAGGGAAATCATCTAATGACAAATTTTAAGTATGATCATGTATTTATCAGACATAAATCTATTATTAAGTGAATATGCCAGCATAGACTGAATTAATCAAAATCTATTCCAAGCTGATTATTTTCCTGGAGGTAGACTGGAGATGGACATTTTATGTTCTGAAGACACTACATATGATAACTTGACATTGGTAGTATCACACACTGTTCCTTATTGCACTTTGACTCTTCCCATACAATGTAATCACCAGATAAGATATTCCTTAGCTTACGCAATGTTGCATTCCTTTTTCTTAACTAACAGGTAGTGGTGATTTCTTTTTAGAGACTAGCTTCAATTATAGATATGTGAGAGCTTTTTTTGTTCTTATTCATATTATCTCCCTCCTGGGAAGTGATACAAATTCTATATTCATTAAATTCTGTATTTCTTAAGTTGTTGTCATGGAAATCTCCATAATGTACAAGCCCCCAATCAAACACCCTTTTCTTCCCTCTTTTTTTCCTTCTCTCTTTCTTCCTCCTATCTGTTAGTTCTGCTTTTTTTCCTTACTTTTTCTTTCTTCCCTTCAATTTCCCTATTTTTCCTTTACCATTTTAGACTAGAAATTAAAGGCATAAAATTTTTGATTAACAAGCAGATATTGCATGCCAGTTCTGTATTAAGCATTTGGAAATAATTTTACTCTAACAACCACGTTTTATTGGTATTTTGAAGATGCAAACACATAATCTTCCCAATTTATACAGTTACTTGGACATTTAATCTAAAGTGGGAAAGCCAGAGTATAAACTGAAAGATGTAAAGACTACAAATTAATAACTTCCATATTAAAAGGAATATAATGAGAATCTTGATTTGAGACTACTAAGAAAATTAACAGTACTTATAAAATAATATACTCTGTTTTATGAAAGGGGGAAAAGTGAAATCAATATACATATACAGTAATAGTAATGAATTAATTCTTTTATATTAATTAATTATATTAATTAATTTATATTAATTCTTTTATATTCTTTTAGTTTTGTTCATTTTTCCCCCAAATGAGAATGAACAATATATGTTCACATCATTTTTTCAGCGTTTTACTCACTCTTAAAAAAGTGGTAGCATAGCGCAAATCCAAAAAGAACTAGAAAATATTAGGGTAAGTTACATGTCCTGTAAAAACCAGGCTTCCCTCAAATAGGATCTGCAGTCTTGTAGTATTGTTCAAAAATATTGCCTTTTGTGTGTAAAACTGCTATAAGGAGTTCAAGAATGACTTGGGAAAATTCTTCTAATAATGTTGGCAAACATATCCAGTAAACAACATAGTCAGAACTGTACGATCAACAGGAAAGTACAAAGATGCTAAACAAAAAATATATAATGTTCTTAAAGTATTAAATCTTATCAAAAGGAAATTGCAAAAAATCAGTGATTTACTCACAGAAATCTCTGAAACCAGGTTCTTCCTGGTGGTAAGGGTTAGCCTATGTTTGACACTAACTCTGAACAGAAGTGTAATTTCTTTTCTGCTGTGACCAGTGTTGGCAACAATGGATTCACTTGGTGACATATTTATACAAAATAATATAGCATAAAGGCTGGACGCATTCCAGTTTTTCTTTTTCTCTTGGGGATGCTTAATTTCAAACTTTTTCTGAATTTAAGACATTCTATAATACCTCCTTGCTTCAGTTTTGTGGCTAAGTTAGACCAGTTAAATGTAAGTAGATATGTCAGATAAAATGTTTAGATAAAAGAATAAGAGATGTTGGCCCAGATGCATAGAAACTGGAATACTTGGGTATTGTTGGCAGTATCTGTAAAATGGTGCAGAAATTATTTTTAAAAAGAACTATAGAAATTCCTCATAAAGTTAAAAATAATTAAAATTAAATGAAATTAAAGAAGTTACAAGGATGCATTACTCCCATACTCACACATATATGTGTGTGTCAACAAGCATGTACAAAATACTCATTCATTAAGCAAAAAAAAAAAAAAACAGTTCCAAGAAAAGTTACTATGCAAAGGTTATCAGCAAAGTATTTGGAACGAATAATTACATAATAGCAGAAGTCAGGAGTTAATTTTTATAAGTAGTGTAATAAAAGTTTGGGGTTGGGAAGGTGGCTCAGTGGTAGAATGCTTGCCTTGCATGCATGAGGCTGTGGGTTGGATTCCTCAGTACCACATACACAGAAAATGCTGGAAGTGGTGCTGTGGCTCAAGTGGTAGAGCTCTAGGCTTGAGCTGAAGAGCTCAGGGACAGCACCCAGGCCCAGAGTTCAAGCCCATGACTGGAAAAAATAAAAATAAAATTGTCAAACTTCATTTTTCTAAGTAAGTATCCATTCACTGAAGAGATTATAATCTCTCTCTCTCTCTCTGCATATATATATACATGTATATATATATATATATATATATATATATATATATCTCCAAGTATATATTCTATATAACTTTGATCACTTGGACTCATCTTTGATTATTCAATATGTTCTGTTTGTCCATGTATCAGATTTTTCTGGTCAGTTCTACATTGTTATGAAAAAATACTTTTGATATAAGTTTAATTGGAAATTGAGAAGATGAAGCCACCATTTGTGTTCTTCTTAACGATCTGTATCTGTCCTAAGGTTCCTTTGTAATATTTTTTCTACATTGTAGAAAATTGTAGTACTTTTTACATGAGTAAAATTTAACAGTAGAACATTACATCATCTGTAGATTGCTTTGCATAGTACAAGCATTCAAGTGATATTAATTCCTGAAAATTATGAACATGGAATACCTTTATTTGAGCTGTCTTCAATTCTCTGACTTCACCTTAGTTTCCAGTGCATAATTATTTTACTTTTTGTTTTAATTTATTCCAAGATACTTTATTCATTTAGATGATATTTTAAATGGATTACTTTCTTGATTTATTTGTCAGAGAAATAATTTGTAGAGTAGTGGAATGCAATTGACCTTTGTATGCTGATTTTATGTTCATAAATCTAAAAAATATTTACAGATTTTTTGATGTTGGGCTGAGCAAGATTTTTAAAAGTTAAATAGGGCATCAAAAGCTCAAGTAACAAAAACCAAATAAGTTAAGTATAACTATATCAAAGGTTAGAGGAGTAGTACAACTCAATATTAGATAGATATTAAACATATATAAATTTGAAAATAAATTCTCTAGTAAAAAGTGGTCAGACATGGCATCAGCTTCCTAAAAGATTCATTTCTATATTCCAAATGTTTTCTGTAATGAATAAATCTTATTAATAAAGTACAGATTTTTACAAAATCTGGAAGTGGAAATTCAAGACACTTAGCATGTTCAATAACAATGTTAAATAAAGTGAAACATACTAGAAGGTATAAATGTGTTTTGGTTTTATTTGGTTTTATTTAGCTTATTTTATGTTCTAGTACTGGCATTTGAGTTCAGAGCCTCTGCTTTCCAGGCAGGACTCTACCACTGGAACCACTGGGCCAACTCCTCTTTGCCTAGGTTATTTTATTTTATGATTAGCAGATGTGATTGTTAGTGTTAAGGTGTTGTGTGGAAGAGTTTGCCTTGGTTATTTTTGAGGTCAGTTTTTGCTGGGTGCCTGAGTGCTCCTGGGCTGAGTGCTCTGGCCTTTGCTACCACACCCCATAGTGTCGCTGGGTGTGGCCACGGTGTCCCCCTTCACCCCCTGCAGTACACAAAATTTCCACTTCTATATTTTGTAAAAATCCTTATTTTATTAATGAGATTGATTCATTACAGAAAACATTTGGAATATAGAAATGAATCTTTTAGGAAGTTGATGCCAGGTATCACCACACTTTACTACAAAATTTATTTTCAAATTTAAATATGTAAAAAGTTTCATATGTATCTAATATTGAATTGTGCTACTAATCTAACCTTTGATATAGTCATGCTTAACTGATTTTGTTTTGGCTTTTGGTACTTGAGCTTTTGATGTCCTATTTAACTTTTAAAAATCTTGCTCAGCCCAACATCAACAAATCTGTAAAAAATTTTTAGATTTATGGACACAAAATCAGTGTATAAAAGTCAATTGCATTTCTGTACTCTACAAATTATTTCTCTGACAAAGTAATCCATTTAAAATGTCATCTAAATGAATAAAGTATGTTGGGATAAAATAAAACAAAATAATGAAAAGGAGTTAAAATTTTATTTACAGTTGTAGGAGAGCATAGGCTGGACAATGTGGCCCGCCCCCCTATCCAGCGGCCCACCCCAAGCCGCCCACTGCCCCATCCCCTGTGACACCGCCCTGCCTGCAGGGGCAGAGAGGGTGGGGGTGGCGTGACTTCCACCCTGTGCGCCCCACTGGTTCTCACAAACTGAGACCCACAGGGATGTAAAGATGCCTGCCCAGCTTGAGGGATGCCCAGGGACGCAACACCACTTCCATGGTCCTAATTCTAGACAGAATTCCTTGTGGATAAGACCTAGATACTGGACAGTAAATGTCACACAATTCCCCACCCCAGGCCTTGCTGAGGATGTGACAGAGCACACTGAACACTTAACGGACTGCGAGCAGACACAGATTCTAAGTAACTGTCCAGAACATGAAGCAGGCCTGGAATATGAGCACAGTCCGGACCAAGCAGAATCGTAGCAGGCCCAGAAAAGGAATGGGCAGGGACTCGGACTCCAACTCCAAGAACGGGTCCGGACCTGGAGCAGGCCCCACTCAGCTGGCCCAGACCAGTCCCAGGGAGGCCAGTCCCAGGAAGGCCGGTCCCAAGGATGCAATGCAAGGACTGGAACTTGAGCCCCGCTGGTACCAGGGGCTGATGGCAACCAAGGTCCATCACAGAACTGATGGTGCAGCCGTTGGCTCTGCCTGGCTCTGCACTGGGAGCGAGGCAGGAGTTGGGCCAGAAGTGGCAAGGGGAGGTGCGCCTGGGCTGGAGCCCTTTAGGGGTGGTGCGGTCATTGGTGGTGACTGGGGCTCTGCGGGACTCAGGACCATACCCAGTTTTCAACCATTGCCAGCCGCACTCCAGCAGCAAGTCCCCTACCCCGTGACCCAGGATGCTCATTTCCAGCTCTTGCCCCACCCCTCTCATGCTCTGCTCCTCCCACAAAAACCAGAAGGTGCAGTGAGCACTGCCAGAGGATGCTCTAGGTGTGCACACTGAGCTCTCCTCCAGACCCGGGAGTGAAGTGATGGCTGATTTCCACTAATGGTGCTCTAGGTGTGCTACCATCCTCCTCAGGAATCTGGGCCCTCCCACAAGCCCCACCCCTGGACCTCTCACTTCCAAGTTCCTGCCCCACCCCAGCAGTGCTCTGTTCCTTCTAGCCTGTAGCTGCAACTACTTCCTTCTGCCCAGGATACTGTAAAACTGGAAGCCTGAGGAAGTGTCCCAATGCCTCAGTGCCCAGAGACAAACTAGCCTCTGTTTGGTCCTGCTCCAAACTTTACTGCTCCAAATCCCAGAGCAGTCATGTCCCAGCTCTCACTGAATTGTCACAGTGTCAGCTCAAGCCAGCAGTCATGGCCAGCAGTGATCTGCTGGGTGCCCAGGAAGGAGATGGGGCCCCAGAAGAGCCACCAGGTCAACAGGGAGGTAGAGGATGCCAGCAGAGGCAGGAACATTGTAATGGATTGTGTTCCCAAAGTTCCCAAAGTTGTGTTCCCAAAATGGACACTCTCATATATGAAAATAAGCTCTTGGCAGGTAAACAACTTCAGTTCCTGTTGTTAGGGTCATCCCTAACCCACTATTATTGTGCCCCTTAAAGGGGGAAATTGGGTCCCCCAAATGCATACAGGAATGAGACTCTGTAGAGACTTCACTCTGTTCACACAGGTCTAGAAGCTAAGAGCTAGAACACACCATGCCTTGTATCTCCTGAGGGAATGTGGCCCAGAAGACACTGATTCCATGCCACTGGTCTTCAGAGCTGTGAAAACAGCTCTCTAAACTACCCAGTCTGCAGTGGTGTGTCAGAGCAACCTTAGGAAAATAACACACAAATGTTCTGCTCTTTCCACACTCTTTTCTCTTTCTTTCCCCTGGAAATGCCCCTGAGGTACCTAGGGTTGTGCTTCATGCTTCCCTCTGGAGCTGGTGACACTCAAACAGCCATATTACCCAGCAGTCCTGGGTACAGGTTGCCCTGGAATCCATTCCTGGATTGGTTTATCATTTCAGGACAGGAGGAGTCTGTGTGAAAGGCCCTCTTCAGCTCTGGACCTCAGATTGCAATGAGCTAACACTGTAAGGCCATACAAAAGGCAGCTGCCCTCCAGGGCTTGACCCTCTCATGGATGAGTCTTCTGAGCTCTGACAGAGTAGGTAGCCAGGGGACCTGATGTGGCTAGATGTGACCCCAAGGTGCTTGGTTCTTACAGGGACTATTACCTGATGAGAACAGGATAGGGTCCTTCCAGGGAGTGGCTTCCTTAATCAGCAAGAACTGATTTTAGGTCCACCTGGACAATCAGCAAGAACTGGGGTTCTAGGCATACCTGGACACTGGGTGAGAGCTGAGGTTCTAGGCCTGCCGGGACACTCAGTGAGAGCTGGGGTTCTAGGCCCGCCTGGAACTCAGTGAGAGCCCGGGTTATAGGCCTGCCTGGATATTCAGCAAGAATCAGGGGTTTAGGCCTACATGGACACTCAGCAAGAGCCGGGGTTCTAGGCCTGCTAGGATACTCAGCAAGAGCCGAAGTTCTAGGCCTACCTGGACACTCAGTAAGGGCTGAGGTTCTAGGCCCACCTGGACAGTCAGCGAGAGCCGGGGTTCTAGGCCCGTTTGAACAATCAGCAAGAACCAAATTCTAGGCTCACCTGGACACACAGCAAGAGCCAAGGTTCTAGACATGCCTGGACACTCAGCAAGAGCCAGGTTTCTAGGCATGCCTGGACACTCAGTGAGGGCCGAGTTTCTAGGCCCATCTGGGTACTCAGCAAGAGCTGAGGTTCTAAGTTTGCCTGGACAATCATAAAGAACCGAGTTCTAGGCCTGCCTAGACAATCAGTAAGAACCAGGTTGTAGGCCCACCTGGACAATCAGCAAGACCAAGTTTTAGGCACACCTGGACAATCAGTGAGAGCCGGGGTTCCAGCCATACCTGGAAACTCAGCAAGAGTCTGGGTTCTAGGCCCACCTGGACAATCAGCAAGAACCAAGTTCTAGGCATGCCTGGACACCTAGCAGGAGCCGAGGTTCTAGGCATGCCTGGACCATCAGCAAGAACCAAGTTCTAGGCCCACCTGGATACTCAGCAAGAACCAAGTTCTAGGCCTTTTTGGACACTCAGCAAGAGCCAGTGTTCTAGGCCCACCTGGACACTCAGTGAGAGCCGGAGTTCTAGGCCTGCCAGGACACTCAGCAAGAGCTGGGGTTCTAGGCCTGCCAGGACACTCAGTGAGAGCCAGAGTTCTAGGTCTACCTGGACAATCACTGAGAAGCAAGCTCTAGGCATACCTGGACACTCATTAAGGGCTGAGGTTCTAGGCCTGCCTGCACAATCAGCAAGAGCTGGGGTTCTAGGCATGCCTGAACAATCAGCAAGAACAGGGGTTCTAGGCCGGCTTGGACACTTAGAGCCGAGGTTGTAGACCTGACTGGATAATCAGTGAGAGCCGGGATTCTAGGTCCACCTGGATACTCATCAAGAATCGGGGTTCTAGGCATGTCTGGACACTCAGTGAGAACCAGGGTTCTAGGCCCTCCTGAACACTCAGCAAGAGCTGGAGTTCTAGGCATGCCTGGACAATCAGCAAGAACTGAGTTCTAGGCATGCCTGGATACTCAGCAAGAGCTGGGGTTCTAGGCCTGCCTGGACACTCAGCAAGGGCTGAGGTTCTACGCTCGCCTGAACAATCAACAACCTAGTTCTAGGCCCTCCTGGACACTCAGCAAGAGCCGAGGTTCTGGGCCCCCCTGGACACTCAGTGAGAGCCGGGGTTCTAGGCCAGCCTGGATACTCATCAAGACCCAAGTTCTAGGCCTGCCTGGACACTCAGCAAGAACCGAGTTCTAGGCCTGCCTGGACACTCAGCAAGAGCCAGGGTTCTAGGCCCTCCTGGACACTCAGCAAGATCCAGAGTTCTAGGCATGCCTGGAAACTCAGCAAGAGCTGGGGTTCTAGGCACAACTGGACTCTCAGCAAGAGCCAGGGTTCTAGGCCCCCCTGGGCATTAAGCAAGAGCCGGGATTCTAGGCCTGCCTGGACAATCAGCAAGAACTGAGTTCTAGGCCCACCTGGACACTCAGTGAGGGCCAAGGTTCTATGCCCCCCTGGACACTCAGTGAGGTTAGGGTTCTAGGCCAGCCTCAACAATCAGAAAGAACAGAGTTCAGGCCTGCCTGGACACTCAGCGAGAGCCAGGCATGGTGGGGCCTGATTTGCAGCTGGTCCAACCTCAGCAGTATCCTACTCAAAATCAACAAAAGCAAGAAGAACCAGAGGGATCAGGCCCTCAGTTCAAACCCCAGTGTTGCCACATTTTAAAGATAGAATGTATCAACAGTATCAAACTTAAAAACTTTTGTTTTACAAAGACAACCTGCAAACTAGTATAAAAATATTTTCAAACCACATAATATTATATAGCTGCTGTATTAATTTTCTAGGACTACCATATCAAAATGCAATGACTGGTATTAAACAACAGAAATTTATTTACTATTAGTGCAGTAAGTTTTGGTTTCCTGAAGTTTCTCTTCTAGGCTTGCCAAAATCTACCCTCTTCACAACTCTGAACACTAACATAACACCAATATATAATTCTAAGAAGCAAAATGTGATCCAGAACAAATAATACTGCCAGAAAGGTTATCTTACCCAGTGAAATTGACCCTTTAATCAGGATGACATGTTTAATTATTCATATCTTAATTCTTGAGCTTTAAAACATATGAAAGTCCTGACAGCTGAACAAGGACAAAGAGGCATATGCCCACAATAATTATAATCCAACTGGCACTCGCACTAATGGATATAATAGAAAATAATTCACCAAAGATGAATTACTTTGATATAATTTATGTTAATGTAACACTTTCAACAAATATAAAACTTATTTCTTTTTGAAATAGTTACCAATTTATAAAATATTCTTGGCTATGAAAAATGTATTGATATTAAGATAATCAAGTCTCTCAGATTTGTACACACACATATAGCAGTTTTATTTGTAGCACTTCAAAGCTGGAAACAATACATATGCCCATGAGTTATACATCAACAGATGTATAACAATTCTGCAACAATGAACAATATAAAGCAGTATTCTGTCAATATGAATAGAAATATATAAGTAACAAACTATGGTAAGTAGTAGGAGTTATTTGTGTTTGTGTATGTGCCAGTCCTGAGGCTGCAACTCAGGGCCTGGCTGCTGTGCCTTAGCTTTTTGTTTTTAATTGTCATTGTAAAGGTGATGTACAGAGGGGTTATCATCACATAAGTCAGGTAATAGGTGCATTTCTTTTGAACATTGTCACACCCTCCTTCACTTTCCTCCAGTTTCCCCTCTCATCGCTGTGTGACCACAAGCCACATAGTTCATGTTCCACTTAACCATAACTGCATTTGTTCACTCTTCCTCCCTCTATATCTGCACCTCCCCTTTGCCTCCCCCTCCCCGAAAGAAAATAAAACAAAGCAAAAAATAAAAACAACAAACACCATCATTAACAACAAAAGTTTCCATTTCCTGGAATTCATGTTGAGAGAGTATTTTAGCTGTTCCCAGGCGTTAGCCTTTTGGGTTCCTCCATTAAGAGTTCCCTGCTTTCATCTGTGTGTGAGTGCCTTGAGTCCTGTGTAAGTCATGATGCCCAGTAGTATTTTAGATCTAGCTTCCACTTATAAGAGAAAACATGCACGGTTTGTCTCTCTGAGCATGGCTTACTTCACTTACTGAGATTTGTTCTAGACATTAGAAGTCCCCCACCAAGTCCTGTAGCAACTTTATGGGGATGCTTTTTTTAAGCTCACATTAAATGTCCTATTTTAAAGACCTACATATACATACCTAATTTGACATCTAGTTCATGCCTATCACTATCTCAGGAAATTATCGGATATATTGAAACACATCAGCTAAACCAAGATTGACTGTTTAGAAAAACCTCAAAATACATTCAGGCATTCCATATACATCATGATTTTTCTGTGGTTACAGGCCACATTGTCCAGCTGATGCTCTCCCACAACTGTAAATAAAATTTTAACTCATTTTCATTACACATCAAGATTGCAGAGGTATCTCCTTAATATTATTGGTTAATAGCTTTTTAAACTCCACAAACTTTTAATTCTGAGCTGACTTATATTAGATGTGTTCATCTCCCTTTTCTGATTTCACAAGTAGACAGCACTTGATAGCATTCCTAACAATAAATACCCAAGAGATTACAAGATAATTATTTCCATGATTTACATGTAAATTTCATCTAAGGAAATTCTTCAGACAATCAATATATGTCAGGCTGAAGAGGTGCTTCCACAGATACTTTCTGCAAACAATGTGGATGCCATCCTAAACACACATTAGAAAATAAATTGAAACTAGAATCTGGTCTAAGAGAAAAATACGCTGAATAAGTTATTTTGTCTATCTGGCTCATTTCTATGGGGTAATTCATAAACTATTTCTGTGTGTATGTTTTAAAGATGTCCACTTTGTTTTCAGTTGAATATAGCTTCTTTATTTTCTGAGGTTTTCAGAAAACAATCCATGGCTTTCCAGGTTTTCCAGGTTTTGTATCACTACAGCAATTTCCTATTACCTTCACTCTACCTCTTGAGCCACTTCTATATTTTTGTGTTTATGTGTTACTAAGGAATTAAACACAGGCTTTGTGCATACTAGGCAAGCACTCTACCACCAAGCCACATTCCCAGCCCCATCTATTACTTTCACATCCGTGAAAACACCACCAAACAGACAGGTCTATGTCAGAAGATCACAGTTATTTATTTCCTAATTGATAAGTGCAGCATCAAGCTATATTTATCAAAATGGTTCCTAGATTTTAACAGAATAAAGTTTGTTTTTATTATCAAGAGAATGCAGTATGTAATGTAACTTTTAGCATACAGATAAAGCAAAAAAAAGATTATAGGTCTAATGAGAAGTGGCAGAAACTTAGTGCAGAAATATGATTAACACAATCTGAAAACAAAGGACAGCATCAAACCTACAGGATTACAACTACATACCTCATCGGTTTACATCTCTTCAAATCTACTCTAAGTCCTAATGTATGCTTGTGAAATTAAAAGCACTGATCTTATAGAGTTTAGTACTATTACAGAAAATCAGTCTGCAAAAGTAAATTACCTCTAAATCAGAGTGAATATATTTTTGTGTTAAATATTCCTGAAAAAGTAATCCACTTTGTTTCCTTTCTTTGTGTTTCAATTTTTTTCATCCAAAACCTAACATTACCACCTTTGATGAGACTTGACCCCACATTAAAATTTAGAATTCCAAAGATGCCTTAATAGAATGCCCTGTTGCCTCTTGGTCTTCAAGAATATGGATAACTTCTTTTAGGCCAAAAAGGAGAATCTGTTGTTATGTTCCTGGAAAATAGACAGCTGGTCTAATGCATTCTTGACATCTGTACATCACAGGATCACCTAGTAGTAACATATTCAGAGGAAATGTAAGTAGTATTTTCAATAAAGATTATAGAGAAAGTGCTCAGCTGAATAATATAAAGTTATTTCAAATAACTTTGGAAATAGTACTGCTTCATGATCTATTATATAAACTGGAGAAAGGAAATACTAATATTTATTAACTTACTTGGTATGTGAAATGCCTCCATTTTTCTATGTAGTTTCTTTTAAATCTTAATAATACATCTGTTATTACACTGTATATATAATGAAGTGGAAACAATTATGCTAATTATAAGGTCAAAACATAGTTTAGTAAGGCTTAATTAAGGTCTGACTGTTTTAAAAACCGATAGTTAGCAGGGTGCCTGTGGCTCACACCTGTAATCCTAGCTACTCAGGAGGCTGAGATCTGAGGATAGTGGTTCAAAGCCAGCCCAGGCAGGAAAGTCCATGAGACTTTTATCTCCGATAAACTACTCAGAAAAAGCTGGAAGTGGTGCTGTGGCTCAAGAGTGCTAGCCTTGAGCACAAAGAGGCTCAGGGACATTGCCCAGGCCCTGAGTTCAAGCCCCAGGACCAGGAAAGAAGAAAAAGAAAAACAAAACCTATGGTTAGTCTAAGAACTCTGCTAAGTAGCAATGTCAATATAATAATCTGCCAATTTTTTATAATAATGATAAAAACTAACTTTTTAAGCTGCATGATTTTTATTGGCCGACATTGCCTAGGAATGTACATTGGCATCTTTTAGCATATTCTCTTGAACACATTTGAAATCCTGCTTTGTAACCCATTAACATCTAAGAGAATTATTCTAGAAGGTAGAAAGATAATTTTTGAAATCATATCCTTGAAATTTTTGTGTTCTCAAGAAATTAAATTTTGAGCAAAGATGTCAGATTGCTCAAAATATTTAAAGGACAGTATTCTATTTGGTAGAAGACTTGTATATTTTCCTAAGAAATTGGACTTATTTCTGTCTAAGAAATATGCATATTTGCAAGTTATCAAACTATTATATCTCCTTTCTGATAGCAAATGTAATGTAGTATGTAATTTTAAGAGATTTTTTTTGTTTTTGCTTTAATCTATGGTTTGCTAAGGGAAGGTAAAAAGAGTGCTCAGGGCTCATGGCTTTTATATTTACTTGCTCTCCTCAACCCCACCCTAGAGATTTCAAAGAATAAAACAAGATGGAACTCATAAACTAAAACAGTGCCAAAAGAGACAATTAAAGTTTGAGGATTAGAAATTTACTTAGAATTCACTATCAGCAATATCATTATACTTAAAAGTGAATTAATTGTGCTAATTGAAGGGCTTCACACTCAGCACTAACAAAGATACACTTCACTAGTGCAAATATTTATATATTTATAACTTATTCTCATATATAGAGATGACGAGGGTGATCATGATGTTAATGATAATTATTTCATCACATGTAGATAAATAATAGATATACCTATCTACCTATAGGTCATTAAAGGTAGAAAATAAGTAACATGGAGATGATAATACTTCAATGCTTAGGGATTCGTTCATAAAACTAATAGTAAAATATATTCTACTGATAAGCTTATATTGCATATAATTTTCAGAAATCATCTAGCTAAATGTAACTCTAAGTTGCCTTTTACTGATTAACCTGATTCAACATGACTTTTCATTGTTATTTTTTCCAATTAATTTCCTGAGCAGATTGTATTGAATTATATTATAGAATATATATAGATTATATATTACCATCATTTAATGATAATGTCTAAGTTTTGTCTATCCACATTACCATGTCAAGGCTTTTAAATATATGTACTTCTATTTAGCTTCTCTCATAATAAGTATCAAACAGTTATAGGGAAATAAGCTAATTTTATACTGTCTTACATAAGAAGTTTCACCAAGATTAGAAGAATTCATTATAAATAGCACAAAGTGACATACTAAATATGGAATAACTGGATTTAACTGTGTTGGGTTTCACTGACTCAATTTAAAGTATACACTGCATATGGCCTCGTGCTATGTCTGCAAATCTCCACGGGGTGGCACCAGCGAGGTCATTTCCCACAATGCCGTGCTTTTGGCCAGGTGGTATGCCCTCATATCTACATTCTGTGGCACCAGAGAGCTCATTTCCCACAATGCTGTACTGTCGGCCAGTGCTAGTGCCACACCTTTCCATTAGATGGAGTCAGAAAGTTCATTTCCCACAATGCACATCCGGTGGCCAGTTGCTATGCCTGCAAATCTCCATTGGTGGCACAAGTCATTTTCCACAATGTGTGCTGCTAGCCAGCTGGTATGCCAGATGATGAAGTGGCACCAGAGAGGTCATTTCCCACAATGCTGTGCTGTCAGCCAGGTGATAGTGCTGCACCTTTGCATGAGGTGGCACCAATGAGCTCACTTCCCCCAATGCTCAGAGGGTGGCCAGTTGCTATGCCTGAACAGGTGGCACCAGAGAGGTCCTTTCCCAGGATGCCAGTGGTGGCCAGATGCTATGCCTGCACAACACCACGGGGTGCACCAGAGAGCTGACTTCCCACAATGCCCAGTGGGTGGCCAGTTCCTATGCCTGAAAATCTCCACAGGGTGGAACTAAAGAGGTTATTCCCACAATTCTGTGCTGTCGGCCAGGTGGTATGACCACACAGGTCCACAGGGTGGCATCAGAGAGGTCATTTCCCACAATGCTGTGCTCTCATCCACATTATAGTACTGTCCCTTTCCTTGAGGTGGTGCCAGAGAGCTCACTTCCCACAATGCCCAGTGGGTGGTCAATTGCTATGCCTGCAAATCTCCACTGGTGGCACCAGAGAGGTCATTTCCCACAATGCTGTGCTGTCTATTGGGTAGTATGCCCTCACATTTGCACATGATGGCACTAGAGAGCTCATTTCCCACAATGCTGTGCTGTTGGCCAGGTAATAGTGCTACACCTTTGCCTGAGGTGGTGTCAAAGAGCTCACTTCCTACAATGCTCAGATGGTGGCCAGTTGCTATGCCTCCAAATCTCCAGGGAGTGGCACCACAGACCTAACTTCCCACAATGCCTAGTGCTATTCCTATAATCTCCACAGGTTGATGCCATAGTGCTCATATCCCACAATTCCCAGAGGGCATCAGAGGGCTATGTCTGTATATGGAAGCAGCAGAGAACTCAATAGGCACAATGGCCATCAGAGAGTCACACGCTCTGCCTGAACATCTCCACGGGGTCAGAGAGCTCACTTCCCAAAGTGCCCTGCTGATGGCTCAGTTCTGTGCCCCTACAGCTCCACCGTGTGGCACCTGAGAGCTGGTTTCCCCACAATGGCTAGGGTATTGCCCGGTGCTATTCATGCAATATCAATAGGGTGATGACACAGAGCTCACTTCACACAATGCGTACAGGGTGGCCAGATGCGATGCCCACACATATCTGCTGGATGGCACCAGAGGGCAGCCAAGTGCTATGTCTGCACATCTCCACTGGAAGGCAGCAGAGAACTCAATAGGCACAATGGCCATCAGAGAGTCACACGCTCTGCCTGAACATCTCCATGGGGTCAGAGAACTCATTTCCCACCATTCCCTATTGACGGTCCAGTGCTATGACCAACATGTACACAGGGTGGCAGAAGAAAGCTCACTTTCCTCAATTCCCAGCTAGTACCTGGGTGCTGTGTATTCACATCTCCACGGGGTGGCACCAGAGAGCTCATTTCCAACAATGCACTGCATATGGCCTGGTGCTATGCCTGCAAATCTCCACGGAGTGGCACCGGAGATGTCATTTCCCACGATGCCGTGCTGTTGGCTGGGTGGTATGCCCTCATATCTCCACAGTGTGGCACCAGAGAGCTCATTTCCCACAATGCTGTGCTGTCAGCCAGTGCTTGTGCCACACCTTTGCATTAGGGAGCGCCAGAGAGGTCACTTCCCACAATGCCCAGTGGGTGGCCAGTTGCTATGCCTGAAAAATCTCCAAGGGGTGGCACCAGAGAGCTCATTTCCCACAATGCCTTGCTGTTTGCCGGGAGGTGTGCCCACACATTTCCACAGGGTGGCACCAGAAAGGTCATTTCCCACAATGCTGTGCAGTCAGCCAGGTGGTAATGCTACATCTTTGCATGAGGTGATGCCAGAGAGCTAACTTCCCACAATGTCCAGAGGGTGGCCAGTTGCTATGCCTGCAAATTTCCACAGGCAGGTCATTTCCCACAGTGCTGTGCTGTCTATTGGGTGGTATGCCCATACATCTCCACATGATGGCACGAGAGAGGTCATTTCCCACAATTCCCAGCCGATGGCCCAGTGTTATTCCCACCCATCTCTGCAGGGTGGCAACAGAGAGCTCACTTCCCACTATGCCCAGCGGGTGGCCAGTTGCTATGACTGCAAATCTCCACGGGGTGGCACCAGAGAGCTCATTTTCCACAATACCGTGCTGTTGGCCAGGTGGTATGTCCTCACATCTCCACGGGGTGCCTCCAGAGAAGTCATTTTCCACAATTATACCCTAACACGTACTCTAAGTGATCCTTACATGCACCCTAACATGAACCCAAAATGTATCTTGCTCCTGTGCTGCTCTTGCACAAGCCCTACCCCTGGGGTGCTCACTTCCAAGCTCTAGGCAGAAGATGCTGTAGGCAGGCAGGCGCCCGTCCATGCAGGACCAGGGGTGCAATGAGGGCTGTTTCCCACCAGAGGGCACTCTAGGCATGTTCACCATCCTTCTCTCAAGACCAGGGGTACAGTGAGCACTGCTTCCCGCCAAAGGGTGCTCTAGGTGTGCACACTGTCCTCACCACCTGGGGAGGAGGGGAGTGGGGAGGTGCAGTGACCACTGCTTCCCACCAGAGGACGCTCTAGGTGTGTGCACCATTCTCCTCGGGACCCCAAGGCCTCCCACAAGCTCCACCCCTGCACAACTCCCTTCCGCTCCCTTGCCACACCCTTCCTGTGCTCTGCTCTTCACAAGCCCCACCCCTGGACAGCTCACTTCCATGCCCTTGCCCTCCCTTCTAGTGCTCTGACCCCCACAAGTCCCACCACTGAGCTGTTCTTTTGTGCTCTTGCCCCATCCCTCTCAAGCTTTGCCCCCCCCCCACGCAAATCCCACCCCTGGGCCATCCACTTCCTCATTCTTGCCCCATACCTCTCATGCTTGGCTCCCCACAAGCCCCACCCCTGGACTGCTCACTTCCATGCCCTGGCCCCTCCCTCCTTATGTTCAGCCCCTTCACAAGCCCCGCCCCTGGACAGCTCACTTCTGTGCTCTGCTCCTCCTACAAAACTAGAGGGTGCAGTGTGCACTGATTCCCACAAGAAGACACTCTAGGCTTGTATACTGTTCTCTCCTCAGGACCTGGAGTACATTAAGGGCTGATTCCCACCAGAGGGCATGCTAGGCAGGTGAATTCCTTGCTCCTCTCCTCAGGACTTGGGGTGCAATGAGGGCTGTTTCCCACCAGAGGGCACTCTAGGCATGTTCACCATCCTCTCAAGACCAGGGGTGCAGTGAGGGCTGCTTCCCACCAGAGGGCGATCTAGGTATGCACACTGTCCTCAGGACCAGAGGGGTGCAGTGACCACTGCTTCCCACCAGATGGTTATCTAGGTGTGTGCACCATCCTCCTCAGGACCATGGGGTACAGTGACCACTGTTTCCCACCAGACAGTGCTCTAGGTGGGGTCCTGTCCTCAGGACCCCAGGGCCTCCCACAAACTCTGCCCCTGCACCACTTACTTCTGCTGCCACACTCCTCCTGTGCTCTGCTCATCAAGCCCCGCCCCTGGACCACTCACTTCCATGCTCTCGCCCCTCCCTTCTAGTGCTCTACTCCTAGTCTGTAGCTGCAACTACTTCTGCCCAGGACACGGTAAAACTTGAAGCCCTGAGGAAGTGTACCAACGCCTCAGTGCCCAGAGACAGACTAGCCTCTGTTTGGTCCTGCTCCAAACTTTAGTGCCCTGAACCCCAGAGCACTCTTGTCCCAGTGTTATGGGGAAAAGAGTCCACCACTCAGACAGCCTCATGTAAATAGGTGACTTTACTGGGGAAGTAGATAGCTGACCGGCCAGGGATGCAACCCTGAATGGCCCACAAACTAGAGTTTTTAAAGGCAAAATCCACAGTCAAGCCTGGTCACACACAGTTGGCCAATGGGATTATAACACACACATAAGGATTGCATGTTTATGTCTATGGCCAATGGGGTTACAGTCAGTCTCATAGTTACTGTTTGAACTAACCTATCATTCTGGTTGGATTGGCGTGCGAATTTGGGGTCTCCACACAAAGCAGGCAGATATTCTTACTCTTAGGGTTTGTATATTCCAGGAACATAATGTCATATGTCCCTGCATCCTTGAAGCTGGGGGTTGTTACAAAGACAGCTACAGGGTTGTTTTTTTTTTTTTTTTACAAAGATAGCTACAGGAGGATACACAATGTGCACACCAAGGCATCAACTCCCTTGAAGAAGGAGGCAATCAGTCACGCGGTGGGATGCACATCACAAGGCAGGCACCATTCTAATTGGGCAGGGTATGAGATAGGGCTGAAGTCCGTGTGAAATACATTTTAAGGTCTCCCTTTATAGTCTCTCTTTGTTTTTAGTAAAGGGTCCATTTCTTGGCTTAGTTTTTCTCACACAGTCTGGGACCTTAACAGTCTAGGAGACCCTTCCTTGCTAAACCAGCTCTGACTGAATTATCATAGTGTCAGCTCAGGCCGAGCAGTCAGGGCCAGCAGTGATGTGCTGGGTGCCCAAGAAGGAGATGGGGCCCCAGAAGGGCCACGAGGTCAACAGGGAGGTAGAGTCTGCTGGCAGAGGCAGGAACATTATAATAGGTTGTGTTCCCAAAGTTCAAATATGGATGCTCTCATCACCCGGTACCTGTGAATATGACCTTATGTGGAAATGGGCTCTTGGCAGGTGAACAACTTCAGTTCCTGTTGTTATTGTGCCCCTAAAAGGGGGAAGTTGGGTTGCAGAAATGCACACAGGGATGAGACTCTATAGAGACTTCACTCTGCTATCGCAGGGTTAAAAACTAAGACCCAGAACTCACTGTGCCTAGTGCCTCCTGAGGGAATGTGGCCCAGAAGACCCTGATTCCATGCCACTGGACTCCAGAGTTGTGAACACAGATCTCTAAACCACCAAGTCTGCAGTGGTGTGTCAGAGCAACCCTAGGAAAATAACACACAAATGTTCTGCTCTTTCCACACTCTCTCCAGACCATGGTGACTCCCTCAAGTTCACCCAAAGAGTTTTATGGAAAGCAGGGCCCTTCACAGGCTGTAGCTACGGCCAGGTGGTCACTTGAGTCTGTCTTGCATCCGTGGCCTCAGCTCTTGACCTCCCGGACCAGTGGGGAAATCAGGACAAGAAACAGAGGTATGACGTTCAGAAGCTGGTGAGCCTCTACGCTAAGGACACTGCATCACAGTATCCTGGCGCTTAGGTCATCTGTACTTTGGAACACCCAAGACATCCCTTGTAAACTCAGTAGAGAAAGTGACTCAGGAAGGTACCTGAAGAGGCTGTTCCAACTGGTCATGGTGTCTTGTCTGTGTCCACTGAGCCCAGGCCCTTTAAAGGAGGGGGGGGTGGGAGGTAGAACAAGATATGTATCCACACCATTCTTCTCAGTGAGGCCTACGAAAACCAGAAGGGGGAAAAGGGAAGAAAGAGGTTTGGTGTCAAGATGCTAAGGGTAGGGAACCCTCCCCACAGGAGTGAGGGCTGACGAGGGGCCTCCTGCTCCATCAACATGAGGGCCTCTGAACAGTGTGAAGTGAACTCTTCTCAGGAGGCCCAGGCCCAGCAACAGAAACAGGGGCTTTCATCCACTTTTCTCAAAATGGACAAGAAGCAGCAAGCCAAGTCAGTTCTAAAACTTCCTGGACAGCATGCTGCCTGCCAGAATGGAGAGAGAAAAATGCCCCAGGAGTCCTCAAGCAGTCTGTGGTTCTAATTGTGACCCTTTCTTGGGTGATTGGGCTATGCTGGACATAGGAAAGACCACAGGCAAAGTCTGGGATGGGCTCAGGGTTCTGTATGTTTCTGGTTAGCAGGAAATGGACCTGTGGCTCATGTGGTAGAGCTGTAGCCTTTAGTACAACTAAAGCTCAGGCCCGAGTTCAAACCCCAGGACAGACACAAGACATATATTAAAACTAAACGCTGAAAAAAATATCAAATATCAAATAAATACAGATGTAACATTTTCATTGAAGATTTAGTGTCAACTGTCTCCAAACTGATCATTGATTTAACACATTGATCAAAGTCCCAGCAATTTTTGGATAGGGAAGACAAACTTATTTAACATATAAATGGAAAGGAAGGAAAACTAAAATAGTTAAAATAACTTCAGCAGTACTGAGACTTGAACTCAAAGCTGTGAACTTCTTAGATATGAGCTCTACAACTCAAGCCATACCTCCAGCCCTTACAATAGCTAAAACAATAATGAAAAAGAATAAAGTGGGAGTAAATCATTCTACCTAATGTTAAGATTTACAACAAACAGAAAAGGATGCTTCTCACAAACAGACACTCTACCAATGGAGAGGTACCAGTCATTTCAATTGAAGTTTGGAAACATTTCTAAGTATTGTATGTTAAAGAAACTCCAACTACAATAAATAGGAATTGCACTAAAAGTGGTTACTGATTAGTGGTTAGTCCATAAGCTTCAGAAAAAAATGTAAGCTGGGTGTCAGTACTTTATGCATATAATACTAGCTACTCAGGAAACTGAGATCTAAGAATTACAGAATAGGGCCGGCCTAGCAGACAAATCCTCAAGACTCTCATTAACTAGTAAAAGAAAGTAAGCAAGGGTGTGGCTCAAGTAGTACAGAGACAGCTGTGTGCAAGAATTAAAAGCAAGCTAAAGTCCAGGACCATCAGTTCAAACCTCAGTACCCAGCAGCACACATATGTACTCACAAAAAGCTTCTGCACAAGGTTTTTATATATAGTGCAGGGAGCAGAGAGAATGCATGTACTATGGAATCCTAAAAAGACCTTTGTCTTTTTAGCCCACAAGGCTCCAGGATGGCTCAAGTGCACAGCATTTGTGTAGCATGTGTAAAACAATAAACTTCATCTATTGTCAATCATATTCTTTACCCTTGCTCTCTACAACTAGCCATAGTAGGCAAAGCCTATCTTTATAAATGTCTCACATTAAATATCTTATTTCCATATTAAATGCTACTACTTTTTTATTTTTATTTTATTTTACTAAGAATTTAATTTAATTTAATTTAATTTATTTGTTTATTTATTTTTGGGTCCGGTAGTGGGGCCTGAACTCTGGGCCTGGGCACTGTCCCTCAGTTCTTCAACTCAAGGCTAGCACTCTACCACTTGAGCCACAGCACCACTTCGGGCTTTTTTTTTCTTTTGCTACTACTTTTTTTAAAGCCTCAAAGTGGCCTCAAATTCATGCTTTAATGCACTGATGCAAGAAAACTTCACACTGAATGATATGAACAATATGAAACCCACCACATGCTTCACCTGGAATGTACATCCTGTATACTCTATAAGCATTAAGTCTTTCCCTCCTTTAAACCCCAAATGAATGTCAGCCCTTTCATGAAGGTCATCTGGCGATCTTCATGTAAATGTGATCTCTTCTACCTCTTAAGCTCCCAGAAAAATGTTTCTAAGTATTCAACAGATCTTTAACATTCATTTTCCTAACTATTATTCGGTGCAGAATGAACTTTTTTAAGGGTTAGTCTCTTTTAAGGCACCTCACTGGGTGCCACTGGCTCATGGCTGTAACCCTAGCTACTCAGGAAGCTGAGACTATGGCTCAAAGCCATCTTGAATAGGGCAATCTGAGACTTTAAACTCCAACTGAAAGTGGAAATGTGGCTCAAGTGGTAGAGTTCTAGCCCTGAGCAAAAAAGAACCCCAGGACTGCATTCAAAAGGGGGGTGTTAATCTGCTGAAAGCAGTTTTTCATGCTTTTGTCCATCCTGGGGCTTAAACTCAGGGCCTGGGCACTGTCGCTGAGCTTCTTTTGCTCAAGGCTAGCACTCTACTACTTGAGCCACAGTACCACTTCTTTTTCTGTTTATGAGGTACTGAGGAATTGAACCCAGGGCTTCATGTGGGCTAGGCAAGTACTCTACCACTAGCCCTTTATACACATTTTTATGTAACAGACTTTAAGTTTTCTTTTTACTACTGTATTCCAACAACAACAACAAAAAAAACAACAAAGGCTTTGATCCCTAATTCTAAATATATCTGATTTGACACTTTTCCAGGAATATAAAAATTTAAAAGCCTTGCTCTAAGCTTAAAGGTAAATTTGATACTTTATACTAGTAACTTACATTCAGGTCTCTGAAAATACTTGATTGATTCTACAGTGTTTCATTATGGCCAAGTAACAAAGCAGGATTGTTTCAATTCAAACAGATTTGGTAAAGTTTGCTTTGTTGTGAAATATCTATTGTAATACATACTCTCTTAAACTTAATGTGACTTTGAATTCTTTAAAATATCTTGTATCTCTTCTCAAACTCCAGGGTAAACAGGCATTAAGATCTGAAAAAGATTAGAAAGCTCAATACAAAAAAAATATTAACAGATTCATCACAAACTGGTGGTAGAAACAAAACCAGTAGCCAGGATGAAAATCTATAATGAAGAAGAAAAAAGCTTTACACATACCTTCAGATTCAAATATTTTTATTTAAAAAATTACCAGCAAGATTTAGGAGAAACTTCAAGAATGATATGTACCATTACTATCACACACAACCTTCATCCTTCCAGAACAATGTAAATTTTTATACAAATTCTGTCATTTAAATCTCAAAATTAATCCAAGAAAAAGCACTACTTTCCAATTGTACAAACTGAAGCAAGAAAAGCTCACAAGCTGCTTCGTTTGTTGCTTTTATTGTTGTTGAAAAGGGTTGTCTTTTTTGTGCTGGTCCTAGGGTTTGAATTCACAGCCTGGGCACTGTCCTGAGCCTCTCTATGCTCAAAGTTAGCACTCTACCATGAATCACAGAGCCATTTCCAGCTTTTTCTATTTATGTGGTACTGAGGAATTGAACCCAGGGCTTCACACATGCTAGGAACTCACTCTACTACTAAGCCACATTCCCAGTCCCTCCCTGAGCTTTTATTGTTCAAAGCTAGAGCTCTATCACTTAAGCCACAGCTCCATTTCCAGCATTTTTTTCTGGCTAATTGGAGGTAAGAAAATCATGGACTTTCCTGCCTGGGCTGGCTTAAGTATCAAGGATTTCAGGTGTGAGCCACTTGTACCTGGCCACAAAGCTAGTTTTGACCAAAGACTTTAAACTGATGGTAAAAGAGTTCAAAGTTAAGGCTTTTTTTATAAACCACCTAACTTCGAGTCTTTTTATTTCCATTGTATTCAAATTTATTTCAATTTATTTAGAACTACAATACTAAAAATGTGCTTGAACTGCAATGTGATATTTCATCATGAACACTCAAGGCTATCACAGCTTCAATATTTTAAGAGGAGGCCTTAAGCCATAAATGTACATGCTATAGTAATATATTACCTCTTGGGCACAGTGTGTGCACCTGTAAACCCAGCTACTTGGGAGGTTGAGGCAGGAGGATCATGAGTTGAAGTCCAAGCACCCTAAAAGAGATTGCCTCAAAGGGGAAAAAAAAAAGTAAAGAAAGGTCTGGGATGCGAGTTCAGTAGCAGATTGCTTGCTGAGCATGTGAGATGCTAGGTTCAGTATCCAATACCAGAAAATAGAATTGCCGCGAATGGAATCTGTAACTTTATATTGTTTTAGTTATTACCGTGCAACATTAATAAACACGGGTTTTTAAACACCCCAAATATTCAGCACACATACTCACACATGGTTAGGCAAAAGTGCTGTCTGGTAATTGTTTAGATAGGTTTTCTTTTACGGTGACCACCCGGGTAGGACTTTGGGAACGTAAAGGACACAGAGGTCACAGGATCGTTGTGTGCTGTCTGGTCTTCAGGCTCCTCAGGCTCTGTATTCCCAGCATCCTGTGTTCAAACATGTCAGAAGTCACCGGATTCCCACTTCTAGGAAACAAGCTCTGAACGCGCATTTCCCAGAGGCTGGTCATGTTTAACTAGCTGATAAATTTATTATTCTATGTTTATCATTCAAACTGTGAAGGAAATGAGGCAAAAAGAAAATCAGTGCTCTGCATCCATTTTGTCTCCCTTTCTTTACCATTAAGCAGTTTAGGTTCCCCTGTATCAAGAGACTAAAGCATGAGCTCTTGGCTGTCAGGGGTGAGAGGATGGCCTGTTTTCTAATTACAGTCAGAGAACACGAATTCCCCCTTTATTAATGGTGAAGCCATGGAAAAAGCTTGGGTATGGCTGCATCCTGGTGCACTGGGAGGTGAATAAGTCCACTGGACTGTTAAAGGTCTTTGAGCATTCATTATTTCTGGTATCCACATTCAAAATCACAAACTTGCCAATCAACATTCAAACAGAAGATAGACTTTCTTCCCATTTGTAAATGCATATTTGTGAGAGGGACCTTCTAGACACGCTTGTGACCTATCTCACGGTGTTTTCAGTCACTTCTGCTTGCTTACAATTCACTTCAGGAAGAAAGTTGAGCATGCTTACCAAAGGGGACTTTTCCCAGAATCATTTCTGCAAATATTTGCTCAATTGCCATGCATTTTCAAAAACTATTTGCTCCATGACCCATAAGGGCAAATGAGGCAGAGATGAGGGAGCCATGTGATGCCGCTGGTTTCTAACCCCATGTGATAAGGCAGGGGCTCCTGTAAGCTGCTTTGCCTTCTCCCCACACCCAGCACAGCTCTGACCCAGGGAAAGATGCAGACTGGGTAGAAAAACAATCATCGACCTACGTGTGTGTGTGTGTGTGTGTGTGTGTGTGTATGTGTGTGTGTATGTGTGTGTGAAAGTGTGTCTTTGGCTGCATCTATATGCCACATTCATCTTTCCCATATGTGTGTCAGTATCGTTTAGTCATGGTAGCAAATACAGGGAATTATGGGGTCATGTGCTGATAAATGTTTAACAGGTGGCAGTAGGGTTAGGATGATGTTGATTTAAAGTGTTTCCATGAGAACAAATGAAGCTCTGCCCAGCAATGTCATGAAAACAAATATTCAACAATCATAGGGTTACTTTTAAGTTAAGTCAACAGAAACCCTAGTAAAGAGACATTTTACACTCTTGCTTACCTAGCATTGAAATATAAAAATTATTTTAAAATAAACACTTAAAATATAAATATGAAAACATACACAGCAGATTTTTATAGAGAATAAAAATGAAGACTAACATACATATTAAGAAAGAGACCATAATGATTGAGAAAGTATGAAAATAGAGCACAGATTGGACAGGGAAAAAATCAATTAAAAAAGTAATTGGCAGGATAGGTGCAATGCCCAGCCCCCGTCTACACAACTTCCTTAAAATGTGGGAGGATGTATAAATTGCATTATTTTCTCTATATTTACTTTGTGGTAACAGTAATAGCTTAAGAAAATTTAATAGCTTAAGTAATTTTGCTTAAGAAAAGGTTAGATAGTAGCTGGGTGCCAGTGGCTCATGTCTGTGATCCTAGCCACTCAGGAGGAAAGAGAAGAGAGAGGTAGGACTTCCCTTTACTCCAGGCTGGGGTGGTATCAGTCTGTGTAGGAGGATCAAGAGGACCCCTGTACAGCGGTGCTGGGCTCTGCCATGTTACCAACCCAGGCCTAGCAGGAGCGGTAGCAGCCGCTGCGCTCTAGAGTGGGGAAACACACATACTTGGTGCAGTATGGAACCAATGCAAACGTTCTCAGCACTTGATAGTTTTAAAAATCCAAGTAGAAGCCGGGTGCTGGTGGCTCATGCCTGTAATCCTAGCTACTCAGGAGGCTGAGATCTGAGGATCAAGGTTCAAAGCCAGCCCAGGCAGGAAAGTCCATGAGACTCCTATCTCCAATAAACCACCAGAAAACCGGAAGTGGCGCTGTAGCTCAAGTGGTAGAGTGCTCGCCTTGAGCTGAAGAGCTGAGGGACAGCGCCCAGGCCCAGAGTTCAAGCCCCACGACCGACAAAAAAAAAATCCAAGTAGAAGCAAGGCGTGGCGGTGCATGCCTATACTTCTGACGCACAAGGGGGCTGAGATAGGCCGGTCCTGTATTAAAGGCTAGCCAGGTTTTTAAAGAGACATGGTCTAAAAACAGGACAAAACAAAAAACCCAAAGAGGAAGTGGACAAAGACATGAAAGGTCAGCTTACTGAAAAAGATGAGAACTCAGTGCATGAAATATGACAGCATTAGCCACCAGAGAAGTACAAATTCATTGAGCTATCATGAAATACCTCTCAGGTCAGTAAAACAAAACTGACAACAGAGAAGCTCAGACCTCTGCACACTGCAGGTGAACATATAAAATGGAACTTCCCAGCTGGAAAATCCCTTGCCATTCCCTGAAATTCTAAATGTGTAACTATCATACACTCAGAAAGTATGAATATGGGCATTTATCCCAGAAAAATGGAAAGTCATATTTACATAAAAACCTCCATGTGTATGAGCCCAATAAACCAAGCAAATGTCCTTCAATGTCTAATGATTAAGTGAACTGAAGATCTATTTACCAGGGAGTATTGTTCAGTTATCATAATGAACTAAGAACAAATGCAATGGTCCAGATGACTCTCCAGAGAACTGCCAATAGTGAAAAACCCATCCCTGGAAGGTCAATGTAGCATGGTTCTACTGACCAAAAATTTCAAGTTAAAGCTGGCACTAGTGGCTCACGCCTGTAATCCTAGTTACTCAGGAGGCTGAGATCTGAGGATCACAGTTTGAAGCCAGCCTGGCAGGAAAGTCTATGAAACTCAAATCTCAAATTGACCACCAAAAAAATCTAGAAGTAGAACTGTGGCTCAAGCAGCAGAATACTAGCATTGAGTGAAAAAGCTAAGGGACAGCTCCTAGGCCCTGAGTTTAATCCCTATGAGTGGCACACACAAAACATTTAACATCAGAAAACGTTTAGCACTCAAGCCTGGGACCAGTGTGACTCAAGCTTATTATCTTAGCTATTCAGCAGGTTGAGATCTGAGGATCATGGTTTGAAGCCAGCCAGGGCAGGAAAGTCCATGAGACTCTTTATCTCTAACTAATCACCAAAAAGCCAGAAGTGGAGCTGTGGCTCAAGTGGTAGAGTGCTAACTTTGAACATGCTGGATGCAGTCAACATTTGATTATCATTCTCCCGGCTTTCTTTTCTTGGATCTGCCAGCCAGTGGTCTCCTTGCAGGACTTACTGCTGCCCGGCTGGCCCTGGTGTTCCCATGGATGACCTCAAGCTGCTGATGTACCATGAGGAGGCCTATGGAGGGGAGCCCAGGCCTGTCCTCTGGAGGACATCAGTGGACAGGCCCCAAAGAGGAGGCTTATGGAGGGGAGCCTGGGCCTCTCTTCCAGAGGACATCTGTAAACAGTCCCCCAAAGAGGAGGCTCATGGAGGGGAGCCTGGGCCTGTCTTCCAGAGGACACCAGTGGACAGGCCCCGATGAGGAGTTCTATGGAGGGGAGCCCGGCCCTGTCTTCAGGAGGACATCAGTGGAGAGGCTCTGATGAGGCTTACTGAGGGGAGCTCAGGCCTGTCTTCTGGAGGATATCAGTGGACAGGCTCCCAATAAGGAAGTCTATGGAGCAGAGCCCGGGCCTGTCTCTGGAGTATATCGGTGGACAGGCCCCAATGAGGAGGTCTATGGAGGAGAGCCCGGGCCTGTCTTCCAGAGGACATCAGTGGACAGGCCCCCGATAAGGAGGTCTTTGGAGCGGAGCCCAGGCCTCTCTTCCGGGAGGACATCATGGAGACTTGTTCCAAAGACCTGGTGGCGTGAGGCTGGGACCAGACCACTGCTTATTCACACTTGTATCAGACACTATGAGTGCTCCTGGCTGGGTCACATTCTGACCCGGGACACTGGGTCAGTCGTGCTCAGAGTCCAGTCCTCTGGTGGCAATGTGGGCCATGCCCTGCAGAAGCTGGCCTTGCCTGTTAAACTCCACCCTACACCACAGCCCCTCCTCTCTCCTGTGCAGACAGGAACACTGAGGAGGAGTAAATGGAGTCCACCTCAGGGAGGAGGGTCCAGGGGCCCAGGGCTGGGCTGATCTCAGGGGAGGTTGGGGGAGCTAACCTCAGGGGAGGTTTTAAGCTTGAAATGGCCTCAGTAACCCTGCCTTGGAGCCACGTGCTCCACCCAGATGCACCAGGCTCTGTGGCCCTGGTGAAGTGAACAGACCCTGGAGCCTCTGTGTATATTCCAGGAGATAAACAAAGCTGGTAACTGTAAGAACTCTATACACAAAGGCATCCATAACTTCTCTGCTGTAATACAGAAGTATCACAGAAACCCAACAGATCAAAAAGATACTAAAGGATAGAGGTGAACTTAGATTGTATGCATGCATAAATATGTATATATAAATATATGTGTATTTCACATATGTACATACATTTGAGTACAGGATAGAGACATATATATATATATATATATACTCATACACAAACATTTTGTAACACATTTGGTATTACGTATATTTTAATAATATATCACATATTTTATAATGCATTTTGGAGTTAGATACTAGGAAGCAGGGAGCATACAATGTTGTGCTGATATACCGTGGAGTTGTACTGCTTGCTGCAATACAATGGTCAGTGTATGTCTGTGGGATGTGATACTGGAGTTTTAGAACTTGAGCCTTAAACTTGCTAGGCAGGTCCTGTATCACTTGAGCCAGACCTCCAGTCCCCTTGGCTTTAGGTTATTTTTCAGACAGGTTCTTGTTTTTTGCCTAGGGCTATCCTGACTGCATCCCTCCTATCTATACCTCCTGAGTAGCTGGTGTTACAGGGGTGAACCACAGCTCCAGGCTCCAGGCTGAATTTCTAATGCCAGTGAAGCCAGGGACCTGCACAGCATCACCCCATGCTTCAGACCAGCACACAGAATGTTTGTGTGAACACAAAACTAACACAGCCCAGAGAAGGCCAGCCTGCATCCTGTCTGAACTGGTAGAGAGGCTTTTCCGGGGCTGCTCAGCACCACTGGAGTGTGTAAACTGCCCTCCTGAGGTACCTTCGTTTACACACCACTCTCTCCCCAATCCCTGCCACCTGATAAGTGTTGATGTGTCTCCTGAATTTAGTTAAAGAGACTAAAATGGAAACCACCCTCAAGCTTTATTCTCCCTAAAAGGTCTGCATCCAGGTCTCCTCCAGGCTCCAGTTTTGTAGGTCCCTAAAAGTGATTTAGAACAAACACCAGTTTAGTAATTGTGCCTGACAAAGAGCTCATCAAAAACTTGAAAATGAAGAAACACTCCAACTGCACACTCAATACAATGTGTTTACCACTATGTATTGTCTGAGAGCATTAATTATGAGAATAAACTAATTTCGGCTGCAGAGTTCTGAAAATCTGCATACGAAGTTTACCACAGAATGAGGCACCCTGCATAAGCCTCTATGACTTGAATAAATTACCCTTGGGCTCTTGAATTACTAAGCTTGTCCACATGATATGCAAATCGGATTGCACTGGTCCTGTCAGCAGCACAGCACTAGGTCAGAAGCTGCGAGCACTGCTGGCAGAACATCTGCCGGAGGGAAGAGCAGACCCTGGTGCAGAATGGTAAGTGATGCTGACTCTTGTATCCAGATGCACAATCATGCCAGGCCTACCACTGAGGCTTGCATAGTGGTCTGTGAGCCAGGAAGGGGAAGAGATGCTTAGGTAAGTCAGGAGAAAGGAAAAGAAAGTAGTAATCTTTACTTTCACAATTGTTATTCTGCAAAATTAAATGTACTGCTTTAATTTCCAAATGTCATGGGTATTTCATGTAGAAATGTTTACCATATTTGCTAATCTCTCAACAAAAATAGTAACTGCGTTTACTTGAATATAACTGTCTTCAGGAAAAAAAAGATCTTAAATCATATGAAACCATCTATCACATAAAACATTTCCACATTTAGCAAATATTACACAAAATGGAACTTAAAGGCATTGCAAATATTGAGTTTAGAATTTGCTTATGACAAAATGAGATGACCTCAAGGAAACAATTTTCTAAATAAAAAATGATGTATTGAACAGATCATTGCCATTAGCCCCTCCAGAGTTCTTCACTATTTTGTCAGTTTTAAAGAACTCAGTAAGTTACAATTTGATGTTACACAATAATTTCTGGAATAATTTATAGAATATATAAAAATGAAGTCACTGATACTATATTGTTATGTCTCTTTTAGTGTGTATATATAGTTTTCATTCAAATTGCTTAGCAATGAAAACAGCAATTCAATAATAAAAATTATCCTGTTAGTCTGTAAATTTTTTTCTATAGAAGTTCAGAATTAAGTACAATGGTTGTAAAGAAACAATTTAAAGCTTTAGAAATGGTCAAATATATTTGTAAATAATATTTTTTCTTTTGTAAGTATCAGTACTCAAAAAGATGAATGTGTCTAAAGTAGAAGAAACATTATTCCAAATTAAAAATGAATACTCCCAATCTGATTATGTTAGTAAATTAAGTATTTCTTCTGGCACATTAATTCTAACATACATAGGAATATTTTTGGACTAGGAACTAATTATTTCACTTTAATTGCTAGTATATTTTTAAAATCTACTAGTTCAGCAATATCTGTTATATATAACATATTTGCAATTATTTTCATTTTCTCAAATTAAGATTACAGCTACTAGAAAGTAGAAGAAAGATAGTCAGTATTCATGAGGAAATTTTTCTTCAGTTGGGAACGTTGCTTATAGGAATAGCACACTTCCTTAATTTGTACAATTGTGATGCCACACTATAAACACTCAACTACAAATGCTATTCAGGATATAGTTCCCTCTAAATTCTGTCATTTCAAAAAGCAAATTGGCCAGCAAATATTGGATAGCTTTTTTTTTTTTTTTTTGCCACTCGTGGGACCTGGATGCTGTCCCTCAGCTCTTCAACTCAGCTCAAGGCTAGTGCTCTACCACTTGAGCCACAGCGCCACTTCCAGCTTTTTCTGAGGAATCAAATCATGCATGCAAGGCAGGCACTCTACCACTGAGCCACCTTCCCAGCCCTGGATAGTTTATCTTTATAAAGCATAAGTTATTGTAGGGCATGGGTGGTTCATACCTGTACTCCTACCTAATCAGGTACTGAGATTTGAGGGCCATGGTTCAAAGCCAGCCTGGGAAGAAATGTCAATAAGACTTTTACTTTGAATTAACTACCAAATAACCAGAAGTGGAGACCCTTGAACAAAAAGCTTAGAGACAACATCCAGGCTCTGAGTTCAAGCCCCAGGCCTGCATCATCATCATCATCATAAAATTTGTTATTATGGATATAGAAAGAGGCTCTAAAAATGAAAGACCTGGGTTATTAAAAGTTTCATCTCATTTTTACAAACCCAAATTCCAGTAAATATTAAAGCATAGAAGGGAAAGGCACCCAAACATTGAAAATGGATGACATTTATTTTTTAATTTTGCCTACTTGCTTCTTTTAAATTACCTTTAAATAGCTGTACAAAGGGGTTTCATGTGAACATGTCAATTTATGAGCATGATGCCTCTTGATTACCATTACCCTGACCTCATTCGGCCCCACCCCATCCGTCTGTTCACGTTTCCAGGTTCCATTTGAACAAATGTTCACTGATTATGATTTACCCACCTTTCCTCTCACCACTTAAACACCAGTTTCCACTTTTACCTGTTCCAGCTTTCTATTATTCACTTTGATATAATGTCTATTAATTATGCAGAGGTGTTATACAATGGGATACATGCATCTATTGAAAATTAGACACTTCACATGTCTTTTGTGCAGACATCTTACAAAGCTTTTTAAAGCATGAAGCAAAGGTGTGGAAACTAGAAGGTTCTCCATCACCTTATCTGACTCCACTGACCCTAACTGCTACTTGTCTGAGTGGTAGCAGCCATCTTTTCTGGTTGGGATTAGTCGTGTGCACGTGTGCAAGTGTGTGTGTGCGTGCACACACACATGCTCACACGTGTTGCTCATGGGGCTGGAACTCAGGGACGGAGGGGGGGGCCTTGAGCTCTGGGATTGAGTGCTGTTTCTGAGCTTTCTGTTTTGCTCAAGGCTAGCACCGTACCACTTGAGCTACAGCTCTAGTTTCATCTTTTGAGTGGTTTGTTAGAGGTATCTCATGGACTTAACTGCCTGGGCTGGCTTTGAACTGGCATCCTCAGATTTCAGTCTCCTGAGTATCTAGGATTACAGGCATAAGCCATTGGCACCTGGCTCAATCAGTAACCTTGTGTGCAGTTGCAAAGGATTTCTGGATATATTTTCCTTTATGACAGTGAAACCTTTCTGTTGCACAGAAATTCAATAAAGTATTGACATAAGTCAGCACTTATTAGGCAGAGATATGGCCTAGTATAACCAGGGATGAAAAGGAAATCCAGAAATGAAACAAAGGAGTTTCATAGCTCAAGGAAACTTGCTATTATCCTATTCTTTAAGTGTATGCACTAATTTTTTCAGTACTGTCAAAATGACAAAGGAATGGAGTATTGAGGAACTCCAACATTTAAAGCTTGGGCCAAGAAGGATTAGCTACAAGAGTCTGAAAAAGAAGAGAAACGAGGAGATTGGCCTGTCACAGAGGTCAAAGAAGAGAGTGTTTCCAGAAGGTATGCATTGAAAGTTGCTGCAGACAGTTCAGAATAATAATAATCTTTGAAGAATAGGATATTAACCAAAAATAATAAGGTTCATTATTCCCTTTGCTACATATCAGGTCTTCTAAAACTCCTACTGTTGTTACATACAACAAGCAAATAAAAATAGACATGAAGTCTAGTTAGACCAAAAGGAAAAGGCACAATGAAAACTAGCTGGGCTCTTATGTGTGGGTGAAATGATCAGTACTTTGGAAATACCCTTTTGTTTTTTGTTATTAATAGCTTATAAAAATTCTTCATTAAGTGCCTTAATTTCTGAAATATTTTATTTTATGCAAACGTTTTTCTAAAGGGTATTACTACTGCAATGACAAGTCTGAATACTTCCCACATTATATATTTCATAGTGAGATAGAGCAATAGATGTACTGTTGTTATCTGAACTCCAAGAAAATGTTTATAAAACTACTTTGTAAACAAGCAGATATTTATGACGGTTTCCCCACAACAACCTGTGTTTTCATACCACTGGCTAATGCCTTGCCACTGTACCAGGTGTAGAAGATAAACATTGTTCATCACTGAATAAGCACAACACCTTTGCGAGAAACACTAAGGAAACGTTAAATGCATGATGAAAATATAAACAGGGAGGACTGGTGAGTCAGAAGGCTAATTTGGGAAGAAGCTACTTGAACTGAGGCCAGAAGGAAATGTGCATGAAGGACAGACATCATGGGAGAAAAACAAAAACATGACATTATTAATAAGGATTCAGAGAAAGAGAGAGAGGGAAAAAGAGAAGGGGAGAGAGGGGAAGAGAGGGGGAGGGAGAGAGAATTACATATTAGAACCATTCTGAGTGCATTCAAGAAGCAGGGAGAAGGAAAGATGAGCAAAGAGTGAAAAGTTGAAGTGGAAAATGGGGCCAGCACATCTCCATTGTGGTTTTGTGTTGGGGTCTAGGAAAGCAATGTGATTAGATTTGGAGCTGTAAATTAAGGTTTTCTGGCCACAGATGAATTGAATGTGGACCAGAGAAGTTGTAGGAAGACAACAGCACTGGGAGGATATGGCATTATCTAAGACGGAGGTGATGGCGGCCTAGACTAGAAGTTGTACTCAATGAAGTTTGGTAGTTTGTTCATTATTGCAGTGAAGTTGTAGGCCATTCCAAGGATGTTGCCAGGATTTCTGTGGTGAGCACTGAAGATGGTGAAACCATTTTGCTGAGAGAGTTGGTATTGCTTCAGAATTAATAAGGAAGTAGGAGAGTTTAGGATTTCTAAGGGCAGAGATGTCTGTGAAAGCAATCGACTGTAATGACAACTGGAGCTTATAAGTCTAGTTAAAGGTGGAAATCTGTGTAGTCGATGGAGGATGAGGTAATCCAGGAGGAATCTAGACAAAGAAGCCTAAATAGGGAGAGCTGAATCTGAGGAACTCAGAGTTCCCACATGAGCTACAAAAGAATTTAAAAGAAATTAAGGCAGTGTCATGTCACAGAAGACAAAGAAAGAATGTTTTCCACAGACCTGGTATGAAAAGCAGCTGAGGAGTCAAATAAGGCTAAATAAATGACCATGAGCTCATCAAATACAGGGTAATCTAGTTTGGAGACATGAGAGGTATGCTAGAGCAGACTGGAAGCAAAATGGTACCGGGATGTCAAAACGCCTATTGAAATAGCTCTTTTCAGAGATCAAGATATGTTGAGGAAAAGAACATGTTAAGATAGAGAAGAGTTGTTTTAGGTCTGCTATGTATTTTTAAAACTGTGGGGTGTGTTTAGGTGTTAATGGAAAGGGTGTAATTCCAGTGGGAGAGAAAGCCACAGAGACAGGACAGAAAAGGGTAGTGTGGCATCTTGAGAACAGATGTGATCCAACTTAAACTCAATGAATGTTTCTACATTGGTGAGCTGGTAGGCAGTCATGTTGGTGATTTGTAATGGTGAACAGGCCAGAGTAAGTGGAAGAGGTTTGAAGGGATTTGGAAAACACAAAATTAAGAAATCAATAGATTCTAGCACCAGAGACACCAATAATAGAGAAAAACCAAGCTGCTCAATCTTCTGGCCGATAGATTCTAGCACCAGAGACACCAATAATAGAGAAAAACCAAGCTGCTCAATCTTCTGGCCGACTCTGTTGAGAGTTGGACTTCGTAGCAGATTGCCACACAGAGATTTGCATGGCTCAGCTAAATTAGACTAGTTTAAAGTAATGACTAAAAATAACAAAATATTACTTTTTGATAAGTAAAATAGTTAGAATACCAGCAATTTGAGATGAGACACATTTATTTAAAGTATGTTTTTGACTAAAAAAAAATAGTCATGAATAGTGTAGATGGGTCACAAAAGAAAATTCTCCTGGGTTTCTGAATGTCTCCCAGGAAAAGCAGTGCTGGTACGTTTGCTCTTGTTGTAGCTACCTACAAAATACAATATTCAAAAAATTGTTTGATTGTGACTAATACTCAGAAGCCTAAATTATGAGAAGAGACTTAGAAAAGCTTCATCTAGACCTTGATTTCTTACTGGAAATAAATGTATCAATAATGGCAACTCAGTGTTTTTTTGTTTTTTAAATTTTATTTTATTTTATTTGAGAACATACTGTACAGAGGGGTTACAATTACATGGGCAGGATAATGCATACATTTCTTACCAAGCATTGCAGCCTCCTCCTTTGTTTACCCTTCACCTCCCTTCCCAGCCTCCCCCCTCCCCCCCACCCAATCATACCCCCCTCCCCCCCCCCCACCGACACTGTAAAGCTGGTTTTGGTAATTCAAGTTCTTGAAATACTCTATCCAACCACAGCAAGGCAGCTTCATTGCAATAGAGAAAATGACAACTTAGCAAGATACTTGTGGTGTAGAGGAGTGTTTAGAAGGCATTAATTACTAGGAAGCTTTCTGGCTAGGTATATGACCTTATGTACTATGGTCTGGATACTGGTGTTCCCACAGAGTTCATAATTGGAAACCATAAGTATTAAAAAGCAGAGACTTGAGGAAGTAATGAAGTCATGAGGGCAGAGTGCTCACAGATGGAACAGTGCCCTAATTGAAGAGGGTCAAGGGTAAAGGTCCTGTCTAGTTGCTGATCTGCGGACACCTTGGCCTTGGGCATCTTTGCCATCCTTCTCAGAGCTCTGAGAAACACTTTTCTAATATTTATAAATTACCCAGGATAAAATATACCATGTAGCAGTGGGAACAAACTAGAACAGAAATGTATTTAATCATGCATGCATCAGAAAACCGTGTGCAGATGTGCGGAATGCAAACACTAACAGCGGTGTTTTATGTCTTTGGTTCATGACCAGCAGTGTGTCCAGTCCATTCAGCTGTTGGTATAGAGTGCTGGTCTACTCAGACTCAGGTTCCTGTTTCAGTTTGATGAAATAAGAAGTTTTAAAATATGGAAAAAAAGTAAAAGCTGTTTAAAGAGCCAGACTGGAATTCCAACAGTCCCTATTTCCCCTCTTAGGTGATGGTTCAATTCAGTTCAGCTCAGAATTTACTGGGTAGCCACCGTATCTGGGGACCACGCCAGTCCGTCTACAGGATAATGGCTCCGCTTTGCCTCACTTCCCCTTGGCCTCCCTGCTGCTTTCCCCATCTCTCAGTGTTTCCACGTGCTGTTCCTGTGTCCCAAAAATTCTTCCTCCACATGGTCAGATACCTCTTTCCCTCTACTGAAGTTAGTATTGCAATGTTCCTCCACCTCAAAATTAAAGAGTTTACCTTTCCTCGTGTTTGCTGCATTTCTTACTGTAAAGCATCGCTGTAGGACTGCTTATTTTCTGACTCTTCCCCAAGAGAATACACCCTGCTTGAGACTGGGATTGTTCACCACTGTTACCCCGAGTGCACAGTGCTCAGATCAGAGGTGCTTAGTGAGTATCAGTCTCACCATTCCTACTTCCACGTGGGTGCGTATACGTAAGGGCCTGCGTGCTTTCTATGCTGAGCCTGCTCTCCATTGCTCACCTGCCGCGTGTTCACACTCACACGTGTTGGGGCCAGAATCTTGAGTTTGCCTAGGAAGCCCTTAAGCCTCTTAAGCCATGCCCCTGTCTCTTTTTTGCTTCAGGGTCTTGTGCTTTTTGCCTGGCCATTCTATTGCTGCCACCGGGTATCTGGGATTACAGGCATGAGCCCCCAGCGGGGTTTCTATTTTTAATGACTTTGCTTAACACAGTATTGTTGGGCACCACATTCAACTGTTTGGTCCTCCCATTTCCCATCTCCCTCAGGCCTGGAACTCAACACTGTTTCCATCCCCCCCCCACCCCCACCCCAGGCCTGGAACGTCTCCTGCGACGCCTGGCTGGCAGCCGAGGCCGCGCTGGAGCGGTACTACCTGCCGGCCTTCTACGGGGCGGAGTTCGCCCTGGGCGTTCTGGGGAACACCACGGTGGTGCTGGGCTACCTCTTCTGCCTGCGGCGCTGGAGCAGCAGCAGCGTCTACCTCTTCAACCTCTCGCTCTCCGACTTCGCGCTGCTGTGCACGCTGCCCGCGCTCGTGCGCGGCTACGCCCGCGGCCGCTGGGCGCACGGCGCGGCGCTCTGCGTGCTCAACCGCTACGCGCTGCACGCCAACCTCTACACCAGCGTCCTCTTCCTGGCGCTCGTCAGCGCGGACCGCTACCTGCTGCTGCGGCACCCCTTCCGCCAGCACCCGCTGCAGAGGCGCGGGCCCGCCGCGCTCCTGTCCGCCGCCGTCTGGGTCTGGGTCACGCTCGAGCTGCTGCCCATCCTGCGCGTCATCGGCCCGGCGGCCACCGAGCCGGACGCCGGCTGCCTCGACTACGCCAGCTCGGGGGACCCCGAGTTCAGCCTCGTCTACAGCCTGTGTCTGACCGTGCTGGGCTTCCTCGCGCCCCTCGCCGTGATGTGCTTCTTCTACTACAAGATGGCCGTGCTCCTGAGGCAGAGGAACCGCCAGGTGGCCGCCGCGCTGCCCCTGCGGCGGCCCCTGCGCCTGGTCGTCCTGGCCGTGGTCATCTTCTCCGTGCTCTTCACGCCATACCACGTGCTGCGCAACGTGCGCATCGCCTCGCGCCTGCGCGGCGGCGGCGACGGCGGGCCGCGCTGCGCGCGCGTCATCATCCGGGTCCTGTACATGGCAGCGCGGCCGCTGGCTTTCCTCAACAGCGTCGTCAACCCCGTCTTCTACTTCCTCGTGGGAGACCACTTCCGGGACATGCTCGTGAGTAAGCTAAGGCAAGTCCTCAGATCGCTGACGTCCTCCAGAGCTTGACGGACCCCGGGATGCGGGCAGCCGGTTATCCATGCTCCCGCAGCTGTAGACCTGGTGCACGTGTTAGCCCATGCCCCTCAGCCGGAGGCGCGGACCCAGCCTGGGCTCCAGGCCCGTGTGAGGCCCGCGGACCCAGCCCCTGGCTCCTCCGACCAGGCCCGGGCCCCAGCCCCGGCCCCGGCCCCGGCCCCAGCCCCGGCTCCCCCGCAGGGCCTTGATGGCTCCTCCTGCCGCCTGTGCTCAGGAGCATAAACCCAAAGCCATGATCACTGAAAAATGAATAAAAATAGACACGTCCAAAGCAGTGTGTATTTAATAATTGCTCACATTTTAAAGACATGCTGTTCTACAATAGTAACTAAATCGTGCACAGAAATCATTCCCGTTCTTTATACACCTGAGGTCAATTTAGACCCCCCACCACCAAAAAAAACCCCAAACAACCTTTTCTCATTTCTGTTCAAATCATCATCGATCTTCTATTGTAAGTACATTTGCACCAGTTGAAACTAGACAGATGACAGGAAGGAAAAACTGAAATGTACTCTCTTTACCTGACTGACTTAACTGTAACCCATCTGTATATCACCGTTATAATAACAATAAAAAATTTAAGAAACAGATAGACTGCCAGTAACATTTATTGAGTACTTAGTGTATGCATGGTGTTCATGGCTATGATAGAATTAAGCCATTGGGTTAAATCATTGCAAAAAGTTTTAGATCCTCACCAGAAAATTCTTTGATCTCAATTCTAATGAAAAATTAGGCTCCAGAGCCCAACTAAACTCCATTCTGGTACAGTTTACACTTGTTCTCAGATTCATACCAGATTTTAAGATGCAAAATTCACTAACTTTTGTTGAATGAAACTAGGTTTTGGCTTTTGAGCCAAATAAGGAAGGGTTTGATTATGACTCAACCATTTAGCACCAATGTAACCCTGAGTAATTTAAATAAATCTCTTAATTCTCTTTGATGTTTTAAAGTTAAGCTGGATGTACAAAAGAAACTCATCGGCTCCTCATAAGGAAAGAATTCTCACTTTTGTTTTGAAGAGGCCCTGGCAGATTGACACCGAGGACTCCTGCTGTTCCTCCCTGTTCTCTGTTAGCTTTCTTCCAGCCACCTTTTTGTGGCTTGCCTTCCAAGGACCATTATCTGCCCAGTGTAGAGGTCAGAACTCTGAGAGAATAGAAATGGGTGAGATTTTAAGCAGGGGTTAATTTCTTATTTTATTTTTGCAGCAACATAGAACCTGTATCAGTTTAGATAATTTACTATGTGTAAATTAGCTGACTATAAAAAATTCCTTCTTGCTGCTACCTTTGTAAGACACGGTGATATTTCTTACATTTCTTTGCTAATTTTTTCTCATTAATCTTAATATTTTATTTAATATTTAACATTTTTAATAACATGCATAGTGCAATGGTTGTTGTCTACAAGTTGCATTTCAGGAAACATTATGAAGTAAAAGAATCCTCAGTTCTTTCCATGGCTCATCGCGGAGGTCCAGGTTTGGAGAACATGCCACTGTAACAGCAGGGACTCTGACAACCCACTCACGGCTGTTCCACACAGGTCAGTGTGCCTCAGGAGCAAGGATGTGACTAAGGCTTTTATTGTTTTATCGTGTGTGTCTGTGTGTCTGTTTGTCTGTGTGTCTGTGTATGTGTGTGGTCATAGGCTTGAATTCAGTGCCTAGACACAGTCCCTGAGCTTTTATTGCTCAAGGCTAGCAGTCTACCACCTGAACCACACCTCTTCTTCCTGTTTCTGGGTGGTTAATTGAAGATAAGAATCTTGCAGACTTTTCTGTCCAGTCTCACTTCAAACCTCTGTGCTCAGATCTTAGCCTCCTAAGTAGTAGATCTTACCCTCTAGTGCCTGGCTTTGCTTTAGCATTCAGTATTTGTCCTTTAACAACAAGTAGTGTGAATGATCATTCTTTGTCAACAGTATCTTTTTTCCTGGATTTCTTTGCTATATTAATTCTTCAGGGTCATGACTAATGACTTTCTCATGACCCTGAGCTTCCTGGGCTTGTTTATTCAGGAAACTGAAAGGTCATTTCTATACATACATTGTATCTCAATAATTAAAATCATATCAACTGACAGGATCCAATATTAGGAATGAAACTGAAAAGGAATATGAAAAATATGAATACAAAACCCCCTGTTTATCATCTGTGATAGTAGATGAAGCTAGGCAACAATCAGTTATTCAAAATGAAATACAAATGAAACATGAGCCACATAATATTCTAATAACAGATTTTCCTTTCTTGCAAATGCCTAACTCCAGTATTAAAATTAATTTGCATTTCTCAAAACAGATCAGTGAAGACAGCAGATAAGGTTGAGAAATTACCTTGAAACTTGCCATTTTTGAACACATACATACACACATACAAAACAAAGGATTTCTATATTGAATTTTTAAAATTATGTGCCATAATCTTAATTTCTAGATAATTATGAAGTCCAAACTATTTTTATACACATCAACAGCAGTTATCACAGCAAGAGAATGTTTAGCAGTGAGTCACAGGCCTGAGACTCTGGTTCAACATGCCCAGTACAGAAGAAGGAGGGTTGGGAAACTCTGAAAGTGTCACAAATCAAAATGTGGCACTGGGTGACGCTGCAATAGGCTGCATCCTACAGATGGATGACACAGGGAGGCCCAACGGTTCTTTTTGGTGACTTCAGATCCTGGCTCTGGGAGCCATGTCTGCATAGCCATGGGAAAGTTACTAGATACACCTCATATTCATACTCCTCAGATACTAATGACAGAGAAGTAATGTACCTTTATAAAAGTTATGTGAGAAATTGAGTCTCAACTGCAACTAACTTGGAAAAACATCATAAGCAAAATGTGTGCCAGAGGGGTATGGAGCTTACACACTAGTGGCCTGCCCCAGGTTACTCAGTGGCTGGGGAGGTACTGGGTTCCTAATCAAGTTAAGAGACAGAGCAAAGCTGTCCTCCCGGTCTGTTATGAGACCTGTAAGACAGGTACCAATGTAGCAGATTTATATAAAACTATAGATTTACCAAACTCCATTTAAAAACCAACATCAATAACAACTAAAAGCAATATTTGGTTTAAAATATGAGTTATTACTCAAAACGTAAAATAGAATTGAAAAATTTTTTAAGATTTATAATAACTAATTACATGCAAACTACTAATGCTCTGCCAAAAACAAAGCCATATTATCACTTGTGTTTTCCACTAAAACCTTAATTCAAATACAAAATGTCTGTATGTGACAAAATGTCTAAATGTCTAAATGGTTTCCTAGTAACTAGTTCCCTGATATTTCAGAGTGTTGGTCTGCATCTAGAATAGTCCCCAGAGTAGAGTCCTCACCAGCATTCTAGAACAGTCTCCCAATACTACTGACCTCTTTAGGGACTTGGGATGTTATCCTCTTAGATGTTGAAAGACTTATAAATGCAGGCTCCAGGCCTGCTCAAGGCCCAGCCCAGTCCTTTTCTCTGGGGTGGTCTTGACCTAGAGGCCAAGAGGTCTTGACCTGAGCCCAGGCTCAGGACTGAGACTTGGCCCAGCTCTGTCCTAGGCTCAGCTCAAGACATAAAGGTAGATCCACGCCCATGTACAGGATCCTGAGCTCTGGCTCGTCCTTTTGCCTTCCCCCCAGGAGTCACACAACATAAGAAAACTGAAGTGGTGTGTAGTAGACATGTGGTAGAATTGCCTATATTTTAAAAAATCCATCAAAAAAGAAAAAAATTAGTTTTTGTAAATTTTAGTACCAAGTTCAACAGTATCTGTAGATCTCTATATTTTTTCTGCATGCAAAAGTCTCATAATTGAGCTTTAATCATATTTGGTATTTCCATTCACTGTTTTATAGAATACTACACAGATTGCACCTCTTTCCTTGAGCCTGGACACACATTGCATGTAGTCTATACCTCTGCTAGTCACTGTGAGAGGTATGGATCAGTGGAGGTAGGAGAGAGCATTAGCCCCTGTGTCCTCAGAGACACTCATCCTGAAGGTTGGTTCTGTGTTGAGTGAGGTTCCTTCTCCTGGCTTCTGATTGAACTCTCTTTTGACTCAGTGGGCTAGGTTCCATCCCCAGCCCTACAAAAATAAACTAGGCAACTATCTTTAAATCATTCTGTTCTCTTGCTTCTGTTTATGGAACTAAAACTCCATAGGGCTTTCATCTTAGAAAGGTGTTGTTTGTTTTTGCTTTGAGACAAGATCTTGCCAGTTAGCATGGCTGGCCTGAAACAGCCCCGCTTGTTCCCTTTCTTTGCTCTGGGAGATGATACAAAATATTGGTGTTTTGTTTTCTTTGACAGGAGCGAGTCCAGTCTCCCTGGTGTGTACAAACAGGCCCATGTTCTGATTCCTCCCCTCGTGGCTCCCATCCTGTCAGCAACTCCAGCCTTGAATTCACCAGTGCCCACAACCCCCTTCCTTACCCTGTGTCTTATCCCAGAGGCTGACCTTTGCTTTATCCACCTGTAGAGTCTGTCCAGATCCCCGAGGACACAGACAACAACCCAAAGCTCTGTGGTGTCAAAGAAAATGTTCAGGGAAGTTGGGATATAACGTGTGGCTACTCGTCATGAAATCCCCCAACTTCCACTCTTTTGTTTTCCTTTCAGTTTTCTGCACATTGCTTCAATCAGGAAACATTTATTCTTGCTTTAAAAACACACAAGGACAACAAAAACAAAACGACTCTCCCACCCCCTGTGAAAGCACATTAACTACCACAGATACATTTAGAACAAACAGACCTTTTATAAAGAACTTATACCAACTTGCATGCTTTCAGTGCCAATCAAGGGGAGTTCTGAGTGTATGTACTCTGATGTCCATCTCCCACTCCTGTTTTCCCTCACACTTCATACAGACATTGTCCTTGCTGTTCCGAGCTCTCTGCCATTTTCTAGAGAGCACAGCTGGTGGGAGTGTTGGACACCACATGCATCTGAGTTACTGTGTGTTCCCAAACTCTAGACATTCCCTCGAATAACATTCTTCTCCCTGATGAACTGTATCTTTACAGGGCGGGGGTAAAAGAGATCACACTTATCTTAGCAAGCATTTTCTCCCCAACTTAATCATCAAGGCTCCGTGCTTAGCACTTTCTGGAGGCAGACCTTTTGTGACTCAAAAATCAGTCGTGAGTTCTAAAAGCTTGGCTTTTTACCATGCTTGGCCTTGGAAATGCCAGGCTCAAAGTGTTGAAGCATCTACTCAGGAACTCAACTAGCTCCCCCTCCTCTCAGCTGTGTTTGTCCTCCCCAGAGAGGAAAGGAGCCTTTTATGGGCAGGTGGGAACCAAGGCCCCTGCCGGTGTCTCCTCCAGATTTTATTCCATCCTAAGAAGAGTCTTTTTTTTTTGGTCAGTCGTGGGGCCTGAACTCTGGGCCTAAGCACTGTCCCTCAGCTCTTCAGCTCAAGGCTAGCACTCTACCACGTGAGCCACAGTACCACTTCCTGTTTTCTGAGTGGTTTATTGGAGAAAAAAAGTCTCACGGTCTTTCCTGCCCGGGCTGGCTTTGAACCTCCATCCTCAGATCTCAGCCTCCTGAGTAGCTAGGATTACAGGCGTGAACCACCAGTGCCCAGCCCTAAGAAGAATCTTAAGAAGAGTCACAAGCCACCTGTCAGGCACTTGACACTTCTAAAGAAGGATTGGTTTCCCTCAAAGAGGACTTTTATAGGGCTGGGAAGGTGGCTCAGTGGTAGAGCGCTTGCCTTGCATGCCTGAGGCCCTGGGTTCGATTCCTCAGCACCACATAAGCAAAAAGAAAAATACCAGAAGTGGCGCTGTGGCTCAAGTGGTAGAGCGCTAGCCTTGAGCTGAAGAGCTGAGGGATAGCGCCCAGGCCCAGAGTTCAGGCCCCACTACCGAACCAAAAAAAAAAAAAAAAAAAAAAAAAAGAGGACTTTTATATTATTCCTCAGATCTCTAATGTGTCAGTCCTAGGACTTGAACTCAGGGCCTGGGCACTATCCCTAGGCATTTTTTGGGGGGGGGGGTCGGTTGTGGGGCCTGAACTCTGGGCCTGGGCGCTGTCCCTCAGCTCTTCAGCTCAAGGCTAGCACTCTACCACTTGAGCCACAGCGCCACTTCCGGCTTTTTTTTTCTGCTTATGTGGTGCTTGGGAATTGAACCCAGGGCCTCATGTATGCAAGGCAAGCGCTCTACCACTGAGCCACCTTCCCAGCCCTCCCTAGGCATTTTTGCTCCAGGCTAGCACTCTTATCACTTGAGCCACAACTCTACTTTCCTGCCCAGAACTTTCCTGAGGCAGGCTGTCTTCAAACTTGTAGACATCTGGATCATCAGAGTTCAGCATCCTGAGTAGATGGGATTACTGTATGAGCCACCAGCACCCAGTAGAATGCCCTCACTTACCTATAGACTATTCCCCTAGAAAACTAGGAGAGTCTTCTCTAACTAGCTGGCACATATCCTAATCACAACTCCTAAGGTTATAAATAACATCACACCTCCTGCAGAGGATACAAAATGAATGAATGGTCTATATTCCACCACAGATACCACAGTGGCTTCAGTCCCTCTCATTTTACACTCTGTGTGATGTGGGCTCTTCTCTAACTCTGAGCATGGCTTACTCACAGGAGATGGTGTCTGTTTAGGGCTGTGATCTGCTTCCTTGGTCGAGCAATACTCTATGCTGGTAAGTTTTTTTTTTTGCTTTTTTTTTTTTTTGGGGGGGGGGTCCGGTCGTAGGGCCTGAACTCTGGACCTGGGCGCTGTCCCTCAGCTCTTCAGCTCAAGGCAAGTGCTCTACCACTTGAGCCACAGCGCCACTTTTCCGGCTTTTTCTGCTTATGTGGTGCTGAGGAATCGAACCCAGGGCCTCATGCATGCAAGGCAAGCACTCTACCACTGAGCCACCTTCCCAGCCCCTATGCTGGTTAGTTTTTATCACCTCTGTCTCTATCCTCTACACCATGAGTATGGCTGCTGTGTCCAGCACAGTAAACGCTGTTTCATCATTGACTAACGTAGAAGCTTAGCTGTAGTCACACAAATTCCTCAAACATGTTGTGGCTCCAATGGAGGTTCTGCTTCCTCTTCACAAGATAAGCTAGCAGGAAGTATGCAGAACAGCAGATAGGGAGACTCTCCTCCATGGCCCACACAGCAGCCCACGTGAGTCCACCCTCACTACTAGGACCAGCATCATATCCCCTTCACACCACGTCACAATCCGGTGAGAATGGACAGCTCTGTGGCTTCCTGTTTGAAGATACACAAAAACCCCCACCATTTCCATTCCTTTCCATTGGCTAGAATTTAGTCCCAGTGTCAATTTGGATTTCAGGAGACATGATGAAACACAAGCTCTGCTTGCTAGCTAGACTCCAGCTGTAACTTGGATGGCCCATTAGTTAACAAAATGAAGGGGGAAAGTGTTACAAAGGATCATATATTCTCTTGCAGCAGGTATTGGTATTAGCAGCTGATGCTCAGGGGTTCTGCAGAATCCAGGGAACAAGAATGACTTTGAGCAAAGGAAACTGCATTTGTCAGCTCTCACATTGGTAGCTTTGGGCCAGCATTGGTGGGCTGAGGGGCTCTGAGTATTGTATATGGTGTCACCCTATCTCCTCCCACTAGATAGCAGGCTTCCTACCCAGCTGTGAAAAACACAGCAGGGCTCCGTACTTCCTTAATGTTTCTGACCACAAAGTTGACCTGATGAGGACATTATTCTGGCTGTAAGATATTTTCTCAGGGAGTCTTTTTTAGAAGGCATGATTCTATTTCTTATTTTATCACTTTCAAAATTTGTGTATTTTACACTACTTTAAATTCCTTTGTCATATGAGTTAGTAGGGACAGCAAAGAACTTAAAATAACTAGGTCTTATTATTAAAAATTGATTCCCTTCTATGTATCCCAGTGTCTGAGATCTGCTACTCCTGATTGCTTACACTGTTTAGACAGACTTTGGAAAGTTGTGACATAAAACTTTTCTCACACTCTGCCCCACATTTAGTAAGGCAGCCCAAGCCCTGTGTTTAGATCTTTGATTCCAGAGACTTTCCTAAATGAGCAAGGATAATAGGCTACAGTTAGAAGCTGGGTTTCCCTTCAAAGTTTATATATTGGAAACTAATATATAATGTGATTGTTTTATCAGATGTGGTCTTTAGAGATGATATATCTTGAGTAGAATTAGTGCCCATGTAAAGGGGGACCATCTACAAAAATTGGAACCTCCTCAGACAACAAATTTGGACTTCTCAGATTACAGAATTGTGAATAATACAATTATGGTGTTTACAGATTGCCTAGTCTAAGTGATTTTTATAGCATCCTACACAAAGACACCACATAGTACCATGGCTTTGGCCATAGCAGTTAAAGCCTATCTAGTGTCTGATTCAAAATGGAGTTTTCTCTCAAAGGTGACTGTGAAGTAAAAACACCCAAACAACCCCACCACAACAAAAACCATGTAGATGTGATCAGATGATCAAATGACAGTGGTATGTGATTAGCAAAGAAGACAATAATGGTTGAAAGGGTAGAATATAGTAAGAGTTCTCAGGGAGACATAATCCGAGTGCAAAAGTAAATGTAGCAACACAAGCTGATCCTCACCAAGAAGCTAAGATAAAAGCTTCTAATATGCAAAATGAAGTGAATAGCCAAGAAACCTTTATTTAGCCTGCCAGCATTATGCCTTCCCTACCAGTCAGGACATGGAGTTTGAACCATTTTAAAAATCCCATTCCAGCACTGTCATCTCGGTAGAGCAATCCCAGGAGCAAGAATGAGGTGCATCATTGTTGATGGAGAATCTGTGAAAACCTTTTCCCACACTGGACTGCAGTGAGGGACTCCCTTGTGGATCTTGAAAGAGAAGAGAGACTAGTCCTAAAACAGGAGGAGCTTTGGATTATAGCATCAAGTAAAGATTCTGAGTATCTGGATGAAACCTTACTCATGTACATAACTACAGAGAGAGACAGATATCAGAGACCCAAAGAAGCCCCTTCCAGCAAGACCTGGCTAGAAGTTCCAGACCAGAACATCCCAGAAGCTGCATGCAGATGACTTTGACCTCAGTGGCTGCTTGGATCCAGCTGCATAGGAGAGAATGTGGTGATGCGGCTGGCTGGGAACACGGTGCTCTGTCAGAGGAAGATGAGCTGTAGGAAAGTTGTGCAGTGTAAAACACACTGTGAGGTCAAAATAAGGTTGAACGTCTTCTGATTGTGTCATAATACAGAAATGAGATTTCAGTGCAAATGTGTTTTGAGACATGTAGAAAAATTAAACATCGATGAGAATGTTACACTAAATAAATCAATATTCTTGTTGTGAGCAGGTCCTGGGATTTCTGACAGCTCTAAAGAATTGTAGTGATGACAAAAGGGAGACAGAAGAATGGAGCCTTCAGTTGTCCTCGGGGATGCCCACAGCCGTCTGTCTGCAATGATGGAGGGAGGAGGTAATTGACTACCAATGATTAGATAGTAATGACTGTGTTTGAGAAGACTTGGTGGAGGAAACATTGAATATTTAGCATGTTAGACTACCTCAAGGAGGCAGAATTGACACGTCCCCAAGGGCTTGTCTGTTCTTGCATCTTGTCTCTGTTGGTCCTACAGTAGATGGGACCCCATTGGAAGAAATTCAGCTGGGGTAGGGGAGGAACTGGAAGGGGCAGTTAGGTCCAGCCATGTGACATGGGTCCAGATGGAGGGGTCAGTCAGGGCCAGCTGTGTGTCTTGGGTCCAGGTGGAGGCGGCAGTCAGGTCCAGCTGGGTGACGTGGGGTCAGCTGGAGGGGGCAGTCAGGGCCAGCTGGTGACAAGGAGTCAGCTGGAGGGGGCAGTAAGGGCCAGGGTGATGTGGGGAGGGGTCCAGTGGAAAATGGCAATGTGGCATCTTTTTCAACCATGACATCCATGAAGAATTTCAAGAGGCAACAGCAGAGCATTCAACCAATCAGAAACAGACGTCTCGTTTACTGGCAGAACAATTTAGAGGGGAAGGGAAGGATGATGAAACTTGTTCCCTTTTCTTTAAACATCTAAGGAATTATATGAGAGTTGCCAAACATGGCCCAAGATTGGTAAAAGTGAAGGTATTTTATGAAGGTCTCTGAAAGAATTCTGCTCCCTCACAATCATGGTCACAGCTGATTTGTTTACTCAACATCTGTTGTTACGCACATAAAATACACAGTACACATACAGACACACCAACAGACACACCTGGATGCATACATGCACATGGGCACACATGTACACATGCATGTGCGAGCACACACACCTCTATCAGAGTGGATGTTGGAATATGCTTCTATAAACCCAAAAGATCATTTAAAGTAAATAAAATTACATTTATGATTTAATTGGGCAACAGATTTTTCAGCATTTAAGAGCCATGGCAAAAGAACCACCAATGAAGGAAACCAAAACAACATGGTGTTATTTTTTTTGTTTTTAAATTTATCTTGGAGAAGCTCTTTAGGAATACAAATCAAGTTCTTGGGTATAGGACTAGACAAAGATGAAGTACAGGCAATACAGAATGGAGACAAGCAATACACAGATAAGCGGTGAGCTTTTCCTGCCCTCGTGTGGTAATGACTTGTCACTGCACCATCCCTGGCCTTTAGAAAGTGAGCTCCCCAAGGAAGCTTGGAATGGTGATCTTGATCATCTAAAATAGTTTCTAAATCATCAAAAGTAAAATTATCCAAATACTTTTATGTATTTTGTTGGAATTTCCTCTTTGAATTGATTTGCAAAATATCTTTCCTTGTCACATTTATCTGTCACTTCATAGCTCTAAACAGCTGCCTTGAAAAGAAGAGGGGTTGGGGTTCATCATCTTCCAAATTAAGCATTCTTTGCCTGTCTAAAATCCCAGCACTTGAGGCACTGAGATGGAGTTTGACTGGGAGTTTGAAACCAGCCTGAGCTACATTTATAAAGCCAGCCTCATCTCTAATACCAGAAAAAGGTCTCTCAAGGAATCTTCCTTGGGTCTCGACTCTGAACCCAGAGGGCTCCTACAGGGAAAGCTCACACCAGCCTTGGGCTCACCAGGCCTGTGGGTCCCTTCACTTTCAACCCTAGACGCTTCCCTGGAGAGCAGGTGAAGCTCACACCAGCACTGGGCTCACCAGGCCTGTGGGTCTCTTCACTCCCAGCCCTGGACAGCTTCTCTGGAGAGCAGATGAAGCTCACACCAGTCTCACACCAGGCCTGTGGGTCTCTTCACTCCCAGTCTGTCCATGCCCAGCCTCCAGGAGTTTGGCAATGTTAACACTTCAGAGCAAATAACTTTAAGGAAATTGAAATGTGTATGTAGCATTTAAACTACTTTCCACAGTCTAAGAATATGTTCAATCAAAACTCCAAAAGCCTAGGGTTTAAGACTAACCTGTCAGAATTTGTTTGAGCTTTGAGGATTGCTCTGTACCACTGTTCTGTAGACCTTGTAGCTGTATGGCAGATGGTACGGGCATGTGATCACACCCTTCCCAGTGCAGGTGTGTGCTTGTGTCCTTGCAGGGTCTGCATCTTGGTGGTAACAGTGCTCGCTTGTTCTTGAATTTATTTCTCTCTTGGAAATACTTTCAAAATAAAGTCAAAATAAAGTCTTTCCACTCTTGTGATTATACAATACAATCACAGAATTGAATTTAGTGCATCTGGGAAATGAGACCAGACACCAGTTTCTCTATTGCTTAGTGTGTACATCCACACCATTATATACTGAGGGGCAATCAGGAAATCTCAGGTGCCACGTGGTTCACAGACATATTTTCGATGGGCCGTATCTTGCTTAAATTAAATTATCCTCCAACATTTAAAGATTAAAAGATTTAAAATTATATTTTCAGTCTTTTTAAAAGTCAGATAATATGTTCTACCAATCAACAGAATTCTTAAGAAAAATCTTGTCTTGAGGAAGGATCCAGGGGGCAGAGGCACAAGGATGACATGCCTGCACTTTGGCAGAATTCCTTGCCCTCTCTGTGTTAACAACCGTGTGGGCTTGGCGCTCCCCTTGTGGACCCGAGCTTCTGGGGTGTCAGCAATGACTTGGACCACTGACACCACCTCTTGGTGGTGGTGGACAGGGGTGAAGCTGCGAAGGGTGGACCATCTATGCTCAAAATTGTGGTGAGGTGTCTACTTACTATGTCCCAGGCAATTTCTTAAACACTGCACAAAATTCATCGCATTCCCACTGAAATGATTAAGGCAAGCAGCCCTCTTCCCCTGTAGCACTGTGAGGGCACTGAGCACATGGGACATGCTCAACAGGGACTTGAAGACCACAGCATCTTCCTTTGCCACCAGTGGAGGCCTGGACCCGCACCACAGATCCCTTTGGTTTGGCCAAACAGGAGAAGGGTAATCCTCGCACTGAGAAATCCCTGACCTGGGTCTGCAATGAGTTCCACTGTTGTGTCCCTAAATGTTTTACACACTGTCTGCACTCAGGGCAGGGCGAGTCCGGAGCTGCACTCTGCAGTTTGGAAGATCTTCATGTCCACCCTTGGTGCCCACACACCCAAGAACACTTTCCTTTCTGCTCACTGCTTCTTTAACCTCCACTCTTACCAGCTAGCTCCTCCTTGCAACTCCTTAGTCCTCACCCTGAAAACTTAGTCTCACCCCCAGCTTCAGAGCCCACTGAGGATTTGGGACTGGAAGTTTGGACGGTGACCAGCTTGGCAGTCTCCATCATGAACATGCTGCCAACCTGGAGCTCCTGGGAATCCCATCACATGTTTTATGCAGACACACTGATGGGGACTTTTTTTTTTTTTTTACCTTAGCCAAGCTAAATTGTAATCTGCCTCATCATGCTTCATACTACACCACAGGCCAGCTTTTCCTGTAGAGTTGGGATCCCTCAAACTTTTTGCCTATGCTACTTTGAACTGTGGTTCTCCAAATCTCAGCCTCCTGAATAACTATGATTACGGTATGAGCCCTCATACCTCGTTTATATACCTTAACATGACCATGCTTTGCTTGCTTGCTTTTCTACTTCTTTCTTTTCTTTTCTTTCCTGTTTATTTTTGAAATGTCGCTTGCTTTTCTACTTCTTTCTTTTCTTTTCTTTCCTGTTTATTTTTGAAACGTCAAATGAAACTTTTTTCTTTCCAATTTGCAACAGTTAGTATCTAAATGAAGTAATCACTGGGAACAAAGTCTATCCAAACATGCACTTTGCTGTTTCATATAAGGCTGGCCTTCTTGCAATGCTCACCTGGTTTTCACTAGAAGTCAGGACACCTCATGCCTTCTAAAAACAATTTCTTTGTTGCTTTGTATGTCCCTCCTCCATGGTATAACCCCTGCTTTCACTGTATTTGAGGTTGGTACAATTTGTGGAGGGATACAGGTGGATCCATTGCAACGATGAGATGTACAAGTCCTTAAGAGGAAAAACAAACTTTACAACTTTGGTGGGGGTGGGGGGAGAGGATGGGAAGGGATGGGAAGGGGAAACAAAGGAGGAGACTACAATGCTTGATAAGAAATGTACTCATTATCTTGCCCATGTAATTGTAACCCCTCTGTACAGTATTTTCACAATAAAAAATTAATAATAAAAACAACTAAGCTGTCCTTCCTAGTGCTCCCAGGCTTACATTTCTTAATTATAGCTGTTGGCTAGAAGTTTTTATTAGCACTGTGATGGGGCACCATGGGCAGCCCCAGCCTGGCTGGCTAGCCAGGGAGGAGGCTGACTGCAGGTTCCCAGTAAGTGACATTAAAGGGGTAGGAAGAGGGTCCAAAGTAAACTGACAGAGCTTGAAGAGAGCAGTGTCTCCCATTGCTTCACACTTTACTCAGTGCCAAGCACACTTATTTACTTGGACCACTAAGGTCTCCTTGTGTACATACTTCAGAGGGCAAATCAGCTGTGTTGAAAGAGAAACCGTCAATCACTATGAGCCTTAAGCACTGGTACTCTAGGGTGGAGACAGAGGCCTTTCTCATAAGCCGTTAGGAAAGATGTCTGTGTGTCTGAGTCATCAAATGTGTCCAACTATGTATTAACGGTAACCTGGTCTCTAAAAATAAACGATGTGTCTGTTTCTTAAAATTCTGACTTTGTTGAAAGTCTGGTTTTTTCCATGCCCAGAAAAAAGAAAGAATAAAGAGGCATGGTTCTTATTGCAAACATTTCTGAAAATCAATTTGATGATTTTTGTGGAACTCCTAAAGGGCCCAAGCAGTGCATGAACCCTTGCTGGCTTCAGAGAAACTGAGAAGATAGTCGTGATTATGCCTTAACTCCTTGCAGATGTCAGAAAATTACAAGTCCAATGCTTTGTAAAAATTTCACTCTGCCTACGCCTGGCTCCTATGAATGCAATTCTTTAAAACTTTGGAATTGTATGTGTTTGGCTTCTGTATGCAGTGATTGAGATTAATGGATATTGCAAAGCTGCAGAAAAGGGATTTTGAGTTGCTTTGTTTCAAGGGCTTCTATCAGAAGAAAACAAGGTGTTGTTTCTTTTCTGTGTTCACTGACCCTTTTAGCCTTGTATTTTATTGAAAAGTAGATCATGGTGTTTATTTCAGGAGCCTAGAGGAAAGAACAGAGAATGTCTCTATTTTCCTCCCTTACATTTTATGCTTGGGAAACCAAATGACAAAGTGATTTGCTAAGGGGATGAATTGAGAAAAGAGCAAGGATGCAGGTATTGTTCGCTTCTAATCATGGGTTCTTGAACAACGAATGAACTTTTGATTCAATGCTCTTGGCGGAAGGAAGTATTTAAAATTTTAGCAAACGCTTAAAATCTTTACCTGAAGCACAGAGTTTTATAGCAAAACCTTTAAAAAGATTACATGCCAGAGAAGACCAAGTCTGACATCAGAAAAAGAAAAAAAATAAGAGAGAGATGGAATGAGATTCTCCTCTTTGAGACTGCTGATGACAAATTAAGATAAAATGAGAAGCCAGAACTTAGTAGCAGTGCAGGAATGGAGACAGCTGTAGATGTGCAGCATTACATCTAAAATCTAACCAAAGCATGCTCCTTGCACATGGGAGGCAAGACCTGCATTCTCCACCAACCTATGTAAGCAAAAATGTGACTGTCATGACAAGTGACTAAACCAGCCCAGAGGGTTAAATCCAAAGGGGACTATATGAAATGTCACTGTATATTCACAGAATTTCCAGAAAAGCTGGAATATGAGGCTCAGAAAAGAGGCAGGAAGTAAGAACTGCTGAGTAAAGGAACACAAATGAAGAAATGGGAGAACACATCATATGTACAGAGATGTTCACCTGCTGGTGCGCATGTCATGTTACACATGCCGAGACACTCACCGGCCAGGGTGCATGTCCCACAACATGTGCAGAGATGCTCACCGGCCTCTGCCTACCCTTGGCACTGTGGCTGGCTCTAACTTCCAAACTCTTGCCACAGCTCCAAGAAAATTTTTGTCCCCAAACTTCCCGTCACATTTCCTAGAAGTCCCTGAGGTTACATGCCTTGCTTCTAGAGCACAGCACAGTGGCATGCCAGTACCAACAGCAGTACTGGAACTGAACTCGGAGCCTTGAACCTGCCAGGCAGGAGCTCTACCACTTGAGCTACACCCCCAGGCATTTTAAATTTGGTGTTTGGGGATAAGGTCTCATGTTTTAGCCCTGGCCAGCCTAGACCTCAACCCTCCTTTATCCACTACCTGCTAAGTTTAGACCATAGATTTGTATCACCAGTTACTGTTTGAGATGGGATTTCAAAGACTTGTTGACCCTGCTAGACTTTGAACAGACATCTCCCCTAGCTCCACTTCCCAGGTAGCTGGAATTGTGAATGTGAGCCATGACACCACCAGTGAATAATTCTTCATCCAAGAAAGAGGGAAAGGCACATGGTAGACAGGGTCACCAGTGAAGCCTGTGTGTCCAATTTTACTGCATCTGATTAAGGGATGGGGAAAGGCCACTTTACACAGCGCATGCATTGTGAATGGTTAAATACTAATATTTAATAGATATCATAGATATATTATTATATAATAAATATTGTTATAAATAAGTCATAAATAATAGTTTTAACACTAAAGAACAGAAAAACTTTCATAACTTTATGAATCTATATGAAGAATAAAACCCTTTGGTCACAATCTAAAGCAAGCCCACCATTGCCTGATTGCATTACCTCAAATACACCCCTTCAAGTCTGGATTCCCATTTACATTACTAATGAGGCAGTTGGATGAAGTGATCTTAAAACACAGAGCGCTTGGTAAACTGGAGATCCTCTTTGTCTGCATGGTCTTCTCTATGTCTGCATGGTCTCCTCTGTGTTTTCATGGCCTCCTATGTGTCTGCATAGTGTCCTCTGTGTCTGTATGATCTGCTCTGTGTCTATGATCTGCTCTGTGTCTGCATGGTCTCCTCTATGTCTGCATGATCTCTGTCTTCATGGCCTCCTATGTGTCTGCATAATGTCCTCTGTGTCTGCATGATCTCCTCTGTGTCTGCATGTTCTCCTCTGTGTCTGCATGATCTCCTCTGTGTCTTCATGGCCTCCTATGTGTCTGCATGGTCTCCTCTGTGTCTGCATGGTCTGTAGTGTCTCCTCTGTGTTTGTATGGTCTGCTCTGTGTCTGCATGGTCTCCTCTGTGACTTCATGGCCTCCTATGTGTCTGCATAGTGTCTTCTGTGTCTGCATGGCCTCCTATGTGTCTGCATAGTGTCTTCTGTGTCTGCATGGCCTCCTATGTGTCTGCATAGTGTCCTCTGTGTCTGTATGGTCTCCTCTGTGTCTGCATGGTCTCCTCTGTGTCTGTAGTGCCTCCTCTGTGTCTGTATAGTGTCCTCTGTGTCTGTAGTGTGGCCTCTGTGTCTGCATGATCTCCTCTGTGTCTGCATGGTCTCCTCTGTGTCTGCATGATCTCTGTGTCTGTATGGTCTGCTCTGTGTCTGCGTAGTGTCCTCTGTGTCTGCATGATCTCCTCTGCGTCTTCATTGTCTCCTCTGTGTCCACATAGCTGCAGTTGTCACTATTGGCTTTTCCCTTTTGGCTGCAACATCATCTGGACACTTTGATTTCTAATGATTCCTAATTAATTAGCTACACAATCCAAATCTTTTTAAAATTTCAATTACAGGACCTTTAAAGAAAAAATGATGTTTTGGCCATGCACCAGTGGCTCATGCCTATAAATCCTAGCTTCTCAGGAGGCTGAGATCTGAGGATCATGGTTCAAAGCCAACCCAGGCAGAAAAGTCTGTGAGATTCTTATCTCCAATAAACCACTAGAAAACTGGAAGTGGTGCTGTGGTTCAAGCGATAGAACACAGGGACAGCACCCAAGCCCAGAGTTCAAGCCCCACAACCACAAAAAAAAACAAACACAAAATGATGTTTTAAAACCCTAGAGAAAAGTATACCTGGGTATTAAATAATATTGGTTTTCACCTTTCTTAGATATTCATATAACTCTTGCAACTCACAGAGTAGAATGTGTGACAATATTCTAGAGAGAACAGCAGCTGGGCGGGTGCCAGGGACTCAACTGATCGTCCTAGCTTCTTCAAAGTGGAGATTGGGAGGGCTGTAATTCAAGGCCATCCTGGGCAGAAAAGTTCATGTGATAGTCTCATGCCATTGCAGCTATGACATGAAGCCTTTGAAAGAGCAGATAGAGGTTCAGGCATAAGTAAGAGCTTACCTTAAAAGCAACCAACAGAAAAAGGGCTGGAGGCATGATTTATTATTAGAATGACCTCAAGGTCAGGCCCTAGTGCCCTCCACCTCCCCAAAAAATCAAAGAAAAATTAGGAAGGAAGGAAGTGAGCAAGGGAGGGAGGGAGGGAGAAAAGAAAGGAAAGGAGGGAGGAAGGGAAAAAGGAAGGAGGAAAGGAAGGAAGGAAGGAAGAGAGGGAGAGAGGAAGAAAGAAAGGAAGGATGGGAGGAAGGAAAGAGTCCTGAGCAGGATGCTTTGTCTCTCTTTCAGAACTGGGAGCTGACAGAGCGGCCAATGGGATCTGAATAAACCGTCAGCCTAGTACATATAATTTAACCTTCTCTTCAAAATAAAAAGAGAGAAAGAGTGCAATCTGGATAACTGCAGAGTTTTCTAGAAGAGATAATGCACTATGGCGGCAGGGGTGAGAAAACAAAGCCAGGCTTTGGCAGCTCACGCGGCACAGGTTGCCTTACTAGGGGCTTGCATCACAGTTCTGGAGTGTTTACAACCTGATGTTGCCTATCCTCCTTGGGTTCTATTCACAGCACCACTAACCTTTTTGTTGTTGTTTGTTGGCGGTGGTTGTAGGACTTGAATTCAGGCCTGGATGCAGTCTCTAAGCTTTTTTTGCTCAAGGCTAGTGCTCTATCACTTTGAGCCACGTTCCCCTTCTGGATTTCGGTGGTTAATTGGAGATAAGAGTCTCATTGCCTTTCCTGCCTGGACTGGCTTCAAACCATGAGCCTCAGATCTCAACCTCCCAAGTTGCTAGAATTACAGGTGTGAGTCAGGAATGCCTGGCACCACTAACTTTTTAATCAATAGTGATTCTATTTCATCTAAGTATGAAATTTACAAATTCAATGAGTCAATACACACTATCTCTTGCTTTATGTGCAAGTGTACTCCTAATTAATAAATAACTTCATAATGCAACAAGTCATTATGTTGAAAAACGAACTGTACAACTTTGGCTGGGGGTGGGGGGGGGGGCGAACTTTACAACTTTGGCTGTGGTGCTGTGGCTCAGGTGGTAGAGCCCTAAGCTTAAGCTGAAGAGCTGAGGGACAGCACCCAGGCCCAGAGTTCAGGCCCCACGACCGGACCCCCAAAATAAATAAATAAATGTATTCATTACCTTGCACATGTAATTGTAACCCCTCTGTATGGTATTTTCACAATTAAAAAAATAACTTCAGGGCTGGGAAGGTGGCTCAGTGGTAGAGCGCTTGCCTTGCATGCCTGAGGCCCTGGGTTCGATTCCTCAGCACCACATAAGCAAAAAGAAAAAAGCCGGAAGTGGCGCTGTGGCTCAAGTGGTAGAGCGCTAGCCTTGAGCTGAAGAGCTGAGGGACAGTGCCCAGGCCCAGAGTTCAGGCCCCATGACTGGACCAAAAAAAAAAAAAAAAAAACTTCATAATGCAAAAACGTCAAAAAAGAAAATCATGGAATATGGTCATAGGAATTAGTAAATACATTCAGATGACAACTTTTTTCATATTAACATCAAAGCATTTGGAAAGATTACAGAGCAACTTGAATTATGAACATGACAGATCACATTTTATCCTGTCTTGTACCTTCTTAGGCTAAATGTTCTTAATGGAAGATGATAAGAAAGAAGTGAAAATGGGCAGCTAATATATTTATACAGGCAAAGAAACTAAGTTACCTCATATAACACCTTAGCAAAAATGACTATATTATCTCAATTTTTAGTCACAAGGAATAGGAACACCAAAAAGAATGATTGAAACCACACATTATAGTCATATTTAATTAAAATTCCATTAAATATTTTAAAACAAAGAAATAAAGTACTTGCAAAATAAGGTCTAAATGACTGAAATTCTGTGACAGTAGTTCACATACCTGTCAAATTATAGATAAGAGTTTAGTTTCTAGTTTTTCTATCTGTCTTGGGTATTCAGATTACATTAGCTAATTGTTGTGCATGGATGCTTATGGCTTGAGCTTTTCTCTAAAAAATATTAATTTAATGAATCTTTGGCTAATGAATAAATTTATTATATATTTTTTCAGGGTGGTCCTGGCCCTTTCCAGACATAAAATAAACTCAGCTGACATACAAGCAGCTTGCATGGGTTAAGGTTAAACAGAGAGCTTTGGTTCTTTCCCAGTTGAGGTTAGGACTCACAAGAGAGTCATTACTCTTACTGAAACCTACACTGATCTTATTTTGGAAGATGATCAGAACTGAATCTAGGAACCATTCTATGGTAAGTTTTAATGTGGGCTATTTTCTTCCAGACAAAACTCAAAGGATGGAGTCATGTTCGTCTGACTCCACTCCACACACAGTACTGTATTTCAAACCAAGACAAAGAGAGTGGAGTTTAACACTGACATAGTAAGTCCCAAGCCCCTGAAAAGTCAAGCTAGTTCACTTGAGATGAAGGATACATGACTGTTGTTCTCATGCATAAGGTAGCTTCTATTTTAATAACACCGCTTTAATTAGAAAAGTATAAAATTCAACTTTAAACTATCCTGCTTAAGTAGCAAATGAACTTTTAGAAAAGTCCAAGAGAACATAAGTAAAGATTATCATCTTTATTTTTGGAAAGGAAAGTGGTAAGTCAGTCGCTGACCCTTCAACACCACAACCTCCTCGAGAAAAAGTTCACATTTGGACACTTCCATTCAGTTAGAAAAATAAGAAAGCCACTTTAAAACATAAAGAAAGAGAGGAGCTGGGAAGGGAAGGAAGGAAGGGATCATAGGGGAAAAACAAAGGAAGGGTAACAATGCTCAATAGGAAATAGACTCATTACCTTACTCGTGTAACTGTGACCCCTCTGTACAATGTCTTTACAATAAAAACATATTAAAAAAGAAAGAAAGAAAAAAGCCACAAAAAGCCAAAAACAGACCAGATGTTGATTGCTGAATGTCAATGGCAACTAGAGGAAACAACACATGTGGTTTCAATGTTCCTCCCACAGACAGATCTCAGAAAAACACATTCTCCAGGAGGCCAGACCAATTATGTCTGACTGTAAGCCATTGCCTGACACACCCTACTGCATTCCTCTGCCCAGAAACAGTGGAAGGATCCAGAAGGTACGGTGTGAAGTGTGGGGCCAGAGTTGAGGACAGGTGTCACAAGAATGCCAGGAGATGAGCCTCTTAGGCAAAGGGGTCCGTCCCCTCCCCTAGGGGCTTCCTGAACCCACAAATGTGCCTGACCCTCTAAAAAGAGGGGGGCTTCTATTCATGTGCACATGAGACAAAAGTGAAATCTGAAAGTTAGTCATGGTGAGAAATGAGAAGCAATAAAAAAAAATAAGGAAATGGAGCAATTATAACAATATGGTCTAATAAAATTATTTAAAACTTATGAATTGTTTATTTCACCGAGCATCAGGGCATTCACCACCATTCCACGGGAGCCGGAGCTGTGGTTTGGCACAGGCCTCCATCCACTTGAAGGCTGGACATGGGCCAGGAACTGGCTGTGTTGGTTTTCATTCTGCCTCTGTGTGGGGCATTTACATCAAATGAATTCTCAAATCCTTTCAGGGCATATAAAAGGAAAAGTCCCAAATGAAGTCTGAGACAGAGACTTCACTCTGTTAGTGTTTGCTATCTCACGCTGAGTTTAAATCCTATGGCCCTTTTTTCTCAAGGGCATCCTGGGAACTGATTGTTAAGCCACAATTAAGTCAAGGTCTGAACAATGAAGAAACTGAGTATAGAGGGCTTTTCTGGGAGGATTTCAGAGTCCAATGCATGAAGAGGAAAAGGCATTAACTACAGAGGTGAAGTGAAGGTCGGTGCTAAGAGACACTCGGGCTGCAGGGAGCTGTACAGGGGCAGCAGGAACTCTCCTTCAAGATGTGATCTCCGCTGAATCTCGCAGAGCATGCATGGGCAGACCTGGTGAGGAACAGGAAGAAATGTTTTCTGGACAGAATAAGTAGTTTGAACAAAAGCAGGAATTGCAGGACCCTCAGGCTGCGGCACAAGGAAAGAAACTTCATTTTGTTCACTGATGCTCTGCTAGTGTCTACTTTTATGAGTAGCACTCTAATAAAAATTACATAAAACTCATAACTTGTTTATTCCCTTGTTAATTAGTGTAAACACTGATGAGCTTTGGTTGAAGGGGCAGTATTACAATGGCAGTATAGGATGGAGGAGGCTTCTGTCCCTCGTATTGGAAGCTTAGACAGGCAGGGCCAGCAGGTGAGGGCATGAGGGGAGGGAGGTGGTTGAGGAAGTGTGGTAGGGGGTCTCCTGAGGAGAAAGGAGGGACACAAAGAGGACAGCGTGTGGTCAAAACAATGCAGGCAGGTGACGCCTCAGGCTAAGGATAAATCCCCATGAATAGTATGTATAGTGATCTACTGTTTAACTGATGTCAGTATTTCTTTATTCCTACCATAATTTTTATTGTAAGACAAAACCTGTAAATAAGTGGTTTGGTTATTGCTGTCTTTCAGCCATTTTTATTCTTTTTCAATTTGTTATTGTAAAGATGATGTTCAGAAGGGTTACAGTCAGTTATATAAGTTGGGCACATAGAGTACATTTCTTTCTTCCTTTTTTTTTTTTTTTTTGTCGGTCGTGGGGCTTGAGTTCTGGGCCTGGGTGCTGTCCCTCAGCTCTTTAGCTCAAGGCAAGTGCTCTACTGCTTGAGCCACAGTGCCACTTCCAGATTTCAAGTGGTTTATTAGAGATAAGAGTCTCATGGACTTTCCTGCCCGGGCTGGCTTTGAACCGTGATCCTCAGATTTCAGCCTCCTGAGTAGCTAGGATTATAGGCATGAGCCACCAGCGCCCAGTGAGAGTACATTTCTTTTTGGACAATGTCACCCTTTCCCTCACTTCCTCCCACTTTTTCCCTCCCATCCCCACCCACAAGTTGTATAGTTTGTTTTCAAAACACTGCTACATTTGTTCACCCTCAGTCCCACCAGTTCTGTGCTTCCTCTTGCCCTCTCCAAGACAGATAAATGAACAAACAAGACAAAAAGAAAAGAAAAGAAAACAACGAAGAGAAAACCTCACGTTTCCATTTCTCGGAATTTATTTTGGTAAATATTATTTTGTATGATCAGAGGTGCCTAGACACTGCACCTTGTTCTTCCCCTAATAGTCTCCTCCTTTGGTCTTGCTGTGCACGAGCACTTTGAGTCCTGTGTCATTTACCACACCGCAGGGTTCAGCCACTTCTTTTTTTTTTTTTTTTTTGGTCGGTCATGGGGCTGGAACTCTGGGCTTGGGCGCTGTCCCTGTGCTCTTCAGCTCAAAGCAAGGACCCTACCGCTTAAGTTATAGCACCACTTCCAGTTTTCTAGTGGCTAATTGGAGGGAAGAGTCTCATGGACTTTCCTGCCCTGGCAGGCTTTGAACCGTGTTCCTCAGATCTCAGGTTCCTGTGTAGCTAGGATTACAGGCATGAGCCACCGGCACCTGGCCTCAGCCACTTCTTAAAGATAATCCTTGTGTTCGTTAGTGGCTTAGCCCTTGATTTTCATTTCTTCTTTATGTTTGAATGACCTGAGTATTTCATGATGCTGATATAATTACAGAGTGGTCATATTTTACACAATCAATACATCTCTGGAGTTTTGTGATTTTGAGTGACAAACTCAAAATTCAACAAAACAGAGCCTTCATTTCCAGCAACTGAGGTGTTTCTTAGGAACAGTAGAAATGCAATTTATAATTACTGCTATTTTCAAACTAATAGAACCTTGAAATTGATAAATGAACACAGAACTGTGAATTATCTTCTAATAAGAATTTATTCAAACCCAAAACAAAAATATAAATGTATTATCTTTTTTCTTTGTGTGCAGTTATATGCTTGAATTGATGACAGTCTTTTCTTAGTTGTAAGATTTATGATCTCTTTGGGTACAGTAAGCCATCTACTAGCTGATGCCAAATTATAACTGAATTCTTTAAAAATAAAGCCCACAATCTGCTGGCAAATAAAAACTCAGAGGACGTATGCATAACACAGATATTTGTCTAAATATCTGATTGTTAAGTAACTTATAGTTAGGATTGCTTTTGTAAGGCCTCATGAAGTGTCATTTAAACATTCCTCTTCTTATTTCTGTGGCTTCTATTTTGCTCTGTCTATAGAAACCAGAAAGAGAGCCAACTTGGTGTCCTTCTGCAGACACATGTCCAAGCAAAGACCTGGAGGCGTTTCTACCACCTGAGCTGGGTTTGAGGTGGGAGTGAGAGGTGGTTTCATCGCTTCCATTCGACTGCATCAGACAACCTGAAAGACACAACTCTCAGATTCTGAGTCAAAAGAAGAGACATGGGCTCTGCTGGTGCCTGTCCACCCCTTGGGTGAATGACTGACCTGCACCACACACATGACCCCTCCCTCTCCTGTCTCTGTTAAGAGAGCATGAACATCTCTCTCATCCTGGTTAATGAGGGCCAAAGACATTCATTCTTCCTATGGGCAAGAAGTATCTCTATCTTCTTAATAAACTCAGAGATTTTGTTGTCTTTCTTCTTGGGCATCTTGACAGAAAACATGCTCTACTTTCTTCTTATGGCTGGTCTGCTAAAGAAACCCTGAGCTAAACTCTGTGGAGAGCCCTGGTCCCGCCAGCAGCATGGAGCTGAGCTGGAGTCTGTCAGAGTGGAGCTCAGCACAGGCTAGACGGACAGACAAACACCTACCTGTTTACCCACTTGAAATTCTGAACCTTGCCATTCATGAGAAAAACATTCACCATTCATAGACTGGTTACAAAAGGTGTTTATTTTCCAGGAAATGTAAGTAGAAAAAGACATGGCCATGGGGTTAACGAATGCCATAACTGTGCAGACATTTGGTACATTGTTCGTAAAAGTGCAGCTCACAAGCCAGATCCCCGCTTGGGTGCCCAGGCGGGTCCGAGGCTGCCCGCCCTTATGTGGGTGTGTTGGGACTCTGATGGCCCAGTCTGGGCACAGACCCATGTCCCTGGTCTTCTGTACTTTCACTCTTTGCTTGGTGATGTACACATTTTTTATGCACTGATTTCCATAAGAGCTACTTTGCCATTCTTCTCTCTAGATGCTTATTAAAATACTGTAGTCTTAGTGTAAAAATATACATTAAAATAATTAATTTGGAATTTTTTGATATTGCATGGCTGTTTATCATTAGTGGTTTGTAAGAAGAATAAATAGGTACAATTTCCCACTTTTTGCCTCTTCTGGTTTATCATCATCTTCATGCCATAATATGGTTTTTTGTTTGAGACTGAAGCTCATTAAAGTAGATATATCAAAAGCAGAGGATTTGAGTACACAAAAATTTATTTCACCTTCACAAATGCCATATAGATGTTAAACCCAAAATCTTTTATTTTCTTGGTATAGAAAGGTAGAAATAACAGAAAAATCATTCATTAATCTCTCAGTCGATAACAGTGGGGCAACATGAGCTGAACAACTCCCAGTTCCAGCACACAACAGGAGCTTTAAGGTTGTGCTAAGCACGGTCCACTGTGTGTGTGTGTGCGCGCGCGCGCGTGCGTGCACATGTACACACGTGCGCGCACCAGTCCTAGGGCTTGAGCTCAGGGTGTAGGTGCTGTCCCTGAGCTAGCATCTTACCACTTGAGCCACAGCTCCACCTCTGGCTTTTTGGTGATTAATTGGAGAAGAGTCTTTCCTGCCAGAGACTTTCCTGCCAGAGTTGGAGTCAAAGCATGGTCCTCAGATCTCAGACTCAGTCTCCTGAATAGCCAAGACCACAGGTGTGAGACAGCGGTGTCCGGCAACCCACTCCATTTTACAAAACAATTGTCTTCACGGAGGGCATTTTGCTTTGAGTGTAAGTGCCAGAAGAGAATAACTTTACATTTTGTTTACACAAGTTAAAAAAACTCCCACCTGTCAGCACACCATGAGACATAATTTGATAATAATTTATTGTGCCAGTAAACAATTACATCAGCAAATACATAAAATCATGTTAGCAACACCAGACCCAGAACTGATGCAAGCTCTCTCACCTGAATTTTATAAAAGGAAGACAGCTCCAGGCACTACCTGCCAACCTGTCACCAGACCACCAGGTACACATAGGATTGACAGCTGATGCCCTCCCATATCTGTCCCCTGACTTGGGCTCAGCTCCATCCCTGCCTGGCAAGACCTACCTCAGTTCTATCCTTCTGGATGCATTTACATATAAATTTCTATACTCATATACATGAATATATGTAAATATGTAAGTAAACATACATGTTTTTATCTACTTTCTTCATCTTTTGATCTTCATATTCTCTTTTCTCCATTTAGCATACATATTCTGATAGGCTGCCCAAATCATCCAACAACTTTCTTCTTTTTAATCTAGTTTTATTTCTCTTCCTTGAAAATTGAGTTCCACATGGGACCATAAATTATCCCTTCATTACCCGAAATGAGAATCCATTGCATTCTTTTATAATCTAAACTTTCCCAAGGAGTCAAACATGTGGGTCTTTATCAAATACTTTCCAAGAGGAATAGCTTTCAATATGACTAAGATTTTACATTCTGAGACCCAGTTTGCTGTTCAGCTATATTTTAGTTTATTTTACATATAAATGGTCTCTTTCCCTCTCTGTAACCATTATCACTTCAATGTGACTGCATACATAGATGCAGAAACTGAGCCAAATATCTTTTTTCTGCTCTTTAAGGAGGTTCCTCAAGATTCTGAGAGAATCTCTAGGTCAATTAAGAAAACAGTTATATTCTATAACTTATTCCTTAAGGAAAAAAGAAGTACAATTCCATTCCCACATGAAAGTCAAAGTTACTTTCCACATCCAAATATTCTGAGGTCCAATCGCTTTACCTGTGCACTTATGTAACAAGGGGCATTGTCTGAGCCTCTGCAGACACCTGACAGTTTTAAGCTAAGGACTGGCTAATTCTTGATTGCTATAAGATTCTATGTTGACATAGGGTCAAAGAGCAAAGAGAGTGACTAAGTTCCTAAGTACCTAATCATCTCTACAAATGAATATCCTGTGCCTGGCCTAGCACTTATCTTCCTCTGTTCAAGGACTAGCAGGGCACGCCACCGCAGCCTCTGCAGGCCTCTCGCCTCCCACAGACACGGCCTGTTCCTAGGGCCCAGCTAGGGCTCCTGTCCCTCAGGCCTCTCCCACCTCCAGTCCTACCCGTTGTTGGACTCTTGCCCTTGAACTTCAAGATCATTGCCTTCTTGCTTCTCACTTGTCCTTCTCCAGCCTTGTTATTTGTCTGGGATCCTCGCAACCCTTTGTTCCCTCACACTCCTGGCAGGGCCGAGGGCTTCTCCTGAGCTCTGAGAAAACTCACCATGGCCTCTGTTTCCTCCTGTGAGATGGAAGAGCATGGGTTCCCTTTGAGAGATGCTCTGGCTGTCACCCTAATAGAATGAGGGTGGCCTCATATGTGTAAGTCAGCCCAGGGTCTATAATAAAACAGAATATATGGGGAAATGTCACATTATTTAATTTTATAACTAATTTATGGGAATATGGAATTAAATTTATTCTATCAAAACATCTATTCTCTTCCTAAACTAGGCCTTTATTTTACCTCATTCTACTTATTTGCCTTCAGAGCATAACACTTCGTGGTTTCCCTCCTAATGGTATAATTTCCCTATTTATACAGGATGATACATATTGAAAAGCCTTCGTCTCTGGACTAGCTGTGAAGCTTTATCTACAGGAATAGACTTGTGGGCTTGCATGCGTTTTATCTGTGTGTAAATTGCATTGTGCACATCAGGAGCAGACTTCCGAAGGCCTCAAAGTTCCAACAGCAAGGTGGCTGCGTCTCTGGGGATTTTCTCATAATTTGTTAGTAAAAGTCAGTGCAAAACAGAAGCTAGAAGTCATGCAAGTGGGAGTCTCCAGATAAATTGTAAGAAAAGCCATCGTGGAAGGTCCTCCCTCCCCCATCCTGGACCCCAATAATGCCAGGCTTTAGTCTCTGAGGTTAGAGTTGAAGAAACTCAGCAGTTAGTCTTAGACTCTAATGTCTGCCAGCGTCTAATCTCCCTCCCTTCCTTCCTCTCTCCTTCCTTCTCCCATCTGTCCTTCCTACCTTTCCTCCCTCCCTTCTCTTCCTTCCTTTTTCTTTTTAGCTAGGTCATCAGCTAGAACAGAGAAAGATAAAATTCTCAAAAAGGTTGTGACATTATTTATTTTAATGGTTCATCTATTCATTTTGGTGAGCTAAATAATTTACAAAAAGTGAGGTACAAGAAATGATCTGTGAATTAAATGGTTTTTCAAATACAGGACCCATATAAAAGAAAAAATTAACACAAAAAACTTATAAGTGCATTATTCTTTCCTTCTTTCCTTTCTTCCTTTCTTCTTTTATTCCTTTCTTCCTTCCTTCCTTCCTTCCTTCCTGCATTTGTTCCCTCCTTCCTACCCTTCTTTCCTCCTTCCATTTTTTCTTTCCTTCCTCCCTTTCCTCTTATATCTTTTATTCTTGCTTGTAATGTATTTTAATTTTTTAATAAGATAATGATGGGAAAGGGAAGACTTATTCCTTGGTTTATACTTTATTAAATTTCCTACAATCTGAGTTTACATACCATTCTTTCTTTATTGATCACCAAAATTATTTATCATCTCTCAGGGAAGCAGACACTGGGTACAAAAAGAATGTAAAACATGGTAATTTTATAGGTGTTGAATAAAAAATAAAGTGACTAATAAGTAAATAAAAATCTAATGGCTTAACAAGAAAGATTAATTTTCCCTGAGTGTTGGCATTACTAAATAAAATAGAGTAAGTGAAACCATATTACTTTTTTTAAATGCTTGTAACCCGTTGGGATCTAGCGCCATCTAGTGTCCAGGCATCACCATAATCTCCTTAATCTTTTATGATCTTGTTAAAACTTTCCACAAACTCTCTAATAGACTAACTGTCAATTTTAATATGTAATCTCTTTGAAATTATAATCTGACATAAAAATTGATCATTTAGAAAATTTTAAGAATATAGAAAGGAACATAAGAAAATATAAAGTTAATTCATATTTTATCAAAAGAGAAATCTTTTATATAAATTATTTTATTTATAAAAATTCATACTTAATTGGAAATAACTATGGCTCATTTTGTGTAAATGGCTACTTATAATTTTGCATAACAATTTTGCATAAATGTCTATTCTACTTCTTATATTTTAAAGTCCAAACTTCAATTTTATCTGAGCAAATATTAGCAAAATATTTTTATAGTTTAATGGCAGGTTGAAGTAGTGACTTATCCGCACATAAGGCAATATGTCTTTGAAGAAAGAGATTGTACTTCAAATAAATTTGAATCAATACTACATATTTACAGAGGATCCCTGGTAATCAATGACTGGGTGATGAATGAACGGTGGATGGTGAATAGATGAATGAACAAACTCAAAACAGCCTTCTTGCTTCTCAATCTGAAATCTCCATGGCTGGTCCTGGAGTTCTGTTTTGATTTGTGGCACTTTCTAATCTTTGAGCAGACACTCAGAGAGATCATAATTTTAAAATAAAATGAAAATTATTCTTCTGCAAAAGCTAGAGAACAGAATCATTTCTAATCAATAAAATTATTCATTATTCTTTTCCCCTAGTTCTTATGTTTTTCTCTTCACAGTTGTTTTCCTCAATTTCACTGGAGATTGTAGTTTTAGAAGCTCTATTTTCACCAACCAGAATGGATGAATTGTAGCATTAGCTGCTTCCTGGCTGAAGAAGACTGCTATTAAAATACCAGGGCAGGAAGCCTGGGGCACCCGGACCAGACAGGGTGATTTAGTCCACCCCAGGGAGGCTGGGAGGCCACTGGGGTGTAGGTCACCAGGACTAGGCCTCTCTGGCTCTGAGGCCGTGGAGCATGGACAAGTTGCCCATTTCAGGCGACTGAAGAGATCAGCCAGTTTCTGCTCATTTCTACTCTGGGACATGATTGTTGCTTGGGGCAATAACTCTTCTCTGGGCTTGACCTTCCTGGTCTGAAAGTGAATGTGGTAGACTAAATGATTGGCTGGTCCCAGAGCAGAAACTTTGTGGAAAAAGAAGTTCTGCAAGAGAGAGAGAATTTTAGTCACATTTCAAATTAACACCTAGAAAGGGCCACATAGAAGAGTGCCTTTTCATACGAGGCCCAGCTGTGACAACAATGCTGGTTTCCGGAGACATACTGCATGCTTTTCTGTGTGTCAAAGGTAGAATGGGAAGTCTTTCTCAGCACTGAAAACCAGAGTTGTTTGCAGTCAGCTGACTTTGTTCTGAAAATGTCTTCCATGAGGGGGTACCATCTCAACATAAAAGTGAGATTATGACATTCACATATGAAATGTCATGATGAAGCTCATTATCTTCTCTTTTTCTTTTTTCTTTTTTGGCAGTCCTGGAGTTTCCACTCAGGGTCTGGGTGCTGTCCCTGAGCTTCTTTTGCTCAAGGTTAGTGCTGTACTGCTTGAGCCACAGCGCCACTTCTGGCTTTTTCTGCTTATGTGGTGCTGAGGAATTGAACCCAGGGTCTCATGCATGCAAGGCAAGTGCTCTACCACTGAGCCACCTTCCCAGCCCATCATTTTCAGCATAGTGCTTAGTGAGTATCACTGCTGCATTCATTCACCCTTTGTCTGACCATTTCTATACCCTCCCTTATGTTTCCTAAACAGATAACTTTACAAGCAAAAGGTACAGAAATCAAAAACTGACAAATGAAAAAAACACATAAAACAAAAACAGAATGCAAAGTAACACAAAACAACCCTCTTGTTTTGATTTTTCTTACATTATACTTTCAGGAACACTTCCTGATATCAATGCCCAATAATTTACCAGGTTTTTTTCAGTTCCCTGGTTGGATTTTCTTGTGTTTTCTTTGAGAAAAATCTATCCTATCCAAGTTTATAAATATTTCATGCTACAATTTTTCAAAAGTCTTGAGGTTTTTATTTTAATGCACATGGAATCAGTTTTGTGTTGCCTATTATAAATAGACAAATTTCTTTCTCCTATGGCTAAGCAGGTGTTTTCAGCCACATATTTTTATTGTTTTATTTTCTTTAGGTAGTTGCCATTCAATAGAGCAGTTTATGAGTACAGTGCCTCTTGATCTATGTTATCCTTTCAACATTCCCACCCACCCTTTTCAACCCCAGCCCTCCCTTTCTTTTCTTAATTTTATGTATGTATGGACTTTTTTTTGCCATAAGAACAGTCCCTGTTTTCAATCAATACACTATGTTACAATTTTCATTTATCAAAGGTGTATTTGGACTGTTTTCCAGGTTCCAGTGATTGGCATATCTATTCCTGCAGTAACATTATGCTTACTTACTAAAGCTCCATTCGTGTTATTTACATATGGTCATGCAGGTCACCCTTTCTCATTTTTTCCTCTTTAGAAGCATCACAGCAATTCTTGTCTTGTTACTATGATAGGATTTGAACTAGAGTTGGATAGGATCCTCATGTCAATTGAGAAAAGGTGCTATCTTTGTAATACAGTGTTTTCTATACCAGAGCATAGAGTATTTGGACAGTAATTTGGCCGGGGGCGGGGGCGGGGGTGGGGGCGGGGGGGGGGGGGGAAGGTTGTCTTTCATTAAAGTTTTTACTTTTCATGAATTATTCTTGCATCTCTCTTTTTTTTTTGTTTTTTTGTTTTTTTGGTCATGGGGCCTGAACTCTGGGCCTGAGCGCTGTCCCTTAGTTCTTCAGCTCAAGGCTAGCGCTCTACCACTTGAGCAGCACCACTTCCGGCTTTTTTCTTTTTGCTTATGTGGTGCTGAGGAATCGAACCCAGGGCCTCAGGCATGCAAGGCAAACGCACTATCACTGAGCCAACTTCCCAGCCCAATTCTTGCATATCTCTTGTTTGATTAGTTCTAGACATTTTAAATTTGTTGCTAATAGTGTCCTTAGCTATTCTGTACTTGCTTTCCCAATCCTGTCTCCTCTCTGCATGCTTCTACTCACTTTCTCTAACAAGGCTTAGCAGGCTCTTCTTAAATGCTAACTACCAAGCTAACATTCTAGGGTAAACCCAGAAAGCTAATATCCTGGCTGAATAAGGAAAAGTCAATATTTACCTTTCCCACCTTTTTGGGGAAAAGCTAACATAAAGATTTTCCTAGTCTCTTCATAGGCAGAATGCCTCATCCTTCTCCCTAATTATACTGTGTCTCCAGAGTATATTTCAGCAGTCTCAAAATGGTTCAATTTAAAAAAGAAATAAGTGTTAGAGTGAGCCATTAAATCCAAGAACTTTTACTTACTGTATCTGATACCTGAAGAGAAAAAAAGCCCAAATAATGTATAAAGTGTCTGAGAAGTTTAGTAATAAGTAGAGTTAACTTTGTCTACTCCTGTCTCCAACTTATTTGACAATATCATGTTTCAACCATATATCAGCACGCTTTAAACAGTTCTTCAAGGAGTGCAAGAGTAAAGAATTGGGAGTTTGGGCTGGGAAGGTGGCTCAGTGGTAGAGCGCTTGCCTTGCATGCCTGAGGCCCTGGGTTCGATTCCTCAGCACCACAATAGCAAAAAAGAAAAAAAAGCCGGAAGTGGTGCTGTGGCTCAAGTGGTAGAGCGCTAGCCTTGAGCTGAAGAGCTGAGGGACAGCACCAAGGCCCAGAGTTCAGGCCCCACGACCGGACCCCCCCCCCAAAAAAAAAAAGAATTGGGAGTTTGGACCAGCTATGAGAAATCACAGATAATAGGGTCATGGCCCTGGACCGACCCTGGGTGAAGACACAGGGCCAGCCAAGAAGTAAATAAAGCAGAAGGGGACTGGGCCTGGCTTGGGAGCAGTGCCGCCTTGCAGGTGCACACCCTGTGGTGGCCAGATTGTAAGTGAATTCTAGCATGAATTCTTGAAGAGCAGTGACAACACTCTGCATCCAAATAATGGAGAGAACAATTTTCATTTACATACAAGTCTTATTGTAGGAGGTAAATAATTTGCTTTCATTTCTTCCATTATCTGAAGAATATTAACACCAGGATATCCAAGAAACAAGATGAGAATACCTATTAACTTATGGTTGGATGATTAATTTTGCTGTCATATTAAAAGAAGTTGTGTTAATATGAAGACACAGCTTTCTTCTAGGGAGAAAAAAATACATCAAATGGCCAATAAACAGATTCCTGGATTTTGATACACAGTTTAAAAAAAAAGTGAGGCCATAGAAGTAGTTTAATGAGACACAGGCCTCAATCCTCAATCAGAAATGAGAGAGACAGGGGAAGGAAGGAGGGGATGGGGAAAGGAAGGGAAGGAGGGAGGGGACAGGGGGAAGGAAGGGAAGGAGGGAGGAGGTAGGGGGAAGGAAGGAAGGAAAGGAGGGAAGGGACGGGGGAAGGAAGTGAAGGAGGGAAGGGACAGGGGGAAGGAAGGGAAGGAGGGAGGGGACAGGGGGAAGGAAGGGAAGGAGGAAGGGGACGGGGGAAGGAAGGGAAGGAGGGAGGGGCCAGGGGGAAGGAAGGGAAGGAGGGACAGTCTTGCCAGATCTTCAGGATCTACCTTCTAGCAAAATTTGAAGATCTGGCTGTAGGAATAATGTTTAGAAATGATAGAGAAGTAGATCCTGGAGAGAAACACAAATCTATTGTGGTGTTTGTCAGGGGAGGAAGTAATAATGAAGGTTTTATAAATACACACTGCATACAGCATTTCTATTATTTTTGTTTAACATATATATATATATATAGATATAAGGTTATAGCATATCATATTTGTGGAAAATTCATTGCAAAATAATTCCCTCTGAAACAACCTTGTACATACAGTGAGGAGACATTAGGATACGGCTCAGGGAATGCTTTGTTACCTGACAAAACTGAAACACCATACCTATTGTGGGTTGGATAAAAAATGTCACCGAAGACTCTTGTGCGGGAGGCCGGGTGCCTGCGGTGGCACTGTGGAGAGATGACTGGTCCAGGGCTCACAGTCCAATGACTACTGAAAGGAAGGAAGGTCCCACACACTTGCTCCCTGCATCCTGGCAGCCGGGAGGGTTCTCCCCAACCCTCTCCTGCCACGGTGGAGGCCACAGCAAGGCCTCAGCTGGCCAGGCCTGAGACCTCAGAAATGGACCAAACATACTTCAGAGTCCCAGCAGTGGAAAACTGTGTATCAAAATCTATTAGATCATGATTCTATGCTCTCCAGTTCTAGGAGTTTCTGCGGAGCTTGTTTTTTTGACAAAGAGATGTTTTAAATTTTGATGGAGTTCTGCTGTGTAATTTATCCTTTCTTGCTCATGATTTTGGTGCCTATCCAAGGAATGGCTTCAGAATCACAAATCTTCTCCCCTGAGCTTTTATATTACAGGTTGTTATTTGGGATCTGTTAGGGGATGAATGGTTTCCCTAAAATTCTTATGTTGAAGCCATAATTAATACCATGGAGTATAACTATAGGTGGAGATAGAGTCTTTAAAATGGTAAAGTTAAGATGACATCTTTAGAGGGTCTAATTCAGTTTGACTGACTGTCTTTACAAGAAGAGAAAATTCAAACACAGACAGGTTCCTTGTGAGAATTAGCCATCTGTAGGCCCCGGAGAGACACAAGGCCTACCTGCAGACCAGCCTAGCAGCTCTCAGAACCACAAACAGCTAAGTTTCTGCTGTGTAAGCCATTTAGTCTGTGATACAACTCTTAAAAAAACAAAAACAACAACAACAAAAAACCTAACCAGGTCATAACACTGGTTGGTAGACAAAATGGTAGGTTTATATGCAACTGTGTGGCCTTTACCAAGCCTCCCTGATGAACTGGAGCTCAGTATCACAAGCAGAGGACTGCCCTGGGCCCATTCTGAGGACTTGCTGAGGTTGATTCAGTTTTACTCTGTGTGAGTGTGTGTGTGTGTGTGTGTGTGTGTGTGTGTGTGTGTGTGTGTGTGTGTGTGTGCGCACGCGCTATTGCTCTATAGTGTGCATGTATGTAGCAGGGTTTGTGCATCTATTACCATCATCAGGATACCACAGACACCACACAATCAACACACACACACATGTCTAAGTGTCATTCTGTCTACTCTGTTCTCCTTTTTGTTGCACAGCACACCCACATGTTCATGAGCATTCTTTGGAATTTCCATTTTGATTTATGTAACCCGATTCTGTTTCACTTTCTTCATAGCTGCTCCTATGAAGCTTTTGAGATCAATTTTCCAAATTAATTTTTTAACAAAAGTATCAGTGTCTTCCTATCATTGTTTAAAAAACAACAATTGAGGCTCAAAAGAATATGTATGACAGCCAAGGTCGAATAGCCAGTGATGTCAGGGATGGAATCTGATCTTCAGCATGTCCTGGAGCTTGGTGCTGCTGGGGCTTGGTGGTCCTGGGGCTTGGTGGTCCTGGGATTTGGTGGTGCTGGGATTTAGTGGTGCTTGGATTCGGTGGTGCTGGGATTTGGTGGTCCTGGGATTCGGAGGTGCTGGGGCTCAGTGGTCCTGGGGCTTGGTGGTACTGGGAATTGGTGATCCTGGGATTCAGTGGTGCTGGGACTTGGTGGTACTGGGGCTCAGTCACCCTGGGGCTTGGTGGTACTGGGATTCGGTGGTACTGAGATTTGGTGGTCCTAGGGCTCAGTGGTGCTAGGGCTTGGTGAGCCTGGGACTCAGTGGTGTTGGGACTTGGTGGTGCTGGAACTAAGTGGTCCTCAGGCTCAGTGGTGCTGGGGCTCGGTGGTCCTGGGACTTGGTGGTCCTGGGGCTCAGTGGGGTTGGGGCTTGGTGGTCCTGGGACTTGGTGGTCCTGGGATTTGGTAGTCTTGGGGTTTGGTGGTGCTGGGACTTGGTGGTCCTGGGATCAGTGGTGGAGCTGGGACTCGGTGGTGCTAGGACTCAGTGGTGCTGGGATTTGGTGGTGCTGGGACTCGGTGGTCCTGGTGCTTGGTGGAGCTGGGATTCGGTGGTGCTAGGACTGAGTGATGCTGGGATTCAGTGGTGCTGGGACTCAGTGGTCCTGGGGCTCAGTAGTCTTGGGACTTGGTGGTGCTGGGATTCGGTGGTCCTGGGACTCAGTGGTGCTGGGACTCGGTGGTGCTGGGATTTGGAAGTCCTGTGATTCGGTGGTCCTGGGACCCAGTGGTCCTGGGGCTTGGTGGCCCTGGGACTCCTTGGGGCTGGGACTCAGTGGTCCTGGGATTCAGTGGTGCTGGGACTCAGTGGTCCTGGGACTTGATCATGCTGGGGCTCGATGGGGCTGGGCCTCATTGGTCCTGAGGCTCAGTGGTCCTGTGGTTCAGTGGTCCTGGGACTCGATAGTGCTAGGACTCTGTGGAGCTGGGATTCGGTGGTACTGGGACTCAGTGGTCCTGGGGCTCAGTAGTCCTGGGACTTGGTGGTTCTGGGATTTGGTGGTGCTGGGGCTTGGTGTCCTGGGATTTGGTGGTCCTGGGACTCAGTGGTGCTGGGACTCGTGGTGCTGGGATTTGGTGGTCCTGTGATTCGGTTGTCCTGGGACCCAGTGGTCCTGGGGCTCAGTAGTCCTTGGACTTGGTGGTTCTGGGATTTGGTGGTGCTGGGGCTTGGTGTCCTAGGATTTGGTGGTCCTGGGCCTCGGTGGTGCTGGAATTTGGTGGTCCTGTGATTCAGTGGTCCTGGGAATCAGTGGTGTTGGGACTTGGTGGTCCTGGAGCTTGATGGTGCTGGGGCTCGATGGGGCTGGGCCTCAGTGGTGCTGGGATTCAGTGGTGCTGGGACTCAGTGGTCCTGGGGCTTGGTGATGCTGGGGTTCTATGGGGCTGGGCCTCAGTGGTCCTGGGGCTCAGTGGTCTTGTGGCTCGGTGGTCCTGGGGCTCGGTGGTCCTGGGACTTGGTGGTGCTGGGACTAGGTGGGGCTGGGATTCAGTGTCCTGAGACTTAGTGGCCCTGGGACTTGGTGGTCCTGGGATTTGGAGGTGCTGGGGCTCAGTGGTCCTGGGACTTGGTGGTCCTGGAATTCAGAGGTGCTGGGATTCAATGGTGCTGGGGCTTGGTGGTGCTGGCTGTGTCCTGGACACTGACCACTAAGCAGAGCCAGCCCCTGTGAGGAGTGCACTGGATGATGCCCACAGGGTCAGGCTGTGTGCAGAAGACTCAAAATGTCTTAAGGGTTTAGATCTTGCTCTTCTCTCAGGCTGTGAGTCTTCTTCGGCCCCTTTCTAATGTCTGAAACCCAGTTTCCTGAGGTCCCGCTGACTTGCTGATTGTTCTGTTGTCTTACCTCCCTGAAGCGAGGGACAGCGGTCCCCCATGGTCTGAGTTTCAACTACTCCCTGTCAACAGCAGCCTGAAGATATTAACTGGAAAATTCTAGAAATGAACAACTTGTGAGCTTTAAATTGTGCACTTGTCCTGCTCCATCCCGCACTCTGTCCTGCCTGTCCTTCCTGTCCGTGTGCGGGGCCTCCCTCTCCTGTTCACTCAGACCACGCTGACTCAAGTCCACGTGGCAATGCCCCGTACTTGTGTTCAAGCAGCTCCAACCACGCAAGTGCAAGCAAATGACCTGGCCACCTGGCACACCAGTGGTGAGGGAAGCCACCAGTGCTGTCTTGAAAAAAAGTCAAAGTCTGGAGTTACAAGAGGCAGAGGAGAGGAGGAAACGTGGGGCCACACTCACTGTCAGAGAAGCATCCTACCATGATTTTTCTGCTTTATTGTTGCTAACTTCTTACTGTGTCTAACTTATAAATTAAACTGTTCGTAAGTACACACGGATGGAAAACCATAATGGAGTCAGTGCCACCTGGCTCCCAGCATCTTTTGAGGGTCTTGAACATACTCCTTCTGTCCTGGTCTGGATTCTGGCTCGCTATTGATAGCACCACTGAGTCCCAGGACCACCAAATCCCAGGACACCAAGCCCCAGCACCACCAAATCCCAAATCTGGCTCCCTATTGAGACATAATCACCTCTCCATCTAGAACAATACCCAGCAGAAGGTAGCCTCCAAACTATTCACCAAGCTCAGGGAACTGAATTCACACTTAGAAGCTCTGGGTAATTCTGCTGAGAGGTTTAGCAAAAGAGCAAACAAGCCCACCTTCATAGACAATCATCTTCAGATCAACACTAGTGTCCAGAAAATGTTTGGGATTAGTAAAACAGATCAATGGGATTCATTAACAGATACACAATTCCTCATTCTTGTAAAGTTGTCAGGCTATAGCTACGAAATTATATGAAGCTCCAGTTTCTGGTACCTAATGAAAAAGACTGTTTAATTTTCATTTGAAGTGTTATTGATTAAGTAGTAAAGTATTTCTTATAGAATTCTCTCTCAAGATTCAGGACACAGAGAAGCTAGGAAGTGTTTACCAAGCTCAGATATTAAATACCTACTCTACGGAAAGCAAAGTCATTTAGCTGACATAATGACCCCTTTATACATTTAGGCAGTGCTTAGCTTTATGAAGCCATAAAAATATATGTATAGTAATATACTCATCGCTCACTCTAAAACAACTACTATAAACCATGATTTGTAGGAGTTTTAAACATTAAGGCCTTTGTAGGAGGACATATATGGGATTTATACTCTGTACCCTCCCTTCCTAAGTGCTTCTTGAAGTCCATTTTCCCCAGGAGTTATGGCCTCTCAAATAGAATGGAAGCACTATCAAACATTGTTAATGCAATTCTATTTTTAAAAGATAAATTCAATGACTTGAATATAATCAGTCAAAACAGAACAATTGGATGAACTTCTATTTTAAATAACTAGGAATAGGGATCTGCAAAACAGTGATCACTTAACTTTAAGCTTAGGAAATCTTTCATCTTTGAGTTAGAAGAGGCCTTGATGACAGCTCTGGGCCTCCCAACTGAAATTGTCTAACTGTATACTGCAGAGAATTAGAAATTGTCCAGTTGTATACTGTAGAGAACAGTCTGGCTGTATACCTCAGAGAACAGTGAATTGTCTGGCTGTATACTGCAGAGAACTGTGAATTGTGCAGAGAACTATAAAATGATGAGGATGACTAAATGCACACTGACTCACTTTGGGTTGTTTTAGGGGCATTTCCCTCATGGGTAATCACCATCCCATATCCTCCATTGAAACAGAAATGCACGATGCCACTGACACTGTCTTTTCAGTGCCATGGTCTCTTTTGCTTATAAACACAATGCCTGGTTCAATGGAGGTGCTGAATTGTGCTGGTTGTAGGCAAAAATATTGCAGTTCATTTGCCCAATTTTGCCTACCACCTCTGATGTGTCCAAAATTTTCCTGATGTATCTGATGAGTGAGTAAATGCATTTGATAAGTGAGTTTTACAGGAAGATGTGCCTTTGTACAGAGTCTTTCAGTTTGCTATGTTCTGGCCTTTCATGAAACAAAACCTACTGAGTAGGCTGGTAAATATGCGCATGTCTTGGCTCTGATATTCTGTGCTCGGGCCTGGCTATGCAGGTGGGACAATCCAACTTCTCTTTGCTTTAACTGTCCTTTGCTGACCTTGCCACTTGCTTGTGACCAGTGGATTTCCTTTAACGGAGGCTTGTGTGCTGTTTAGAAGTTTTCCTGTCCTCTACCACTAGACACTAGCAGTGCCTATCTGACCATCTCTTGATTCCTGAAAGTAAAAGCCAAAAATGCCTCCAGGTAGAATCAAATATCCTGTGGAAAGAAATCACTTCTCTAAACAACCACTGCTGGGAACTTGAAGACCATCCCAGACAGGTGACGCAGAAACTCAGTGATGCTCAGGTCACCGTGACAGGTTCCTAATTACAGAAACCAACATGAAAAAGTGCTCACGGATTAAAACAAAGTCTTGAAGCCAGATAAACTTCTATCCTACTTTAGCCCTTCTTTTCCAAACATTACTACTAAATTGCTATGTTCAGTTAAGGCTGTTATATTACTACTGTGAAATGTGTGTACACCGTGTGGTGTGAGTGTGCCCCTCAGCTGGACGTGCACCATGTGGTACGTGACCCTCAGCTGGGTATGCTATGTGTGGAGTGTGCCCCTCAGCTGTGTGTGTACTGTGTGGTGTGAGTGTGCCCCTCAGCTGGGTGTGCTCTGTGTGGAGTGAGTGTGCCCCTCAGCTGGGTGTGCTCTGTGTGGTGTGTGGCCCTCAGCTGGGTGTGCTCTGTGTGGTGTGTGCCCCTCAGCTGGGTGTGCTCTGTGTGGTGTGTGGCCCTCAGCTGGGTGTGCTCTGTGTGGAGTGTGCCCCTCAGCTGGGCGTACACCATGTGATGTGTACACTATGGTGTAAGTGTTACCCTCAGCTGTGAGTGCACCATGGGGTGTGTAACCCTTGGCTGGGCATGCACCATGTGGTGTGAGTGTGCCCCTCAGAGGGGTGTTGTGTGGTGTGAGTGTGCCCCTCAGTTGGCCATGCACCGTCTGTGTGAGGCGCCCACTAGAGAAAACATTACCACTCTTAGAGACACTTTCCCAATGCATATGATACCACAAATTAAAGGAAAGAGCATTTCCTGCTGGCAGATATTATAAAAACATTTTATTGGAAAGTCTGACTTAATTTAATAATTGATTTGCGGAAGTTGCACATCTGAAGGGAACAGAAGCAAAAATGATCCAGGATTCAATTGTAAAGACAGCAGCATTTCAGTGTGATGGTTTGGGAGGCAGTCAGGAAATCACACTGGTGAGGGAGAAGGCTCCAGTTTATAAAAGGCTGGGCAGGTAGAAAGTGCTTTGGGTTTAAAGGGACAGATTTCAGTGCTTTCAACTCGGGGTTTTAATTGGTGGTCCATGGCTGTAATTCATCTTGCGTGTGCATGCCCGTTCTGGTGTGTCTCATGAGAAACTTTCTAAAAAGGATGTGATACCTCCTGCTCACAGCCAACAGCAGAAAGTGCAGAAACCTTGCCCAATCACCACAGATGCACCACTGCTTGCTTTTTGGTGGTTAATTGGAGGTAAGAACCTCATGGACTTTCCTGCTTGGGTTGGCTTCAAAGAACAATCATCCAATCTCAGCTTCATGAGTAGCTGTGATGATAGGCCTGAGCAAGAGGTGCCAGGGCTGTCTCCACTTTTAACAAACCATATAAACAAAAGTGTGACTAGATTATAAAAGTATTGCAGGACAGTGGGCTTGAAACTCCATTTGATGAGGAACAGAGAGGAACTTTGTTCATCATGCTCATGTGATATCAGAGGCAGCAAAACCCAGGCAGGGGCAAGCCAGAATGCCTTCCCATTCCCCTGACCCTCCTCACTGGATGAGTCTATGGTCTGTAATGCCAGCCTCTGCTTTGGGATCATACAGAACAAGAAATGGTATCCTCCAGCTCAGATTTTCATGATTTGTCACAAAATGGTCATTGCAATGAAACTCAAAGATTACCAACACCTTCCATTAGAACTTCCAGTGACTGTTAAGAGGGGTGATAAGGTACCCTTTTAAAAAAATTTTTTGGGGGTCCAGGCATGGGGCCTGAACTCTGGGCCTGGGCTCTGTCCCTCAGCTCTTCAGCTCAAGGCTAGCTCTCTACCACTTGAGCCACAGCGTCACTTCTGGTTTTTTTCTTTTTGCTTATGTGGTGCTGAGGAATCGAACCCAGGGCTTCATGCATGCAAGGCAAGTGCTCTACCACTGAGCCACCTTCCCAGCTCCCTTTATAAATTTTTTTAAAAGTTTACTGTAAAGGTCATATGCAGAGGGGTTACAGTTACATAAATCAGCCATTTTGAGAACATTTCCTTTTGAACAGTGTCACCCCTCCTTCATTCTCTCCCAGTTTTTCCCCTCTTGATTTCCATCCCCCTAAGTTGTAGAGTTCCTTTCCAACATAGCGTCTACTAGGTTTCACCGCTGAACTGGTTCAGCCTTTGCCTCACCATTTCTGTGTTTCCCCTTCCCCTCCCCATATCAGATAAACTTACATGCAAGACAAAGGGTACACAAAAAAAAAATAGTGACAAAAGGGAATAAACCCAAGTGGGAGAAAAAATTGCAATCAATGTGTAAGAAATCTCTTGTTTCCATTTCTTGGAATTATTTTCAACAAGCATCATTTAGCCTGTCTGATCCTCTCCTAAGAATATCCACCTTTGTACTCACTGGGTGAATGTTTAGATTGCTGTTTAATCATTTACAAGTGTAAATATTTGTCTTTTACCATCCACTAGGTTTACTTGTAGATTCATAGGCACATTCTAATTATTACAAATGAGGGAAACCATGTAGCCTATGTTTCTTTGGGTCTGGCTTCCTTTACGTAGTATAATTTTTTTCCAACTCTTTCCATATCCTTCTGAGTAAGTCAATGTCATTCTTTCTGATGGAAGCACAGAAATCCATTGTTCCATTGTGCATATATACCAAATTTTCTTGATCTATTCATCCACACCGGAGTATCTGACTACAAACCAGGCTGTAGTAAAGCCACCAGCACAACCATGTTCGTTGCAGAACTGTTTACCATAGCTATGATAAGGAACCCTTTTAAATGTTTGGGGAAATTAATGGTGGCAACATGACATAATAAAGTCAATATTAGGCAATCATAATAAACAAAATGAGTTAAAATTGTTTTAGTAAGCCCAAGTTCTTTCAAACAAAAAATATCTCTAGGCATATAAAATCTCATATAAATCAAAATTTAGTGTACCAACTGGATTTGTTTACTTTGGGGTATTTTACAGTGTTCTTTTCATGTTTCCAATTACCTGAAAAAAATCACCACTAATTATCTTTAAATTAAGGTTTATCTGACAGCTGATTTTGCATTAAACTTATCAAAACAAATTTGCTCTGTAAAACGTTATGTTAGATATGACCATATGTTCTTATAAAATATAATATTTTGTACAATTCCATGCATCACTTTATAAATTTATTTATAATCTATAAAACCTAGAATTCACTGTGTAACACCAGGAGGGATGCTGTCACTGGAGGCCGCACGGAGTGCTGCAAGGGGTGTGGGCTTGCCTGTTTGAGAGAATTGCTCTATCAGCAAAATCACTTGACACTCAGTCTCTGTGAGCAGTCATTGTGCTGGACAGCAGGAGCCAGCAGTGTGTCAAGCACTGGTTTAGTCAGCAGCAGAGGGGTTAATGTGGTCATTTAAGGGTGGACAGTGCTGACTCTACACTGATCTGGTACATCTCTCTGGAGCGTGGTGCTGAGACATGGAGCAAGTGCCTGAGTTAGAACAGTGAGAGGAAGTCAGGTCTTCGTGCAGATGAGGGGAAATAGAGAATTCAGAGGTTTCTCTGGTCGAGCACTCCCTGAGGACATGCCTTTTTATTTTATTTTTCTTTTTGAATTTAATTTTACTGTAAGTTGATGTACAGAGGGGTTAGTTACATAAGTGAGGTCATGAGTACATCTCTTGTTGAACGGTGTTACCCCCTCCCTCGTTCTGTTCCCACTTTCCCTCCCGCCACCCCCTCCCTGCTCCACGAGATGTAAAGTTCATTCCCATCTTGATGTCTTATGAATATTGCTGTGGCATTGATTCACCCTCTGTCCTTTGATGAGACAAAGGCCAATTTCTTTACCAACAAGGCCTATCCAGATTATCAGCTCCCTACGTTCAAATATGAAGCCATTTCAAGGTAAGTTAAATCTATGGGAAGGAGTGACTGTACTTCCCTGTCTCTGGATGGACTAAACCTTTCCCCCAACTCAGCTGTTGAGTATCCTGATAGACACACAAAACTAATGGAGGAATTTTATGAACTAGCTAATGACATGAAAAATAAACAACTGGAATTAAACTCCTTGCCTGTGCCATTTAATGTAGACTCAGTTGAGAAGCCTGGAAACGGACAACAAGAAACCGTTCTGCTGGGAAGCAGGGATGAGCCGAAAGCTTTGTACTTCCTCCGACCTGCATGAAGTCTACACACATTACATGAACAACAATGATGGCCCTCTTCAAGGAGACGTGCATTGAAATAGGCATGTGTGTTTGGAACAACTTACTGCTGGGAGCTTTCTTTTCAAATTGTGCTTGTGAAGCATTGGCTATACCCGGACTGAGAAAAGCAATTGTGAGTAGCTCCCATTCCACACCTCCCAGGAGATGCAGTTCCCACCATTACCTTAGAGGTTAATGAAGTATCTGTTTGTCCAAATAAAGCAGAATGATTTTTTTAAGTTGATAATTTTGTATGGCCTGTGAATGATGTCAAAAATATACAAACAACCCTTCTCCAGGGCAACTTCCTCATGAAACCTCTTCCCTGACCTCAACTATTCAGCCATTCCTTGCTCATCTTGTTGCTTTCTTGGGTCTTGAATGTGTGTGGCTGTGTGGGGCAGAGAGCACATGACTCCAGAGAAGATAAGAAAACATGGACCTGGAAAACCTGCATAGTTTCCAATGGACAATCCTCTTCCTCTTGCAAATCTGTTACGATTTTGTTACACATTGATAAAAAAAGAACTCAGGGAAGGGAATAGGAGTTATTGCTTAATGAGTATAGAGTTTCAGCTTTGTAAGACAAAAACCATGGTGTGGGTGGATGGGACCACCTCCCTGTGAGTTACTCTACCTTCATCAGCGAGCATAAGCTTGGATACAGCCTGGTGGTGATGGCGTGCCCAGTATGCTTACAGTCTTTACATTCTAAATGATGATGACAACCCATGTTTAATGATTTCTGAAGTCTTTTCTATGAATACAAACTTCCTTCTCATATGTGTGTATAGACTCTTCACTCATTTTCTGATGGGTTGATATTCATTTTCATTATTTTGCCATGTGGTTGTGGTACAAATCCCTGGCAGTGTTCTGTGGCTGACAAACACCTGAAGGAGAAAGGATGGGAGCTAAGTGAGCACTTCACAGGTGTCAGTTGAGAGACCACTGGCCTTACAAGAGGCCACCGGTTGTGGTGGAGGCTGAAGGCAGCTACTTCATCACACCTGGAAAGCAGAGAAAGGGAGAGAGGTAAGGGGTCAGGAGGATCTTTGCAGAGCCTGTTTCCAGAGGCTTGCTTCCTGCAGTGAGGTCCATGTATCCGTAATGCAATCACACTGTGAATCCATCGAGGGTTAGCAAGCTGGCTGGGTCAGAAGCACTGAGAAAACGCATTGCTGGCAGCTCGGCCTTCACACTGCCTCACCTCTGTCGGACACCTCACAGGCAAACCTTTACATTCCCAGCATCATTTTCCTATTTTTAGTAGGTATCATTTTGCTTGTCTTTTCTTATGGAAAATTATTTCAATCCAATAAAATTCTTTTTTTAATTTAATTTAATTTTATTTGTGAACATACTGTACAGAGGAGTTACAATTACATGGGCAGGATAATGCGTACATTTCTTACCAAGCATTGCAGCCTTCTCCTTTGTTTACCCTTCACATCCCTTCCCAGCCTCCCCCCTCCCCCCCAATCCCAATCCTTCTCCTCCCCCCCCTTCCCCCCCTTCCCCCCCCCCCCCGCACCGACATTGTAAAGCTCGTTTTGGACATGACAACTTGTACTTCTCATTGTTGCAACAGGTACACTTGTATCCTTAAACAACTGGTTTTTCCCCATCTCCTCCACAAGTTATACTGACATCAAATATAGTGAAAGCAGGGGTTATACTGTGGGGGAGGGACATACAAAGCAACAAAGAGATAATCTTATAAATGCTTTAGAAACACATGCATGAAAGAAAAAAACATTAAAATACATATCTAAGGGTTCATTTTCCTGACATCACATTATCTGACCTTTTCCGCTTGACTCATACATCTACTAGATATTACAAATAAGGGAAACCATGGGACCTATGTTTCTTTGGGCCTGGCTTACTTCCCTTAATATAATTTTTTCCAAGTTTTTCCATTTCCTAACAAATGGGGCAATGTCATTCTTTCTGATGGAGGCATAGAATTCCATTGTGTATATATACCACATTTTCTTGATCCATTTATCTACTGAGGGGCATCTGGGTTGGTTCCATATCTTAGCTATGGTAAATAATGCTGCAATAAATATAGTTGTGCTGGTAGCTTTAGTGTGGTCTTGTTTGTATACATTTGGGTAAATGCCCAAAAGTGGGATTGCTGGGTCATAGGGGAGTTCTATGTGAAGTCTTTTGAGGAACCTCCATACTACTTTCCAAAGTGGTTGAACAAGTTTACATTCCCACCAACAATGAAGTAAGGTTCCTTTCTGTCCACATCCCCTCCAGCATCTGTTGTTGTTAGAGTACTTGATTTTTGCCATTCTAACTGGAGTGAGGTGATATCTCAATGTTGTTTTGATTTGCATTTCTTTTATGGCTAGGGATGTTGAACATTTCTTCATGTGTCTATTGGCCACCTTTCTTTCTTCTTCAGAGAAGTTTCTCTTTAAGTCTTTCACCCACTTATTTATTGGGCAGTTGTTTCTTTGAGGATTTGTTGTTGGGGGGTTTAATTTTTTGAGTTCCAAGTATATTTTAGATATGAGACCCTTGTCTGTTGTATGGCTAGTAAAGATCTTCTCCCAATCCTTGGGCTTTCTATTGATCTTGCTAGCTATGTCATTTGCCCTGCAGAAGCTCTGCAACTTTATGCAATCCCATTTGTCCAACCTTTCTTTGATTTGTTGTGTTGCCGGGTCTCGATTCAGAAAGTTTCGGCCTGAGCCAAGGAGACCTAGGGTTTCTCCTATTCCATCCTGTAATGTTTTCAGTGTCTGCTTTGAGTTCAAGGTCTTTGATCCATGTGGAGTTGATTCTGGTGTAGGGTGATATATAAGGATCTAGCTTTAGTTTTCTACATGTAGTTAACCAATTTTGCCAGCACCATTTACTGAAGAGGTTGTCTTTGTTCCATTCTATTGTTTTAGCTCCCTTATCGAAGATTAGATGGCTATAGGTCTGTAGGTTCATTTCTGGGTTTTCAATTCTATTCCATTGGTCCTGAGGTCTGTTCTTATGCCAATACCAAGCTGTTTTGATTACTATGGCTTTATAGTAGAGTTTGAAATTTGGTATTGATATTCCTCCAGCAGTGTTCTTTCCGTTGAGGAGCGTTTTTGCTATTCGGGGTCTTTTATTGTTCCATATGAATTTTTGGATTGCCTCTTCTATTTCCTTGAAGAATGAGGTTGGAATTTTGATAGGTATTGCGTTGAATTTGTAGATAGCCTTGGGAAGTATTGCCATTTTCACGATGTTAATCTTTCCAATCCAGGAGCATGGGAGGTTTTGCCATTTTTTAAGTTCTGTGTTGATTTCCTTTTTTAAGATTTTAAAGTTTTCATCATAGAGGTCCTTCACTTCTTTAGTTAATTCCTAGGTATTTTATTTTTTGTGGAGCTATTGCAAATGGAGTTGCTTTCCTAATTTCAGCCACACTTTTCTCATTGATGGCATACAGAAAAGCCATTGATTTTGGGGGGTTAATTTTATAACCTGCTACTTTGCCAAAGTTTTGAATCAGCTTGAGTAATTTGGGAGTGGAGTCTATGGGATTCCTTAAATACAAGATCATGTCATCTGCAAAGAGGGAGAGTTTTATTTCTTCTTTCCCTATTTGGATCCCCTTTATGTCTGCATCTTGTCTTATTGCTGTAGCTAGGCATTCTAATACTAGATTGAAGAGAAGTGGAGAGAGTGGGCATCCTTGTCTTGTTCCTGAGTTAAGAGGAAATAGCTTTAGTTTTTCACCATTGAGTATAATGCTGGCTGTAGGTTTGTCATATACAGCCTTTATTGTATTGAGGAATGTTCCGTGGATTCCTAATTTTTCCAAAACCTTCATCATAAAGGGGTGTTGGATCTTGTCAAATGCTTTTTCTGCATCTATTGAGATAACCATGTGGTTCTTATTCTTGCTCCTGTTGATGTGATGAATAATATTAATTGATTTGTGTATATTGAACCAGCTTTGCATCCCTGAAATGAATCCTGTTTGATTGTGGTGTATGATTTTTTGGATGAGTTGTTGAAGTCGATTGGCCAAAATTTTGTTGAGAAGTTTTGCATCAATGTTCATCAAAGAAATGGGTCTATAGTTCTCTTTCTTTGATGAGTCCCTGCCTGGTTTTGGGATGAGGGTTATGATGGCTTCATAGAATGTGTTCAGTAGTGAACTTTCTCTTTCAATTTCATTGAAGAGTTGGAGGAGTATTGGTGTGAGCTCTACTTTGAAGGCCTTGTAAAATTCCGCTGTAAAACCATCTGGTCCTGGACTTTTCTTAGCTGGGAGGTCTCTTATTGCTGTTTCTATTTCAATGCTTGATATGGGCCTGTTAAGATAGTTTAACTCATCTTGATTTAGTTTTGGCATGTCAATATTTGCTAGGAAAAGGTCCATTTCTATCAAGTTCTCAAACCTATTAGCATAAAGTTTTGAGAAGTATTCCCTTATAATGTTCTGAATCTTGGTTGTTTCCGTGGTGATGTTTCCATTGTCATCTCTGAGTTTATTAATTTGGGTGTGTTCTCTTCTTTTTCTGATAAGATTTGTTAAGGGTCTGTCAATTTTGTTAAGTTTTTCGAAGAATCAACTCTTTGTTTTGTTGATTCTTTCTATAGTTTTTTGGATTCTAATTCATTTAATTCTAATTTAATTTTGATTATTTCTTTCTGTCTACTGGATTGGGGTTTATCTTGCTGCTCTTTTTCAAGGAGGTTTAGATGTGTCATTAAATTGCTAGTTTCAGATCTCTCCAATTTGTTGATGTAGGAGCTCAGAGCTACAAACTTGCCTCTGAGTACTGCCTTTGCTGTGTCCCAGAGGAGCTGGTAATTTGTGTGTTCATTTTTGTTGAATAGCATGAACATTTGAATTTCCTTTCTAATCTCTTCCATGACACACTCATGATTCAGCAGTGTGTTGTTCAGCCTCCATGTGATACCGGACTTTCTTTGGTGGCTTTTGATGTTGAGTTCTAATTTTATTCCCTTGTGGTCAGAGAGTATGCAAGGTATAACTTCAATGTTTCTGAATTTAGACAAGTTTGCTTTGTGGCCTAAAATGTGGTCTATTTTAGAAAACGTTCCATGTGCTGCTGAGAAAAACGTGTATTCTGATGCTGCTGGGTGAAATGTTCGGTAGATGTCTGTTAAGTCTAGTTGATCTATGCAGCTGTTTAGATCTGCGGTTTCTCTGTTGAGTTTTTGCCGAGTTGATCTATCTAGTGGGGAGAGTGGTGTGTTAAAATCCCCAACAATTAATGTCTTTGGATCTATATGGGATTTGAGGGAAAGTAGTGTTTCTTTGATAAATTTGGGTGCTCCATTGTTTGGCAAATAGATATTTAGAATTGTAATATCCTCCTAAAGGAGAGATCCTTTAATTAGTATGTAGCGACCTTCTTTATCTCTTCTCACGAATTTTAATTTGAAGTCTATTTTATCTGATATTAGGATTGCAACTCCCGCCTGTTTATGGGGGCCATTTGCTTGGTAGATTTTGTTCCAGCCTTTAACATTGAAAAGGTGTTTGTTTTTACGGGCAAGATGTGACTCCTGCAGGAAGCAGATAGAAGGGTCTTGTTTTTTAATCCAACTAGACAGTCGCTTAATTGGAGAGTTCAGTCCATTAACGTTAAGAGATAGGACTGAGAGGTATTTGGGAGTTCCTGCCATGTTATCCACCTTCTTGGGGGCTGCGAAAACTGGGTTCTTCCTATGGTTCTTGGATTCTCAGTTTGGGTGCAGTTTCTTGGCCTTTATTGCGGTCTTGTTGGTTTTCTATGTGTAGGACATCTTTAAGAAGCTTTTATAGGGCTGGTTTGGAGGAGATGTATTGTTTCAATTTTTCTTTGCTATGTAAGGTTTTTATTTGGCCTTCAGTTATGAAGGAGAGTTTAGCTGGGTACAGTATTCTTGGTTGATAGTTGTTTGTTTTTAGGGCATGGCATACATCATTCCAGGCTCTTCTTGCTTTGATTGTCTCTGCTGAGAAATCTGAGGTGATTCTAATTGGTTACCCTTTATAGGTGATTAACCTTTTCTCCTTGACAGCTTTAAGGATCTTTTCCTTGGTCTGAGTTGATCCTGTGTGGATTATAATGTGACGGTGGGATGTCCTATTCTGGTCTGGTCTATTTGGGGTTCTAAAAGCTTCTTGTATCTGAATAGGCCTATCTTTTTGTATGTTTGGGAAGTTCTCTGCTAGGATCCTGTTAAACAAATTTCCTAAACCATTAACTTCTGTTTCTAGGTGCTCCTCTACACCCATTATCCTTAGATTAGGCCTTCTGATGGTGTCTTCCAGGTGTTGGATAGATCTATCATATTTCTTGGACTTGTCTTGGATGGTTGTATGTTCTTTCTCTATAATATCTAGGCTGTCTTCAATCCCTGAGATTCGATCTTCTGCATGGTCTAACCCGCTGTCAAGACTCTCTACTTTGTTTTTTATCTCTTTTCCTTCTAATTGGTCAGCTTTGATGGCTTCAAGTTCTTTGTTGAAGCTCTGTTTTAGGTCTTGTATGAATTTCTTTACTTCCTTAATTTGGTGTTCAGTGTTTGTTCTCAAATCACTTAGTTGATTGGTTATGGTTTCTTTGGACTCCCATTCCTTCTGTTGGGTTCCACTCAGCATTCCCTTTGTGGTCTCCCTGACTTCCTTCACCTCTTTGTTAATGGATTCCATGAATGCCTTTAGTGATCTTTGTGTGTTCTCTACCTGGTCTCTCAATTCCTGTATTACTCTTTGATTAGCTTCCTCCCGTTCCTGGGATTCCTGCAGTTCTCTTTGAGTGTTCTCAGCCTGCTCATGCCATTCCTCCCTTTCTCTTTGAGTATTCTCAAGTTGTTCACACAAATCCTGTATCCGTTTTTGAGTAGCTTCCTCACGCTTATGATATTCCTGTATAAATTTTTGGTATGCCTCCTCTCTCTTCCTATCACGCTCATACAGAGTCCTTTGTATGTTGTCAAACTTCTCATTTATCATGTTTGCCAGCAGTGTTTGTAGAGCTATTTGGGAACTCTCCTCTGGATTATTCATTATCTGTTCTGACCCCTGATTATCAAGATTGGGAATTGAGATACCTGGATTTGCCATTTTTCTTGTGTTTTTCCGGCTTACTCTGCCCATTTGAGATGAAAATAGCACCAGTTTTGTGCTAGAACACTATCTTAAGGCAACCATCAACCAAAGTTTGCGTTTGTACAGTCAATAGTCTACAGATACAATCTATTTCAACAGATACATCTATTCAACATCAAACAACTATATGTTCATGGGCTTCAAACAGCAGAGAAGAATTTGGAAAACCAGAAAATTTTAGGGTTAGGGAGAGATGTGGGTAGAAAATAGGAATAGATTGGTGTGGGGAGGCACAGGGAGAGTTAAGTATGTCCTAATCTCAATGCAGGAAATAGGTTGGGTAGGATGCAAGTAGAGAGAGAGAGAAAAAGAAGAAAGGGAAAGGGAAATGAAAAGAGACCAGAAAAAAAATAGAAATGTAAAAGGTAATATAATTATGGAGATTAAAAGACCATCTATTTAGAGAGGAATGTGAATATATTGGGAGAAGTGGAGGGACACAGGAGATGTGAAAAACTTAAAAAAAATGCTTAAAGTATTATATAGGTATAAAGAGGTAGTACTGCTATTAAGGAATTTAAGTCTCAGAGGTTTTGAATTGAGTAATAAATTTGTGGATTAAGTGTGTACACAATGGGGGATAGGGTCTACTAGTTAACTACGGGTTTATCTGAGGATGTGCAGGACAAGAGTTAAGTCACATAAAGAACAAAGAGAGAAAAAGGTGTAAAGGATAAGAAAGGGAGAAAAAAGATCAGAAGTTCAGTAGAGCTAGACAAAAAACAAAAAGATAATTAAGAAAGAAAGAAAAAGAGAGAGAAGACAAGAAAAGAAAGGAAAACGCACATTCACATATTCCTAAAATAAAAACTATAAGAGGAAAAAAAAGTTACTGGAAAACAATTTTTTTTCAAAAAAGGCAAAAATTAAAGATTAATAAAAGTTTTAGAAAAGGAAAAAAAATTTTTATATCTATAAGGTACCAAAAAAAAAAAGAAAGAAAGAAAAGGAGAAGAAAAAAGAAAAAAAAAAGTTCTTTGATTTTTTTTTAAATTTTTTTGGGAGGGGTGGAAAGAATCCTGTATCTCCTTTTTGTCTGTAACCAGCCTCTTGTTGGTGTCTCTGGTCAGCTTGAGGTCCTGTGGCTTGATTGGTTTCTTAAGTCGGTTTGTTCGAACAGGCAGAAAAATGCTCTGCTTTGTCCAAGATTTTGAGATCCCCCTCCCAAGTTAGTTTAATGGGTGGGTGATCTGCTTTGAGAATCACAAAAGAGGGGGATGCAGTGATGAGGCTAGGTTCTGGGTAGAGTTGAGGCCTTTCAACAAACAGTAGCTTTTCCCTGGGGCTATTTTGTGAACTCACAGAGCCCAGCCTGGAGCCATTCTCAGGGTTTCTGTTTTTCAATTAATTGTGGAGGCTGCTAGAGGGAGGGGCAGCCTCTGGCTCTGGTTACCCAGTGAGGAAAGCCACTCCAATGGCTGGCGCCTGAGCTGGGTGACTTTTCCCTGGATGACGCTGAGTCTGGCAGGTCACTTCACAATTAAGTTCTTGTGACCTGCTAAATGACTAGTTTTATTCCAAGGCCTAAGTTGGAGCTGGCAGCTCCTCTGAGCTTTGTCGGTATCCAAGATGGAGATCAGCGGTGCTGGGGGGTGAGGGGTGGCCTTCCCTCCTCTGCTCCCTGAGAAGGAGTGAGGACGTCAGGCTTCTACTCATGCTGAGTCTTGGATCCTGGGTCATCTCTGGTCTGCAAACTGCAGGATGAAGATGTCCACTCCTTGTAGGTTCTTGCTGGTGTTGAGTAGAATCCACTTGCCCGCTGCGTCTGGCTCCTTCGTCCCGGACTCTGTGGCTCATGTATGGCTGTGGTCGGCGCTGCGACCCTGCCGCCGCCGCCGCGGCAGCTGCTGGCAGGCGCTCAGATGTGTCTTTTTGCCTTGGCTTCCCCTCTCTTGTCTAACTCTCTGTCCTGTGATGGAATACTTGGTGTGATTCTCTGGCTTAGGACTGTTCACTGGAACTCTAAAACTGCTTTCTATGCAAGAGCTTGTTCAGATTCCAGCTTCTCCTCCGCCATCTTCCCGGAACTCGTCCAATAAAATTCTTGCCGAATTGCCTGTAAGTGCCCGAACTGTCCTCCCAATTGGATGTTTTAAGTTGGTATTTTATCCCTACTCAACCTTCTTATCAAGGTCAGCACAGACTCGAAGCCTCCAGGCTGGCTCCCCGGGGCTTCTATTCTGCTGCCTCCTGCCAGGGGGTTTCAGTAACTATTAGCTGTTAAATATCAGCTATTCTTTTTCTTGATGTCTAGACACACACTGTCACATTCCTTGGGTGACTGTGGGCTTGGAGGATAGATGATTTGAGTTTGCTTGCGGATAGAGTCTATGAAAGGAAAGAACTGCCGACCGTCTACGGTCTAGGAGAACCAGATTCACAAAAGCACTGAAGAGTGGACCTGGATCAGCTTGCTGAATACAGGATTTGGTTAAAAGGAGTTAAGTTGATCTCTTTAGTCAGCAGGATGAATTGGCCATCCTTAGAAAGGACCTGGGGTCAACAACTGGAACTCAACAGAAACTCCATGCATTTGTTGGCTTCATTTCCATCGCCCTCTGTCCTGGACCTTCACTATTATTGGCTATAATTGCAACCATGTAGAAAAATTACCTCCAAATCCTACTTTATTTTTATCAGTGTGGGGCTTGAACTGTGGCCTGGGCACTGTCCCTGAGCACTTTCACTCAAGGCAAGCACTCTACCACTTGACCCACAGCATCACCTCTGGTTTTCTGGTGGCTTACTGGAGGTAAGAGTCTCATGGACTTTTCTGCCTGGGCTGGCTTTGAACCATGATCCTCAGATTTCAGCCTCTTGAGTAGCTAGGATTACAGGTGTGTACCACTGGTGTCCGGATGAATCCTACTTCTAATTCCATGGAGAGAGAATCTGAATCATCACGGGGCTCCTGAGTGTCCACTCTGATCAGGAGCCCGGGAGACATGATACATCATGGAAATCCCAGGAAGAGCCTCTCAGCCTCAAGGGCAAGGGAAACTCAGCTGTGGGGTTGGGAAAAGCTGCTGGAATCGCACCTGAACGCAGTACTCTTCTGAGAATACGGTGGAGCTAAACATGCTGAATCTTTTACAGCTGAAGAGATCTCAAAATGAAGCAGTTTCCACTCTAACTTTGCCTGGAAATAATGTGTGTCAGTCCCAGGTCTGGACCCTCTCAGATGCATGCATGCAATGCTCCTTGCAGGGCTCCCTGCGGTGGCTCACAGCTGCAGGTGGCTATTGTGGTTTGAACATGAAATGCCCTGGGGGTGGGAGGGTTGGTCCCCAGAGGCTGGCTCTGAGACCACCAGGAGGTCACTTGGGTGGGTCCTTGGGGTTATCTTGCTCCTGGCCCCTTCTTCTCTTTCTCCCTCTCCTCCTTCACTCTCCGTCTCCTTTCCTCTCCCTCTCCCATCCTCTCTTTCTTTCCCTCTCCCTCATTCCCTCTTTCTCTCTCTCCCTCTCCCTCTCCCTCTCTCTACCTTTCCCTCCTCCAAAACCCTGTCTGCAGGGATGGGAGTTGATCTGCTGCTGCCTCAGTGATCTTCCTGAGTACCTATGCTCAGTGACCATGGATCCATCCTGAGGCGCAATCGTTCCTCCTTTACATTTGTTTTTGTCAAACATTTGGTCACAGCTACACAAAAGTAACTAACACCGTGTTTTGTGTATTTGAATTATGCATTCATGGGTCCAATTTTTACAACAGTAAACAGATCTGAACCTTATACCAGAGTTAAGCGTTTCCGCAGCTGAATCCACCGTCCATACGTAGCATGTTTTCTTCCTTTGGTACTGTGTTGTTTTGTCATGCCTTCATACAGCATTATCTTCTCTGATTATGGTTGGAGCTGGGATCCCAATGTCCTCTGCTCACCCTCCATACACATGGAGTAGATTGATCCCGTCCTTCCCTTCAGGATTTGCAGTTAAAATGTGTATGAAATTGCTTCAAAATGCTTATCACTTATTTTGTACTGTGATTAGCAATAAAATGATAAAACTCATTTGGCTTAGCTATTATCCCAAGGAGATTATGATCTATCTGTGCAAATGAGACATATAGTTATACACTGATTAAATAGCAAAATAATTCTTTTAAATGCCAAACCCAAATATTTTTCAGCCACTCAATTAAAAATATTGCAAAAGTATATTTTTTCCTATTCCATAAACATTATTAGCATCCTTTTCAAGTTACTATGGTCATAGATGAAATACATAAATATCTTTTATACATATATGTATAAAAACACTAATTATAGGGTTAGTATACATATAAAGTGTCTGAAGGGTTAGCCTCTCACATATAAATAATGATTATGTATATTATTGTTTATTTCTGTTGTCTAATTTTCTTCTTTCTCAACTTCATATTGTATGTATAATAAAATTTCTACTGAAAAATATGGGGGGGAGGAATACTGTTCAGGGTATATGAGTTACATCTAAAATGCTTTAAAAAGAGAGGTCAGAGAAAATGTCAAGAGCCAAGTTGTGCTTGCTCTGCTATAGAGAAAGTGAAGATAAGCAGGAAATTAATAAACTACTACATATAAGAGCTCCTCAAATATTTGAGAAAGGACCACATTTTGTGAGACGCTTCCACACTCAGGAATACATATGAAGACTTTAATACCGGGTTAACTTGCATGCTTCTTTATTCTTTGGGAGCTGATTTTCTTTGTGCAAATCCAGTGACTCTTTCCAGAAGAGGCAGACCACCACACACAAAGTGAACTTGTCCTTAAAAATAATGCCTATGGAATAACCAACTTCTTAGAAAAGGAAATGGCACTTTAAACTCAGTAGCAGAACTGGACCAAGTTACACCACAGCCATTAGAAAGGATAACATTAAGTCACATGCAGGGAAATGAATGGACTAGAACATGTCGTGTAACGGGCGGTGTAGGTGATGTGTAAGGTGTAAAAGAACCTGGCACATGTTTTCTCTCATACATGGAAGCAAGACCTAAAACACATGGGTACATGTGTGATTATACAGGTCTCTCGGCATTCACACACAGTGAGACCAAAGGAGAAGACTGCGGATATGTCTTAAAGGTGCAATAGCTATTGTATCTGATCATACACAATAATACTTATCAAAACCAACTCCAGGAAATGGAACCAAGAAGTTGTTTTTCTTTTTCACTGTTTTTGTTTTCTTTTCTTTTTGTCTTGTTTGTCTATATGTCTTAGGGAGAGTAAGGGGGAGGCACAGAAATGGAGGGACAAATGCAGCAAAGCGTTCACTGGACTCTGTCGAAAGTGAACTACACAATTTGTGGGTGGAGTGGGAGGGAAAAACTGGGAGAGAGTGAGGGGAAGGTGACATTGTCCAAAAAGAAATGTACTCTTTGCCTGACCTATGTAACTGTAAACCCTCTGTTTTAAGCATCTTCAAATACAAACAATTTTAAAAAAAGGGAAAATAAATGAAAATGGCATTTCACCCTCAAAATATGCACGCCCTTTCTTCTCAACATTTCAACTCTTATTTGTGATCATCATCAAGCACAAATCCTTCTTATTAGTTGATTATTCTGGCAATTCTTTTAAAATTTTATTGTAAAGGTGTCCTGAGGGGTTACAGTTACATAATTAGGAAAATGAGTACATTTCTTGTTGAGCAGTGTCAACCACCCTCATTTTCTACCCTGGGAATTCTTGTGCTGTGGTATTTTCCCCTGAAAAGAGCTCTACCTTTATTCTTTGAGATTAAGCCTTTGTACTTTAGTAGTAGATTGTCACTGAAGTTCACTGGTGCTTCTAAAAGAAGCCAACAAAACACTGTTGGAACAAACCAAGCTATTAATTTAGTAAAGAATAGATTCCAGAGTAGTTCATTTAAGAGAGAAAATGATGATCTGAAATTAAACTCTTCTAAAGTAAAGCTTATGCCCAAACCATAAAATTGTCATGCTTAAATATGGATTTTAATGTTTAAAGGGCCGTTTATTTCTTTCAAACACTTATAAATAGCTTCTTTCCATGTTAAGGGTTTTAAAGTGCCAAGCAGCCTTGCTACAGCACACTGGAGAAGAGACTTGAATATATCCTACACTGGTATGATACAGTGACAATAACCGTGATCGTAGCTGTCATAGCAATAGTATAACAGTAACTCTGTTCTCTTTTATTTGGGGGTTACACTGAGCTCCCCTGGGAGTTTGCCATTCTCAAATATGCCCTTTTAAATTTTGGTTAAACTGAAGCTAAGCCCTTATGTACAAATGAAAGGCTGATATTTACAATAAGTTCAGCTTTAAAAGTTATCCATCAATATATTTGCCTTTTCTTTTCTTCTTTTTTTTTTTCCAGTCCTGAGGCTTGAACTCTGGGCCTGAGTGCTGCCACCACTCTACCACTCTACCATTTGAGCCACAACACCACTCCAACTTTTTCTGTGATTTAATTGGAGATAAGAGTCTCATGGACTTGCCTGTCAGGCTGGCCTCGAAACCCAATCCTCATATTTCAGCCTTATGAGTAGCTAGGATTACAGCTTTACCTTTACTTTTCTCATTCTCTATTTAATAACTTGATATTAAGATAACCAGCCATTCTTCAAGTGTGGGTTTAAAGTTTGCAAATATGTACAGAGTAAACCTGAAGTTAATGAGAATCTGAGCAAACCTAGGTGTAGGAGCATTTATTCATCCCAAGTTTTCATTTCTTTCCTATGTTTCTGTCAGAAGACAGTAGTGACTGAACAAATTGCTCTAAAAATTCAAGTTATATCAAGGTAAGTAATTTATAAGAACAAAAGAAAATTTTATGTGAACAAAATAATATTCTACTAGACTCCCAAAAGACTTAAAAGTATCTTCCTGTTACTTGGGCCAAGGAAAATCCTTCAATCAGTAACTATATTCACCAAAACTACTCTGTCATATGTACCTAAAATCATTTTTTGTAGCTCTATTATCTTATATTTGATGATACTTTGAAGTCTTATGTCCATATGATCTCATTCTTGAGCAAATGTTTCTAATCCTGAGATGAGAATTTTTTAAATAGGATTAACTTTGAACTTCATGTAGGGAAATAGTTCAGCTAAGCGTGTCTGGGTGTGGTTCAAAGTCACAAGAAAAGTGGAGCTAATTCAGAACCTTGACTTTTAAGGCCCATTTGAAGATCTGTTTTGTTATGTTTTGGGGTTTTTTTTTTTGAGCCTTATTAAAAGCAAAAAGAATCCTTTCATTACCTTTTTCTTTAGCTTGGTAACTTTAGCAAGAGAAGGGGCCCACAACATACTTCTAAGGCCTGGAGAAACTCTCCAGAGGGGAAAGAAAAGAAAGTTAAATCCGTCACTAAAGATTCACAGCTTGTAAATTTAGCACATATAAAATGCTTAACATAGGTCTTTGTTTCTATCTTTTAGAACTAAATAGATTTTCTCCTGCCCTTCCCCCATGGGATTTCAAACGTATTACCAGTCCCAGTTTTTACTTTTCCTCCATTTATCAATGAACAAACAATTGTCCACCTTTAAATCCTGAGTGAAACTTAAAGGCAATTTGGTCCCCTTCCTCAAGCTGTGAACAGAAGAAACAGACTCAGAACTTTTCTGTGGTTTGAATCAAGGCTTTTTAACGCTAAAACCCAGACACAGCAGCCCCAGTCACGGCTCAGAACTGAAGCCTCCCAGGCTTCCCTGTGAGAACTGTGGCACGGTGGGCAGAGGCACAGCTCCTCTGGCTGGCAGAGGCTGCTCACCACAGGCTGCACCCAGGCCCGCCTCATTCCCAGAGCCTGAGACATGGCTTGTTCTACATGAAGCCAGGCTTGTTTGTACCACTGGGCAAATCCTGGGGATGGCTTCGCTCAGCTCTGTGTGGAAAGCTTTACACAGTGATGTCCAAGAGTACCATGAGTCACAGATAGCATTTTCTAAATGTCCTCCTTGATTCATAGAAAAACAACACACAAGAGAGACTAAGTTGGATTTATCTCAATATATCCCTGATTTTATTTCAGCATACAATTATAATAAAAATTGGAAATTACAAATAAAATCAATTATATTTTTATCTTACTATTTTCTTACTTATTTCCAGTTTGTATTTTACACTTATAAATTGAGCACCGAGCTCCTCTTAACTCAGACTAGTCGCTGGCTGACAGGCAGGGTAGCAGGGTCGGTGACCGCCCTCCTCCACTTACCTTCCCAGGCTACAACAAAAACCATGGCCAAATAGCAGTTGATGAGATCAAGAGTAAATTCCTGAGATAAGGACAAATGATTGGCGGGCCAGTGTTTCAGGTAATTGTACAGCCGCTGCCTGTCTTGTGTGCAGGGCAGTATGCAGCCTCTGCCCATCCTTGGCAACTGATGGGATCTCCCTGTACATCAGTTCCTCATCCAAGAATGGAAGAGGTAGAACGTCACAGGTTCGTGAGATGGTTGGAGTTTTCTCACAGCAAGATAGCACTGGAAATGGTTTAAGTGTGATGATGGTGGTGATGATGAGGACCATGATGATTTTGATAGAAGAGCGATTCTAAAAATATATCCTGTGCAAGTGTGGTCTTAAGTATATCCTGTGCACACACATGGGCAAGTGTGATCTCTAAGAAGAGATATAATGAAATCAACAACTGTGGTGCCTTGAAATTTAAGTGTATGCTCATAATCTGAGGGGAAAAACTAGGGGAAATAGATAAGGCAAGTGAAGCTGTAGAAATCCCAACTATTAAAGGACCTTTGACATAGATACATAGTAAAAGATCACAGAATTCCAACTGTAGAAGTCAATCCTCATTTTAATGCTTCCTTGTCCATAAGGTTAATTCATTGTGGCAGAGGAATTTTTGAAAAGCCAAAGAACCAATAGCTGTTGCATGTCAGGTTCTCTTGGTGCGTCTCGGAGCCTTCCTTAATCAATAGCTCACATTTTAAAACTAATTGGCTAGAACCTCTTAGCTCAGGGAAGAAATAGACAATTTCCCTCCATTTTACAGATAGGAGTAGAGAGCTGGAGAAATCATACCCTTCCTATATTTCAGAGACCTAAATAATTGCTCTAAAACTGGCATGATAGAATGGTGTGTCAATAAAACAGTATAACTAAATTTTCTTTATGAAACTTTTATATCACCTCAGTGTAATAGAATAGTACAACTACTATTCTATTAGTGTTCTAGTAAAATATCACTAACTGATAGTGAGGATATTTCAAGCTCTAATCAGCTAACTTGGTTATCATAGCACCCTATGAGGCAGATATTAATCTTCCTCCTGCTTTGCTAAAGCATCTTCTGTGTGATTGATTGGGATGCAGTGTGTTGATATAACAATGAAATCAGCACCCCATATGACAAATATAAGCTAATAAAAGTGAAATCTGTTGTGTAACATATCAATTACATTATATCTTATAATTCTCTGATCTGGGATCTCACTGAATGGTGGTCAGAGTGTTCAAAACCTTGGTCCACTTGCCCAAGAAAAGCTGCCAGCTCCCTGCTCAAGACAGTCAAGGGCAATGGTCAGCTCACAGGCAAGCTACCAAAGCCATTCTGACTGAAGTAAGATGCAATCACAGTGGTGTTTTGACTCTCATTTCCTTTATGGCTGTGGATGTTGAACATTTCCCCATGTGTATATTTGTACTTCTTTCAGTAATTGTCAACCCATGTAATCATTTATCATCAAAAACACTGAAATAAATACAGGTGAGGACATGGGAAAAGGAATTTTATGCGCTGCTGGTGGGAACTGAAATTAGGCCAGGCACTGTGGAAATCAGTACGAAGCTCCTCAAAAAACTAAAACTAGACCCATCTTATGATTTGATAACGTCACTCCATGGCATACGCAAATGAATGCAAGACAAAACAGAACAGGAATACCTGAACCCCATGTTTCTTGCAGCCTACTCACAACCACCACTCTGGATGCCTGATGAAGAGATAAAAATATGTGGCATCTATGCACGGTGAAGTATATTTCCATCAGTATGAAAACAGAAATTATGTCATTTGTAGGCAAACGAATGGAAGTGGACATCATTTTAAGAGAAACCATTTTCAGAACAAGATTGAAGTTTTTATCTCACATAGAATCTATACCTATTTATTATAAATCACACACACACATAGAGCTGTGGGACTGTTTGGTGGGGACAGTGGAAAGGGGAGAGGAAAGGAGAATGGTGGAATAAAAATTTAAGGAAACTGAATGTTGTTGGAAAGAAGGGGGAAGGGAAAAGCAGGAAAAAGAGAATGGAGGTGTGAGTCTGATCAAAGTATGGAATGTGCACATGTGAAATACTACGGTGAAAGCCCTTCATGCAATTAATACACACCAGTAAGAAAATATCAAAGGGTTCTGCCAATAAGGACTTAACACAAAATCAACATTCCAATCTGTACCGAGCAGGCGTAACCCCCTGCCAGACACCCTCCGGCAGGCTCGGTCCTTCTAATTGGCCCCACAGTTAGGGCAGTTTAAGCAATTACTAAGTCACACTGAAATCTAACACATTTTGTTCTTTGAAGAAAGGCCACAAGTAAGTTACAAACTTGAAAAATTAGGAAAGGTCTTAACAATCTCCACTTCCTTCCGTTTTCATAGCAGATGTCCACATCAGAAAGACTTCAGTATCTAGGAACTTAAATATAAAGTAAAGGAATATTAGTTAAGGAAATTAAATACCTACTGGATTAATGGGTGCAAATTTGATGTGTGAAGACCAACAGTAGTCTAAGTGCAAAATGTTTATTCAGCTGATTAAGAATGCCAAAGAAATGAAAGTAACAGTTTCGTTGTTCTGATCTTCTGTTCCACAAAGATTTCATTTCCAAATCGAGAATTATAGGTATTTCAAAGCCTACCATCCATTCCTGTCATCATCATCTGAAGCCATTCTTGCTGCTATTAGCCCCGTTGTACATGTGAGGTTCAGAAGTGACACCGGCGGAAGCTTCTGTGAAAGGTCGACTTAGTCACATTACAAACCCTGGGCCTTGACTCGCACTGGAGGGGCGTGGAATTTATAACTCTCCCTTCAATGTTACAAGGCCTTTCACGTCAGTACATTTACCACAGTTGTGACCCTGTCACAGCAGCAGTAGCTCTGGCTACTGATCTGTGTCCATTCAAAAGTCAACATCACAGCAGTTGGATTCCAGGTCAGGAGGGGATCAGGGTTGCATACACCATGCCACCACGTTTCATGTGTCTGTTTCCTTGAGGTTATTTGACCGGTGGAGCACAGGTGACACCAGTGGCTCAGTCCTGACAAGTCATTCCACTGGGATGGCACCCATTCAGCTCCTTGGTGGAGATTATTATCCATATGTATTTTGGAAGAAATGAAGCTGCTCTTTTCTTTTTTTTGATGGTTAATTGGAGATAGGAGGCTCACAGACTTCCTTGCCTGGCCTGGCTGCAATCCTCAGGTCTCAACCTCCTGAAAAGCTAAGACCACAGGCTGGACACACTGGTTCATTGTTAAATAGTACCAGAGTAAATACATGGCAGGTAAAAATTGCAATGCAGGTGTATGAGATAATGGCTCAGAGTCAGAAAGTGCGTTTATTACCCAAATCACTAAGTGACATTTTGGCGTATTTGCTATATGTACCATAAACGATAAGTTATTATGTATCACAAGTTAAAGAAACATAGCACCTAAGAATGATACTGTATTTTAAATATCTTAATATTCTCTATTTCTAGATAAAAGATAGTGGTTAGGGGAAACATGCAATTAAAAAGGAAGGAAATTGATTTTCAAGGGGTAACTTTGTCAGGTAACCTCATGTTTTTTTTTTTGTTGTTTTTTTTTTTTGGGTCCGGTCGTGGGGCCTGAACTCTGGGCATGGCGCTGTCCCTCAGCTCTTCAGCTCAAGGCTAGCACTCTACCACTTGAGCCACAGAGCCACTTCCGGCTTTTTTTTCTTTTTGCTTATGTGGTGCTGAGGAATCGAACCCAGGGTCTCAGGCATGCAAGGCAAGCGCTCTACCACTGAGCCACCTTCCCAGCCCTAACCTCATGTTTTAGGCTATCTGGACAATCTATTACTACCTCTGGTCACTTCTATTAATATTTGGGGGTTTATATATATATACATATATATATATATTTAACTTTATTGTTCCTTAGACTATAACTCTGTTGTTCCCTAGACTATTAACTCTGCATAATAACACAACAGATTGACTTGAATACATTCTTTTTTTACAATGCGCTAAGAAAGGTTGGAGACTGTTTGGAGATGACGATTGTTTTCTGCTGGGGAGATGTACTTAATGAGGGGAAATCTTCTGGCTGAGGTGAGTGATCATTCTTAATCTTCCGTGGTAAGTAGAAGCCAGCCCTAACAAGCACTATCTTGTTGTTACATTTCAATATTAGTCTGAATAAAATATCTGATACAGAGAACACCAGAAACACAGTCTAGATGGTGGTCTTGTGTCACAGAGGTGTACATCGTGGTCACAAGCCACAGGCACCCAGCGCAAATGACTTGACCACTGCTAATAGTAATTTTAAGTTTGCTTTAGAGCAGTGAATATCTCCTCTGTGTTTAGAAATTTAGCTCATGTTAAATACTACTTTCATATTGACTCATTTCTGTGGTGCTAAGTACATTTGGGTCCTATATCTTATTATGCTTTAACTTTCAATAATTAAGCCAAGTTTAGACCACAAAAGGTTAAGTAATTACAACTTAAAAAAATTTCTAAGTTATTATTACCCCAAATCAACATCCACTTTGTCCTTGTGTTTTGCTTCTTCAGCCCTCATGGTTTGTCTTTGCTGGAGTCCACGGTGATAGAATCCTGACGTGCTAGGTTCGTTCTGGGTCATGGCTAGAAGATCCTCAGAAGCCGGGCCAATGGTCAGGAAAGGCCGCAGACCCATTGGCACCTTTGAAACCTGTTCTTTTAGCCAAAGAACAATTGGTGGAGGACAGAGAACTATCCGCCACTCTCTAAATGTTACCTATCTTTCAATTACAGGATTGCCCTTTATTCCAAAATCTAATTATCGGTAATTTTCTGGATAATATGGAAAAATTTTATCACCAGATTCTTGATTCAGTTTTTGATATGCTTCTCTTACAACTGAATTTTGTTCTACTTCACTGAAACATCTCCAGATTAGTGCCACTGAATTGGGAGAATGGGACATCGAGGAAGGAAGGTGCAGGTGGCCTTGCGTGATCACGAGAGGTTTCCTCTTCCTTTCTTCACTGTACTCAGCGCCAGTGGATACAAACCCAAAGGGGGAGATGATATTTGTAGATATTGTTGTTACATTATTTTGAAGTAAATCCATGCCAATACTCTAGGTGTAAAAACGTCTGTCATTAAAGGTATTTTAATTTGTTTTTTAAAAGACTATGAGTTATATTTATTTAGTATTTCTTCCTCTTCCTGCGCCTTCCTCTTCTAACTTTTAATACTTAATAACTCTAATTAAACTAGTATAAAAATTTATGTAGGAAAATTGGTGAACTGCTTATTTTTATCCTGACATTTATTTGTTTATGACCATGCATGGGAAACTGGAACTTATCCCAAATTCTTATTCTTGTTGCACTGTCTTTACAATATACCTCAGGTATGCATTCACTTGTAGCTATGTCTTATGCATTAGTGGCACTCTTTTATTGGATTATTTTTGGATTTTACATTATTTATTGGTTGTCATACATTGACTTTGCTAGGCATGTAGAAGAATAAAGTTTCAGAGAAAGGGTAGCATTGTATACTGAGCCATTGTAAGAATCATTCTTCACAGCGGGGCACCAGAGGCTCACACCTAGAATCCCAGCTCAAGGGTCTGAGATCGGAGGACTGCCAGCCTGGACAGGAAAGATGAAGAGACTCTTCTCTCCAATAAACTACCAGAATCTGGAAGTGGAGCTGTGGCTCAAGTGTCAGAACTCTCGTCTTGAGAAAGGACAGCGCTCCGGCCTTGATTTCAAGTGCCAGGACTGGCACAAAACAAAACATACATTCTTCACCTTGGGCATGTAATGAGTTAACCGGGTAGAACTGTTGATGACTGAGGCAGTGGTTTTCACCCTTGTGCAAGCACACACTGAACCACACCCAGGGTGGGTTGGATAAGGCTCAACACCGGCAGCAAGGGCATTGTTCAAAGTAATACCAGATGTTTCCCTTCGTGAATGTCGTCCCAGACATTATTTCATAAAATGTGACCTCCTCAGATAACAATTTTGGTTTTTGTAACACTTATTTTTTATTATATGCCTGCAGGAAAATAGAGCTAAGTCTCTCAGCCCTCAGGACTTGGAAATAGCACCTCTTATGTCTGGGATGAAAGTCTTTCAATTCTGGATGTTACTTTTATTACTTAAAGTCAGAATTTTTTTATGCCCTAGTTTCCAAAATAGTAAGATTCTATTGTCTTTGCTATCTACTGCTTGCTTGTATGTTTTACCTTTTCAGTATAAACAAGTTTGGGAAAGGCTTGAAATTTAACACATTAACAGTATAATGTTTGAGGGTATGGACATCCACAGTGACAGTAGATGTTTCAAATGTATTTTCAAAGCCCTTGCTTGGGTTGAGCAGTCTTTGAAGTTGGAATGATGCCCTGCATTCTTCTGCCGTTTGTCTTTCACTAGCAGTTTGTAGCCACATTCTGGGTCCTGCTCCTAACGGACAGCACCAGCTAGGCAGTGCACCCGGCTCACGGCCGAGTGTCTCTGTGTCTGTGAGCAAAGGCCCTGGTGACTGACCCTCTCAGAGACATTGGTGTATGAACAACTGCAGAAAGAATGCAGGGGGAAAATGCTCCCCAGAACAGAAGGGAGATTTGTCTTTGTTCTCACAGAGCAAATACATTTTCTCTAGGAAGAAACTGGGCAGGTTGCTTTTGCAAACCGTAATAAAATACCTGAATGACTAAATGTGGAGCTCTTGACTATGATGTAACCTACTGTATCCCCACCGGGACAAGCAGTTTCATACACACTTGTAGCTCGTGGTTGTCCCCATACTGTCATTAATGAAGTACTTTGTTTCTGACGCATATTCTTATAACTTGTTAGTTTTCATAGTATTGTGCTGACCTAGCTTGCTGGCTAGTAATTAGTCCTCAGCTGCTCTTATCTCGTCCCTACACCTGCAGATTCCTTCCATTCTCATGTGCATTCAAGTTCCACTCCAATCATTGTCATTGTCGTCGTCGTCATCATCATCATCATCATCATCATCAGGGAAAGCATGACATTTTGGCCTTTTGAGCTTGGCTTATTTCATTCAGTATGATGATTTCCAGTTCTATTTTTCCTGGAAGCAGCCTAAGTTTCTTCCTTATGATGGAATGGTGTGTAGACGCTGGGTTTTCTCAGTCTGTATTCGTTGTTGGGCACTTAGCTGCCTCCACCGCTTGGCTGTTGGACAGGCGTTGCGGAACAGGTCGGCGTGCAGGTATGCTCTGGTTGGTTGACCTACACACCCGAGAGGGCAGTGCAGGGCCGTAGCCAAGGTCCATTCCCTGCTTTCTGATGTGGACACCCGTGTAGGCTGCCCGCGTGAGCGGGTCAACCAGCCGAACGAGAGGGTTTTGGGGGGTGGGATGGGGCGTTTTATTTCCACACTGCATCAGAGATGCCCAAGACCTATTTCCATGGGAAGCCTGACTTGTGGGGAACTGGCAGAGAGTTCCGGACCCGGATAGGCCAAGAACAGGAAGGAAGGGGTAGGACAAGGCCTGTGGCTCCTCACATCCCTCCCATGGTATCCTGAAAATTCTGTGTGGAGCCTCCTCCCTGCACAGTGACTCTCAGAGCGCACGGACCTCCCCCTGCATGGCCGCCTCGGAGTGCACGGAGCCCGCAGAGCGCATGGAGCTCCCAGAGCGCACGGCCCGCCGCCTGCACAGCGGCCCCAGAGCTCATGGAGCCCCCAGGGCACATGGACCTCCCCGCAGCCCAGGGCCAACAGCGGCCAGCGGGTCGCGTTTGATGGCAGTGGCTGCGTGGATCACCCAGCAGGAGTCCCCGCCTCGGCGGAGCAACCACGCAGCGGGCCCATCAGGATTGCCCACGCGGTCCCACGGGTACTCGCCGCGCCCGGTGCTGGCTGGGACACTCCACTGCAGGGGGCCACTGCCATGCGGCCTTGCAGGGAAACGCCGAATGGAAAATGTTTTGAGTTTGGTCTTAAAGGGTGAATGTTCATTTGCTACGCGGAGAGTAAAATAAACAATAGTGCTCACAGGAGGAAAAGTCTGCTGCAAAGAAGTACATGTTAGATTCTGTTCAAAAGTAAGCCTTACATTTTGAATTGTAAGACACATTATCAATATTTTCATGATTCGGTTATGAGTTTTCAACTAATACCTAAAGAAAATAGGCTCCAAAGAAATATTTTCTATTGACAAAATGTATCTCAAAAAGTTTCTGCCTCAAAAAAATGCCTATAGTGGCAGGGTTTCATTTTTTACAAAGTTAAATTTTATTAACAAAATAATAAAATTATCTCCTTTGATAGTGCCTGCTCCTCAACTATGTAGACATACATTTATTCTCTGCTAATAATCCAGCCTTCACATTTTTCCAATATTATACTTTATCATATCTTATTTTCAATTTGTATCTAACTAACTTCATAAATAAAATGCAAGTATGCACAATTAAGGACATAGCCTTTTACTTAAGAATTATTTACCTCTATTTTCAGCTTCTAGCCACCAAAAGGACAATTAGGAGAGTCTGGTAGAATTATATTCTTGTTTTAGGAGAGATTTGAAAGCAAGGTGAGAAATATCAATAAAGTCTGCAATTGATCAAAAATATGATGGGGGTGACAAATACTTTAGCTGGCTGGTCTTTATGATTCTTAAACATTTTGCCTCATTATAATTTCAAAAAAATCAGAGATTAAGCTGGATGCTGGTAGCTCACACATATAATCATAGCCACCTAGGAAGCTGAGATCTGAGGGTCACAGTTCAAAGCTAACTAATGTAGAGATTCTTATCTCCACCAAACTACAAAAGTAAAAAACAAACATAAATTGAACTGTGGCTCAAGTGGCCAGACATGGAGCTGTGGCTCAGCATTAGCCAAGAGCAAAAGAAGTTCAGGGACATAGCTTAGGCCCTGAGATCAAGCCCTAGAACAAGCATAAAAAGAAAGAGAAAGAAAGAAGGGAAAAAAGGAAAGCAAGCAAGCAAGCAAAAAAGAAAGGAAAAAAGCAAGCAAGCAAGCAAAAAAGAAAGGAAAAAGAAAGAAAAGAAGGAACGAAGGAAGGAAAAAAATAAAACATTAATGTTGCCTAGAGAAGTTTAGCAAGTTCTAAGAGTTTGACTCATTATTCTTTTGATCTGAGTTTTTTTTACTAGACATAAAACTGTCAAGCTTATTATTTTGTATATGAGAAATTATGTCTTAATTACACTGCTGATATGTTCAATCTCTCTACTAGGTAAAAATTAAGAATAGAGTTTAAAAGTGTTGTGACTTGCTGGGCTCTAGTGGGTCATGTCTGTAACCCTAACTAGTCAGGAGACCAAGATCTAAGGAACCAGGTTCGAAGCCACCAATTAACCACCCCTCAATTCAGAATGAAGCTGGGTTCAAGTGGTAGGGTGCTAGTCTCAAGTAAAAAAGCTCAGGGACAGTGCTCAGGCCCTGAGTTCAAGCCCCAGGACAGGCATACCCCAAAACAGATGAGAGAAGAGTGTGACTTAAAAACTAGCTTATACAAAGCCCCCAGAAAGCAAGGAGCATAAACTACGCATTGTCACCTGTGGTCGTTTCTAGTCATCCTGTTACTTCCTATGACATCGCTATTTGAGGTGGGCATGTTTGGGAGATGCTGGTGAGAGTGTAGCCCAGGCCACAGGCCCTTATTGCCACGTTATCATCAACAATGAAGTCATATTTACCTCCCTCAAGCCGGAGAGGGCTGGTGAACACAGGAGGAACTGACCCACGACTCTCACCAGATGTGTTAGATGTGGTTTTGTTGTGCTGTGTTGTATTGTGCTGGTACTAGGGCTTGAACACAGGCCTGTGCTCCTGAAGCTGATGCTCTATCACTTGAGCCAAGCTTCCAGTCCCTGAGGATGAACTTTTAGACGACTATACAATTTATGCTGGGTTTCCAGCTGAGAACTATCATCCACCCATTACTCATCGAAGTAAATGTACTTCCAACTTTCTTAGCACCCATAAATCATTCATAGACTTCTCTGCTGAAAATCCAGACATGGCCAGGAAATCTCTGCTGAAGCCTTTAAAATTCCTGACCCATAAATACCGTGAGTGTAATAAAAGTCATCATTTTTTATGTCACAAAATTCAGAAATGTTTATTACTCTGTTGTAGTAACAGATAATATATACTAGAATGTCCTTAAGATCTAAGTCCAATTTTTATAACACAGAAACAGATACTATTTACATGCTTCACCTGTATGACTGAAAGCTATTTTTTCTTTACATTAAAATTCGTGAGCATAAAATCAGTTTGTGCAATACTCGTAAGCTGGGATCTTCTGAACAGAAGGATCTGTGACACCAAACCTGTGAGATAGAAACAAGGCTGAGTATCTGGGGCTGGGGGAGGGCAGTGGGGCCAGATGGATTGGGAAGGAGGAGGAGGAGGAGGCTGTGCTGGGGACACTTGGCACCACTCCACACCACAGGGTGTGGTTAGAAGTGAGTTTCTGTAGAACTCTAGATGGTCTGGGGTGGGGTTGTCCCATTCTGATTCACTTGTTCGAGGCCCAGACACAGGCATCTTTGCTGGAATGATGTCACCACCCTGTGGTTGCTAAGGTCAGCACCAGCACTGCACAGCAGCCAGGGTGCTGAGAATATCAAGGGCAGCAGAGCAGAGTAAAGCAGGGGTACTTGAGGTGTGTTTGGATAAAGCAGTTGCACGGATATGACATTATTCATGGGTGGGGTTGAGAAGAGGAAATGAATTAAGGTTATACCCCCAAGAAGTAACCAAACTGATGGGAATTTTTAGCACAGAAGGGATTTGAGGTCAGGTGTGATCAAGGGTTCAGCAAATCTGTTTTCAGATTTTAATGGATGGAAACAAGAAAGCAGACTCAAAATATTATGGTCCATCGAGCTGGTCTAATCCTTCTAGTCTGTGCAAAAGGAAAGAAATACACATTTTTATAGCAATCATTCTGGGATCTGCAATTTTCTGGACAGACTTGTTTTATTTTCTGTTCCCCATCTAGATATCATTCTAGGAAAATGTTACCCTAACCTACCCATTCTGGACACAGGAAAGAGTCCATTGTACTAAGGACAGTGCTTCAGAGCTCTGAGCTGGAAGGGATCTGCCATTTCTGTTCCCGCTGCTGCCCTGGGTACCACCTTGGGAGCAGAACGAGTCAATTCAGATTAGTGACCTTTGTGGGCCTCCGCTTTCATCAGTGGGATTTTCTTTCTCTCTACAACCCAGAGACAAAATGAAGAGTAAGATATATGTTGTACATAAACAATAATTCGGGAGAAATATAAGCAAAGATATGCTGAGGTTGGTTAGCTGCTATAAGCTTTTGGCAGATTTGGTTGAAAGCCGTATTTGAAGTGCTAAAGTTAGAAACCCCAGCTAGCTAATAAAATCATAGATAAAAAGAAGCTCTGTTTACAGTGTCTGTGACTACAATACAGGTTGCTCATAAATAGGAGCCTCCCCTTAAAAGAATTTAATTTTGGCATCTTTTCACTGGAAAAAGTAGACACTTAGGGGTGTGCCCTTAAGAATACTAAAACGTTCCATTTGGGTCAAGTTAGTAGCATTATTTGGAAGTAATTACCCTCAAGTGAAGAAAAAGTATGCAGCTCACTCTGATTGCTATTTTTAAAAGAAAATAGTAATAACAATGGTGTGTTTCAACTTAATGTTGATTTCTCTTCCATTAAACGCAATCCACATACTTTGAGAGAATATTTAAGGCTATCTATTCTACTGCCATGGAAAACAAGGAAGTTTCTCTTGAGCTGTGGATACAAGAAGCCCTTGATAGTTGTTCTATTGGAGATTAAAAGTTGTCCATGGTGGTTGGCTTGTTTAGCTTAAATCAATTTGCCTTTAAGTTTTAACCTCCAGGCGCAACTTCAACTGTGCGTGTTCTCTGAGGGGATCAGGCAAAGGGACAGACACCCAGACACACAGCCCACTGAGATGCAAAGATGAGATCATGTCACCATTGAAGCATTAAAGGTATATTTCCTACCACCTCAGCTTTGAACTCTGAGCTGCATCTGCTTCAGGAGCTCCTTTACCTCAACACCCTTAACACACTAGCCGGACATTTGTCAAACTAATTACGGGATGGTGTCACTGCCACAGCCTCCGCCACCCTGCCCTGTCCTGGGGTATGCCCAGGCCTGGCCTTGGGCACACAACAGAACTGAAATCCTGGAAGACAGCTTTCTGAGTGGCAACTCTCCATTCTGTTTCCAACTAGCCCTGCCAACATGGACTTAGTGCCCCACAGATTCGGTGCTGCGTCTCTGTTCCTCTTTCCTCTGATTCATCTCTATTTCCCTCTTCTGCAGCCCCTGCCCCCATGTCTTTGCCAGGCAGGTGTTGGCTCATCGGCTTATCCTGCCATCCTCAGGTTGCCTATGCCTCCATGAACTGGCTGCCTGCTTCTCTACCAACTTTTACCAAAGGATCTCCATCTCTATCGCCATCTCCATCTCCATCATCTCCATTTTCATTTCCATCTCTATCTCTATCTCTGACTTAACTCTGTCTTCCCTCTTGAGCTCCTAGCTCAGACATTGTAATGTGACCACTAGCTCTCTCTCTCTCTGTGGAGACAGCCTCAGGCCCAGCCACACAGAGACGGCCCTACTCAGTTCTGCTTTGATCACCAGAAACAGAGGCTCCAGTGTCACACCCTAGGAAAAAGTGAACACAACCTATTGGTTGGGGACACAGGAAAACATCCACTGCACAAGCAAGAGCTGCTTCAAAGCCTATGAGTGAGAAAAGGCATACTGGAAGAGCAGGAGCAGACAAAATAATGCTTTTGTGACTAAACTAAACCACAGTTTCCATCACAGTGATTTGTGACCTTGGAACTCGCCATGTACCACTTATTCTTGTCCCTCAACCCAGCCCACCTGCAGAAAGAGATCTTCATGTTCTGTCATAGGGTCGGCTGTGATGGAGATGGCTGAATTGTCTTGCTCGTGCTGGCATCTGTGTCCGCGCCCCATTCTCTCTTCCCCCCATCTCTCAGCTCCCTTCCTCCCCTCACACAAACACCCCAAGGGGAAGAGCAGCCCCACTGCATTCTTCCAATGTTTGTCCATGTAGAGCACCAACTTACATGACGTCCTTTCTAGTTTAACAACCACCGCTGCCTATGGTGTAAGACAAGCAGCCCTGTGTTGTGCTGGGTCCCTCTGTATGCAGAGACTCCAACCCTTGCCTGAACATCGAGGAGATGCTATTCACAGCACACTGAGCTTTTGTTTATGTCCATTTCTAATCCGGAAATGCTTCATTGCCTTGTTTATTTAACAAAATCTCTCCAGCCTGCTGGCCTTACTTCCCCAACTCAATTCAGAGACCCTCTTGGATAGCCCTATGTGGACACTTACCATAGGGTGGAGAAGCCCCTGGCTTTTCTTACCTGAGCCCACAATGACAACCACACTGTCCACTCTTGTTTTTCTGTACTTTGTGGTTGGTTTGCTGCAATCAAGTGTGGGCCATCTTATGAAGTTAATTCTGCCCCGCCCCCCCCCCAGGATCTGGTGGAGAACAAATGTGTGAATATTCAGGAATAAGAACAGATTTCTATCCTTATTAAATAGATTTTAAAAGCATTTGTCTTAGTATGTGTGTTTTTAATTATGAGGACTCCATTTTCAGTGAGTTGTCTATTAAAGAATAGACTATTCCACTTAAAGAGTGTACAGCATTAGCCAGGCTCTGGTAGCTCACGCCTGTCATCCTAGTTACTCAGAAAGCTGAGGTCTGATGATCATGGTTCAAAGCCAGCCTGGGCAGGAAAGTCTGTGAGACTCTCATTTCCAATAAACCATTCAGAAAAAGCCAGAAGTGGTGCTGTGGCTCAAATGGTAGATTTGAGCACAAAGAGGCTCAAGGACAGCGCCCAGGCCCTGAGTTTAACTGCAGGATCAGCAAGCATGTATAGCATTGCTGAAGGAATACTGCCATGGAGCGGTTCCTCTGTCAGGCTGAGAATGGCACATGGACAAATAATGTTATTAAAAGTCAGATTACAAATCCTAGCAGCTCCCAAAAATGCTCTTAGGAGGAAGGAAAAAAGGAAGGATTAACCACGGCGATGAATAAATCAGAGCACAGAAAGCACAGGGCACACAGTCTCAAGTGGCACCCCAAAAGGTCAAGGAAATGAACAGCAGGTTGTCCTGGACTCTGCAGCAGCAAGTTGTGTGCATGTTGTCCTCTGACTACTGAATTGTTTTTGTTAATTTACAACCACAGTCATGGTTTATAACGCCTATAAAAACCAGACGCAGATGAACACACACTGAAACACACTCAAACACAGATCACTGCCAAAGTTAATCATTTTGTTGGCTGAGCCTTCAGCCCTGTGTTTGAGCCAAAAAATGATGTGTGGGGCCCTGTGGGTTTGCTGGGGGCTAGCTTAGGGATCAGATTGCCTACTCAAAGGCAAACACTCAGGAAATATTGCAGCCTCCAGCTCGATGTTAGAGCGAGCTTAGAGGAACAGGGAGAATGAACGTGGAGAGGACCTCCTGACAAATAAGCAAGCGAATTCCTGAGCACAAAACTGTCACACAAAGAATGATGTGTAGGGTGGGATCTATCTTCTTGTCCATACTTCCTGGCTTCCCTCCTCATCTCCACCTCACTGAGCGCTCCCAAGGAAGAGAAGGCGACGGGTTTGAACAGGTCCAGGGGTAGGCATGCTGGAGGAGCAGGCCTCCCAGCCCTGTGGTCTGGCAGCAGATCTGTGAATGAGCAGTGTCTGTGACTAAGGAAAATGAGCAGGACTTGGCTATGTACCCCTCAAGACACACATGTTGGAACCCTGTCCCCCACGGCGATGGAGAAGGGATTGGTTCCCTTCCTCAGGGTGGCATTTGTGCCCAAAGAATGATTTTGCTCCTTCTGAGACACAGCAAGAAGGCTCGCTGAACGGGTGGGGCCTGTACCTGGGCCACAGGCCTGAGCTGCATGCCGCACCCACCATGGCGGGAACATCCGAGTGTCCATGCACTGCAGGCAGGACAGTATGCTGTTTTTTTATCACTTAATTCCTCTCGTAAAGAGAGAGAATGCATGTTCACATTTGTCCCACACGAAGCACGTTTTTTGGTTAGACTTGGAAAATTATTTGATTCAACTTTAAAAGACAAAAAAAAATAGTACACCTTTTCAGACCGTTAGAATTAGCTCCAAAAAGATGATTCCATCAGATTGATTTTCCCATCAAACAGTTGGTAAACAGTATTTCAGTTTCTTATTCAAATTCCCCATAGCTGGCCTCTATTATTTTCTTCTATATTATTTTGAAAATGCATTTAGTTCATATATAATAAATGAGTGACTAATAATATACAGATATATTCCTAAGTGCTTTCATTTTTTATTATTCATGACATCTACTTCTTATTCATCTGGTCAGGTAGAAAGTTTTAGAGAACAAATTGACCTTTCATACATGACCAGCAGAAGGTGGCTGGTTCATTCTAGACGAGCAATCTCGCCATTGATTGCAATTTCATCCATACACAGGTATAGCCTGATGATCATACCTAATCAATGTCCTTGTGAATAGTCATAATGATCCGGAGATATATAGATAATATAGAGATGGACACAGAAATTATTTATCTTACTGTATTATACCTTATTGCTTTCTAAATAAATGCATATTTAAGGAAAGTTTGGAAGTAATATTCATATTACTGTGGCCAGGGATGGTTTTTCCTTTTTCTACCTCTTCTTTTTTTTTTTTTTTTTACTGTGAGACTACTGTACAGAGGAGTTACAATTACACCCACCCTTTTACCCACTCATTCTGTCCTTCTTTCCTTCCTTCCTTTTTTCCTTCTTTCTTTCTCTCTTTCTTTCCTTCCTTCCTTTCTTTCCTTCCTCCCTCCCTCCCTCCATCCCTCCCTCTCTCTCTTTCTTTCTTTCTTTCTTTCTTCTCCCTCCCTCCATCCCCCCCTCTTTCTTTCTTTCTTTCTTTTTTTCGTGTGTGTGTGTGTGTGTGTGTGTGTGTGTGTGTGTGTGTGCTGGCTCTGGGATTGTACTTAAAAACCCTATCCTATGCTTGCTCTTGGACTTTCTCCTCAGGGATGGCACTCTACCACTTAAGCCACCACTCTACTTCTGGCTTTTTGCTTGAATTTGGAGATAAGACTCTCAGAGACTTTTCTGCCTGGGCTAGCTTTGAACTTCAATCTTCAGATCCTATCCTCCGGAGTGCTGGGATTACAGGCATGCGCTGCTAGTGCTGAGCTCTAAAATTCATTCTGTTCTGACATCAATTGCTTTTTCCAAGTCAATTTGACAAAGCAGACATCACATTCATTTAAATTTTTACTTAATCAGTTAAGAATTTCAGTGTATTTTGTCACATGCCATAACATTTTGGAAGCTATACTTTCTACACCTTCAAAGAAGACCCAAGTGCCAGTCTGCTTTGGGGAAGAAGGTATGTTTAGTCTTGATCTAATCAGCACAGGTTAAAGATCTGGGCTGAGAACAAGTCTGCATGATGGCAGATTGAAAGAAACAGATGGGTCTGTCACTAGTTTTGGTGGAAGCTGGGTTATTGCTCCAGGTCTTCTTCACTCATAGGATCTTTGGATGACCTGTTTTGAGATGCCAGGAAATGTTGAGTTAGAAGTTGCCCTCATGGTTTCAGATTTAGCCCCTCATTTTCCCCTTCTTGCTTATAACTCTTCCGGATGGAAAGGCGGACCGTAGGCTTTTGTGTCTCAAGGCACTCCTGTTACCTTTAACAGGTCCCTGTCATTCTTCAGCTCATTAAAATCCACCTGTTTTAGGCTAGGGTTCCAGATTACCTGCCACAGCCGGCTGTCTGCTGAGGTGAGGGCCTGTGGGCTGCCTGGGCCAGCCTCCAGCCAGGGCCCTCCCAGGCCCCGCCTTGCCGACAGCCAGGGCCACAGGCAGTGGGGGTGTCCACAGGATACCCCACAAAATGTCTTCCTGTCGTGGGGCTTACAGAAGACAACATGGGAGGCGGTCTGGCCTGAACAGTCCCTGTCTTGTTCCCAGAAAAATAACAAGTGTATAATGTGTATTTTGCGCAAAGTGACTGATGCCAAATATTTAATATTCCTCCCGAACTAGTATTTTAAAACTCAGAAGCCATAGTAGAATAAGCATTCATTTCAGTTACTTTTCTTACACTATCTGCTTTGGTTTTATTACTTACTATCTTTTTGCCAGGAAAATGTAGGACTTGGTGTTAGAATAACAAACAGAAGAAGATATGATGTTAACAATTGTTTATTATTGTTCAAAACATTATAATTAACCTTGCTCCATTTACTCTCACATACAAACATAATAAAAGGGAGAGCTAATGACAACCTAAGAAACAAATAATTTAAAAGTATACCTAATAATTTACTGATGTGCATGCCCTACCTGCAGAAAAAAAGCTATGGCCAGAATGGGCTTGAAAGCATTGTGTTGTCTCTGGGTTGTAGAGAAAGAACAAGGGCGCAGGTGTCCATGGACCTGTAATGTCACAGGTCCTTTGAGAGTCAGTAGGAGAGAGAATACAGTTTAGGAGACCTTATTATTCCTAAAATCTCTTTAAAAATACGTATTACCTCTCAACCCACAAGCTCTCTGCCTGAAAGCCGTAAGTTCCCCCTGTAGCAGCTCTTCCTGTGGGGCCTGTACAGGGAGCCATAGATAAAAGACTTTGAAGAGAAATGTATACTTTCACAATCACAGAACAATTAGTAATTCAGATAATAATAGTTATTCTGCAGCAATGTAGAACTCTAAAAATTTTTAAATCTATTCTCCAAGTACTTAATTATCACTATCTAAAATTACTGAAGGTATTTCTCCCCCCCCCCCTCACTTGCTCTCTCTTGTGTGTATGCTTTTTTCCTTGTTTGCTTGCTTTCATGCCAGTCCTGATGTCTAAACTCAGTCTGGACATTATTCCTGTTTTTTGTTGTTGTTGTTGTTGTTGTTGTTGTTGTTGTTGTTGTTCAAGGCTAGCATGCTACGCCTTAAGACACAGCTTCTTCCAACAGCAGGTTTGAATAGAAAAGGAATTAGGTGACTGAGGGTAAAGGCATGCATAATCATTAAGCAAACCTGGCCCCAGGTGAGGTCAGGTGAGCCTTATCTCAGGTGATCATTATCAGTGCTCCAGAGAAGGCACCCGAGAAGTAATTTTGGCTGCTATTGCTGGAGGAGCGAGATGTGGTCAGCACTTTTTTCCTAGAAGGTGACTGGCCAGAGGAGGGGCTTTCTCTAGTCCTACCTTCCTGAATTCTGACATTTCTTATGGTAAAGCATCAAGGAGGGCCATGTTCTACAAGAAGTTTCTGGAAATCCAAGCTATCAAGGCCAGGGTCTTCAGTACGTGTTATGGTTTGGGGTGTCTGGTGGGCCTGTGCTATGGTTTGGGGCATCTGGCTGACCTGTGCTATGATTTGGGGTGTCTGGTGGGTCTATGCTATGGTTTAGGTGTCTGAAGGGCCTGTGCTATGGTTTGGAGTGTCTGGTAGGCCTGTGCTATGGTTTAGGTGTCTGAAGGGCCTGTGCTATGGTTTGGGGTGTCTGGCTGACCTGTGTTATGGTTTAGGACATCTGGTGGGTCTGTGCTATGATTGGGGTGTCTGGTGGGCCTGTGCTATGATTTGGGACATCTGGTGGGCTTGTGCTATGATTTGGGGCATCTAGTGGGCCTGTGCTATGGTTTGGAGTGTCTGGTGGGCCTGTGCTATGATTTGGGGTGTCTGGTGGGCCTGTGCTACAATTTGGGGCATCTGGTGGGCCTGTGCTATGATTTGGGGCATCTGGTGGGCCTGTGCTATGGTTTGGAGTGTCTGGTGGGCCTGTGCTATGATTTGGGGTGTCTGGTGGGCCTGTGCTATGGTTTGGAGTGTCTGGTGGGCCTGTGCTATGATTTGGGGTGTCTGGTGGCCCTAGACTATGATTTGGGGCATCTGAAGGGCCTGTGCTATGGTTTGGGGTGTCTGATGGGCCTATGCTATGATTTGGGGCATCTGGCAGTAGTACCAACTGCAGTCACTGCCTGGACCAGCTGCAGACACTGATAATTGTTCTAGATATTTCAATATGAGGAAGGATCAGTGAGACACTAACCCCACTAGCCACTACTGCACCCCAAGAATTTAAGACTTCCCGGTTCACTCACAAGTCCTACCACTTCCATGGCAACCATAGTCATTCATCACATCTATGCCCGCTGGCCCTTGGTTTCCCTCCAGCCTCTTCCCTATGCACACGTGGTTGGGAGGAGAAGCATGAGGTAGTGAGGAAAGGCATGGGGTTGGAGGGCTCCTCAAACAGCATCTGCGGGCCTCTGGGTGATTGGTCTTTCTGTTTTCTGTGGCAAGGTCTTGCTGAGTCAGCCCAGCTCTCCTGGACATCTCTACCCTCCTGCCAGGCCTCTGGGAAGGTGAATGCAGGCATTGCCACTAAGGCAGGTTTCAAAGGTGTTATTTCCTTCCCCCATTGAAATCAACGATGGAGTCTGTGCTGTAATTCTGTGTTAGCTTCCATAGCAGGATCCAACTAACCAAACTACCACTGCACAAAATGCAACGTACAGTGGCAATTTTGTCAGTTTAATAAAGGACATCTCAGAGAAAACAAACTGTTCTGAATATGATACAAGCATTCCTTTTTACTTGAGATCTTCCTTGGTTTCGTGACAGACTGTTATTGGAAAATCATGACTGCAGTTTGCTGTTGACTGAACCATTAGGCAGGAAGAGTCACGAATTTTCCATTTCCGTGTTCTGAGTGCTTTCCTCACTCATAGAAGTGAATTACACTGTGACAGAGCTGGGCTGATTTCCTCCCACTTCATTTTCAAATTGCAGCATGAATAATGTTATCTGATCTCCACTGATGGGTCATGAAAATTGTAGTTAATGTGTTTTTTCAGGAAGATCTTTTATTGAAATATTTTTCTTTTGATACAAATCTCAACCCAACTTGACAAATTCAGCTCATGTAATAGTATTTGTACACATGGGTAAAGGGCATTTGAAGGACAAAAGAAAGGTGGCATCCAAAGAAAAATGCTGCCTTCCTTTGGTGGCTGGCTGCCTCTTTGTTCACCACTGAAAAATAGTTTACTTAAAGTCCTTTGAATTACAGTTCCTACCAGTGCAGTGGAGGAAAAGACCAGCAAAAAGTCTGACTTTTAACTGTAACCCCTCTGTACAGCTTCTTTACAATAAAATAAAAAAATTAAAAAATTTTTTCTGCTTGATTTCTTTGTCATATAAAGGTAAGTGATTTTCATTGATTTATCCAACAAGAATTTTTTTCTGAGAAGATTTATTTAATAAAGAACAGCCTGTACAGAAATGTGAAAGGGAGAATGAATTACTAATTTTCTCATATTTGCTGCACAGATTATATTTGGGCCCATAGAGATATCTAAAGGGCACAATAATAGGCTTCTTTGTATTGAAAACTTCTGTTCTACTTACTGAAAACTTCTGTAAAAAAAACTACTGTACTGAAAACTTCTGTAAAGAAAATAGAATTTACTTAAAGAAAATAGAAGCTATGTAAATAATTAATCTTTGCCAAAAAATTCTAATAAGTCTGTTTATGCTTCATGGAAAAAATGACTTAATTGTTTTCCATACACTTTTTTCCCAAGAGTATTTGCAAATGAGTTTTAAACAACCACATTATAAGACTTATCTTATGATCTTTGGATCCCATCTTTATTTTCAGAAAAGTCATATTTAATTCATAGATAATACTGATCCCCAAACTGAATCTACTATTAACTAAAATGCTTCTTTTTTATATTATTATTGTGAGAATACCGTACAGAGGAGTTACAATTACATGGACAAGAAAACAAGTACATTTCTTATCAAGCATTGTTGCCTCCTCTTTGTTTCATCTTCCCATCCCTTCCCATACTCCCCCCACCTCCCCTCACCTGATCCCCCCCACCAAAGTTGTAAAGTTTGTTTTTCGACATAATGACTTGTACATCTCATTGTTGCAATGGGTCCAAACCTGTATCCCTAGTTAAATGATTTGTTTTTGCCCTTCCCCTCCACAAATTATACCACCATCATATACAATGAAAGCAGGGGTTATACCGTGGGGAAGGGGCATACAAAGCAACATAGAAATCATCTTATAAATATCCAACAAGAATTTTTGAGAACCTGATATGGGCCAGATATTGCTTTTTGTGCTGAAATTCAAGGCTATTCATGGAAGACTTCATTGTTGTCTTAAAGGTAATATTAATATATTAATATTTAAAAGTAATTTCTCTGTGCCTGGCACCAGTATCTTACACCTGTAATCCCAGCTACTCAGGAGGCTAAAATCTGAGGATCTCTGTTCAAAGGCAGCATGGGCAGAAGAGTCCCCAATTAACTACCAAACATCAGACTGAAGGCATGGCTCAAGTGGTAGAGTGGCAGCTGTGTGTGAAAAAGCGAGATACAAGGTATTAAGTCTCAGCACACAAAAACCAAAATCCTTATCTGATAAGCCAAATATCATGTAAGCAAACTTGAAAACTCACTCAGTAAAAGTGTGATTGAAGACAGCATTTCTGACTGTACAATGTCAAACACTGCACAATTATGTACAAGGGTTCAGAGTGTACAACTTGGCCAAAGCACCTAAATAATCACCAGGTTACATGAGGAGGAGACAATAATGAGCTAAGTAATATGTCTTTTAAAGGTATGGCTGAATGCTTAATGCAGTATCTCTACATTGACATATAATTAAAATTTCTAAGGAGCATGGGATGGAGCTTCTGCTCTTATGGCTATATTCGATGTACTATTAATTCAAGAATAGTTTGAATGTATTCATTGAATCTGGAATGTCTATCATTTGATATAAGACATATATAGACACTCTCCAGAAGTAAATTTAAAGATTTGAAATGTGTATGAACATTTGTCTCGTAACATGAATGTACAAAGACATTGGCTTCTGCTTTGTTTTGATAGCTAAGAAATCAAATCTCTTTCATTAGGGAAAATGATAACTGACCAATGCCATGGAATAGCAGAACCCTGTTAATTATAAGGAGATAAGGCTAGGTGTGGTGCCATGAACAAATGGTGAAGCTGTCCTGCTCAGTGAGAAAAACCTCATTTGAGGTTTGTGTGCAATGCATGACACAATTTTGTAATCCTGAGACCACATTGCCAGCTTAGGGGCAGAAAAGAAGATGACAAGTATACAGCCGACAGCTGCAAAGAGTGTGAGTACAAGAGCTTTTACCACCTGGCTCATTTACTTCTGTAACATTTGGAATTAAATCTTCTCACTTTACATTAATCTAAAAAATGAAAGCAATGTGAATTTCTTTGAGCATCCAATTTCTGAAAGCATTGTTTTCATCTAATTTGATATTAGAAGAAGTAACCGCACACGGTTGTTAATTAAACCTTGCTTTCTTGACTACTTTTTATATATTTATGTATGAGTCTTTCCCTGGGGAAACAGGGTGGTTATAGTATGAACCCATAAAGGCAAAGGCCATGTAAGAATTTGTATCACATGACCTGCTTTTATGGAGTATTTGACATCTTTCACAGAAAAATTTCCAGAAATTCAATTTCTCTTTAAATAACTGTATGTATATGCATTTTAAATTATTCTTATGGATTACTACAAAGTTTCCTTATCTTCTGTTGATTTTTCCCATTTTGAAACAATTTCTAAATTGATTTTTATTTATGTGATACTGAGGAATCGAACCCAGGGCCTCATGTGTGTTAGGCAAGCACTCTACCACGAAGCCACCTTCCTAGCCGATTTCCCCACTGAATTTTGATCACTTCTAATCCATTTATAACAAGAAATGTAAGTTAGTAATTGTGCTTAGTCCACGAAGACCTATCCTTGTTGAGTAGTTATAGGGGGAAAAATCTAGCAATAATTGTGGGTGGTAATTATTTCATCTCAGAATCTGCTGAAAATTAGAAAGCCCTTATCAGGCTATGACCCAGGAGTGAACCTAGACCACTGGTTCAGAGATGCCACTTCCTTTCCAGTCTATCCAAACACACATCTAAAACAAACTAGTCAGAGTTCAGCAGTATACATAGCGCTGTCTACAAAAACACATAGATTTGCCTGCCATTTGTTTGAATAAGGTCTTTGACAAAACTGGAGCCCAACTATTGAGCATCTCTCTGCCAGTACATTCTGGCTTTACTGGAAGATCTTGCTACATGCATAGTGAGAAGACCACAGTTCTTGTTGACATACCCTCCAACATCCATAAATACTGAGAAAATGTAATGGCTCTGTTCACACCTCCCCAACATTTACAAACTCTAAAAGCAGCAAGACAGGAGTTAGGATGGTGGAGGGAGTGGAATAGAGCAGATCTCAAGACATCACTGAAGCTTCCTTTTACCCTACATCACCTGTCAAGGATAAATGTTAGCTAACATAGGAGCTGCCAGGATAGAAGCCAGGTGCTGGTGGCTCATACTTGTAATCCCAGCTACTCAAGAGGCTGAGACCTGAGGATCCCAGTTCCAAGCCAAGTGGTGCAGGAAACCTGTGATACTCTTATGTCCAATTAACCACCAAAAAGCTGGAAGTGGAGCTGTGGCTCAAATGATAGAGCAGCACTAGCCTTTATCGAAAAAGCTAAAGGACAATGCCCAGGCCCTGAGTTCAAGACCCAGGACCAGCACAAAAATAAATAAGGCAGCAAAGAGAAGGGCCCATATAGTGAACCTGCTCTCTAATAAAGAGATACTAATAAAGAGATAGACAAGTGCCATTTGGTGTTGAGTTGTACAGTAGTATGCTTTGACGAATGGATACAATTGCTCAGTCTGACATAATGAAAACTTTAGCTCCTACAGCTTTATAATGTATGTCATTTTAGCTCAAACCAAAACTTGTTTAAAATTTATCTTTCAAACCATTTACCAAAATACACAGCTCACGGTAAGTTGTCTGTGCTCTTGGTATAGACACAGGAAGCCAGGCCACCAAAGTCCCCCAAAGCTAAGGCAAGACAGACACCGAGCTGTGAATGTTCAGGAGATTTAAGTGCAACCTGGAATAACCAAAGCGTGAACAGTTTTCCAGGTGGAGACTCGAGCAGCACGAAGGCAGTATGAAGATGTTACCTAAGGTGGTCTTCCAGCCAAAGGCTCCGGGAAGACGGGAAAGGCAAACTTCTGTTGTTGAGCCTGTTGCCAAGGGTATTTTAGGGTTCTCCCACTGGGGACCTGCTGGCCAGCACGTAGAAAGTGTTTCAAAACTGCCATGGAGGCGATATTATAGATGCTAACTACCCATTGCCCTCAAAGCTAGCATTACCGAGGGTATCAATCCATTGTCTCCCATTGCTTACGACTCTGAATATTTTATTATCTTTCAGCATCTGTACAAACAAGATGCCACTCACCAAAGCAGTTTATGAACATAGTACATCAATGTTACCCCCTTCAACATCCCCCATCCCTTCCTTAACTTAATTTCAGGTTATGTATTTACATTTGTGCCTTGTTATAGAGCAGTCTATGTGTACAATACATTTTGATCTGCGTATCACTTGAACATCTTCACCCCACCCCCAAGACCTGCCCCTTCCCTTATATTTCGCAATCTGTGGTGTATACAATAAATGCTTCCCGGCTTTGTTATTCTACTTCTCTCCCCTTGACCATACCCCACTGTTAGGTTTTTAAAAAGAGGTGACCGAGTAAGAACTGAAACTGCACCACGCACGTGGTATTCAGGTAAGGGGTTTATTCAGTAGACCTGCTGGGACCAGGCAAGGTTGGCACTCCACGCGGCTGGCAAAAGAAAAAAAGAGAGCGGTCTGGCGGCGGTTTAGGCCTTATATAGGGTAGGGGGCGGGGAAGGGTGTGTCCAGGTAAAGGGAAGTGGGATCAGGTGGGAGAAAGGTGTGGCCACATCAGGTTAGGATGTGACCTCAGCAGATGCGGACGTGACCTCTTCCAGGTATCCCAGTTGCCTAGGTAACGCTCAGCAGATGCGGACGTGACCTCTTCCAGGTATCCCAGTTGCCTAGGTAACGCAGGTACTGGGCGAGGTCTGTTCGTCGTCCAGGAATGGACCTTACATTCCAGCCTTTTGATAATTATGAAAAAGGGCGAAGACTCTCTCTGGCTACTTCCTGCTGGCAAGGGGCGTCGTAGGGGTAAAAGGCTGGGATGTGGTCCATGCTGGGAGAAGGCAGCAGGCTGCAGCTGTCGCTTGGGTGTTGATTCCTCGATGAAGTCTGGAGGAGGCGAGTCTGTTGGACGGAGTCTGGAGAAGTTTCATGAGGCATTGACGGAAACCTGAACAAATGGAAACTCTGACAATTTTTAAACCTAGAATGGCTAGCCTTTGAGAGGGAACCTAGAGGGGAGGGTCCCCGGGACCCAGCCTGCGTCACACTCTTCAGGGCACAAGCCAAAAAGTAGAGTCAGTCTGGTGAGTGAATAAGAGCTGACCAGGCAGAAGCGGCGTCCCGACTTCCCCCAGAGCCCTCTAGAGAGAAATGGCCAAGCCCCCAAAGCCAAGCGTCCTCGGCTTCAGAGGTGACCGGCCTTTCAGCTAAAGGCCGTAGGAGCTCTCTGGCGTGGCGCCACGTCTGGACAGAGACTGAGTGACAGAGAGCCGTAGAGTAGTTTCACTCACCAGAGTAGAGAAGTGGTGTGGACGTGGATGTGAAGGCCAGAAATGGTATTGGTGAAAAATCTCGCATGGTGTCAAGGCACTTTGGTTCACACAAAAGGGGTAGTTATTGGGTAGATGAAAAGAACACCATGCGCTATTCAGGCAGGAAAAGAAGTTACTGAACTGTAGTCCCACCCAGCATGGTGGAGAAGCATGGCTGAAAAAGGAAAGGGGGGGAAGAGAGGTGACCTAGTAGGAGGTGACTGCTTCCTGGTCTGCCAGTTCCATGATGTCTGCAAGAAGTGAGTCTCTTCGATGAAGTCTGGAGGAAGTCTTCTCAGGCAGGGGGCTGAACAAAGATGAAAAGCAAATATATTACTGGAAAGAAAAGATTGGATGTCCATGGCTTGGAGGTGACCTAAGGGATGAGGTAGTGAGGTCTTTGGGGAGGAGAGCAGTTAGCTCAGTGTTACTCACCCGGATCTTCAGGGATGCGAGATAGCCTTACCTTGGTAGGCCCAAGGGGGGAACAGGTGTACCTCGAAGTCAGTGTTGGCATAGAAGGGGCAGGAGCAGGAGACCTTTTTATTCTTGACAGGTGAATCCACTGTGGCTGTCCCTTGAGCTTGACTGATCTGGGCATGTGAGTGAAGTCTATCTGCCAGTCTTCCCCTGGGGTGTGTCCCCGTGCTTGGTGTGTGGGGAATGCAGCTGGTCGGAGACCACCCTGTGAGGAAGTAAGAGAACACGTGGGGCAGGCTTGGGTAACAGCCTTTAGTCGAGTAGTTAGGCTAGGGCAATGGATTAAAGGTTTAAGAAGGTGGGAGAGAGGCTTGTATCCAATATGCAGCGCCTGGTGAACCTGGGAAAGAAAGCTGTCTGCTTGTGTCTCAGGAAGAACAACTCGTCCTTCCAGAGACCACCATCCCTGTGCTTCCTGGGAGGCTCCCTGGTGCATAAGTTCCTCGATCTCCTGTGGGGTATAAGAGGGTTGAATTGAAGGCAATACCAGAAGCAAGGGAGCTGGAAGTTGTCCCTGGAGTTGTCTCTGGGCTGCTAGCTTTGCCTCCCGGTCTGCTTTTGAATTGCCGACTGTAATGGCATCCAATCCTGTCTGGTGTCCTCTGCAGTGGATGACCGCAACCTGTTGGGGAAGGGAAGCAGCTTCTAATAGTTTAAGAATAAGTGAGGCATTAGTTATGGGAGTCCCTTTGGTGGTCAGGAAGCCACGTTCCTTCCAAATTGCTGCATGAGAATGGAGAATATGATAGGCATATTTTGAGTCTGTATAAATATTGATCTTCCGGCCCTTGGCTAGAATTAAGGCCCTAGTTAAAGCTATAAGTTCTGCCTTTTGTGAGGTAGTGCTAGGGGGCAGAGGGCTGCTTTCAAGAATGGTAGAGTTATTAACGATGGCATAGCCCGCAACTCGGCTTCCTGAAGAGGTAGATGTGGAACTGCCATCGATGTACCAGGTGTCTTCTGGGTCAGGAAGAGGAGTTTCCGAGATACCTGTAAAATGGGGTGTGAATTCCTCCAAGGTCTCTGTACAGGAATGGGAAAGAGGGTTAGAATTGGATGGAAGCAAGGTGGCTGGATTGAGCGGGGAGCAGCTTTCCAGTGAAAAGTCAGGGTTTTGAATAAAAGTAACATGAAACAGCTGTAGGCGGGAAGGGGAAAGGGAAGACAGGGATTTATGAGACAAAAGGTCCTTTAGTCTGTGGGGAGAGCGAATGGTAGTGGGTTGGCCAAAAGTGAGTTTTGTGCTCTCCTGTGCCAAGGTGGCTGCTGCGGCCAAAGCTCGGAGACATGCTGGCCAGCCTTTTACCGTTGGGTCTAGCTGCTTTGAGAGGTAGGCCACAGGTCTAAATGAGGGGCCTGACATTTGTCCAAGAACCCCAAGGCCAATTCCCCACTTCTCAGTGACATAGAGTATAAAGGGTTCCTTGAGGTTAGGTAGAGCCAGTGCTGGAGCCCGAAGAAGCGCTTGCTTCAGAACTTTAAATGGGGTGTCAATGGGCTTTGTGGGGTCTGGCGGCTCCAGTAGGGAACCTTTGGATGCCTCATAAAGAGGTTTGGCCAATGTAGCAAAACCGGGTATCCAAATACGAAGGAAGCCTGCAAGTCCCAGGAAAGACAGAATGTCCTCCTTGGTCTGTGGGACAGAGAGAGACTCAATGTAGGCTTTTCTATCAAGGGTAATTCTTCTCTCTGTAGGAGTTATGGACAAACCCAAGTATGTTACCTCTGACTTTGCTATCTGGGCCTTTGAAGGAGAGACTCTATATCCTTTTGTCAACAGGAAGTTGAGGAGGTCAGCTGTATGTTGGCGAGCCAACTCAAAGGAAGGGCTGCAAAGCAAAAGATCATCCACATACTGGAGAACAATGCTAGGAGACACCTGAAGAGAGAGGAGATCCTTTGATAAAGCCTGTCCAAAGAAATGGGGACTGTCTCGAAACCCTTGAGGGAGGACCGTCCAGGTCAGCTGTTGTGCCCTTGAAGTGTCTGGGTCCACCCAAGTAAAAGCAAAGAAATCTTGGCAGTCAGGATGCAGGGGGATTGTGAAGAATGCATCCTTGAGGTCCAGCACCGAGAAGTGGGTGGTACCAGGAGGTATCTGTGAAAGGAGAGTATATGGGTTAGGCACAACAGGATGAATGGGAAGGACTGCAGCATTAATAGTGCGCAGGTCCTGGACTAGGCGATAGGTCCCATCAGGTTTAACTACTGGCAGGATAGGGGTGTTAAAGGGGGAGTTAGTGGGTCTGAGAAGTCCTTGTTTAAGAAGGCGAAGGATGATGGGTTTTAAACCTTGCCTGTGCCTAAGGGAAATGGGGTATTGGGAAGTACCAGGGAAATGGGTAGGGTCTTTAAGTTTAATGAGGACAGGAGTATGGTGTCTAGCCATAGTAGGAGTGGAAGTATCCCAGATAAGAGGGTTGACAAGATCTGGAGGTAAAGGGAAAGGATTTAGTTGGGAAGTTACAGGTGGAGGTTCATCTAAAGACAAAAGTAGAACAGGTGTGGGCTGTTTGGGGATATGGAATGAAAGGGAGACCTGAAATTTAGAGAGCAAGTCCCTTCCTAGGAGTGGGGTAGGACAGTGAGGTAGGATTAGGAAGGAGTGTGAAAAAGGAAAGTCTTCTATTTTACATGATACTGGTCCCGTAGTTGGGGGACAGGTAGGTAGGCCATCTACACCCACCACCGAGATCTGGGAGGGAAAAGTCTTGCCTGTATATTGACATAGCACCGAGTAAGTCGCTCCCGTATCCAAGAGAAAAGATATTAACTTACCGGCTACATAGAAACACACCCTGGGCTCCGTCATTGTGATGGTCTGGTTGTTGGGAGCAGGTGGCCCTGGGCACCTTCATTCTGTAGCCAAGCAGAAAATCTCCGACCGGTCTGGCTCCGCCTGCCTGGGTGGGCGGGGTGGGGGAGGGGCTGGCCTACCTTGTGGAGGTGAGGAGGGGCAATCGACTCCCCAATGTCCTTGTTGTCCACACCTTGGGCAGGGTCCAGGTGGAGGTCGTGGTGAGGGACAGAATTTCGCCCAGTGGCCCTCTTGCCCACACTTGAAGCATGCTCCAGGTGGTGTTTGTTGGGTGCGTCTCCTCAGAGGAGGCCGGATGGCAGCAGCCAGGATTTGATAGTTTTCCCTCTCACGGGCTGTCTTATCGGCAATCTCCTGTTCCTCTCGATTATTGAAAACTTTAAATGCCATACTCACCAGATCTCGTTGAGGGGTCTGAGGACCGTTCTCAGCCTTTTTTAACTTTTTTCTAATATCGGGGGCTGATTGGGCAATAAAATGAGTATTGAGAACCACCTTAGCCTCTGGTGACTCTGGGTCCAGCCTTGTATAGCGCTGGAGCGCTACTGTAAGGCGTTCAAGAAATTCCGCCGGGTTTTCATTGGGCCTTTGAGTAATGTGGTTTAATTTGTCGTAATTAACAGGAAGATAGGCTGCCTTTTGAAGGCCAGCCACTAAGCAAGTTATCATCCTATTTCTGCTTTCCCGCCCAGGAGCATTATGTTGATAATTCCAATTGGGCTCTTCCCTAGGCACAGCTGTTGCTCCCACTGGAAAGTTAATATCTAGGCGGTGAGCTTCATCGGCATGTGCCTGGGCTGCAGTCCACACCCTTTCTTTTTCCTCAGCAGTAAGGGTAGAGGATAGCATTAGATATATGTCCTGCCAAGTAAGGTCATAGGTCTGAGCCAGGTTCTTAAACTGCTTGACATAATTATTAGAATCTTGGGCATAAGATCCCAGCCGCTTCTCAATCTGAGCAATATCAAACATTGAGAATGGCGCATGCACCCTAATTACACCTTCAGCCCCTGCCACCTCTCGCAAAGGGCACAGGGGGTCTGGTGGAGGTTGTGTGCCACCAGTGCGAGACCGGGTGTGAGCTGCAGGGGGGGAAGAGATAGAGGGTGAAGGAGAGGAGAGTGAAGAAGGTGGGGAAGGCACCAGATGCTCAGCAGGAAGAGGGGCAGAGTCAAAAAGAGGGTCAGGCACATCAGGCTCCGGAGGGAGCCCTGCGCTAGAGTTGGGTTCTCCACGTGCCAGGAGGAGTGGAAAGGCCGGGCATGATTGGCATAGGGCCGGGTTGTCCCGGAGAGCAAAGAATGGCTGAATATGAATGACCTCAGACCACTTACCATTACGACGGCAAAAATCGTCTAAATCTCTGAGAATGACATAGTCCAAAGTCCCATCTCTGGGCCATCGAGAACGATTATCCAGTTGGTACTGTGGCCAAACTTGAGTGCAATAATAAATCAGGCGTTTCTTGTCGATGCAGTCAATAGACAAGACGTCCAGGGAACGCAGGAGGCATTTCAATGGAGTTTCCTCCTTTGGGCGTGACTTACAACAACCCATTAGAAATGCAAAAGAGAAAAACGTAGGGGGAAAAATTTAGTGAGTGAAGGAGGGCTTACTGAATGGAAGCAGTGTCCCAATTTACCACCGAGCCCTCTAGAGAGAAGTGACAAACAACCGGAGTCAAGTAAAGGCCTAGTAGGTTCTCCGGCGTGGTATCTGTAAAGAGACTGAACGACAGAGACCCCTTAGGGAGCAGGTCACTCACCAAAATGTAGAAGTGTCGAGGAAGATGCAGAGGCCAGCAATAGAATTGATGCACTGTGTCCGCAGCAGATAGACGGGTTCATAAAAGGCCGTCAGAACTGTGGGTATTCCTCAGAGCAAAAAGGGAAAAACAAAAATGAAAAAAAGAAAAAAAACAGAGAGGAATCTCGGCTGTCCTGACTTTAAGCCCTTTATCCGAGTCACGGCACCATTTATGTTAGGTTTTTAAAAAGAGGTGACCGAGTAAGAACTGAAACTGCACCACGCACGTGGTATTCAGGTAAGGGGTTTATTCAGTAGACCTGCTGGGACCAGGCAAGGTTGGCACTCCACGCGGCTGGCAAAAGAAAAAAAGAGAGCGGTCTGGCGGCGGTTTAGGCCTTATATAGGGTAGGGGGCGGGGAAGGGTGTGTCCAGGTAAAGGGAAGTGGGATCAGGTGGGAGAAAGGTGTGGCCACATCAGGTTAGGATGTGACCTCAGCAGATGCGGACGTGACCTCTTCCAGGTATCCCAGTTGCCTAGGTAACGCTCAGCAGATGCGGACGTGACCTCTTCCAGGTATCCCAGTTGCCTAGGTAACGCAGGTACTGGGCGAGGTCTGTTCGTCGTCCAGGAATGGACCTTACACCCACCATCTTTCAAGTACCCTTTTCCTGGTAATTATTTTGCTGGGCTTTGACTTAATTTTTTGTGTGTTTCCTATTTGTGTTCTCCATAGAGTCTATTCTATTTCAGTTAATTCATTTGTAAACTTGCTTACCACCTAATGTGTTTACTTGTAGATTCATAGGCACATTCTAGCTACCATAAATAAGGGAAACCATGCAACCTATGTTTGTCTAGGTCTGGCTTGCTTCACCTAATGTAATTTTTTCCAGATCCTTCCATTTTCTTACAAATGGAACAATGTCATTCTTTCTGATGAATGAGTAGAATTCCATTTTGTATATATATCACATTTTCTTGGTCCATTCCTCCACTGAGTGGCAGCTGGGCTGATTCTATATCTTGACTATGGTAAACAATTCTGCAGTGAACATGGTTGTATTGGTGGCTTTAGTGCCCAGGAGGAGAGTTGTTGGGTCATAGGGTAGTTCTATGTTTAGTATTTTGAGGAACCTGTTTCTCAGGGCTAGTTTTTGCTCTCCCAGTGATTGCTGTGTCTGTGGCTGAGCACAGTCCTAGCCACTGGCAGAGTCTCTTTGGAGGAGGCAGAGAAAGCTTGAGGGGAAATGTAACAGGTGCTCTCTGAGGCTGCAGTGAGGTGCTGTCAGTGGCATCTGTTGCCATTGCTGGTTGCCATGGAAATGACTAGCATGAAAGAACAGGCTGAGAAGATGGAGGCATAGGGAGGCCTCAAGGGCAATAGCCATCCCACCAAATTCTGCTTCAAAGCCTGAGTAGAAGTGGTGAGAGATGAAAGACAGATTAACTGATAGATTCAACCCCGAGGGCTGCTGTAACAAAACACCACACCGTGGGTGGCTTAAACCAGAAGAACTCATTCTCTGCCATTTCTGGAGGCTAGCTGTCCAGAGTCCTGGTGTGGGGGAGAGCTGACTTTTTCTCAAGATTGTGAATGGAAACCTGTCCCACACCCCTCTCATAGGTTCTTTGTTTCTGTTCTGTTTTGGTTTTGTTTGAGACAGGATCTGGCTTATAGCCCAGGCTGGCTTTAAATTCTTGCTCCTCAATCCTCCTGCCTCAGGGTCTTTAGTGCTGGATTACAGATATATGCCACCATGTCTGGTCTTTCCTCTCAGCATCTGAGAGCTGAAATTGCTTTCAGACGTGCCAGTTGAGACTCCATCAGTCTCCGTGTTATGTGTCTTCACATGAGCATCTCCTCATAAACACTCTGTCAAGTAGGGTGAAGGCCCCATGCTCTTCCAGTTTGACCTCATCCTAAGCATTCACAGTGTTTGCAAACAAAGCCACATGGGGGGGGGGGGCAGGCCAGGGGCTTTGACTTTAATGTGTGGGCTTGGGAGGGGACAAGCTGACCTCTGACTGAATAGTCAGCAGAGACCAGGAGGGATTTCAAGGCAGGTGTGACCCATGGGCTTGGACAGATTGCCTGGTGCGAAGGGCACGCTCCCCATTCTCTTCACCAGGCTCAGGCACAGCCGAGAAAAGGAGCTGGAGATTTCATTCATAATATATTCATGATAGAGAGCTGCTGTTTTTCATGTTTGTTTAAAACCAAGGACTTTATGGAATCATCCTTGTAACTTCATACAGTTATACAATTTATTTCCAGAGGTTTTAATATTTAGTAAATCTTTGGAAGCACTGCACCTCTGGATTTTATTATTTTTTGTTTGTTTTTGGTCCCAGACCTAGGGCTTGAACTCAGGGTCTAGGTGCTGTCCCTGAGCTTCATTTGCTCAAGGCTAGTGCTCTACCACTTGAGCCATGGTGTCACTGTGGCATTTATTTAGTAGTTTTGTGGAGATTAGAGTCTCATAGACTTTCCTACCTGGGCTGGCTTTGAACAGTGATCCTCAGATCTCAGCCTCCTGATAGGCAGCTTCAAATGCCCAGGGCCCTGAGGAAGGGTGCTGGCATGTGGACAGGGAGGACAACATGGATGGGGAGGTCAGGGAAGATGGTATGGACAAGGAGGATGGGGAGGATGGGGAGGACGGGGCGGACTGGGAGAATGGGGAGGATGGCGTGGTGGGGGAGACCATGCCCTGAGGCCAGGCCTTGATTTCCCAGCATCCCTAGAGCCTAGACCACCCAGAAGGCCCACGTGCATGATCATTGGTAAGCGGCAGTGTCTCCTCAGCCTCCAGGTGGCTCCACTGTGACTGACATGGCGTGGACCATTTCCCATGCTGTTGACATCAGGAGCATGGGCAGTTCTAGAACGTAGAGAGAAAGGAGACGTGGATAAGTGTTTGCTGCTACACCAACAGCAGGAGACAGATGGACTCCTGGTGAACTGATGGCCTCCTCCTCCCATCGCCCTGGACCCAAGCTTGATCGATGATTCTGAAAACGAAGCAAGCCAGGCTGACAATTCCACAATTCCACAGCCTGAGATGTGAATGATGTTTATCTACACACCAGACACATGGTGTTAATAATGTCTATCTCACACCTGACACATGCACAGTGTTAACGATGTTTATCTGCACACCTCCTTGGATCATTTCCCTCCACACAAAGCCAACTGCATTTCAATAACATGGATTCCCTTCCTGCTCTAAAACAGACCCAGCAGCAGAGGGAGCACTCGCGTATGAGCTTGTGTGTGTGTGTGTGTGTGTGTGTGTGTGTGCGTGTATGAGCTCGATGGAAAGAGGCTTCTGTGTTAAAATGGGGCATCTCTGAGCGGCCACAGCCAGGCAAGCAAGATCTTTACAGTTATTGTCATTTTGTGCTGTATCAGCTCACATCAGAACGTACTGATATGGCAAGCTGGAAGCTCGGGAAAGGCGTGTTTTCCTCTGCATATTGGACTTTTCCTAAAGCCTAAACCAGACCTGCGAGGCCTTGCCATTTTTTGTGGCTTGTTTTGTCTTAAGCCATTTTTAAATTCTACTTTTGAATTAAATTTTAATGTGAAAGGATTTCATTGTGACATTTTTATACATATGTCCAGAATGTGCTTTGAACAGATCTTCCCTCCTTCTTTTTTGTGATGGGAGGTTGATACCAGGGTTTAAACTCGGGTGGTGGGAGGTTGGTACCAGGATTTGAACTCAAGTAAAGGGAAGTTGGTGCTGGCATTTGAACTCAGGGATTTCTGCTTGGTAGGGAGGTTCTCTGTTGCATGTGTTGTGCCTCTACCCTGTGCTCTGATTGTTTCTGAGCTCAGATCTCAACTTTTGCTAGGGGCACACTGGACTGTGATCCTCTTATTTATACCTCTTGCTCCATCTGGGATGATAAGAATATGCTACCATACCTGGCTTTTTCTGTTGAATGGAGTCTCACAAACTTGTTATTCAGGCTACTCTCAAACTGAATCCTTGCTTTTGGTATGCAATCAGAGTTTTAAAATAATACCAGTAAAAGATTCCTCAATAAAATTACAGAAAAATTTAGAAGGTGAACTGACATAAAAAGGCACTGTTTATCTACTTCCGTATCAATTTTAAAAAGTTGGGAATGGGACATAATTTATCTCTATAGGTGGAATCATTCCTTATTATTTATGTGCCCAGAAGTGAATATGTAAAGGAACTCATAAAACACAAGCATTTTTTGTTATGCTTTCCCTAAACAGCAGTCTCAAAGGGATTAAATTGTATTTTGACCAGCCTCTTAACATTTATCTGCAGCAACAGCCTCTAAGATGGAAGGACTTTCTTCCTATTTGAACTGACACTATAGACTTGTGCATACATAGATCATTTGTATCTGTATATCTTACAATATGACTTGTCTCGTGTTGAATAATACTGCTATATTACAGAAATCCCACTTTCTGTAGTTGGACATGCTGACTTGTAGTTGGAATCCAGTTATTTGGGAGGCCAAGGCAGGGCAATTACAGATCCAAGTCCTACCTGGACAATTAGCACAGGCCCAGCTCAAATAAAGTTTAACAGGTTGAGAGGTTGAGAACAGCTCGATGCTTACCAGACATGAAGCCCTGGGTTCAAAAAAAGAGAAGTCTCGCTCCAGAGCACTGGTGAGATACAATGGTAGAGAAGCAAACGTGTTCCTGGCGCTGTATATGAACCATGGCAGACATGGGGTGGGGTGCCCATCCTGTCCATGGTGGGCTCTCAGAGCTGAAATTCACTACATTCATCCAGCAGAGGAACACAGAATAGTATAGGAAATCATTACCACTGTGAGTTTTGTGAGTGTTGCTTGAATAACCTTAACTTAGATGTACAAATGAGTGATTGCAATGATCCCTGGTATATTTGATGCATTCACCCCATACAACACAACTTAAACAACATAGCTGGCATTTTGTGGCTTCATGTGAGAACAGAAGGACCATTGCAGATCCCAACTGCAGAGATCCTTTCATGTTGTTCTGACAATACTACAGTATTTCTCTCAAAGAACTGTAGGTTGCCATGTGGGTTGACTGTTTTTTGCCAATTCTAAGTGGAAAGGTACAGAAATGAGCTCTCTTTGGTAACAGTGAAAGTGTGTGCACAGCCCCTGGTCTCCGTGAGACATGAAGGTGAAGCCATCTTCAAGCCAGCCATCAACTTTTAATTAAGCAAAATTTCAATTATATTATGTAGAGGCCTGGAATTAGGTATCATAGTCCAATTTGCTTAGTGACGTTGTACTTTTATAGCTGTATTTTAGAAAACACTGGATGAATTCTGAGACCTGCCTTGTTCACACTCACACTCCAGGACATCGCTTAATTATTCATTTATAGATGATTGTCTCCCCTTTAAATTCCACAGTTATTCATTAACAATAGAACATAATCAAGCAAAATGGCTTTTTATCTTCAACATGATGACTAATTAAGAGTGTCACTCTTAAAACGACAACAGTCCTGTGTTGTGCACAACCAAAGGTGTGTAGTCTGGCACGGATGGGAATGAGCCCATTCCACGGAACAGATTGTGGGAGACAGAGGCACACTAGGATAGGTGTAAGGAAATGCACAGGTCCGGTCTGCGGGGCAGAGGCTACCCTAGAAGAGATGAGACTACACACAAGAGAAATGACTGCTGTGAGCATTTGGCAAGGAGAAATCATCTTAAATGCAATGTTTTTTCATTAGCATCTTGTGTTCTTTCCAGACAATGCATTATTAGAAATTAATATCATTTTCTCTCCTGCTTTCAGGAGCTTAGGCATTTAGCCCTTCATGCTGACAATAGATTCCATATAGTTCATCTCTTTGCAGTCTTTACATTTTTGTAAAGACCTTTCTTGTTTTTCATAGAAAACAAACAAGAGTGTGGTAGGAATGGACAATTCTAAGGAAACAAAGAAGCCCCAGTCATAGATAATTAGGAATTATGAAAGGAAGTTTACAGAAGGTTAAATAGTAGCTTAAAACAAACAGTTCAAAATACATATGACCTTTTGTTGATTGCTAAAAACAGCCCATGAAGGACCCTGCCCACCATGTCTCCTTCTGCCGATGGAAACGCAGGAGCCTCCCACAAGATCCCTGGTGAAGGGTGATGTGATAGCTGGTAGAAGGTGGAATAGCAAGAAATCCCATGGAATTCACAGTTCTGCCCTGTCGCTCGTGGTGGCAAGACCTTGTGAGACGTTAGACTTGTATGCTTATTTCCATCATGACTTGAGAGAATGCACAGCTATGCTTTTGGACATGAAGGCTTTTGTTATCCCAAATAGGCAAATGTCACTTGTGAAATGTCCTCAAGAAAGAGGGGGGAAAGTTACCTTTTATTTATTACGTCATCTTCCCAGACTTTAAATTAAAATGATTTCACCCCCATTGTTGGTTGAAAAACTAGTCAGTGAATGCCATATCCCAGAATATGCTCTTCTCAAGCAACTCTGGCCTTCATAACCTAAGGGTGATTTGAGGTCTTGCTTTGTCAAAAACATGAGTCTATGCTCTCCCAGGGAGAGGATGGCTAACTTAGCTGGTCATGACATGGTAAGTGCTAAATTTTGCCTTCCCAGCTTTTGGGCTGCAGTGCTGACTGTGCAGCAAGAAGAAAGCAGTCCCCACCTTAGCAGTGAGTTACTCTGGCCTGCCTCTTGGCTGTGATTTCCTTCTGCTCACCACAGCGTATGCTGCGACCCTCACAAAGGATTAAAAACAACCTTTCTTTAAGTAGGGATACAGGTGGACCCATTGCAACAATGAGACGTACAAGTCGTTATGTTGAAAATGAACTTTACAACTTTAGTGGGGGGGAGGAGGGCTCGGTGGGGTGCGGGGAGGATGGGATGGGAAGGGGAAACAAAAGAGGAGGCTACAATGCTTGATAAGAAATGTACTCATTATCTTGCCCATGTAATTGTAACCCCTCTGTACAGTATTTTCACAATAAAAAAAAAAAACAGAAAAAAGAAAAAAAAAACAACCTTTCTGTGTGAAAATGGCAGAACAGAAATACATCTCATAAACTCTGAAAATGCTGCAAGATAAATGATGGAGAAACACATGATATTTTCTGTGAATGTTATTGAGGTGAAGGCCAGGGTTTGCCTGTGCAAACAGTGTGTGTGCATAAATTTCAAGCTTCAGGACAAGGCTGAGACTGATGGTTCACAGATGTCACAATCGGTGCCTGTGCTGTGAACTCAGAGGTGCACTGGAAACAGGGAGAGCATTTATAAAGCCCCCCTGTTCAAGGTCACATACAATCACTTTCTTGTAAAGGAAGTAGTGATTCTGGAAAACCTGACTCATTCCCAAAGCCACCATAAAGTAAACAAATAGTCTATTTTGGTTGAGAAGAAATTAGGTGGAGAAAGGGAAACATTGAATAAAGGGATATTAAGATTGTTGAAAATAGTAAAGCAACAAAAAGTACAAATGAAAACAATTTGTAAGACAAAACATAAACTTAGAGGCAAAATTAAAAGCAGTAAAAGTTTAAATGTGATATAAAATAATATCATCATTAGGACTATCATTTTTAAAATTGTCTTATGAAAGCCAACGCTGGTGGCTCACACCTGTAATCTTAGTTACTCAGGAGGCTGTGATCCAAGGATCAGGGTTCAAAGCCAGCCTGGGCAGGGAATTCTGTGAGACTCTTATCCCCAAGCAATCACCAAAAAGTCAGAAGTGGTAGAGAACTAGCCTTGCGCAAAGAAAAAAGTCTCACAGATATCTCAGGCCCTGAGTTAAAACCAGGTCTGGAGTTCACACACACACACACACACACACACACACACACACACACACACACACACACACACACACACACACACACACACACACACACACAGAGTCTTATGATAATTGTATCAGAAATTGTCACTGAAATTGGAGGCACATAACTTTCTAGTCAAGTATTGGAAATACATTTGCATTGAGAATGCAAGCACTGCCCTTGTGATAATCATCAATAATATTTGTGATGAAGATAGAACTAAGTTATTATCTTTATTTGAGAGAAACATTATAATCCTGATTTGTACAAATATTGAAATACTAAGGATACCTCATAAATATGTACATAGTTGATCAAATTTTCCAAATTTTTAAGGAGATAGAAATGTTAACCTTCCTGATTTAGCCAAAAAATTGTATTCATGTATCAAGTTATCACACTGTGTTGCAAAAATTTGTACAATTATAATAATGAGAACTTACGAAAATTTATGGCTTTTTGTCAGTCGTGGGTCTTGAACTCTGGGCCTGGGCACTGTCCCTCAGCTCTTCAGCTCAAGGATAGTGCTCTACCACTTGAGCCACAGCACAACTTCCAGTTTTCTGAGTGGTTTATTGGAGGTAAGAGTCTCACAGACATTCCTGCCTGGGCTGGCTTTAAGCTGCAATACACAGATCTCAGCCTTCTGAGTAGCTATGATTATAGGCATGGGCCACTGGTCCAGCTTGCCTTTCCTTTTAAACTTCTGCTTTTCAGTTTAAATGATTATTGATATAATGATAATCTTCACAATAGACGGAAAGTTCTTAAAGGTCATGCCTCATATGTTCATTGTTGAATTCCAAAGCCAATAAAGTACTATATATATATATATATATATATATATAATATATATATACATATACATATATACTCTCAGTCTAATCATTTACATTGTTTTTAAACAATTACTACTTTCCCAATTGTGCTTAAAACTCATAATAAGAATTTGGTATTCCAGGTCCCTTTTATTCCTATCACTTTGGGAACACATTTAAAGTGTGCAGTCTCACACAATGGACCGCACACCACCACCACATCAGGGTAGCCGATCACTCATCCATAACTCCGAAGCAGATGCAGAGCCGCTGCCATGTGCTTGCTCCCACTTTCCCACGCCAGGCACCAAATATGCATCTCTACACTATATATTCATTTTCATGTTCTAAGGCTTTTATCACTGGAATTTCAAAGTGCTTATCCTTTCTTAACTTGTTGGGTTAATTTGTGATTCACCAATTTGTAGAGTGAAATAATAGTATCTCATTTTTCATTGCTGAGAAATATTCTATGTGAACACATTCACTTGTGAGGCACTTGGATTGCTTCCAGTTTGGAAACACAAGCAGAGCTGCAGCCAGCATTATATGTGATTCTTTGTGTAGATGGGCACTTTCGCCTTTCCTGGGAAAATGCAAAGGATAGAGTGGCTGCATTATATCACAGGTGCACAGCCAATCATTTGAAAAAAAGAAAACTGCCAATTTTCCCAAAGTAACTGCTTCCTTTTACATTCTTATCAATAGTTTTAAAGATTTCCACTTCCTCTATTTCATAGTCAACATTTAGTATGATCAATCTGTTTGTTTAAGTTTAGCTATTCTAATGGGCATTTTGTTGTGATTTCAGTCATTTCTTTATTAATATTTGAGCAGCTTTTCCAGCACTCATTTGCCATAAATGTACTTTCTTTAGTAAAATGTCTATTTAGTTTGTTTGTATTTTGTTTAATTCTTTGTCTACTATAGCACCTTAAAGTTTCTTGATAAATATAGGATATAAATCATTTACCAATTATGAATCAATCAAGAAAATATAATATATATGCATATATTTTATGAATTTTATTCATCCATCAAGAAGAATAATATGTCATGTGTAGGGAGATGGATGGGGAAAAATCATGCTGATTGAAGTAAGCCAGACTGAGAGAGAGAAATGGTGCCTGTTGTCTCTCATATGTAAGAGATCTAGACTAAAAGACAGGAAGTCACACATCGGACTGTGCAGCGACAGAAGCAAGTCCCCAGCAGGGCTGGACCCTGTGTCAAGCCCTCCAAACAACTGGCAGGTAGTCTGTGAGTGCCAGGAATTGAGATGTGTCCTGTCTGAGGGGTGGGACTGCAGCTGGTAGGAGAGAGGACAGGGGGACAATACAGGCCTGACACTCAGTGTCCTACCAGAAAGAGGAGCTAGGGAGCTAGAAAATGGGATGGGACAGGTGGAGATAGAAGGAGACAGGGAGACCCCAAAGGAGATGTCCATGGACATGAAATGCCTTTTGCAGCTAACAACAAGAAGGAAACACTAACGAATGGCTCCACGGTGGAGCTCCTTTGAACAACTTGCAGGCCAGGCAGTTGAAACCCGAGGGCATGGGGCGAAGAGGAGGGAGGCTGCTGCGGGAAGGAGAAGGGTGGATAGATGCAGGCTGACACTCAAGACACAGATGTGAAAACGGAACCAGGACAGGGGAGGAGAAGGGCAGGAAGGGAGAGCAGGAGAGAGCTGGGAGGCAGCTCATCAGGACCCAGCACGCACATAAACTTAGCTAAACCTCTTCCTACAGCTACTTGAAAAAAGAAATACAAATGTGTAATTTATTTTGTGTGAAATGATTCAGTGTTGAATAATCTTACTGGATGTGTATGATTTCTTAACAATGCTATCATTGCTTATTTGATAATTCTATATAGCCAAATATAGGTTTGCATTTAGGATAATAAAATTCTTGGCATTCTGATAAGAAATAGTTAGCAAACATTATCTTATCTCATGGGTCATTTTAGTGTCTGTGTGCTTTGGGTCTGAACAATGCAGGCCCTGGGTGCTGTCCCTTAGCTTTCTGTTTAAGGCTGGTGCACTACCACTTAAGCCACAGCTCCACTTCCAGCATTTTTTTGCTGGTTAATTGGAGATAAGAGACTCATGAACTTTCCTGCCCAGGCTGGCTTTGAACTGAGATCCTGAGATCTCAGCCTCCTGAGTAGCTGGGATGACAGGTGTGAGCCGCTGGCACCGAGCCCATTTTTACACCCTCTAACTACACCTTTCAAGAGATTTTAATTTTGATGAAATCTGATTCTTGCATGGAACAGGATTTAGAAGCCACGACTTAAAATTTACATTTTTATCTAAACTTGATTATTAATGTTTTCCCTTATGTTTTATAATTTTAGGCATTACATTTGGAGCTCTGGTCCATGATATCCTATTTCGCTTTGGCATAAGCTACCCAATTTTGGCAATATTTATTTTTGTAAATGATTCTTTACCATTATCAAAATCAGTGGTGCGTAGAAAGGAACCATTATTTCTACATTTTTATTTTCCACTGATCCATTTATTTATATTTATACCCAAACCACATATATCTTTTGTCATGGCTTTATAATACATCTTAAAACTTGGAAGTGTCAGTGCTTCATGTTTATTATTTTTTAGTTATTGGACTGCTCCTACATTTTTGCATATGACTATGAGCTTTGGAGTCAGTCTATCCATTGTTTTGGTTGGGTTTTTGGTTTGGTTTGGTTTGGTGACAGGGTCTGCCACTTACTATGTAGTCTGATCTCAACTCATCACCCTCCTTCTTGCCCCCTGAAAGCTGGGGTGATAGACATATTCCACCTCACTCAGCTTGTCAGCTTTGTTTTTAAATCCTATTGAGATTTTTGTTGTGATTATACTGAATGCATATAATATGTAGTACACAGATACATATACATATTCCATCTTTCCACATATACATATGTGTGCATGAATTTCCCAGTGGCATGGGTGGGTTCTCATCCCCTGAGGTGGACATACACACCAAGAAGAAACGACTGAGCTCTGGGATAATTTACAGACGGTTCTGTGCAAGGCCCATTTCCACCATTATCAAGGAGGGTGTGCGGTGTGGTGACAGTGCAGGCTGGTCCAGAGATGTCCTGAATGAAGGAACAGTAGGGAGGTCAGAGAGCAGTGCATGTGTCCACCCATGACTCCTGCCTCGTTTCTCCTTGCCCTGGTCTCCTTGCCCTGGTGTGCACCCACCCAGCTCTACCAAAAACTGCACGCCGTCTTCTCCAAGGTACTCTGATGAGTGGGGTGAAACACAGGAAAGGTGATCTTCACACACAAGCCTTGAAACCTGATCTGCACCAACCAAGAAACAAAATCATCTTGAACATGTTCAGAGTTAACCCAAATTTGCACAACTAGGAAAAATGATATCAGAAAATCTTAGTCGTGCTGAAGAAAAAAAATAACCAGACACCAATCCTGAATACCAGGCCAGCTGCTCGGACCTCTGCAAGGTGCAAGGTGCCTGGGGAGTTGGGATTTCAAATTTTTGCCCAGGGGACAGTTTGGAAGGTTTACGGAAGATGGACATCCTAAAACTTGAAGCAACGTGTACTGTGCCCACATTTGTAAGTGCAGAATGACTTTAAATGGAAGAAGCTAGAGGTGCTTCTGTCTCCGTGTTATGCCCTGAGTCACAGGCTGGGGGTTTATTTAAACAAATCTCTCAGGCCCAGTGGCACTAGACTAAGTTACAGACCAGACTGTGAGGGCAGTTAAAAAAGACCAACCAGAAAGTGAGTGAATGATAAGCCTAGGGTCGTGTGAACACCATTAATAAAGTGTTGGATTAGCATTCTTAATATAGTATTCCTACTTATTCCTAAGAACCAATAAAATGAAATTATGAGAGCTGGAAGAAAACTCCTCCCGCCCATTTTAATGGACATGGTTTTCACAGAATCACATGACCTGGTGTCCTGGGTTCAAATGGGTTTTCCAATGCACTATGTTGAAGTCATAAACCCAGCACTAAGAATGTGACCTTATTTGGTAAGTGAGTCTGCAGATGCAGTCAATTGAAAGTGCTCAGGGCCTGCTCTAATGGAATAACTGTTGTCCTTATGAGAAGACACACAGCAAGGAACTCGTCCAATGACGCAACTGTGAGCCAAGGGACACCAGGGGTCACTCCAGGTGCTCAGGAGCTCAGTGTTGTGCCTGAAATAAAGTCTTCCTCAGAACTTTCAGAAAAAAAAACAAACCCTACCCAAACTTTGACTGTAGACATCTATCCTTTTGAACCCTAAGAAATTTCTTTGGGTACTGAGTATGACAGGGTTTGATGTACAGTTATATCTATCTATCTATATGATTTTTGACCTATGATTTAAAATATTCCCTTCTGCCTGGCACACTTTGATGCAGGTGCATCCATTTTACTAGGGTTTTTAGTCGCCTTGGGATGCCATAACAAAACCCCACAGGCTAGGGCACCGTCCTCTCACCGTTCTGGAGGCTGGAAGTCCTTGGTGAAGGTGGTGGCCATTTTGGCCGCTAGCTTTGGGGCAGTGTGTGGTCTTTCCTCTGTGTGCATGCCCAGAGGCAGGACTATCCTTAGCTCAGAGCTCACTCCGCCGTCTGCATCCACGGAGGCCTGGTCGCCACACACAGCCACACCGTAGGCTGGGCTTCCATATGTCAGGCTGGGCTTCTGTGTGTCAGGCTGGAGAGAATGCACTTCAGTCCATACTGATGGGTTTTGTTTTGTGTCTTTTGTTCTTGACCGATCCTTTCTTCCTGTAACCTTGTCTTTTCAAGTCTAATTTCCCTACTGCTCTTAGGCCACATAATCACTATTAGAACCAGACCCAGCCTTCTAGCAAGGATGGCACGAGATGTGGTCTGCAGTCAAAAATGCAGGGAATTTATCTTCCCATACAGCTCAGAATGTGCAAGCAATGGACACGCTTGTTGGGACTCTATCAAGACATATTGACTACTACAGACAATGTGACAGAGTTTGATCAGTTAGTATTGAGTACACATTAGATCTATGAAGACTACCCTTTAGAGCTGACGATGACTTTCCACAAGTGGCTCTGGCTGGATGTGTTTCAGCACACAGATGAGTGAGGTGGTACTGGGGACTGTGACCCCCTGTCCTCCTGTCAGGCTGTCTGGGAGTTCCCTGGCCAGTCCTGATGCTCTTCAACTGGGATGAGTGAGTTCTGCTTGGTTTGTGTTCACAAGAAGGGCTGCTTCCCTACGCCCTCTCACCTCCTCCGTCATTCCCTTCTGCTCTCCTCCTTCTCAGAGGCTTGGGGAGAGAGGGGCTCAGGGCCTCCCCTGGGTGCCTCTCAGAGGTCCTGAGGAGCTTCCCAGACCATCACCCAACCCAAGGGACAGCTGCCCTGTCTCCATTACAGGCACTATGCTGTCTGCCTTAGTGTTAGAGCCAGCAGACCTGAAGAGACATGAGAAGCTATCCAGGGAGAGCTGTGAGTGATTGTGTCCAGATGAAAAGAGCAGGCTAGTAAAAAGAGGAGAAGAACGAGTGTGTAGGTCTTGAGCTTCTGAAAGCGGTCTCACTCTTCTGTCACAAATGTGGCCTTCGCCGCCCAGGCCTGGGCATGGCATTGTTCCCAAAGACGCCTGTGGTGCGCCATGTGGACCGCAGCCATGTCCGATGCATCTCCAGCCCCTGGATTGCACCCACCCACCTTCAGCAGCCTCCTCTCTCCTCCCCTCCTCCCTTCCAGAAGCAACAGCATGAACTGGTTCTAACCAGTCCTCAGACTGCCTGCATGCCCTGCACAGCAAGGTCCAAGTTGGTGGGGCTGGGTCATCTCACCACGACTGCATGGGACTTCATGTTGCAGTCCAGTGTGTTCCTCAGAAAATGGTGGCTTCACTGCCAGCTGACAAGGAGGGAGGGAGGCGAGTAGAAGGGAGAACACAGAGCAAGCTTTGCTGGCAAGCTTTAACAAGATTTCAGAAAAAGGAAATCCTCCCATCTCACACAGTCTGTGCCAAGGTTGGATCATAAAAAAGGAAACAGGTCAGAACATCTAGCCTGGAATCAACCATAGAGGAAGTAAACTCTTTTGTGGACTAGGAGTGAAGAACTGGCAAACCACACTTCATCCACACAACTGGCTTTCTAAAGTGCTGATGTACAGAGGAGACTGCCGCCCCTTCAGTGCTTCCTAAGAAAGAGTATGTTTCCATTCAGCAATGTACATTAGCCCTACCGGAGAATCTGCTTTCTCAGTTGTGACCTCAAATAAAAACGGTGGCTGCCACATTGGACAGCTAACAGGGTGCAGACGGGGAGTGAGCGCTCACAGCCAAGCCACAGAACACTGCCAGGAGTTAGCACATCGTTCCACGATGTTTAATTCTCTTATCATTTCTTCCTGTGCTTTGTAAGAGAAAATATGCATGTTACTGTGTATATGTTACAGGAATTCTCTCATGCATGTTTACAATTTTTGTTGTCCATTTTAGACATTGTTTTATACAAATGAGAGTTCATTATTTGTTGAAATCAGTGAAAGAAAGATGAACACAAAACAAATGAGAAGTCAACAATCTGTTCTGTCATTATGTCCAATATTATAATAATAAGGAAGAAAGGCAACACCTGGGCGTACTCAAAACTTTCTGAAGCTTATGTGCCTATCCCATGTTATTTATACAGTACTTGATCCCTGACAGATTACTTTTGTGCAATTCTTTATTGAGTAAGTTTCAATTCCTATTTTTCAATCAACACTATAAGAGTCTAGGTAAGTGGCAGGGGAAAAACAAAGAAGGGGGTAACAATGCTCCATAGGAAAGGTACTCATTACCTTACTCATGTAACTATAACCCCTCTGTACAGTGTCTTTACAATAAAAAAATTTAAAAACCTAGGTGAATCCTGGCTTCACCCTGATTATAGTTAGCTATAGCATGTGTAATGAGAATTTCCATTCAGGGGCCAAGTGAGTTGCAGCAAGGCTAATGGTTTAACTACAGTATGTGGTTTTATCAATGACTTTGAGAAAGTCTTTTATCTGAAATTTTGATATGCTATTCCTAAGTTTTGGATTTTTACTGCAGAGAAATGTTTTGGGTAAGTGCACTGTATGTGTGCAACTATGCATTCTTTCATCTTAGAAACCCACACTTTCCAGTGCCTTCCTTCATGCCAATAGTCTCTACTTACACATCTGGGACATTTTAGTTGTACCATTTCAATATCCTCCATACTATAATAGATCTTTAAGATACAACTGTGATTCAGATATACTGTCAGAAAAAAATATTGCCATGAGTGTCAGCTAAACAACTTCCTTATACTAAAAAGTGTTCTATTTATCTAAAATTCAGATTTCACTGAATGTTCTGTGGCATTTTAGATTCATTTTATTTTTATCTGCCATAGTGAAAAACACACTTCTGATCTATTCTAACTTACTTTCCCTGGGCAGAGTACATAGCAACCCAGAAATCCAACAGATAAATGAAAATGTCCATTGAAATAAATGTCATCAAGGATAAGCTCAGAGGTGCAAACATAGGAAATCACTGGAGAGAAACCTGGTCAAGAACGACTTCCCTGTGGGGAAGAACATAGCCTCATTCATGCAGAAGACACCGGTGTCACCAGCGTCTTTCCCCTTTGTCACTTTACTGATAATAACACTGTGTGTAAGTGTGGCGTAGACATTCTGCTTCAATATTCAGTTCCAGTCCAATGGACATTTTCTGGGATCAGACATTGGCCTGGGCTGCTACCTGGGGAGAGGGGAAAGAGTCAGGTTCTAAACAGAGAGGAAGGCCTTTTCCCTCCAGGCTGGAGGGAAAGTGGAGTTGCAAACCTCCCATCCACTCCCCTGGGAGCCGCAGGTGGCCACGCCCCACAGGCCTCTAGCCTTCCACCTGCCCAGCTTGGCATCGCATTCCCCACCCTTAAACACTTGCAACATTAAAAACTGCCTTGTGTATGTAGCCTGTGTTAATTATCCAGATTTCGAATATGCTTATTGGTCATCCTCATTATAATTACCAGAATAGTCCTGCCTCTGGTTTCTGTATTTGTTCCCACGTACCTAGATGCCTTTAATTACCTTATTTATCTGCAAAATGAAGGGGAGAATGAAAGTTGTTAACCCAATTTTTATGACTATGAGTATGAGAACATGGGCCGATGCGGAGGGCATTGTCTCCATGACACTTCTGGGAACCGCCAGAGATCCGACCACTGACTTGGGCTGGGGTCTCGGGTGGTGCTAGCTGTCTAATGCTGGCTGCAAGTGCCAAGGACTGGCAGACAAGAAAACAGAACAAAACCCGAATCATGGAAATTCACAAAGTTGGTAACCAGTAAGTGAAAACTTAATAAAACCAGACAGGCAGATGACTATGTCTAAAGCACCACCTATTAAATTATAGCTGTGTGAGTACATGATTTCAAAAGCATGGCACAGAACTGTCATTGATGGTAACACTTCAGATCCCAAAGATAGCATATTCTCTCTCTCTCTCTCTCTCTCTCTCTCTCTCTCTCTCTCTCTCTCTCTCTCTCTCTCTCTCTCTCCTCTCTCTCTTTCTCTCTCTCTCTCTCTCTCTCTCTCTCTCTCTCTCTCTCTCTCTCTCTCTCTCTCTCTCTCTCCACACACACACACACACACACTTTTATATACTATGTATAACTTACTGGTTAAAATGTATCATTCACATGTATGCATATATGTATATGAGATGTGCAGGGGCATGTTTTCAAAATAAGAAGTATTGTTTAATTAAGGTGGAACACCTTCACACCATCACTGGCTGAGAGAGAAAACCGAAGAAAGTATGCTCTCCGTTTCTCAGCTTTTTGTATGTTTGGTTTCCTAGTTAACATTTTTTTCATACTTATTTCTTTATCTATGGTAGTTTTGTGCCCATTTAATTAATATACACTTGATTCTACTGATACAAAGATTAAATGCCTAAGATAGCCACATATTTCAGAATTTTGTAATGATGAATTTTTAAAATACCACGTTTTATTTTTCTGGGAAAGTATGGAGAGAAACACATGCAGCTTTTCAAAGCTGCCAGCTTTACCTTACAGAACTTCATAAAGCTAGAGTACTCCAAACGTCCCTTGGACGTCCTGCTCTCGTGCGTGGTGTCACCGGGCTCTGTGGAGAACGGTCAGTGCGTCACGAGCCACTGGCTGTCTTCCGGGCAGCGGGAGCAGCATGGGTTCAGTACTGCTCAGTACTGCTCAGACCCTGGGCAGAGGGGGCCCTCCTCCCAGAACCTCTGTCTGCACACCAGCAACCCCATTTGCATCTGCATGAGAGAAAGATTTCCAAACCCCCAAAGCTCTGGCCCTGAAGGTTTCAGGGGGGCGGAAGCAGTCTCCTGAGTGATAGGAGCTCCCCGGTGGCCCTGTGATGTGCAAAGGTGGGAAGGAGCTCACCATATACTGAGACCACCCCAAACTGGGGAATCCTCTTAACAGTGAACTGACTGGGACTGGTGACACTGTGGTTTGAACTAACAGTGGACAAGGTGAAAAAAAGAGAGAGAGAGAGACAAGAGTAGCTGAGAGCTACTTGAGATCCTGTTGCAAATTATAGAATTCCTACTACCCTCCAGGGATCTGGGTGCTGGGTACCAAGCTCTAAATTCCAGCAAGTGTATGCAAAAAGATTTCTTCTTGTTCACAGGCAGAGCTCCTCTTGTTCTGTTGGACCTCCTGTTGTTCATAGTCAGACCTCCTTGTTCACTGTTGGACCTCCGGTTGTTCACAGTCAGACCTCCTGTTGTTCACAGTTGGACCTCTTGTTCATTGTTGGACCTCCTGACCTTCTCTAGTTCAGTTTCAGTTTTCTGACTCAGGGTTTTACACACTACACCAAAGAATATTCTGCTTACTCTGCATGTCCAAGTTTTCGAGTGCAGAGATTCATCTGAATTGATGTCGTCTCTGAGAACTGGCAGTGCTGTGTCAGCATTTCTACATATTTTATGATCTGACCAGTATCAATATATGTCTTCCAAAAGTATTGTGTATTCAAATTAAACTAGAGATGAGCTGATCCTTTTCCTATCATAGTTCTATCCTAGTACTTATTTCCTGCCAAATTTTAATGAGAGAAGGAGAGAAAGAGAGAGAGAGAGAGATTGAGAGAGAGTCAGGTTCCAGTGGCCCATTCCTGTAATCCTAGCTATTCAGGAGGCTGAGATTGAGGATCATGCTTTGAAGCCAGCTCAGGCAGCAAAATCTGTGATACTCTTATCTCCAATTAACCACCAAAAAGCTGAAAGTGGAGCTGTGGCTCTAGTGAAAAAGCCTATCCTTGAGCAAAAAGAATCCCAGGACCAACACCCAGGCCTGAGTTCAAACCCAGGACTAGCACAGACACAAAAAGGGATTCAAATAGAAAATATCAGAGAGGGACATAGAATAAGAATTGGTATTGTCATATATAAAACATGGATTACTGTAATAAATAATTAAAATTTACTAAAATTACATTTACACTCATTCTCTCAAGTATACATTTCCAATGAACTTAATATGTTACAATAAATAAAATAAAATTTTGTCTGTCCTGAGTGATCTTGCTTGTGTGTGTATGTGTGTGGTGTGTGTGGGGGGAGGATAGAAGGTGAGAGAGAGAGAGAGAGAGAGAGAGAGAGAGAGAGAGAGAGAGAGAGAGAGAACTGGGCTTGAACTCCAGGCTTCACATTCTTGCTTAGCTTTTGCTGCTCAAGGCTGAAACACCACCACTTGATCCACAGATCCAGTCCCCCATCTTTCATTCCTTTAGGAGAAGTTGATAGATGTATACCAACAACTGTCTCTTGTTCATTTCTTCTATTTTCTGCTTAGAAATCGGTATAGCAAGTTTCAATAAAAATGTTCTGAGAAGTTAGTTTCACCCATTTTTTTCTTCTCTTAAATGAATATGGCTATTGACATATACTAATTACATATCTGTAAATTAATTAGGATGAAATTGTTAGGATGAAATTGTAAACAAACTCTTCAACAGATGAACTACTTTAAAAAAGAGATATGGAATCAATTTTGAGAAAAAGTTTAAGAGACACAAACATGACCACTATAAAGTCCTTATTTATTTGAAAAATTTTAAAAATCTCCTGTCTTATTCTCTTTATTGTAACATATTGCAATATATTTTCAGTTACAACAGCTGCACATCCATGCAATTCCATATTGATATACACAAGTACTTAAGATTCATATAAATAAGTTAACAATATTTTGAAAATGTCATTTTTTAAGTAACAGACTGGTACTGGAATTTAGCATTTCTTCCCAAAATGATGTGTACTTTGGTTTGGTGAGGTCTACACAGAAAGCTGAATAAAGAAGCTCTTCACAAGAGCATTTTAAAAATGCTTAAGTGGTGCTTTGACATAGCAAAAATTAGAATTCTAGTCAGATTAAAAAAGAAAACAGTGGAGTGTCCTTCTGCAAATGTAACCAAAACACGATGTTGGTTTTTAAATAGAGTACTTTCTTAAAACCTCATTAAACATGCACTAACTGTGTAAGTTCTCTGTTCCTCTGATCCTAAGTGAATGCTTTATGAATATGTCAAATTTTGTACTTTTCCCAGCCTTAATTTCTGTGATTATTCCTCATGTTGAGTCAATGGGACATTTTTATATGTTCTGGATTCATCACATCATTTTAACATTAAGATTTCTGGCTGGGCACAGGTGGCTTACACCTATAATCCAAGCTACTCGGGAACCTGAGATCTGAGGATCACAGTTCAAAAGCCAGCCTGGACAGGAAAGTCCATGAGACTCTTATCTCCAATATACCACCAGAAAACCTGAAGTGGTGCTGTGGATCAAGTGGGAGAGCTAGCCTAGAGTTGAAGAGCTGAGGGACAGCTCCCAGGCCCAGCGTTCAAGCCCCATGACCGACAAGACAAAAAAAAAAAAAAAAAAGATTTCTGTGGGCAGTTAAATGTGTGTGCATGTTGGCTACTCTCTGTGGTGTCTGTGAGTGGTTGGATACATACATGTAACTATCTATGCATGTAGCATGTTTTCCTATGCTCTATGTAGCATCAGCAAGAGCTTGTTTTCTTTGTTTTGGAGCACAGACTTTGGGAGCCCTGCCAGTGTTGGATTATTCTAGAAAGCTGTAGACAAGAATTTGCTTCAGTTTTGAGAAATTGTGTCCAGAGCTCAAGCCTCTGAGGTTTATGCCCTTATTAGGAGGTCAACTGAACGACCTACAAAACAATTCCATTTAACTTTCTGAAGCAGTTTCAAATTGTATTGAGATTTTAACACTATTTAACTTAGTAAAGAGTATATGCCAACAGCGTATATTCAGTTCAGTAGGTTTTTTTTCTGAAATGACCGAATTTTATCTGAGAAATTATAAATATCATGAGTGCCATAAGCCTAGAAGAATTTTTATAGGATCTCCACAAAATGAATTCATGTTGAAAATATCTATATACTTCCTTAAGATTATTTTCCTTGAAGATTATACAGTATTTTTATATATATGACCTCTGGTATATGACATATGGTTAATTCATTGAGACTAACACATAGCAGCTCACTATTACATAGAGCTTTAGAATTGGCTCATAAATACATTGGAATCTATTAACAATGTAATTTTTAAAAACATATTTTATTTTCTAGTTTACAGATAAGAAAACTGAAGTCCAAACTACTACAGACATTTTCTGACAAGCTAGCTAGTAACAGAGGGAGGACTCAAATCTTAATCTTCTGCCTCCAGCTTCCATCCATTGCCTATAATCTGGATATGTGAAATCACAAATGCTCGAGGCTCCTAGACTTGTCTTTGCCTTCTGCTGGAAATGTCTCAAGACATTGGGGTGTTGAAAAGGAGTAAGAGCACCAGACTGAAACAAACTTGGCAAGGCAACTTCTGAAGAACAACATGAGACTGACAGGAAGCCAGATAAACAAGCACACTGGGTGGGCAGTCAGCCAGGTTTTCTCCCTTAGAAGTTACTGCCCTTTGTTCTGATTTGTCAGAGCTTCACTCCACCCTCATCTGTGATTGGCTGCTTTGAAAGGGGTTGAAAGTTTATTGGAGCAATCAACCAAAAGGAGGTACCTGGCCAAAGCAGAAACCCATCAAACACTTCTTACTCAGTTGGTGCTCTACCACTTGATCCATGCTTCCAACCCCTAGAAAAATATTTTTATAACAAGATGTGGCTTATCTAAAATAATTTCTTGTGAGATGGCAGCTACTCCTAAAATGACAATGCATTACAACTCCTAATGTAGATATATGTCCTTTGCAAAAAGTTGTTCAGAAATTCACATAATTAAAGCCATCTAAATTATATTTCAAAACCTATAGTTCACAATTCATCTTTTTAAAAAAGCATTAGCTCATCATGCTAGTAATACTTTTTAATTTTTATGTTTGTTGTGCCCTATGATTTTCATTCAGGTACTTTTCAAATGAAGAAGAATTCAGAGTATTTAAGAAATGATCAGTATTACCAGCACAACTATGTTTATTGCAGCATTATTTACCATAGCTAAGATATGGAACCAACCCAGATGCCCCTCAGTAGATGAATGGATCAAGAAAATGTGGTATATATACACAATGGAATTCTATACCTCCATCAGAAAGAATGACATTGCCCCATTTGTTAGGAAATGGAAAAACTTGGAAAAAAATTATATTAAGTGAAGTAAGCCAGGCCCAAAGAAACATAGGTCCAATGGTTTCCCTTATTTGTAATATCTAGTATATGTATGAGTCAAGCGGAAAAGGTCAGATAATGTGATGTCAGGAAAATCAACCCTTAGATGTGTATTTTAATGTTTTTTTTCTTTCATGCATGTGTTTCTAACGCATTTATAAGATTATCTCTTTGTTGCTTTGTATGTCCCTCCCCCACAGTATAACCCCTGCTTTCACTATATTTGATATCAGTATAACTTGTGGAGGAGATGGGGAAAAACCAGTTGTTTAAGGATACAGGTGGACCTGTTGCAACAATGAGAAGTACAAGTTGTCATGTCCAAAACGAGCTTTACAACGTCGGTGTGGAGGGGGGGGGGTGATGGGGGGGAAGGAGAAAGATTGGGATTGCGGGGGAGGGGGGAGGCTGGGAAGGGATGTGAAGGGTAAACAAAGGAGGAGGCTGCAATGCTTGTTAAGAAATGTACGCATTATCCTGCCCATGTAATTGTAACTCCTCTGTACAGTATGTTCACAAATAAAATAAAATTAAATTTAAAAAAAATGATCAGTATGTAGAAGAGATGGGTAACTTAGAGCGTTTGCAGGATATATCAGAATCTCTGAGGTTATCGAGATGCATACAAGAATATCCCACACAAAGAGAAACAAATACACCAATATCCAAGCTGCAGACAAATCATGATCTATTCTCACTCTATGAGGCCCTGTCACTACCCTTAACACAGCTAAATTAGATTTCAGTAATCAAGACAGTAGCGATATCTAAATCAATTTCCCCAGGTTCTGTTGAGTGTTTCATTAGGAGGACATCTACATATGGTAATTGTTGACATTTTCTGTTTTTCTTTTTTTAAATCTCTATGTCACAACTCCAAAAGTCTCAGCCTAAATTTCTAGGAAAGCTTGAAAAGTGTCTTTGTATATGTGGCATTAAAGTGTGAGTGGGTTTGCCAAACTCAAGGAGTCATAGAAAATGTCCTTCTCCCTCAGTTCTGTAGCAAGATGCCGCCTGGCTGCACTGTCCAGAGTGTGTGGCTCCTCTACCTGAGTACTGGATTTTCTTGGGACTGAATGCTCCTTCAAGGCTGTGGCACCCCAGCATTACAACCCTTTGAAAAGAAGGGTTGTATTGCACAATCATAATCCTTCTGATCGCATGCTCATACAACAGAGATGAAAAATATCTGTGATGCAGTCCTTTGCAGCGGAGATCTTACCTACTGAGGGTGGGCACCACAGTGAACTGAAAACCAAAGGAGGTTTGTGCCATCCAGACTCTAAAGTCACCGACAAAATTCAGTTTTCACCCTGTATATGACACCACCAGAATAGTAAATCTACTGGCAAACATAATTTCACCAGAAAGTGAAAGTTTGAGTATTTTAATGTAACTACTAGACATAGTCAGTATTTCAGGTTCACACAGAAGCAAGTATAACAAATCAGAAATCTAGTAAAATTATAAACACTTGTTACAAAAGACCACGAAGATGTTCTGTGATTTGTAAAAGCAGTGTGTGTGTGTGTGTGTGTGTGTGTGTGTGTGTGTGTGTGTGTGTAAACTGTGGAGTTGACATTTTCAACAGTGATACTGGGGAAATCACAAGAAGTTTTTAAAAAATAATGTTAGGCTCCTATGTTACCCTAGATAAAAGAACTAAAAGAGCTAAAGACTAAAACAATTTAAGAATCATACACTAGCAATTTCAAAAGTAACATATATATGTATATTTATGTACATGTAGTTGTCAGTATATATGAATATAATCATACATTTATATATAAATATATGTGTAACCATATCTGAGAAAGACATTCCTAAGGAAAATAAATGCTTGAATTCATTATAAATATTAACTCATTACAAAGTAATTATGTATTTCCCTTGAAGAAATATTCCTTAAAATTAACACAAACTATCAATTGAGAAATATATAAACAAATTTAATAAAAATACCCAGGATACACAGCAAACCCTTAAAAATAAACCCTTTTTATAAACCCTTAAACTGGGACCTGGTGGCTCATGTCTGTAATACTAACTACTCAAGAGGCTGAGATCTGAGGATTGTGGTTCAAAGCCAGCCCAGGCAGGAAAGGCCATGAGACCCTTATCTCCAGTAAGTTTTAAAGAGGAAGAAAGAGGAGGATGGAGGAGCAAGAGGAGGAAGAGGAGAAGGAGGAAGAGGAGGAGGAGGAGGCAGAAATGGTGCCATGGCTCAAGTGGTAGAGCACTAGCTTTGAGCAAAAGAAGCTCAGGGACAGCTCCAGGCCCAAAATTTAATCCCCAGGACCAGCTTTAAAAAAACCAAAACCTTAAAATACTTTTACTAAAAATCCCTTTTAACAAACTAGCATAGGAATCTAGCCAATAAGTTTATCTTTTTTAAAAATTGAGATAATTTAAATAATGTCATATCTTTTTGACTCATTAGATTAGTAGAATATTTATGAGATGAATATCAGCCACAATGAAGGAAACATAAAATTCTCACAGTGGGCATGTCGTTTATTAATTTCCTCTCAAAAGCAATTCAACTAGAACATTAAGTTGAAGATGGAGGGCTATGTGACTTACAAAGGCTCATTCGCCTCTTGGCAGTGATTTAGTAAAAATAACGATGGGTTGGCAATGAAGTCTTAAATATGACACACAGAATAAAGAAAAATGAATTTTACTTGGCAAAATTTAAATATCTGGATCATCAAAATCATATCAAGATGCTTAACTAACATCTGCAGTCTTTGGGGGAAGCCAGTCAGAGCCACCAGCAGAGGTCCAGAGCTGCTAGCATGGTTAGTATGTGGAGAGACCACTGTCTGAGTGTGGTGAGGACTTGGAGAAATTAGAAACCTTATTTATTGCCCATAGGAATGTACTATGAACAGAGCCGCTACTGTGAAAAACTGCTAGACCCTCAGAAAGTGAAGCACAATATGGCTGTTGGACTTAGCAGTTGTACCCCTAAGAAAATAACCAAAAGACTCTTTAAAAAAGGGAACCCAAGCTGAGTGCCGGTGGCTCACACCTGTAATCTTAGCTACTCAAGAAGCTGAGATCTGTGGATCTTGGTTCAAAGCCAGCCCTACAGGAAACTCCATGAGATTCTTATCTCCAATAAACCACTAGAAAACCAGAAGTAGTGCTGTGGCTGAAGCGGTAAAGGGCTCACCTTGAACTGAAGAACACAGGGAAAGTGCCCAGGCCCAGAGTTCAAGCCCCACAACCGACCAAAAAAAAAAAAAAAAGGGAAGCCAATCAGATACAAGTAAGTTCACAGCCGCATTCACCATGCAGCTGGGATGGGGAACATGCCAAAATCTGTCTTCAGATGAGTGGACAGTCTCCCAGGCATGGCGATAGCGCTGGCCCACCAAGGGAATTAGTACTGATCCATACAACACTGGATTAGAAAATGGATGCTGAGCGAAACACAGAAGACAAATACCCGATGGTTTCCCTTTCATGAAATATCCAAAATAGGCACATTTACACAGGCAGAAGTGGACAATAATTGACAAAGATAAATGAGAGAACAGAATAAGGACTTATTTGAAGTCATTAAAATTGTTCAATATGAATAGGTGAAAACACGCATTATATATAATTTAGCAAGACAACAAAACCTATTACAGAAATATCAAAAAATTTTCTTGCAAATATGCTGGGAAAATATGAAAAATCAAGCCACAACTAAGATATTTGCAGAACATACATCTGGTAAAGGATATATATTCAGACATACAATAAAACTCAACAAAAAGAAAAGAATCCAGTTAACAAACAGAGTGGAGGTTGGGAGTGACTAGTTGGATTTTCAGTGCAACTACTTTATGTGGCTCAGTAGTGTGGAAAACAAGGTGTTCCTCACTGGTCAAAATGGACAGGATTTAGAGTGTAAATGGATACATTGAAACATATACTCATGTGGGAGGGAAGGGATGGTAGAAAAACAAAAGAGGGGGTAACAATGCTGGACAAGAAATGTACTCATTCCCTTACTCATGTCACTCTAACCCCTTGTACAGCATCTTTACAATAAAACAAAATTTAAAAAGAAAGAAAGAAATACATACATGATCTTAAAAGTCATGGGTGGGGGGGGAGATGGGAAGGGATGGGAAGGGGAAACAAAGGAGGAGGCAACAATGCTTGATAAGAAATGTACTCATTACCTTGCCCATGTTATTGTAACCCTTCTGTATGGCATTTTCACAATAAAAAAAAAGAATTGAGAAAAAGAAAAAGAAAAAAAAAGAAGAAAAAAATGTCATAAGGTTCAGGGAATTCCGGGACTGAAAACCCCCAATGCACTGTTGATAGCTGAGGCCTCATCGAGGCGGTTGGGGAGAAGCAAGTGGAATCTGAGGCTAGAGGGAAAGAAAGGCCATGTAACCATTGTGCTGAGGTCATTGATAAAGTCATTTCTCACAGAGACAGACTGGAAAGCTTGAAAATGCCAGATGCATGTGCTGGAGTTGAAGCAGCAGGCGACTGAAGGGAGAGAGTCAGGTGCTGGGGTGAATGACGAGGCTGAAGGGCCGGGGCCTGGTGTGTTCCGCTGGACACATCAGGACAGCCTTGCATTCAGGTTGCTGGTGTTTACTTTTTAAAAATTATTATTATTATTATTATTTTGCTGGTCTAGGGCCTGAACTCTTGGGCCTAGGCGCTGTCCCTCAGCTCTTCAGCTCACTGCTAGTGCTCTACCACTTGAGCCATAGTGCCACTTCCGGCTTTTTCTGCTTATGTGGTGCTGAGGAATGGAACCCAGGGCCTCATGTATGCAAGGTGAACACGCTACCACTGAGCCACCTTCCCAGCTGCCGGTGTTTACTTTTAGACCCATACAAACGGGTCTAGGTGTGGATCTGAGTGTGTGCTGGAGTCTCTGCTGGGCCTGCTGAGGAAACCCGCTGACCTAGAGATGGGGATTGGGTCCCAACATCTCCAGAGAGGGGGAGGGATTCCTTGGAGAACAGAGAATTTCCAATACTTCCCAGAGAGGAGGAACGTAACTCATTGGGCTTCCTTGTAGATTGTTCTTGTGACTTTCTTCCAAGGAAAGGGGTGTAGAAATGAGTAGTTTTATAGCAGAAAAATGTGCAGTGATCAACACTGTCAAGAACGGTAAATCATAATAGTGTGTATGTTTAAAACTACGTTAAGAGACTGACACCTTGCCCTAGTCAGCTTTCTCCTGAAAACAACCAAAATAATCAGGACAAAAATAATTGGGAGGCAGTCACCAAGCACCCACCACCGACCAAGGTGGGGCCATGCTGCCAGCATTGTCCGAATGGGGAAGATCTAGGGACTGTTATCATCAAAGGACCCCAATGAGAATGACTTTTAAATTTAATTCGGTACCATGGACGGATCCTGGAACAGAAGAAGGGTATGAGGACAGAGTTTTTCCTAAAAGAAAATATAAATCACAAATTTGGAGACAATGGTTATGAACTATGTATCTAGTAAAATTATAACTGAAACATACAAAGAATTCTTAGATGCAAAAGCACCACAGAGGAAGAAATTAAATCCAAAAATTTCTTATGGGGAATTCTAGGGCCATCTTTAGTATATTTGCTATGATTGAACGAATAGAAAATGTTTGTAAAGTAATAGTCTAGTTTTATAAAAAACTTATACCCACTCAAGAGCAATGCAAATAGAAAATCATCTTAGAGCAGGAAAGCTATGTGTACACTGTTTTGTGTGTGCTATAGATTTGTGTGTGTGTGTGATGGATATGTGTGTGTATGCGTATGTGCGTGTGTGTAGTGTTTGCTGTATGTTTTGTGTGTGTTGTAGATTTTCTTTGTGTGTGGTGTGGATGTGTGTGTGTGGTGTGTATGCATGCGTGGATGCGTGTGTGTGCATGTGTGTGTGTCACAGGGTGGATGAGGAGAGGAAGGAGATGATGACATAAATGCGTCTTCCATTCTATGATATAATTTTTCCATTTTTAAAATGTTTACTGTCACAATACATCCTATGTTTAATGGGAACATTTCCAATATAGGTGTTGATTTGTTTTGATTTCTTTTCTAAAAAGTTGTTATTGAATCAGTTTGCATCTTACATTCTATGGAATTTTGTAATTGGAAAAAGATGCTGAATGAACTCTGCAGCAATGCAAACAGTAATGTCAATACCTTCTGTGCACGAAGGTATAGCTCTTCAGTTTCTGCATCTACTCCCATTTCCTTACCATTCTCTCCTGGAAATGTGCTTTGCAAGAGCATTCTGATATTTGTATCTCCTTCCCCTGGCTTGTGGAGTTTCTCATGCACAGTGTGTTTGTGTGTGTGTGTGTGTGTGTGTGTGTGTGTGTGCGAGCGCGCGTGCGCGCACACACGCGCGCGCAAGGGTTCTGTCAAACACATGGACTTAAATCATGTTCGCATCCCTCCAAGTGTAGAAACGTGTGTACATGAGAAGCTGTATACTGATATGGAAAAGCTGCGGGAAAGGCCTAATAACCTGGCTCTGGGTTCTGGCAAGCTTACCCAGAGAAGTTCTATACAGGTCATCTGTAGAAAACACATATCATGAGTAACATTTGATGTAAACAATCCTTCTACCGTCAGGTGCTTCCTACCTGGAATTTACAGTGTCTGTTCCCATTGATTTCTTCTCCTGAGAAACTTGGTGAGACACTGGAGAGAATGTCTCTCAACCTCTATTGGTATGTGGTGGACTTTAGAGCTGGAGTTTTGATTTCCCACACGCAGGGACTCATGTGATATGGGGAAGGTAAAGTTACCTTTAAAGAAAGTCACCACATAGCTTCTCCTGAGGCAGATATGAAATGCTCTGCACAGTTTTTACAATACCAGAAACAGTTAAAAATAAAAACAAAATGATTCTTTATTCTGCTTGAAAATGGGGGAGGTATTTTTTGTAGATGACATGATTTCTAGGTGTGCAAGGGGCGAGGGGTGAATGTGTGTGTTTGTTTATAATTTCATCTGTATTCATTAAGCTTAGCTGACAGCATCAAAAAAAATAGAATAACAGAGGCTCCTTGGCACCTTGGGAATCCCAGAGAACTTGGTACATGTTATTTAATCTTGAAAGGCTCTTTAAATGCAATGGCTAACAGTGAAATGAGTACTAGGCTCAGGAAAAAAGCATGTGTGGCCATAGAGAGCCACCATCCACACTGCTCTGCTCCCAAGGATGCCTGCTTCACTGGCCCTCCCAAACAACCAGAGGTGCTGTGTGCAAAACTATGGCATGTGGTATTCAGAATAAATTATGTGCATTTTTTTTACTTTGTAATAGGAAGAAAATGTGTTTTGGAACAGGGAAATGTTTCATATCCTGCTGAAACAGAATTCAGGTGTAGAACTCTAGATTTCCAACGCAGAGATTTTTAATGGTGTCTCAAGCTCTGTGCCCCGGGCAGATCTCTGACTCCGAACCCTGCGGTTTGAGTAGTGCCCTGGAGTCCATCAGGGACAATGACCTGCCCCGGGCCCCTCCCCCAGCATGAGTCGATGTGTTCTAACACAGCCGGGCAGCGGAGATGACAGAAAGATGAACTGTGATATCTAGCCCTCCTGCCTCAGACCTTAGCACAGGCCACTGGCAGCAGACCAGCCCTGCAGCCAGGGGGCAGAATATCTGTTAGTACACTCATGGGGGCACACGTACCTCCCCAAACACACATCTCCCCCTGCCCTTTGGATACAGACTTTACAGCTACAGAACAGCTCACTTTGGTTTTCAGTCACGAGCTTTGCTCAGGCAAGGTTTGGAAACTTTGTAATGCATTGGTTTGCATCTTCTGAGACTCACTTTAGCATAAATCCAAGGGGAATTTCACCAAAGAGATTCAGGAAAACCAGAAGCAGCTAATGGCACCAGTTAGAAATTATGGTGACAATGGCAGAGGATTATCTGCGGTGATAGGAAATTCCGAGGTCTGATTCCTTCGTGGCAGAAGTCCAGACACAGGCTTCCCAAGTTATGGCTGTGCTGTGCACTTACAGATAGCCTGGCTTCCTGCCCTGTTGTGGCCCACTCTCTTTGGTGTATGGCTTCAAATTCCAAAGCCCAAAGTTGGCTTGTGGCATGCCACTATTAGGCAAAGGAGCTTGCTAGATTTTACGTTTCTCTGACAAGTAGCACCTTCCCAAGTAGCACGACAAGGAAATGCTCAGGGTCCCTTAGGCCCTTGTGTAATATGGCTGTTGCAAAACAGTCACCTGAGTTGACAGGCATCTCTGGGGGAAAAGTGCTATTTAAGGAAGAAGTATGTCCTCCCATGAGTGGGAGTCGCCTTCCCGGAACGGAGCGGCCTGTCTTCTGGGAGCTCTTTGCTGACCTCGGGCTCTGGTGACCAGGCCTTCCTTCCTTCTGCGTCTGACTTTCAGGGCCAGCGTGTGCAGCTGGGCAGCACTTGGGCCTCTTTGGCTACAATAAAACAAGCTGTATCTTCGTGCTCTTGGTTCGATTTTCTCTCCGCTCTTATTGTCCCAAACATAAAGACCTGCGTATTAGCTCACAGATCAGCTGTGCTCTCACCTTCCAGACCCTATGGAAGGTTTAAAAGGCCATAAGAGATCACAGAAACCCTGCATGCCTGGCCACGCCTCTGTGACCCACAAACGCGGAGAGCTGCCCGCGTCCTTGCCTACACATCATGCTCCTTCCTAGGGGTCCGAGGAGGAAAACTGGACAAGAGTCCCTGTCCCTCAATGCCATCCCTGGTCACTCCAGCCACCTTTCTCTGGCCAGAGCTGGAAAGGGGGATTTAGGGAGGTAGGGCCTGACCTTGTGGAGACAGTAATGTGATTTTTCACTTTGCCTGTTCTAAACAAATGAGTGCATAAGCTTGGCACTGGCAAAGCCAAAGTAACCATGTGGTGAAGGGAGATTGGAATTTATTACAAAAGGAAAACATTTAAGACAGTGGGGATGCAAAAAGGACAGATATTCTGCTTCAGATATACAACTAGGATCCCGCAGTCAGAAAACTACCTCATAAGCCAGGATATTGTCTTGAAAAATGATCTCCTAAACTCCTTTTTTAATCTTTTGTCCTCACTCTTTTGCATTTCAATAAGCTAATCCCAAAGGTTGATATCAGAGTTTTCTCCCAGGGTAGAGGAAATTTCTCTGTGTCCTTTAGGTTTATGAGGAGGTCAGGATTATAAAAGAAAGTATGAGAGAGAGGGAAAAGCTCCCAAGAGGCTGTGGAGAGAGGAGGAGGTAGAAAGACAGAGGGAACAGAACTGTTTATCAACTGCAGACAGGGATGATCAGAATGTTTCTAAATCTGGAGCCTTAGTTATCCATTTTCAACTACCCTGTCAGATAGAAGGAAGCCTGAGATGGAGATCTCACGCTCCACACTCTCTAGGTAGCATAAACAAACCACAACGTGAGTTTTCTGCCTAGAGTTTGGAGGCAGGAACATGGTGGCTTCACAGCTGTGGTATGAATTACCAGATGGACCTCAGGTGAGCATGTACCTGGGTGAGGTTTGCAGTACTGCAGACAGGTGCGGAGGCCAGGGACGGACTACTGGCCATGCTGTCAGAGGCTGGGGGTGCCACCCCTCACAGACACAGATCAGAGATGACCAAGCAGTGGCCAGCCAAGAGGAAGGACGCTCCAGAGCCTGGCTGTGATCCTACTGGGGAAGGGACCCTGAAGCTGTGTGTAAGAGCAGGGCTTCTCCATCATCTCCATTTCCACCTCAGTCTCCATCTCCCCTCCACACACTGGCCACCACATAGCAAGAGAAGCAAGAGAAAAAACCAAATAATAAGCAATCACTTCTTCCCCTCCCCAGAAAAACAGATAATTGACTTCCTAGGACAGTGATATGAATTATTTAATTGGACTCCATTGAAAATTAAATTTAGTATTTTGTTATTCTCCTACTCCTTGGTGTATAGAAGATATAGCTGCCTGTTGGGAGTCATAGTAAGACTTTCTTTTAACTCCCATGGCATTTGAATCACCACCTATCTATTAGAGAAAAAAGAAAAACATCCAATCACTGGCTCCCACTCGAGAATCCTGGGAAAATCAATATTACAAGGCACACTCTATAAAAGGTCTACTTTCTGTTGTGTTTTAGTTAAGTCTTAGTGACTTGACTTTTCAGAGACTGACTAAATGTTATTGTTAAATGCATACAAACTTATGCCTTAAGAGGAATTCAAGGAAATGTCATATTTGAAGCAGGGAACTTCAAACTAAAGTCACAAACCATCCCTCCCATTGTTCCTCGTGAGGCCCTGGCCCATGCGTCTGCATCTGCCACCAAGCTCAGAGTTCTTTTAGAGATGAAAGCTCTGCTATTCTCATATAAATGTATCTAGAATGGTCATAGTTGAGCGCGGGGACGCCAGGGCACTTTCTACTGCTACCGGTCAGTAAAGAAGTCACAATCAAGGGCTGAGTGTGCTTGTAGTGTTTATTCAAAACATGGTGAAATTTGGGATCTTGGTATGCAACTTTAGATACAGTAGTAGGTCTGGGTGTTTATTTATATGAATTATGGATATTACACGATCTAGGTAGTAATAATTAGGTTTTGAGGTATATAGTCATCTAATTATGCAGTTGTTTGGGGCCTCTGTGTGTGTGTGTGTGTGTGTGTGTGTGTGTGTGTGTGTGTGTGTGTGTGTGTGTGTTCTACTCCAGAGTGAACTTTGTTTTGTTATCTGCTTGGATAAAAACCTTTAGAGCCAGATGTCAGTAGCTCACGCCTGTAATCCTAGCTACTCAGGAGGCTGAGATCTGAAGATGGTTGTTCAAAGCCAGCCTGGGCAAGAAAGTTCATGAGATTCATATCTCCAATTATCAAAAATACAAATAAAATCCAGAAGTGGAGCTGTGGCCTGGGTGGTAGAGAACTACCCTTGAGCTCAGGGCCTGAGTTCAAGCTCCAGGACCCTTGCCCACCACACACACACAAATGAAAGCTTTAGAGTCTTGAGTGTAGTTCCAGTCATAACATTCAGACCTTCATTTCATTCCCATAATAATTAGCTTAAGTAATGTCTAACTATTTCCTTAAGCCACAATATCTATTTCCAGCAACAGATTCCAAGTCATAAAGAATGATATCTCCTGCATTGTGAGTGGAATGAGTTACTGTGTGCAACATTTGAGCATCCTGTGAGACTTGACAATGGAACTGCATACACAGACTGATGGAGGAGGCCCGGGCCCGCTCTGCCCTGTGCACACAGACTGATGGAAGAGGCCTGGGCCTGCTCTGCCTTATGTGCACACAGACTGATGGAGGCAGACCCTGTGAACACAGACTGATGGAGGAGGCCTGGGACCACTCTTCCCTGTGCACACAGACTGATGGAGGAGGCCCAGGCCTGCTCTGCCCTGTGTACAAGACTGACGGAGGTGAACCGGGCCCACTCTGCTCTATGAACACAGACTGATGGAGGGGACCAGGCCCGCTCTGCCCTGTGCACACAGACTGACAGAGGCAGACTGGGCCCACTCTGCCCTGTGAACACAGGCTGATGGAGGAGGCCTGGGCCCATTCTGCCCTGTGCATGCAGACTGACAGAGGAGGCCCAGGCCTGCTCTGCTCTATGTTGCCCTCACTGGTAGAGGAGAATGTGGTCTTGCTCTGGTGCAGCACTGCAGAACAAATCTGTGCTCTATACCTGATTTTGCTCAGCATTGAACTCGGTTCTCACTTAGCAAATCACCAAGAGCTGTCTTTGAAATAACACTGATGTGTGATTAAGAAGTTGCTGCAATGATCAGTGTCTAGTAACTCCGTTTGCCATGGCTAGGAATGTATACAAATTCCAAAGCTATTAACGACATCTGTTTCTCCTGTCCAGGCTGACACGCCCCTGCTGGCGCCTGAGCCCGTGGGACACGTTGGTTACATCTGTTCTTGGTTACAGTTTATTCAGTTCCATTTCTGCTACTCACTCTTTTTCACCCCCAAATCCAATTCTATATCATATGATACAGATGATACGGATGAGAAGAAAAATGCATTTTTAGGCAAGATTTTTCATGTAAATGCTTTATTAGGAGAGAAATGATTAAATGTTGCATATTTAACTAATACCAAACTTGTGAAATCTCTGGCTCTACTAACACCCCTTTCTTACTGCTGTCCCTGAGAGCACAGCCAGATATTAATTATGATGTAATTACTCATCACGGCGATGAGTAATCACAACAACCACAGCTCTGTGAGCTCTGCCTTGCTATGGACATGATTTTACAAATGAGGAAACACAGAGGAGAGAAGTCAATTTTCCCAAGGGGAAGGATTGGTGCTCTCCCTGCCTTGTATGAGAGAAGAGCTACTGGATGATCAAGCCATTATTTGGCAGTGGATGGTGTTGTGTGCAGAGCCTTCCACGAGGCGCTTTCTTAATCAGATAAAGAGACAAAATGACAGAACTAGCCGTTGCACAACACTTCCTTGAGAAGAAATTTTCATTCCACTGGTCTCGGTGATTTTTTACAGGTCCCTTCTCGCAACCCATCTCCATCAGGTTCACAAAAGCAAATCACTTATATGTCCCTGACACTTCTAGTAGAATTGTTATGAAGATCCCATGAATTAATCTGTATTGAAAAGATTTGCATACACTAAAGAATAATGTCCCAAAAATGGTGACAGAAGTTCCTTGAAGGAAGTTTCCAGTCAAAGTTGTTTGGGAAACTGCATATTGCTGTATTTCACTGGGCAGAGAGAGCACATGTTCTCCTCCCTGCAACTGCTGCCCTCCTTTTCTGTACATGAGACCTGTGATGCTGGAACACGCTCTTCCTCTCAGACCACAGGCTACTGATGAAGAAGAGGTTTCCAGAGGTACAGGGCACATGACCTTCTGCTCTGAGAATTTTACCAGCCTGCGAAACTTGAGGTACAGCAGGCCTTAGGCTGTAAGCTTAGGCCACTGATGACCATACCATCATGGTGGATGGGAGCTGCAGTGGAGATGATGTCTGCATTCCATCACACTGGACGGGACTGGTGGTGGAGATGACGTCTACATTCCATCATGGTGGACAGGACCTGTGGAGATGACGTCTACATACCATCATGGTGGATGGGACCTGTGGTGGAGATGATGTCTATGTGCCATCATGGTGGATGGGACCTGTGATGGAGATGATGTCTATATTCCATCATGGTGGATGGGACCTGTGGTGATGATATGTATGTTCCATCATGGTGGATGGGACCTGTGCAGATGATGTCTACATTCCATCATGGTGGACAGGACCTGTGGTGGAGATGATGTCTGTGTTCCATCATGGTAGATGGGACCTGTGGTGATGATATCTATGTTCCATCATAGTAGATGGGACCTGTGGAGATAACATCTACATTCCATCATGGTGGACGGGACCTGTGGAGATGATGTCTACATTCCATCATGGTGGACAGGACCTGTGGTGGAGATGATGTCTACATTCCATCACAGTGGATGGGATCTGTGGTGATGATGTCTATGTTCTATCATGGTGGTCTAGTAGATTTCAAGAAAACAGCCTGTGAGAAAATCAGACTATGAGGAAGATTTAACCCAGTTATTACAAAGCCACAAAAATGCCACTGGTGATACCAGCAAACTATGATGTGAAATAGGAAAGTCACTGAGTTAGGAATACTTGTCAGGATATCAAAGAGCAATAAAACATTAATAAGTACATTGACAAGTTACAATGGTCCTAATTTTGGTCATCTGACTTTTGTCTTCAGTATGCCAGTGGTTTCTATTGGTTCTCGTGTATTTTCATCCAGACTGTGGTCAGATGACTATGAGCTACATTCTTTCAAAGTACAAGGCTACTTCAGTGCTCACCATTATGAGGCCTTTTTGATTAATTATTCAGCAGCAACACCATGATTGTTTTTCTGACTTCAGCAACAACACCATGATTGTTTTTCTGACTTAGTAGGACAATAGGTCATACCTTTGACATTTACCTTAGTCAATCAAGCAAAAACAGAGCAAGGGGAGAGGAAGAAAGAGTTTCCACAATGCTAAAGATAAACAATTTCTGAAAATATAGTCATTTGGAATGTCTATTAGAATTCCATCTAAGCCTAATTTTGTCTTTTCAAAGTTATAGTGTTTAATTGGCGGTATATGCGTTCACAAAGCAACAAAGGAGAGAGTGGCACCTCGGTGTGAACCTACAGTTCCACTCTGTAGAGCAGGTCGCTGTGAGCTGCTCGAAGGAGTTTAAGGCATACAACTTATCACCGCCCTCCTACCCCTGTGTCCAAGGTATTGATCTAGAAGCTCTTCTGCCTTGTTCCTTGCTCTGCCTGCACACTACCCCTTACACCTAATTGCACCTTGGCTGTTCACCCTCCCAATGCTGCCTCCCAGACCACAAAGTGCCGTCTTCTCAGTTGTGCCTCTTCACATAATAACAATTTTCGTAGGTACTTCTCAGAAAACTTACCTCTGTGTCTCACCACCAGAATTAAACCATGCCGTCATTCCTATCTCTTGCTCCAAAGATGAGTAGTTGTCTTAAGACAATAATTACTCTTTGTGGTGAAAAAGAGCAGATTCCCTTAAAGTAAATGATACCTAAATGATTCAACAAAATCACAGTTCTTTGCATGTAAAGAGCAGTGAAAATGTTCATAACAAATAAAAACAAAACATTTTGGTGAACAAGGACAAAAGCAAAAGAATAATCAGAAGTGTAAAGATAAATTTGAAAGAATCTCAGTGGAAAATAGACATTACTAAAAAGCTATCATTAACTAATGATAAATTTCATATTGCCATTGGAAATTATATTGAGAGAAAGCTGTTTCAACTACAAAGAAAAGCTGAATGAATTGCTTGAGAAAATGTAACAGGTGGTTTGAAGCGAAGAAGAGATATACATTATCATAATTGTGAAAATATTCTTCCATTCTATACTTGAAATTGGCCTCTAATTTGCATCTAGATTATCTCCATAATCAGATTCAGAAATTGAAGTTTTTTTTTTTTTACTGCAGTTGATCTAGCTCCTTTAGGTGTATTCTATACTCAGTCATGCATGCATGTATATACACCCATATCCTTTGTTTCAAAAACCAGAACTCATTCTAAGTGCAAGAGAGAAACAGAATCAATCTAGATTGATTATATTTATAAAAAGATTCTTTACAAATTGTCTTTTCTTTACACTTGTGAAATACTTATTTCCCTGTAAATGAGTGTGTTGGTACTGTGACCTGCAGAGTTTTATAAATTTAAAATCTAAGTATAAACAGTCTCCTATAAATCGTATGTTTCTGTGATAAGATGAGGAAATAGTTGAGGCTCTAATTGTGCTGCCCCTGCCCAAGTGAAAGCCTGGGCTTGGGGCAGAAGTGTCAAAGGTGGTGCTTTCCTCGAGATGAGAGGAGGAGCAGAAGCTGGAGGGCAACTCGGCCAGGCAGGCCCATCATTCTGTACAAAGCAGGCCCTGTACACGCTGCTCTCAGCCTCTCTCTCCTGATCTTGCAGCTGGAACTGAACATTCTCTGCCTTGCTGTCTGCCCCAGACTTCTGAACCTGGTGTCATTTCTTCACTTCAGATTGCCTTTCACAGGCTGGACATCTACCTAAGTGTCAGAATGAAGAAGAGACAGAGAGCTGTGATTCAACGTGTGTCAGCACTCACTTAGAAAGCATTTAGTATCTGCCCAGAGCTGTGGATAGAGAGATCTAGAATGAGAGAGCTTGTAGTTACAGAGAATGAATCAAACTTGATGTAAGAAAAAAAGTGTTGCATGAAACATAAAATGCACAAGGAGAATTTCTCCCTGAAGACTTCAGAAAAAATAATTGAGGGATGATTCTTGACTCAGAAATGGAGTGTACCGTCTCTCAGCAGTACAGAGTGAATTAACTCTCTTTGTGAGTGAATAAGTTCAGATTTCTAAGTAATTATTAAGTAGGCTTAATACTAATTTATCGGGCATGCCTAGATACATATGTTTAAGTTATAGTTTCTCTCAAGGCAATCATTTAATCCATTAGCTTTACAGTCTGTTTGTAGCTCCTCTGAAAGACGAAGTGCCGAACCATTATTCATGAGATGAGATTTCTGTCACATTTGTTTCACAGGGAACAATCCAGGCCCCGTCTCAGTGTGTGTCTGGGGCCGCCCATGGAGCTCAGGCAGGAGGCTTCTGTCATGGAAGGGACTTGAGTCTGTGCTCTGACTCAGCAACGAATCACCAAATGTGTTGTTCAATTTTATGGTTACTCTGCCAACACCTTTTGTGTAGTTTAGACTCAGAGCTGCAAGTAACTGTGAATATTGCTGTAGCCTGAGGTTGCTTATGCTATCGAGGGCCAAACAAACCGAGGCAACTCAGCCTGTGGCTTGGCTCATGATCGCCCAGGAATCGGGCTAGCGGAAGCCTTTCTGCGTTCTCCAAGGAATTCCAAGCCACACAGTCATTGGACCTCCTTTTCATCCAGGTTCTTACGCATGCTGTGCAGCACAGCTCTTTCCAGAGCCCTGCAGGTCCACGCAGCTCATCCAGCCCTGCCAGCCACGTTGTGATGCACAGAGCCCAGGCTTCTGCCTTCTCTGGAAATTTCCATAGATCTCCATACAGGATCTGGAGTGAGAGGTACTTCTCCACCTTGATAGTTTGTGATTGCTTTGTTACATGAAGCAGGCAACAAAGAATTCAAAAATAGAAAGAGATGAGTGGTTTAGTAAACACTGGCAGAGCTCAGACTGGCTGTGGTTCAATGTTGGGGGTACAGATTCATGAAAAATATGTGCTTTAGCTGAGATTATTCCAAGATTATTTGAGGAAGTCACACATCAACTCAATATAGAACTCAATATTTAAGAAATAATACCATTAAAAACTAAGATTAAAGATGCTGGCTGTGAAGCCCAGGTTGGCCTTGAACTCACAATCTTCCTGCCTTGGCCTCTCAAGTGCTGGGATGGAAACCATGTACCAGCATTCCTGGCTTAGGACTTCCCTTGAAGAAGAACTCTTTCTTATTACTTAATTATCATGACTTCACAATTAAGACTTACGTGTACTTGTGCCTGGAATAAGAAAAGTCCCCAGAGGGAAAAATGTGACCTTCAGAATTAACGATGTGAACTTCAGAACTAATGTGACCTTCAGAAATAATTATGTGACCTTCAGAACAAATGTGACCTTTAGAACTAATTATATGACCTTCAAAATTAATGTTGTGACCTTCACAGTTAATGATGTGGCATTCAGAACTAATGTGACCTTCAGAGGAAATGTGACCTTCAGAACTAATGATGTGACCTTCAAAACTATTGTATTTCAGTCCCTTTGGCTTTGGAAGCATGCACTCACCAGGTGTGTTGGTATTTGGTCCATATTACTGACATGAAAATGTAGGATCCATATTCAGAAAATGTTTAGAAATTCAAGAGGGCAGATCCCCCCGAGTGCAGGCCCCTTGTAATTGATCATGCCGGCCCTACATTCAGAAAGCCAGCCTTGTGTTCACTACTGATTGTACATTTTGTGAGGTAATGGAGAGGATGGGACTAAGTAGGAAATAGTTCCTGCCCTCAGATGTCTTCAGCCTAGCAAGGAAGTTCAGCCGTGTTCAGAATTAATACATCCCACAATGCATGTGATGTGGTGTGATGGACAACCAAGAAGGAATACAAGTTCTCCTTCAGGAAAGATTCAGAAGAACCTGCCGGTTCACACCTGCAATCCCAGCACTGGGGGCCAAGGCAGGAGGATTGCAGGTCATTGTATAACATACTGTGGTGAGAGGAGGGAGCAGCGGCCGGGGAGGGTGTTCCACCTAGGAGTGGCCCCCACCCCATGCATCCCGCTTCTCCCTGCAGGAATCCACTGTACCTGGAATCTCCAGTCCCCAGCAAAGCTGACCCTCCTCCCCCTTGACTTTACGGCCTGCTGTATCCTAAGTCTCACAGTTACTAATTCAGAGAGCCCCAGATTAAGTATTTTCTTTCATCTCCAGCCTCTGTTGCCCAGGTGTTCGTCACAATATGTTAGTTTGGTACTTAGTGGTGAGTTTGGGTTTTTTTTTTTTTTCTGGGTCTTGGAACATGAACTCTGGGCCTGAGTGCTGTCCTTCTCTGTGCTCAAAGCTATCACTCTACTGATTGAGCCACAGTGCTACTTTGGGCTTTTTTGAGTAGTTTATGGAAGAGAAGAGTCTCATAGAATTTCCTGCCAGGGCTGGCTTTGAACTAGAATCCTCAGGTCTCAGCTTCCTGAGTAACTGGGATTACAGGCCCCCCATGGTGACTTTATTTTTATCCAATGGAGAATTCTTCATTTATCTCCATCCCTTACTTCATAAGAAAGTGCTATGGTCTAGGTGGTACACTTAAGAACTGTTAAATAGATATCTATTAATAGATATCTATTAAATTAAAAATCTGGACAAAGGTGTATGTTAAGAATAAGAAGCTGACCCATAAAATTAAAAGACTGACTAAACCTTAGAATGGAAAAAAGTCAGAATCCCAACTGCTAAAGATGGATCATCTGCTAGAGAATGGATGAGAGAATGGTGCCGTCACAGTCGCCTGAGCTGCTTTCTGTATCTGATAACTACAACTTCTGTCCAGTATTTTAGACAGAAGTGGTGATCTGCTGATTAAACAAATTAAGTTCAAATACAGGAAGAAGGTTTGGGAGGCTACCTGGTAACAAAGATGAAGACACAAAGTACACTTGCAACATGGCTCCGTTATTAAATTTAATCATTTAATTTCTCAGTCTTGGGAAACCTCTTTAAAAGCAATACTTCCTCTTTTACCAATCTGTTTTTGAATTAACAGAGAAACTATTAAGTCCAGTACACTTGACTAAAACAGGAACTAAGTTGAGAAACGTTCCTAAGTTCATTCTCCACTAACCACATGTGGTTTCGTCTTCAGTCATGTTAACTAACACCATGTTGTATATCACATTTTCTGCTTTTCTTACGGTTACTGTTTAAAATGGATTTTAAAAACTTCACTGTATACCAGAGTTCATGTTACTCATCAATAGACCTAAGGGTGTTCTAAGATGGATGTGATTTAAGGGAAAACACAGCCTCCCCTCATCAAAACAAGACTGCGGCCTCAACAAAAAGTACAAAAATAAAGGCCTCCCGCACATGTCAGGTGCATGATGCAGGAAATCCTAGTAACCCCCGGTCCACGCCTCCAGCCGGCATCTGGGAGGCCTGAAACGAAGGCCGAGGTGAAACCATGGCTTCCGCTGGAGGAAGGCAGGGTGGCAGCGGTGCGGGCCACATGTGCCTTGGTGAGGAGCCTGTGCTCTCACCAGCCGCCCCGCTGCTCCCCGACCCAGGATCATGGCTGGGATTAAGGATTGCGCCTTGATGAGTTGGTGGCTCTCTCTGAGCCCAGGACTCAGATGGCATCCCTCCTGGGGATGTTGTGCAGGGTTCTCTAGTCTTTAAACTCCTGCTGCTCTGCAAAGGTGAATCACAACTTATGGCTGATCCTTCACCCATTTTGAGCCTTTTGTTTCCAAATCAAATTACTAATAGAGTCAAAGAATGCTAGTATTTTTCATTCATGATTTTCATGTGCATTATCAGGTTTCAAGAATGGTGCTGAGACAGCTGATGAACTCATAAGAGAGCATGCCCCCAAATGGACGTTCCTGCTCCATCTTCTACCGGCATAATGAATAGATGACCTTCTTATATAGACAAAGTACTCCTTTCCTGAGCCAGGCAGATTATGGTTCTGTTCCTGAGGTAGATAAGGAAGCCTGTCCCACCGGCAGGACACACCTGCTCCTGGGTGCTTTGGTCTCTGGGGGGAAGAGAGGAGCTATGGTAGTGATCTGGCGTCTGGAGGAGAAGAGAGGAACTGTTATGGTAATCTGGTGTGTAGGGGAGGAGAGGAGCTGTGGTGTTGATAGTGGAGGCTGTTATCAGAGGCACCATGAATGTTCCTATCACCTCTTGTTTCTCCACAGTCTCTCAAGCCCTGTGTTTCTGTTTCCTGTTCTGCTGGTCTCTTCTGTTTCATAACTTTTCTAAAAAACTTTTAAGGGGAGGAGCAGCTCCTCTCATGGTGTTCCCTTGAGCACGGCTGCTGTGGCCAGAAACTCCACTTGGTCTTCTCATTTGAGTTTGTTTGAAATTAGCCTTTCCCTCACCTTTTTTGTAAAACTAAGCATGCTATCTGTCTGAAATACTGCTAAATACATGTATTATGAAAGGAGAAAAAAAACTCTAAACTTATGCAAGTCAGGAAAATAATCCACACAATATTGTGTGTGTGTGTGTGTGTGCGCGCATGGGCACCTCTGTGCATGTGTGGGCATGTATGTGTGTTCACAGGTACATCTGTGTGTGCACAGGTGTGCATGCATGGGCATGTCTGTGTTCATGTGGGCATGTGTATGCATGCGTGGGCACACGTATGTTCACAGCACATCTATGTGTACATGTCTGCATGCATAGGCATGTCTGTGCATGCATGGGTGTGTGTGTGTGTGTGTGTGTGTGTGTGTGTGTGTGTGTGCACGAGCGCATCTATGCTCACATGGGCATGTAGGAACCGTGGTTGTGTCCAAAAGTTTGCTTTAGTTGAAATTGTATCATATTCCATTTTTTCCACTGCCACTGAGAAACCATTAAGACATAGTTTTTAGTCATGGTGTAGCGTTAGGTCATGGTCTGTCTGGCTTGGTGGCTGGTTTGGCGAGCTCCTCAGGGAGAGACACCACAGAACACATCTGTGCTGTCCAGGCATGGAGAGGAGCTCACTGGACTCAAATGGTGCTCCAGCTTCTCCATCAACTCTGCTTTCACAGCTGCTCTATGAATGCAAGCTGGGTTTTCTTTCCATGAGCCTCTTTTCTAATCTGCAAAGTAAAGTTGGAAAAGACAGATCTTAAGTCCATGTTAACCTTAAAACCCTATTTCTTCTAAAAGATAATTTTGTATGAGTTTTATAATGAAAACATGAAGCCACATGAGATGCTTTGTTTGTAGAATAAGACAAAAGACCTTTACTGATTTTTCATACACACTGATATATATTTATATATTAAAACTTTAAAATAATTGTATAGTTAGTTAACCATCATATAAAATGCATATAAACACAAAACATGGATTTTGAAGTCCTTCTTTATAAGTAAACACATTTCTGTTATTGGAACACTATTAGTTTTGATAAAAGAACTTTTTCAGAAGTAAAGCTTCAAATGAAAATATTTTAGCTATGGTAAATAATGCAGTGATAAATATAGTTGTGCCGGTAGTTTTAGTATGGCCTTGTTTGTGATCATTTGGGTAAATGCCCCAAAGTGGAATTGCTGGGTCACAGAGGAGCTCTATGTGGAGTCTTTTAAGGAACCTCCATACTACTTTCCAAAGTTGAACAAGTTTACACGCCCACCAACAATGCAGTAGGTTTCCCTTTTGGCCACATCCCCTCCAGCATCTATTGTTATTAGATTTCTTGATTATAGCCATTCTAACTGGAGTGAGGTGGAATCTCAATGTTTTTTTAAAATGAAATTTGCAGCTTCGGTTGTGGGGGGAAGGAACTGTGGAGGTGGAAGGGAAGGGATAGTAGAAGAAAAACAAAGGAGGAGGCAACAATGCTCGATAGGAAATGTACTTATTGCCTTACTCATGTAACTGTAACCCCTCTGTAGAGTATCTTTACAATAAATTATTTTAAGAATGAAAATATTCCTTTATCTCATAAGGTAGAGGTCTGGAACCCATTGACATTGTTTGAGGAAGAAAGAAGAGATATGAGGAAGAATGACAAAGAGGGTCAATTTGCCCAGGGGACATTGTATGCATACATGAAAATCCCATAATAAAATCCTCTCATAACACCAATTATTGCTAATAAAAATAAATTATTAAGTAAATAAAAGTAGCAGATGATTACACAAGGAGAGATGCATCATCCAGAATTTGAATAATTTAAAATACTTGGTAATAAATATTTTGGTGGGTAAATGAAGATGCATCACCAGCATCCATTCAGAAAGTCCTTTGTAGCGATGAGGCTGTCTATGAAGGTGAATTTGATGTAAATTCTCACCAGCAGGACCCCTCGATACCTCTGCTCTCCAAGTCAGCTTTTCCACTCTGGAAATTCATCTAAACAGTAGATTTGCTCGAACACGTGAAAAAAAAAGTGAGTGCTATCTGGAGCCCTGTGCATGTGCACACACGCTCTGTCAGTCAGCCGCCCTGTGTGTGTGTGTGTGTGTGTGTGTGCGCGCGCGCGTGCATGCAGGCCCTGTCAGTGCATGTGCACTCATTCCTGTCAGTGTGTGTGCATACTTGCCCTGTCGGTGTGTGTGCACGCGTGCCCTGTCAGTGCATGCCTGTCAGTGAATGTGTGCACACATGCTCTCTCAGCCACTTCATCTCAGAGCCCTGTGCCTGTGTGCATGCATGCCCTGTCAGTGTGTTGTGCATGCATGCTTGTCAGCTACCTCACCTCAGCGTGGAGCACATGGCGGGGTCGGGGGGAGCTGCAAGAAAGGTACACCCCCCCACAGCCTGTGTTCCTCAATCCCATGTTAAAGAGCACACAGACTTTCTCAACACATGTGTAGAAATAAGCGTGAGCCAGAATGCCTGCTTCTCTCTTCCTGATACGAGCACCAGCAGAGACATCTTAGAACGTGGGTTTGATGGTGAGCTACAATGTCCTCTTAGTAAAAGACACCCCTCTACAATGTGTTTACCACAGTTTTGCTTTATTTGAATGTTGGTGCTTACCTCGCACCTCATGAGACCCCTAAACACCTTGCATGTTGGCCAAGTGGATTATTTTCATATTTTGGCTTCTCTGTTTTAAACAAGCAAAAATCCTTGATTGCTTAGACTTTCACTTTCATATCAGTCTGTATTTTCCGGTCTCTTCAAACTTTACTGAAGGTTTTTAAGATGTCTCCTCATTTAGATATAAACATGAATAAATGAGAAGAAAGAATAGCTCTTTACTATTTTCAGCCAAATCTGTGGCAAAGAAGCAAAACATGTGTGTATGCAACCTGCAAATATCTATCATTCAAAATCCCGGGTCCACTCCCCGGCTTGAGGCACCAGCCCTTCAGAACGCCATAAAAGGGAAGCAGTACAGTTTTGTTTGCTGGCAGTAACTGAAAAGCTAAAATAGAATAGTAATAGAAGCCATATTTGCCAGCTCTAGCTCACAGACTTAGCTGACAGAGTTGTGAAACATCATCCCAGAAGACTGCAAGTTATGTTAAAAATGTTGTTACCACGCCATTAAACTATGCTTTGTTAGAGTCAAAACTATTGTTTAACCAAAAATAGTTTAAAGTAGCAGACAGCAAGTAATACCTTCCTTAGACCTAAAAATAATTTTATAAAATATACAGCTGAATACAGCAACACAGAGCCATTTAAAATTTTGCTTTAGCTTGATGTGTGATAGTCTTTTTTCTCTTATTTGAAAGAATTGGGGATTTTTTTCAGTAACCATCTTCAAATACAGTATTATTAATTAATTGGACGATGAAACTATAAATTCTGAAATCTCAAAGTAAATTTGAATGCAAGAAAGTTAGCAGATGCACATCTATGCAAGACTGGAACCCTGTGCTGACCTCTTGGTCTTCTGAAAAGTAACTCATTGTCTCGGCCTGGAATGCTTAACCCTTTGCTATGTGTGTGTCTGTGCAAATAGAGGCCAGGCCTTCAAGTTCCATGCTCACATGGACTTGTGAACCCATGGGAAACGTGGTATAAATACTGATAATCAACTCTAGCTCTGAAACATTTTTCTTATTGTGAAAATACTGTACAGAGGGGTTACAATTACATGGGCAAGATAATTTTGTTGATGGGGCATTCCATTCACCTTCCAAACAAGAAATCTATACGCACCGTTGTGGGGTTTCAGTGTGACTGGGCGCTTCATAAACTTAATTTTCATTTCTTTCTAATTATAATTTTCAGTCTGTGTTATAGCCACGAGAATATAGCAGCAACATAAATCAATTTATTTCTGTGTTTTAAATAAAAATAAAACTAATCTTTACAGACATCATTATTTTCTGAAATTACATTCTTATTCTGTCTGAACAACAAATGTATCCTAACATTTAAATTTAAATTTAAAGCGTGTAGCTTTTTATTTTCTTTTGGAGAACATTGTTCTCTCTAAGAACAGTATCAGTGTTTGAAGACTGAGATCCCAAATAGCTTCCAGGTAGAGAAGTGTTTTTGTATGACGTCTAAATAACTCATTTTCTGACTTACCTAGATTAACCATTTCCTCTTCTTTTCTCTACTACCCTCAAACACATACTCTGGTGCACCCTTGTCTCCAAATTCAGAGTTGTATGTTTGCAGAGTAGCTCAGAAAATAGACGGGTTTACTCCCAGCTCTTGGGGAAATATGTTGCTTTAGAATCAGAAGAGCAAGACATGGCTGGGCCCTGATAGACAACAACTCTGTCTACCAATTCCACTGCACACCGAGGTATTTCCCCACATATTAACAGATTGCTCCAAAAAACGTTAATGTTTCATGTTCCATGAGGTTTTCCGTGCAACAGCTTTCCTAGCTCCGGGTGTGTATGCGTCTATGCAAGAGCATTATCATCTTTAATTGTCTTTAATTGTCACACACCATTCCCCTCCCCAGCTCCTTCCAAGGCAGGCTGAAGTCGTATACAGAATTACAGTGACTTTCTTGTGTTGTTTGTTTCATTTGCTGGGTTGGTGCTAGACTTCCTTCTGTCAAAGTAGCAGCTTGACATACACACCACAATTTTAAGGGCATCAGCCATCTTACAAGAATCTACTTTAATTGAGCCATATCCTATTATAAGAATTGTTTTTCTAGGGGCTGAAGGCATGGGTCAAGTGGTAGAGCTACAACTGAGTAAGAATGTCTGACAGGTTCCTGCTTTGACTGGGTGTCCTGGTTTTGGCTCATTGCTCCAATAAATTTCTTTCCCCTTTCAAACCAGCCACTCACATGAGGGTGAACCTGAGTTCTGACCAATTAGAACAAAGGGCATCAGCTAGTTAGTAATAAAACCTGGCTTCCTGTCTATCTTCCCAAGTAAGTTCTCTGTTTACTTGGTGTCAATGTCTCTGCAGCCCCCAATCTCCTGAGGCTTTTCTAACACCAGTATACTAGGGCTTGAACTAGTGTTTTGCTCTCACTTAGCTTTTTCCTTTCATATCCAGTGCTTTACCACTTGAGCCATTTCTGTCTTTTTGCTGGTTACTTGGAGATAAAAGTGTTATAGATTTGTTTCCCTTGGCTGCTTTTGAACTTCAGTCCTCTGATCTCAGCCTCCGGAGTAGCTAAGATTATAGTTGTGAGTCATTGCCACTCAGCAGATTGTGTGTGTGTGTGTGTGTGTGTGTGTGTGTGTGTGTGTGTGTGTGTGTGTGTGTGTGTGTGTGTGTGTGTGTGTGTGCATGTGTTGGTCCTGGGGTTTGGGCCTATGCATTGTCCCTGTTCAAGGCTAGTCTTCTACCACTTGAGCCACAGCTCCATGTCTGGCTTTTGGGAATTAATAGGCAATAAGAGTCTCAGGGACTCATCCTGCCTGTCTTTGAACTGTGATCCTGAGGTCTCAGCCTTTGAATAGCTAGGACTACAGATGTGGACTACCAGTGCCTGGCCCAGCAGGGATTAGTAAGCTTATAATTTAGGAAAATGGGGAGTTCCACTGAACTCAAGTTCCCTTGAACCCCTAGGAACAAGCGGTTAATCCTCTGTTTGTTCCAAAGACTGAGCTGTCTATTGTTAACACTAAATGAAGCCAAGCTTGCGGGGATCCAAAGGAAATAGAGATCACAGAAGGCAGGAGATGGGAAAGAGGTATGGAGGGGAAAAAAACCAGAGATGCAACCTGCCGGTAGAGTCCCGTTAGATGGTACTTACCACGTTGAGCATTTTCTCCTAAACAGAGGAAGGGAAGAGGGTCTGGGTGCTTTGATTTTCCCTTCATTCTCTTGTGGAGCTGACCACTCTTCAGGAAGACCCATCTTGGCTTTTGCATGTCTGACTTTGAACCTGACTAAAGTCTTCCCTGTTCTGTTTTCTCCGAAGATAGCAAGTGCTCACTTCCAGCAGATGACAGCCTGCCCCCACCACTCCTGTCCAGCCATCAGCTCCACGCATCTCCCCACTTTCCTCTGCCTTTGTATTCCTGCACGAACGTGCCAGAGCAGGTGACACCTGGGAAGGATGCCGGTGACGCCGGTGACTCCGAGCCGGAGAGGGAGACGGCCCCGCCTCAGCCTGAGCAAATTAACTCTCCCTCTCCCTAATCTACTTTAATTAAAAATTAATGTGTGAGAAGATCTGTGACTCAGCTCCTACAGCCAGCTGAGCATTTGGAGTCCTAATTTAGAGGGCTTAATCAGCTCATTTTGAGGGCTTAATCAGCTCATTTTGAAGGCTTAATCAGCTCATTTTGCACTGCACCATCCCAGGGAGGGATGGTGCTTCCTTTGACCACTCAGCCATGATGGATCTGAGGAGGACCATTGGGAGGACCACAGATGCCAGTGGCTCATCTGTCCTCTGTCTGCCTTGCCATTCCTCAGGAAGATCTGAGAAAACCACGCTCAGCTTTCACTGAATTCTGGTAGCGTATGACCTCGTGCCTATGGACTTGAGTTTTAGAAAAGTCTATCTACTCTGTCTGCAGCTGTTTGTGCAGACGGCAGGCTGCATGCTGCGGTGCCAGCCTGACCATGCCACTGCTGTCTCTTGTGCCCCCGATGCAGCGTCTGCTCTTCCATCACGCCCTGCTGTTCTGTGTCTGCATCATAGCTATCCGTGTCCTTGTCCATGTCAATTGCAGATATCGTTTGCAACAAGACTTAGGAGGAAGGATTCTTTTTTTCTAAATTGTAACAAGAAATTTGGAATAAGTTACTGCTGCTGATTCATGAGTTTAAAATGTTAGGACCTGAGTCTTTCCCTTCATGTTTGTAATCAAATGACACAACTCTCCATCCACTCAGGACAGACCTCTCCATCCACTCAGGACAGACCTCTCCATCCACACAGGACAGGACTGTCCATTCACCACAAGACAGAACTCTCCATCCACTCAGGACAGACCTCTCCATCCATGACTCTCCACCCATTACATCCAAATTTCAGGCAAGAAAGACAGAGGATGGGCCAAGGAAAGTAAGACCAGCTAAATGCTTTTCAAAGGACTTTCCATAGCCCATAGCCCCAGCCATCAAGAAAAGAAGCAGCAGATGTTGCCAAGAGTGCAGAGGAAATGTGGAGAGTTAGTGAGAATGCACACTTGTACAGCCACTGTGGAAATCAGCACGGGGATTCCTCGCAAAACTAAAGAGGGACCAACCCTGCCTACCACTTCTGAGCATCCATGCAAAGTGTGATGCAAATCAATATACAGGAAGGGCACCTGCATCTGTGGAAATCATGGACAAATCAACACACAGGAAGGGCACCTGCATCCATGCAAATTGTGGTACAAATCAACATACAGGAAGGGCACCCACATCCCTGAATGCACTGCAGCTCTGCTTGCAAATTGAAATCAATGGAGATGCTGAGCCACCGATACATGGATAAGGGAACTATGGAATATTACTCAGCTATCAAAACTGAAATTATGTTATTGCAGAAAGAGGATGGTAACCAGAGATAAAGTGAATTAAGCCAAGTTCTAAGAGCCAAATATCATGTGTTCTTGCTCATTTGTGGACTATAGATCTTAAGTAACAAGGACATGAGTGAGAACAAGGGATTGTCCAGGACAGGACCAGCAAGAAGTTGGGGAAAACATATGTACATACATATTTATGTGTATGTGACATCACTCATATATACCTAGGCACACATACATGCACCCAGATGTATGTGTAACATCACTCTTATGTTCCTATATGTGTATATGTAACGTGACTCACATATACACATGCACAATGCATGTAACAGTGCTCATGCATATGTATATACACAGACACATGGACCAGCACTCATGCACACACATACATACACATGTCTATGTACAAGTGTGTAACACCACTCCTAAAGACATCTGTCTATATACATCAATTATATATCCACACATGCACACATATGTGTATAATACCATTCCTGTATACTACATCTGACTATATAATATCAATTATATATACACGCATACACACATGTGTGTAACACCACTCCTATATGCTATATCTGTCTGTATAACATCAATTATATATACACATATGAACCTTTATAAAACACCATTCATACATTAATTTATACTATATACGTTACATGTAAATGTGTCACTCCTGTAGGTACGAACATTCAGATGTGTGCGTGGTTGTAGCATCACCCATGTATCCATATATACTACCTGTGTGTGTATTATCACTCATGCAGCCATATACATACATGTCTGTATGTGACATCACTAATTTATACATCTGTGTGTGATGAGACATCACTTGTGTATACACATTCTTACATGTGTGTAACATCGCTCCTACATACGTACTCTATACATATAGATATAATGTCATTTGTATATGTACTGTATGTGGATATTGCCCAAGCACACTGCACACACATGGAATTACTTCACCGAAACTCTTAAGATTAAAAACATGAGGATAGTATAATAAACATGTGCTAGGCTTAAGAACAACCAAGGTTAAAGTTTAGCTCCATGGCCTAGGGACACATTTTGAATTTTTAAATACCAGATATGAAGTAACTGGTTTTAGGACAGTACCCAGGCTCAGGATCAATTAGAGAAGAGGGGCCATTCTCCCTGAAGACTGGCATGAGTGAGGTTCTCTCAAGCTAAGCAGCGAGCAGAGCATGAGCTATGAGCCCTGGCATTTCAGGTCCTAGAAGAGCACTTGACTCAAGCATTCAGCAATATGAGCAGTGATATTTGCCTTTGATTATCAGGAAGAGCTCATGGGAAGAGTACAGCAGGAATGGCTGTGCTCCCACACGAGGTCTGTGTGTTGGAGCGCTAAATGAGCAGCAGCCTGTGGGGAGGTGCCAACTTTCCGTCTCCTTAGGAGTAGGCCCGGGACTTCCTGTATCAAGATGCCTTTCAAACATAACTATTAGAGCTGATAGCATGTTGCTTCAGATGCATTTCTTCTCCTTTGTAGTATAGTTCAAGAATTTATTGCTTCCTCTTGACGAAGCTAAACTAAAACACGTGCACGTAAATCTGACAAAGATGTGAATCTGGCATAGGAGAAGACAGAATAGAATGACCGTCTCTTCCTGGTTTAGATAATGTTAAATACATCCTAGTACTGTAGGAAAAGTAACAAGTTAATAAGTAATAGTTAAGGATACAGAAAAAGAAATGAAAAGAAACACAAGGCTAAGCTGGCAAATCTACTGAATAGGACCTTTCTCACCCAAGCACTCATTCAACCAGTACCTATGGAATGGGTAGTTGTAAATGATGTTATGCTAACTGATATGAGAATGAAAATTAGATAAGGCCCCAAGAGCCATCACCTTCCTAACATCCGCTAGGAGGTGAGGATCAGGTTCTGTTTTCTTAACTGAATGACTGTACATTCATGCGTCCAGAAAAGGTGCCTTTGAAATGTGCCAGAGTGATGAAAGTGAAAACTGATGTACCATTAAGTCTACATGTTGCATTTGTCAAAAGACTCAGAGAGGGGATTTCTATGGATAAGGAGCCTGAGTGGCCCTGGAGGTGCTGTCTATAGGCTGGAGGAAAGCATAGTCACAGGCATGGAGACAGATGCCCAAGGAGGGAGAGGACCTGGCCTTCCTGCTTCTGCTGTCAGGCCCTAGCCTGCAGGGAGGAGGTCCATCCACACTGAGTCAGTCCACAGGCCCAGCCTTCACTGTTCTGTGAACAGCCTCAGGGCTATCCCCGCTAGTGTGCAGACAATGCAAGCCCTTTGCTCTCTGGGGGGAACAGGTGCCGTTCTGGGGGACAGGACTAAGTCTCCGCTGACAAAGCACAGACAGCCCCATAGCCTGCTGGTGCTCGGTTCACAGACTGCCATAGTCTTGCTTTGCAATGCATCCCAAAGCAGGAGTTTAAGCAGGAAGCAAAAACAATTTTTATTCTAAGGTATCTTTTTCTGTTTACTTTCTTTTGGCTTTTAAAAAAAGTATATGCTAGACAATTTATTAAAATATTGGCACTCTGTACAAAATTTACCAAGGTGTGTCATATCAAAAATCAAGAAGAAGGAGTATTAAAAATTATTTATTCAAGGGCTGGGAAGGTGGCTCAGTGGTAGAGCTCTTGCCTTGCATGCATGAGGCCCTGGGTTGGATTCCTCAGCACCACATAAGCAAAAAGAAAAAAGCCGGAAGTGGTGCTTTGGCTCAAGTGGTAGAGCGCTAGCCTTGAGCTGAAGAGCTAAGGGACAGCGCCCAGGCCCAGAGTTCAGGCCCCATGACCGGACCCCCCCCCCAAAAATTATTTATTCAGTAAATAACTTCTTAATACAGTACAGGCTGTAAATCTTTTCAAACACATACCTGGGTGCACTCTTTTCTGTTTAGCTTAAAAATTTGTTCCATATTATCTTTGTCAGATTTTTTTTTTTTTTTTTTTTTTGCTGGTCGTGGGGCCTGAACTCTGGGACTGGGCGCTGTCCCTCAGCTCTTCAGCTCAAGGCTAGTGCTCTACCACTTGAGCCACAGAGCTACTTCTGGCTTTTTTTTTTCTGCTTATGTGGTGCTGAGGAATCGAACCCAGGGCCTCATGCATGCAAGGCAAGCACTCTACCACTGAGCCACCTTCCAAGCCCACTCAGATAATATTTTATGTACACTGTAGGATGACCATGCTTCATTAAAATTCAATACATTTTATCCAGGCTCTTTTTTTTGACATTTTTGGAATTTTCAATTGAAATTTCTACTTCTAAATTGTATTGCCCAGTGGTAATTGTGGTATTTATAACATGGTTTTCCTCAGCTGCCCGGGTCATGAGGTCACCTCCATGACCCCTGGAGTGTACAAGCTCCTCGTGGAACCACCTGTAACCACACATCTCCTCCCAGTTTAGATATGAACTAAATAGCCAAGGCCTCAGAGGCAGTATGTAGGTAATGGTAACCCTTCCATACATCACCTTGACGATAAACTTAAATTTAAAAAAAGAACTCAGAAGCAATTTATTCCAAACCCCATTCTACAGATGTACAGTCAAGATAGTTATGAGATTTATTTTCCTCATTTGAGAAGTTTAAGCCTCAACATGGGTTGCAATATTAACAAACACATAAGTATTCTTCACTAATTTGAACATTTTGAAAAAATTGTTGGGTTCTCTCTTCCTTAGCACATGGACATCAATGTGTGTGTGTGTGTGTGTGTGTGTGTGTGTGTGTGTGTGTGTGTGTGTTCTGTTTATCTGCTTACCACAATGTTCCTCCAAAACGTTATGGAAGACATCTCCAGAGGAAAAGATGCCCTGTAACTCTTAATGCATCAAGTAGAAATCACAGAAAGTTACACCCTAGTCAGTTGACTGTAATCAGAGGGTCAAAGTTCAAAGCCAGCCAAGCAGAAAGTCCACGAGATTCTGTTTGGACTGGAGGCATGGCTCAAATGGTAGAACTCCAGGCATGAATAAGCTAGCTAAGTGCAAGCAACAGGTGCTGGCATGAACGCAGAATCATGACCAGCTGTTGCTTACCCTGCATGATGTCGCTCCAGGAAAACAGCGACTTGAAGTTGTCATGATTACAGGTGCATTTCTGTACAGTTTTCTGTGATATTTCTGGGAGTATTTTGTACTCTAGGAGCTGTCCAAGTTGGTCTGCATAGTTATGATGTGGGTTCTAGCTCTGCCACGCCAGGGTTGTTTCGGGTAACATTCCTCTCCCTGGAAGAGAGCTGCTGGGCTCAGGCCTCCTTGTTTCCTTTCTGCCCCACCATCGTCAGTGTTCCTCCTCACAGCACTCTCCTCAAACAGAGAGCTCTGCCCCACACCATGCCCAGGCTCTAGTCACGTGCAACACTCCCATCCTGCACCCTGGCACCTGGTGTGGGGCTCCCCAAGACTCCTGGGGAGCTCCAAGGAATGGTTGGATGGGGAACCGAGAAACAAAAGATTTCATGGTTAGACCCCATCACTCCAGTATGGAGTAGAACTAGGTTAGGACTCAGGGATTGGAGTCAGAGCCAGCCCCTTGTCTGCCTTTGTGTGGAAGAAAAACAACAGCAAGAGGCCTCAAGCATCCATCTTTCACTATTAACTCTTTTATTTTTTAGTTTTTGGTCAGTCGTGGAGCCTGAACTCTGGGCCTGAGCACTGTCTTTCAGCTCTGCAGCTCAAGGCTAGTGCTCTACCACTTGAGCCACAGCGCCACTTCTGGTTTTTTCTGCTTATGTGGAACTGAGGGCCTCATGCATGCAAGGCAACCACTCTACCACTGAGCCACCATCCCAACCCTCACTATTAACTCTTAACATCAAATACCCTGCTTTGTTCTATTTTTTGTGTTGTTGGCAAACATAAGTTCCAGGCATGAGCTTCCTTGTGCTCACATATGCAATGTGTGTCACTAACCTCAGGTGTGTGGTGAGTGGAATGTTAAGGCAGTCCCTCTCAATTTCTGGGTGCTGTGAACACACATTTTCTGTTATTCACCCAAACACTACCCAACAAACTGCTTAACGGAGTTTTTGCAAAAGTTTCATGACATAAGCCTACTGACCTTGACATGGGAAGGATATGACCTGAACACACAGCCTAAATCCAGGTCTAGAAGTCAACAACAAGAGTCCCAGAGACTCAGCACAGAATCTCATTCAGGACTGGACGCACAAGGTTGTGAGAAGGAAACCTCAAGAGCCTGTTAAAAGCAAGCAGAAAAATCACTCCTCAAACCCAGAAAACTGTCTACAGCCTGGGTGAGCCCAGAGGTGTTAAATAGGGCTTCAAGATGGTGGGGGGCGGGGGGAGGAGGGGAAGGGATGGGAAGGGGAAACAAAGGAGGAGGCTACAATGTTTGATACGAAATGTACTCATTATCTTACCCATGTAATTGTAACCCTTCTGTACAGTATTTTCACAATTATATATATATATATATATATATATATATATATGTATCCCAATAAAACTTGGAGTCTGCATTTCTGAAATTAATCCATTAAAGTCATAAGCAAATGACTAAAGACCAAGTCCTTAGAACATGTTAAGTCAAGTCAGCATTAACTTCTCCCTTTGAGTCACTGCCATTTTAAGTAATTTAAATGAGTCATTCTCAGTTTTTGTCCATGTTTCTGTGTAATCCACATTGCATGGTACTTAGTCCTCCAAAGGAGCTCTTCCTTCCAAGCCTGTTCCAATAGCTCACCACTGCACCAGGTCCTCCTGTGTACTTCAAGGAGTAGTTTTCAACAGAATGGTAAGACTGAAGTTATTTTTCATTTTCATTTTTCAAATGGCAGTATAAAAGTGCTTGCAATGCGGTCTTCTGAACTTTATTTGGAATTTGTTTCCCAAACTGACAAGAAACTGGTCAGATTCTAAGTATTTGTTCTGTTGCTTCTGACACAAATTCCTTTGTGAACTCTGATCTCTTGATTTTCCCCAGTAAAAATTTCCCTAAATATTTCTTTTTACACTCCTCCCTGAAACTGTCACTAGCTCAACTGATTTCCTGAGCATTACAGATCCTCCTTGCAAGAACTTTTTCAGATCCTTCTCTTTTTAGAAGTTTCCCAGGCTTCTGTAGGAATGAAATATTGATGCATGTAACTCAACTGTTTCAGGGGAGCCACTGAGTCTTAATTACTGACATCACATAATTACTGATTTTCAAGCCTGCTGTTGGGAAGCTGTGGCCCATTCTGGTTTGGGGCAAATCTTTTTTTTTTTTTTTTTTTTTTTTTTTTTTTTTTGGTCATTTGTGGGGCCTGAACTCTGGGCCTGGGTGCTGTCCCTCAGCTCTTCAGCTCAAAGTTAGCGCCCTACCACTTGAGCCACAGCGCCACTTCTGGTTTTTCTGGTTATGTGGTGCTGAGGAATCAAACCCAGGAACTCATGTATGCAAGGCAAGCACTCTACCACTGAGCCACCTTCCCAGCCTGGGGCAAATCTTTAGAGTGTGAATAACAGCAGCTAATAGTAGTTGAAATTGCTTTGAACATAGTGCAATCAACATACTTTCATATATTTGGCTTGTTGCTGAAACATTTAAAACAGTGGTTCCAAATTTGTGAGTCATAGTTTTTCACAAAAGTTCTGTAAGAATATCTGCTACATTGAAATGAAAACAAGGCTGTTGTAAATTAGGATTTACCTACATATCTGGGATTGAACCCAGAACTTTCCACTGTCAAGGGCTCTTTGGCCGACCTGCAACCTAGTCCACAAATAAAATGTTTGCTGCTGAATTCAAAATCAGTTTGCATTATGCACTTTTTAGCTTGTAATGATTGGAAAGGCACTTCTATAGAGTTCTTAGATAATATTGCTTAATCCCATGGTTAATGAATTGATGATGAATTGGTACATGCATAAATACACAAATCTTAAAGGGTGAACATCAAAATTGAATGCAATAATGTGCAGCAATAAAATGGGTACTGTATTTAGTTTTTTTGTTTTCCAGAAAAAAAAATCTATTATGTCCTAACATCCATGAAACTGCAAACCGCCTGTCTAGCTTGAAATGCAAAATGAGGGACGCTTTCCTTAGATGTGCCGAGGACTTGGGCTGTGACGTTTTTGAGGCTCTTCAGTCATTTGAGACATGAAGGGTTTCAGTTGGCGTCTTTAAGTGCTGTGCAACTGTTGGCAGTCGGCTTTGTGGCAGGACAAAGCCCTGGATGTCTGACAGCAACCAAGCACCTGACCCCTCCCTCCGAGGACCGTTTCCTGGGTCTGCCCCGGTCTGAAACCTGCTCGTTGTGGAAGAAGATGGAGTGGATGGAGTGCTGGGAAAGGGCACTCCCTTCTGCTTTTCCCAGAGAGGAAGAAGGCTGGGAGGAGCCCGAGCTGCACGGGAGGAGCACAGGTTTGGAAGTGAGCCCAGGCCCATGCCCCAGATCCTAGACCCCAGACCCCAGACCCCAAACCCAACCCAGACCCAGACCCAGACCCCAGACCTCAGACCCCAGACCCAGACCCCAGACCCAGATCCCAGACCCTAAACCCCAGACCCAAACCCCAGACCTCAGACCCCAGACCCAGACCCAGACCCCAGACCCAGATCCCAGACCCCAGACCCCAGACCTAGACCCAGACCTAGACCCCAGACCTCAGACCCCAGACCCAGACTCAGACCCAGATCCCAGACCCTAAACCCCAGACCCAGACCCAGATCCCAGACCCTGATCCCAGACCCCAGACCCCAGACCCAGACCCCAGACCCAGACCCAGATCCCAGACCCTAGACCCCAGACCCAGACCCCAGACCCAAACCCCAGACCCAGACCCAGACCCAGGCCCAGACCCAGACCCCAGATCCCAGACCCAGATCCCAGACCCAAACCCCAGACCCAGACCCAGGCCCAGGCCCAGACCCAGACCCCGGCCCAGGCCCAGACCCAGACCCCAGATCCCAGACCCAGACCCCAGACCCAGGCCCAGGCCCAGACCCAGACCCAGGCCCCAGAACCAGACCCCAGACCCCAAACCCCAGACCCAGACCCAGACCCCAGATCCCAGACCCAGACTCCAGACCCAGGTCCCAGACTCTAGACCCAGACCCAGACCCCAGACCCCATCCCCATCCCCAGACCCGGACTCCAGGCCCGCACCCCACACCCCAGGCCCCACACACCACGCAGAATCGTCCACGCACAGAACCTGAGGCACCGATGCCAGTGATGCTTGCAAGCTGTCTCCCTAAAGACTTCAAGCCAACTGTCCCGGCCACTCAGGAAACTGGTCTGAGGGTCACTGGTGTTGAAGCAACCAGGAAGAGCAGATCCCAAGTAAGCAGCAATGAAGCCGGACGGGGAGGCATGGTTCAAGGAGTAGAGTGGCAGCTATGGGCAAGAAGCTCTGAGCTCAATCCTGGTATTGGCATGCAACACACAGGCACGTGCACACGCGTGTGCACACACCCACACACGCATGTGCTCACAGAGTGGAAATCAAATTTGTCATTGATAATGTTTTGGTAATTTTGTTGTGTTATTTTTGCTGTGGTTTTTCTTTGGGGGCTGCTTTTCTTAGTTTGATGTTTTTTCTTCCTGTCAGTTCACTTTAAATCAGAGTGTAAGTGAAATAGAATACAGATCTCTAATCAATTCCTCACTGATTGCCCCATTTGGATGCACAGTTAAGTAAAAAGCAGGGTGTACGACCAGAGGGCAGCCATTTGGATCAAGTGTTCCTTTGCAGCCATTCGGATTGACTGTCCTGTGCTCCTTTGCAGCCATCTGCCCACTGTCCTTTCAGTGCATTGCCAGATCTGCACCTGTTTTTTTTTTTTTTTTTTTTTTTTTTTTTTTAACGCTCTTGGCTGAAGTTGTGAGAGATTTGGATAAGTAACAGTTTCAGTTTTGAGTATGTTATCTACAGCTACCAGGCATGAGAAAGAAAGACTTGTAGGAGGAAAAAAAACATTACCCCAATTCCAGGAATGCACCCATTTGCTCAAGATATGTCCCCTACCCTCTTTCCCCAAGATGCCTAGAGTCAGATTAGCAGAGTTTTCTGCTCCTGTATATTGGTTCTGCATGCAGCAGTGTTTCCTGGTTTTCTGTACTTAGCAGATAGGCCACATTTCCCTATGTAAGTAAATGAGCACTATTTGACTTCAATAACTGAACTTGCCACACATTCATCAGTGCACACATTTTAGCCTGCATGCATGACTCCAAGAGTGAGCTTTGTGCATAGTCTTCAGTTCTCTGCAGAACTTAATGCATGAGTGTTTCACACTTCCTCTTTTGGTGGGCCATCCTTTCTCAGAGGAAAAAATAAATACAAATTAGATGAATGTGAGTGCAAGGCAGAGCAGAGGGAGCAGCACACTGCCCGGAGGAGCTGCTCGCATCTCTCCCCAGCAGTCGACTCACACACACAGGTAGGTCAAAAGTGTCCTTGGCTAACTTTTATTTTTTGGATTGCTACTTATACTAACAATTTAGCTGTCATTGCTCTAACAAAGTATACTATAAAAACCTGATACAACTCTTAAACAAGGAGTAAAACTTGATGGGCAACAAAGTTTAATAAGATTGCAATTTTGAACTTCACATGCAAGGTCGTTAAAAATTGGCATTTGACGTTCTCAGTGATCTACAAATTATTTTACCTGCAAAATAAAACACTCTTCTGTATGTAAAATTTTGCACACCACCTAGTGCTGAAGAAACGTTTAGATTCGCAGAGCTTTTTCTCTCATCTACTTCCAGTTTGCTCCAAACATTTGTAAATTTTCTCACATTCATTCGGCCTATTACCTGAGCAGTTTGTAGAACAATAATTCTCTCATTTATCGACTCTAAAATATTACTTAAAATGTATCATTTTGGTATTATTTGTTATATCACCACATTATGACATTTAAATTTTTAAAAAGTGAGTTGTAGTTTAGTTAGCATGATTTTAGAATCTAAATAAGTAACTTTAGAAAATAGTTATTTTGCTAGTAGGATGACTTTGTACTTACAGTACTTAATGCAATAAGAACTAGATAAAATATAGTTTGAAATGAAACTGGGAAGTGAAACTAGGCTAAAACTGATCTCATTAGTAAAATGGTAAATTAATCTAGATACCAAAAAACGCTCTTCACTTTGTTCCAATTCAGAATAATGCCCACACATATTAATTAGACTTAAGTATATTGTACTCAAAGTATAACCATTTTTAAATTTAAAATTTAAAACATGTTAGTTTATACCTTGGCAAGAACATTTCACAGGATGTGCTTCTGCTTTAATAAGAAAGCAGCAGTTTAAAGAACTCTGTGTGTGTGTGTGTGTGTGTGTGTGTGTGTGTGTGTGTGTGTGTGTGTGTGTGTGTGTTCATGGTTGCACTAAGCACTAACTATGCCCTGAGCACTGTGGCTTCAACACAGCAGAGAGCACAGATTCCACGTGGCTGGGGGAGACTTGTTGAACTAAATATTCCAGCCACATATTTGGATGTTCACTTGATTTGGCTTGCTTTTTAAAATTTTAAATATGCTCATGGCTTTTGGTCAGAAAAGCCCTCATTAGCTGATCAACAAATGGATTATTTTTTATACACACACAGTGCAGTGGCATACTGTCCTATCACTTTACTGGAAACTTCTTATTTGTTAAAATGCTTCTTGTGATCTATGCTATTTCACAATTTTGTGAGAAGATAATTACTTGTGATTATAAGAATAAGGAAAGCTGTAGCATTAGAAATGGACTGTTGGTACAAGCTTGAAATTTTTAACAAAATTATGATTTGAATATTAAGTTGATAATGTAAGAAATATATTAAAATTATGCAATTTCATCTTTATGCATAGCAAAGATGGTACTTATATTAAAACTTGGTTATGCTAATTTAACAGTACTACTTTCAAGTGTTCTCTGCTTTATTTTTTAACAATGTATTTTGAAATGTCAAAATTTTAGGTGTAAGGAATTTGGTATCATAGCACCATCAAGTGTGTACTGAGTATGATAGTAGACAAAATGGCAGCAGAGGGCCGAGGGCCTCTGTAGCCCAAGGAAACTGCACCCCAAACTTTCCCAAAGATGGGGCGCCCAGCAGGGCAGAGGAAGCTGCTGGCTTGTTGGCAAGGTGGATGTGGTGCTGTTGAGAATTACTGAAGTCTGAATACGTACCCAGGTTCTGGGTTATGGAAAGTGAATTCAGAATTCATTCTTCCTCCAATGATATTCACAAAAGAAGAGCCAAGGTGTACTTCCTGGCTGAGCTCCTGGGAGGCTTGTGGAATGGACTTTCTTTTCCTTGTCAGCTTTGCCTTTTCCATCTCAAAACTGCCATCCTACAAAAGCACCGACAGCCTGTCCTCACCCCAAAACGCTTAAAAGAAATCAGAGATTATATTTTAAATTATTTCAGGGAAAGCGATTTTGATTTTTGAACTACGTGTATGTGTGTTTCATTAGATTATATCATGTGATACATTTACCTACGGTTATTGTATACAATAAAACTTCAAACTACATTGCTGTATAGACCTACTGTATAGAAACTAGTCCCTGCCTTCTGACTGGGGGGCTGGGGTCTGGGAGGCCCAGCTGGGGAGCCACTGGCTGTAAACTCCAGCGCTGGTGCTGCTGGCCTTGGGCTGGGCAGGCGGCTCTTCTGCTCACCGGGCAGACTCCCTGCATCCGGCCGCAGAGCCTGGCTTGCTGGTCCAAATCTCTAGCCTGTTGTGCCCACTGGCTGAATATATCATTTTCCAAATGATTTCATCTGGGAACAATACTGTTTTGTTTTGCTTTTCACATACGTGACTGGACTTTTAAAAGAACACTGGAACATTTGGGTTTTCTGATTTTGTTTGTTTTGGTTTTTGTGAAGCAGGGGTCTTGGCTCTTTTGTTTTTCCACCTTCCATCTTTGTTCCCAGAATTTTCAAGAAAATGAAGAATGTGAGTTGCCTGGGGAACTCTGATTTGGGTGCCACATTCTGAACTCAAAACAAGAAGTCTTCTAAATGTAGATAACTTGGGTTTTTCAGCTCTTTAAAAGGAAATTTTTGTCCTCCAATATCTGTGCCCTTTTGCTCACTTTTTTTTTAATGAATGTGACTTAACAATAAGTGCCACATGTAGAATGTTGGTATTTATTATATTAAAAATGTGTGCCAAATAAGTAAGAATATTATCATGGCAGCAAAAGTGCTCTGGAAGACAGAATTCATATTATTCCCAGGTACTAGTCGGTGTTTTCACTTAAAAAGCTGATGGAATGCAATCCAATTTCAAAGTTTTGTTTGCTGATTGTTCATCTTCATGTGGTTTGTCGTTTAAGGGTTATAGTATTTCTGACACTTGTACACTAGCATTAATGTTTTCTAGTATTTGATATGCAGCAACATTGGGTAGCTCTGTGGCTTTTGTTTTTCATCCTTGTGTACAAGTCTTCAAAATACGTGTTAGCTTTTCACTTATTTTCTGTTACTTTTAATGATTTTTATATTTTTAAACCTAAATTTGAGTGGAAATAGTACTGTAAGCCTTAAATAATATTGCAGTGGTAGAAAGCAGATAGGGGCTCCAAGTACGATGACAATTCTCCATTTGAAAGCTTCCTTCGGGTTTCACATTTATGATGGTGTCATCTAGCACAGCCTCTCCGTTAGAACACAGTTTCGTCGTGTTATTAAAGTGTTGCACAAAGAGGTTATGACGCCATAAGCCAGGTAATGAGTGCCCTTCTTTTGGGACAGAGTGGACTCCCCCTCCGCTGTCCCCAGCTGCCCCCCTGCACACGAGTGGCATCCTTGAGCCATCTTTGCTCTGGCGTCGCCTTTCCACATTTGGCCAGCCTTTCCCTTCCTCCTGAGAGCAAACACAGCTTCCCCAGTTACAGCTACTGGAAAGGACGTGGGAAGATGTGGGTGCAGGGATGTTCTAGAACTGTACATAAAAGGCTGATACTGTTTCCCAGTCTGTACAGACTATTCCATTTCATGGCTGGTCATGGTTAATCTTGCTCGTCAGCCTGAGTTAAGAAGGGCTGCAGAGATCTGCCAAGCACACTGGTTTTGTCTGCGATGGTTCCCAGAGATGATTAGACCGGGGAACTCAGCCCTAATTAATGGAGTTCTCCCAGGGATTTGTGACATTTGTGGTGGCATTGTTGGGGGAAGCGTAGGATAGGATATGGGCCTGGAGGAAGAGCGAGTCCACTGGGATTGTGTGCAAGGTTTCATCTTGTCTCACTTCTTTCTGCGCCCTTTCCTCTCATCCTGGTTGCTGTGGTGGGAGGCCCTGACCCAAATCTTCCCACGTCCTTTCCAGTGGCCATAGCTATAGATGTGTGCTAGTGTCTGCCGTGGGAAGAGAAAGGGGTCAGGCACCAAAGGCTCCTGTTCAGGTTCCGTGCCAGCCCTGCTGACAGGGGATTTGAACCGTCTTCTCAGTGGTCTGGCCCAGGACCTTACATAGCAACCCCCCTGCCCCTCGGCGCTTTCTACGGCTTCAGTACTCACACCACACACTGACCCACGTACTGATGGACTCAGATACAAAGCGAGCTCGAAAATGTAACGCACCCACCCCAAGTGCAACCCCACTTCCTGCCTCTTCTGCCCTGTCAGCAGCCTCGAGGCCGCACCCAGCTGCTCCACCCAAGCATTTCCTCCCAGTCTTAGCCTGTCACCTTCTTTCAGCAGGGTGGTGTGCTCTGTGCTCTGCATCCCAAACACACACAGGCCAGGGCAGTGTGGGCACCACGGTCACATCCTGAGCAGGGTCCTGCACACCGTCATCTTGGCTCTTGTGGCACCCTTGCTGTTCTTGTCAAGACAACAAAAGAAAGCATGAGACCTCTTTTCTGCAGTTTATTTGACTCCCTGCTGGAGTCTCCACTGAGGGAAATCCCTCTGCCACGTGGCAGCAGGGTGGTCTTTCCTTGGGCTCCCTCCCAGCCCAATCCAGCTCCGCTCCTTGTGTTGTTCACAGACTCTCCCAAGCTCATTCTGACCCAGGGCCTTTGCACATGCTCACTCCTTTCTTTTCATGGCATGCTCTTCCCACATTGCAAGAATAGGGTCCTTCCTTTCTGGAGGTGTCTGTCAATGCCGGGCTGCAGGCCTGGCTCCCTGTCCAGCTGGCTCTCCAATTGTATCACTCCTCACCCTGTGGTCATTTTACCTCATTGTAGTATTTATGTGTAACACAACCTAAAATTGTGATCTGTGTTTCTTCATTCACGTACGTGTTCTACCAGCTAGACTGGGAGTCCCAGAATGGCAGAGCCTCATCCGTGCTGTTCCATCCCCCTCAGCACCCAGTGCATGGAGCACTCAACCGGGTGCACTCAGTGAGTGAGTGCTGGTTAGGGCGAAGCTATTCCAAGTTTCAGATGCAAATAAAATGGCAGAATAAGAATCACGATGTGCAGGAGGGTCTGGAGGAGATCCCGGCGAGGGCACTCAGCCCAGCTGCCACGCGGCTGTGGGGTGGTAAAGTCTCTGCTCCCTTGGAGTCAGAGGAAGTGAAAACACAATGTAGTCCCTGAGGGCGGCCAGCAGACCGGGGACTTCTCCCTTCCTGTGCTGGCTGTCCCCGCAGAGCTGAAAACTGACTAGCCCGCCACAGCCCACCACCAGCTTCTAGGGGCCAACACCCGGCTCTGACTTGCTTGTCCTGCTGCTTTGTCCTGGCGCTCTCTGCAGCTTCACATCACCAAATCCATGTGCCCCCATCTCTGATGTGAGGGACCTTTTTGTCCTCCAGTGCTTGGGAGGCTGTCCTCCTGCAGGCCTTCCTGTACCAGCCTCCCGGGCCAGCCTCCGCCTTCACAGTGCCAGGCTCACTGGTCTAGTGGAAGAAGTACTGGAAGAGGTGAACTTGCAGCTGTAGCCTGACAAACTTCATGAGTCAGGAGGGAGATTTGGACAAGTGCAAACAGGAGGGCTGGGGGTCGAGCCAGGGCCACTCCTGGGACAGGCGGTGGCCAGGGTCAGCTGCTGGCACGTTCCGGGTGGTGGAGAAAAGCAATTTTAATATGACATATGTTGGCCATGGAGCTGTTTTCTACTGTACTTGACTTGGTGGTCTTCTTCTTCGTTAGCAAGTGGGTTCTGTGAAGATCGGGGTTCGTGGGAGAAGCTTCTGTGTCATCCTGAAATACATTCATTCGTGTGCTCAGGGACTGAACACTTAGCACCAGGCACTGAGGCAGTGAGGAAGCAGACCAGCTTTCCCTGGACGGGCATTGTGTCTGGGGGATCAGGAAGCAAATCTTACAAGGACTTTCAGAAGGCAACCATGACAGAGGCAAAGGTAGAGAACCAGAGGACAAGCATTCCGGCCAGGTGACCTCCCAAGGTAGCCTGTCAGCAGGCTGCTGCTGCTAAGTCCTGGGAAATGCGGGTGAGGGTGGAGGATGAGACTCGAGATTCGGGAAGATTGGCCAGTGGCAGGGGGGTAGGGGAAGGGGAGGGAAGACAGGGGAAGGTGGGGGGGGCAGGGAAGGAGCTGAGCACATCTCAGACCAGAGCAGAGTCTAGACATGGGTATGGCTCAGAATCTGGGAAAGGAAGATCCAGGTCACAGACTGGAGACCACTCTGTGGGGCTGTCCACTTGTCTCTCTTGCCGGTGTGGCAAGAGGCTGGGGCATGACCTGGAGGGGCCTTCCTACAGGAGCAGTGGCACATGACCGAGGGTGAGGGGCACAAGGATCCTGCCCGATAGCTGACCCCACGCCACCTGCTAGTCACTTCTGGTCACACAGGTCATGGTCACATGCAGCATGTGGCACTTGTGTGCTGTGGTCATGTGCCACGTGTGGCACCATGTCCCCTTGGTTGCGTGTTGCATGTGGCACCTGCATGCCCATGCTCATGTGTTGTACGTGGCCACTGCCTGCCTGTGGTCATGTGTTTCTCGTGGAATCCATGTGCCATGGTCACATGTTGCATGTGGTACCCATGTGCCATGGCCACGTGATGCACGTGGCACCCACATGCCCATGTTTGCATGTTGCGTGTGGCACCCACGTGCCACGGTCACATGTTGTGCGTGGCACCGCCTGCCCATGGTCACGTGTTACGTGTGGAACCTGCATGCCTATGGTCACGTGTTGCGCATGGCACCCCTGAACCCATGGTCAGGAGCCCACAGTGGACAGGGTTCTCCTTTCAGTCGCCTGGAGATTTACCACAACCCAAACAGTCTTGCTTCCATCAGCTTCTTCCTTCCTGGGGAGCAAAACACCACCCCTGCTCCCTGGTGTGTTCAGATTCCTTCCCTGAGCTGGATAGTAACTCGGGACTAACCCAGCAAAGCCATGTCTTCCTTGGCCTGCCTGCGGTGCTTGTCGTTTAGCGACTGACGGTGTAGACCACTAGACCTGGAAGAGGTCTGGTGAGGAACACAGACATTGAGGGCCTCCCTGGGGAGCGGGGGAGGCCGTGTCCTGGCTCGGACATAAACAGTCTTTCAGAGAGGTTCAACTCAGTGAGGAGAGCGGCCAAGGCGCCAAGTTTTTTGTGCCACTAATGTTTTCCTCACTGAGTGGCAGAGCCTGAGGCAAGCAGGGGAGGGTTTTCTAGAGCTCGGGTGGCTGATGCTGCAGGAGGAGGCTGTGTTGCTATGTGGCGCGGGCCTGGGGTGGGATGGGAGCCATGGCCCGGGCTCTCCTGCCAGTCTGGGATGAGAACACCAGCACCCACAGCACTGCCCTGAAAAGAACCAATAAACTCCTACTACAGGCACTTGATACATTATTTCAAACAAGCATACGTTTTTACACCTAGGAATAGAAAAAAGTTAATGAAAACTTTACCTACCAGAAAAACAACTTGTAAAGTGGCTTTCACTGTGACAAATCAAAGGATGAGACAGCTGGGTGCTAGTGACAACTATAATCCATGCTACTCAGGAGGCTGAGATCTGAGGATCATGGTTTGAAGTCAGCCCGGGCAGGAAAGGCAGTGAGACTCTTTATTTCCAATTAACCACCAAAATGTCAGAAGTGGAGCTGTGGCTCAGGTAGTAGTCTTGGGGACAAAGGCTCAGGTACAGCGCCCAGGCCCCAAGTTCAAGGCCCATGACAAGTATTAACTCAAAAGCTTGCACATTATATTCCTTGAAAATATCCGAGAAAAACTGGCTTTGTGTGCAGATGCAATGGCCTTAAAAAATTAAACACAAAAGGGAAAGAAGCCCTGGCAAAGGACAGGACCATGGCCATGGCGAGTCTCAGCTTTCTCGAACTGCCCTCCGAGTCACGGCCTCCCACACTAGTAATACAATTGTTCTTGCAGATGGAGAGCCGTTCCGGTAGATATATAGCCTAAGTTCTGATTCTCACAAGGCACTTGGACTCAGTGAGCAAAAGGAAGATGAGGAAGAAATGATGCTAATCATGAAGCTGTTGGGTTTGCTCTCACCACTTTCACTGGTTGTTATTCTATATTTAGAACTTCCCTGTGCTTGCTGGACTGCCTACGGCAAGAGGCTCTGTTCTGCTCTTGCTTAGCGAACGCCCTCGGACCCCAGCTGGGGCTAGGTGAGGCCAGAGAACTTGCAGCATGAGGAAGAAAGGCCCCATGGTCAAGCTCCGACTGCAGGAGCCCTGGCATGTGCACGCTGCCGCCTCTGTTCTGAAAAGCTTGAACCAGGCAAAGAAAGGGGCACAGGGCCTGGGAACATGATTAGTCCTGGGAGGGCCAGATGGAGCCAGACTAGTTCACAGTTACTTAACCTGGGGTGGATAGGAGTGGGCTGGTCAGGTCCATGGTGTAACCCAGGGAGGGTCCTGTCCTGGGGGCAAATTCAGAGACTTCTATATTGGGACTACAACATAAATGTCAATTGAAACTGAAATGAGGTGGAACCTGTTCATTTATTTCTGTTTATTATGAAACCATATTACTCTGCTGACTGGATTATTATACACTGTAAACCTTGCAAGAGCTTGTGTGCCACCTTTCATTTGGAGACATGGGAAGAAAGCGGTCTGGGACCGGCTGTGTTCTCAGAGGCTCTGATTCATTCTTAGAGACCGAACCAATTCACAGATCCCCCAGCAAGAGATAAGGCTTACGCCTTCAGCCCACAGCCACCTAAGCACTTTAGACTGGGTGGTGTTATCACGTGTAATCTAGACTGTTTGTCTCATTTGTTTTTTAGCTCACGGGCCACTAATGCTTACCTAGTATAAAGTCAAACATCTGGGTTGCCAAGAAGCAACCAGAGGCTTCAAAATACATTTCTGTTCCACCCACTTAGCTCTCCACAACCTAGCTCTCTCCTTTCTAGAAGGCCACAATCACCCATTTGCCAAACCAAACTACATTTGAGAGAGCGTTTCTCACAAATATTGTTCTCACTACTTCTATTGAGCCACATAAACTATGTGTGCCAAAGGCAGAAGCAGAGCAGGTCAGCCTAGTTCTGAGTAATTTTTCCAAACTTCAGCTCAGCAATGCAAGCGATATTAGCTGCACCTTAGAATAACACAAAAGGCTGAAGGACCCCGGGACTGAGGTCACTCTCCAGACTGACTTAATCGGTCTCTGAAGTGTTATCAAAGTTGAGCTTTAGCCTTCTTTTTCCTTCTTGAGCTTTTGAAGCTGTGTGAAAGAGTCTCTAATGTTTTCTCTAATGTGTGAGAGTCTCTAATGTTTTCCTCACTTCGGAAGGGAGGGGGAAAGTAGGGGGAAAATTAGGTGTCAGGAGAGTGAGGTAGAGTAATCCTAGCTCTGTCAATTAGCAGTTCATTAGCATTAACAAGCTCCCCTTTGTCAAAGCAAACAGCTTTGAGTGCTTAAGCCCATTCTCTCCACAGTGTGAATGACTTTAATCAGATCATCTCCTACCACCTAGTTGAGAATTGAATTGTGGGTGAGGGTCTTGAGAGGCCAAGAGAAAAGATGCAGTGCCCCCGAAGATCTACTGAGGGGGTCCAGGAAGCCCCAAATTGCACCCAGGGCTCAGGAAGTAGACTTGCCCACTCAGTCTGCTGACCTTGACTCACAGCCTGGTGAAATGTCTACTGAGCCTCTTCCTCCCCTGGCGCTGGGCACGGGGGCATCAATCTAAGCACCCTTCTGGACCTGTCCCTGGTTTTCTTTTTGTCACGAGTCCCTGTTAACACACATCAAGTAATTCTGTGCCCGCCAGGGGCAGGAGCTCCAAGAGGAGCCTGCCCCCCCCAGCCCTGCCGGCCCTCTGCTAGCCCTCCGTGAGCCCACAGGCCTTGGTGAACTCTTAGCTGAACTCTCTTCCTTTTGCCACGTTCTGTTCCAACTCCAATTCAGATGGGGCCACCCTGAGGAAGATGTCTGCAGCTCAGTGCCAGGCCCAGGTCTGAGCATAAATACTGGTTACATGCCTCAAGAAGCCATAGCCAGCATGCTGATGTTAGTTATTAAATTATTCTACGATTGTACCACTTGTTTCCTAACTGACAAACAAGGCACAGAGGGAGGAGAAAAAAATGCATATGTGAAGGTGTCCTTATTTAAAAGCCTCCCTAGCACATTTCTTGAGGCATGGATCAAAGGCATTTCAGGAAATTCAGAAGTAAGAAAGAATAAAGGGATGAAATAAAAGATAGGAGAGAGAACACATACAACAGAATAGAAAGAAAGGGAGTGGGGTTTTACAAAAGCTCAGAGAAAAGAACGAAGTGTAGAGTGAGACAGCAAGTTTTGAGGTGATGAAGGAGGGTGCTTCTATTTCTTTTTCCTTTCTGTTGTGCAGCTGGAGGTGAGAACTCAAGCTCAGTATTCTGCCACTCGAGCCACACATCCCTTTTTACTTTAGCTGAGTTTTTTTTTAAGTTCCTACATTTTTTGCCGGAGTGGAATGTCATCTTCCTGCTAATTTCTTTTGTGTGGCTGGGGCAATAGTGAGTGCCACGGCCACACATCGACAGTGTACCCTATGTGCAGTTGCTCCTAGCTTTTCTTGGTGAGTTGTGATCTGGTTAACTTTTCTCTATGTTGGTACCAAATCTCCCTCATCTCCATCTCCACCTCCTGATTAGCTGGAATTACACACTTGAACCATGGCACCCAAATAATATCTGCATTTTTTTTAAATAGTTTCCTTTAGGAGCATTAATAAGGAATTTCTACCAGGAATAACATTAATATTTAGAGATATTTGGATTTTAGTCCATGAAGCAGTTGCATTATAAAATTTCTAGTAAAAGATCTTTTTTTTTTTTTTTTTTTTTTTTTTGTCAGTCCTGGGCTTGAACTCAGGGCTTGGGCGCTGTCTCTGAGCTCTTTAGCTCAAGGGTAGCACTCTACCATTTGAGCCACAGTTCAAATGGTTTTCTGGTGGTTAATTAGAGATAGGAGTCTCATGGATTTTCCTACCCAAGTTAGTTTGAACTGTAATCCTCGGATCTCAGCCTCCTGAGTAGCTGGGATTACAGGTGTGAGCCGCCAGTGCCCGGCTAGTAGCTGTTTTTGAAAGATTATAAAAGAATTCTAGACCAAGTTACAACATACAATTTTATAGCATGGAAAGTATTTCACAACATTACTTGTAATTATATATTATATGCAAAAATAGAGATTATGTCTACTTTGACCCTGCCTATAATGTTCCATATTTATTTTTGTATATGCTTCATTTACTGAAAGATCTGTTAGATGGTTGCTTTTCCCTAATGACAGTCTGAGGTTAAGGTTGAGCTAAAGGTCTGCTGCAGTGCTAGAAGTTCACAGAAGACATGTTTACATTTTAGAAATAATACCTAGACAGATTAGATGAATGCATGGTCTTGGGGCAGAGGCTATGGGACCCAGTGGGGCAGGAGGATGGATTTTGTTCATGGTGAGACTTTGATCAAGGGTCAGCTCTACCTCTGTCACCTCTGGCGGAGAATGCAGATTTTAGTGAGTGGCACGGAGGATGCCATCTGTTCCACGGAATGCCCTAATGGATTAATTCAAAAGAACAGAAGTCAAGTTGCATGTGTGGATATGACAATTATGTTTTAAGAGGCACTGGAAAAGTCTAGAATAAAATGAATTATTATGCTATTTCTTGTACTCAGATGATTATAAAAATCACTGCTGCTACCAAAGCACCTCATCTTTGGGAGCAATTTGGATTTTCTGTTTTATGTTGAGCCTGAACCAAGATGCCAGAAACACACAGAGCAATTGCTGGGCAGACTGTCCTGTGTAGGAAGACTGTAAGTGTGTGCAGCAAGTCCCTTCCAGCCATGGGCCTCCCCTTCCCCTGGACTTGGCCAGTCTATCAGTCTGCCCTTACTCTCTGTGTGGGCCCCTGTGGTATTTGTTCTGAGATTACAGAGCAGCCTCTGCACAGAGGTAAGAAGGAGTCCAGTCCTGTTCATAGGAGCTCTCCTCTTCATTTGTCCCGCATCTAAGCTTCAGTGCTTCCTGCTGAAGGCCAGTGCCGTGACCGTGGCCTTGTGTGGGGTTGGCAGTGTGTCGGTCTCGGCTCACTCACTCACCTGTGGCTGACTCACAGCCACTTACGGTGAACTTGGCCCGGGCTCTGGTTGGCCCTGGCTCTGGGCTGCAGCTCCCTTGATCCCTTCCTCAGGAATTCCTCATGGTCCATCATTGCCTATTCTGCTTAACACTCAGCTTCTGACCTGCTCAACCTGTTTCTTCACTTCAAAGTGCTCACCTCCATTTGGAATCTAGTGCGTATCTTCCCTTTTAATTTGCTATTGACTTGATTGCTTGACTTCCCCAAGGAGAATTTAAAACTTGAGGGAGCTGATTAGTCTACATTCAGTTTTAATAATCACCGGACCAGAATGGTGTTTTTCTTGTGGGAAGAAGAAAGGAAGAAGGGGAAGTTGGGAAGGAGGAAAAAGAAAGAAAGAACCGTGCTTGTAGGAGTCTAAACAGCTCCCCCTGACACTAAACTTAGGGCACCATTAGGCTTGTATCAGTTTATTCTAGTCTCACTGTATTCAAAAGACAATGAAAAAACATGGCATGAAGAGCAGAAGACGTGGATGGCAGCCCTATCTGCCTCGTGCCAAGCCTCTCACACAGTGCTCTGCTCTGATGTGATGAGGAAAAGCGCCAGATGCTCTCCAAGTTACTGATCGTTGCTACTCCCAGTGTTTGCAAACTTTCAACAGGGAAATGTGTGTGCTCAACAATCGGCAGATACTCAACTAGTGAAGCTTAGGTAAAGTAGCTTAAGAAATACATACTGAGTCTAGCAATTTAAGCATTTTAAATTTTTATAAACATTGCAAAGATAAAGTTTGGATTTTATACAAAATTTCACATTTACATGTTTATATACAATGATGTAGTATATGGAAGCTGGCTTTATTCACAGACTTAGTGTCTATGGCTTTGACCACAGGTTACAAATTAATCATTTTGTTAGAAGGAATTTCAAAACCCAAGCCTGTAAACTCCTGTGCATGCAGTCACAAAGCCCAGCTGTGATGGAGATGCTCTCCTGTGTTGTCTTCAGTGTGTTTAAGTCACTGCAGGCCTGCTCCATGTTTCCTGTCTTTGACGGAAGGAAATCTGACCCCCAAAAGCAGAATGCCCCCAAAGCAAGGTGAAAGTGAATGTGCCTAATTCTGACAGAAAAGAGGCCGGGCCTCAGGGAAGCTAGGCAGTGTTTGGGAAAGACAAATCAGCACCTGTAGTTCTGTGCTGAGCTGCACACACCCTGACCCTGCGCGATTTCCTCAGCAGTGAGCTCCCATTGTACATATTACATTCAACGCACTGGACATGTAATATGCTGTAATACATGCTCTTTGTTATTTAAATCATGGGCCTTGCACAGCTTCTGGCAATCCTCAAAGATAAGCTACGTGTACACAATTCTACCAACAGTAGCTGAACAAGTTTAAATGCAGGCAATACAAGAGAATCACCTCCTTCCCGCATCCTTGTGTAAAATACAGTGTAGATACATGAAAGGGATTCTTCACACAGCAATGTCTGCAATGTTCCATTGCCTTCTAGAAGCTCCATCGGTGAGCCACCTATATTTAAGTATGATAGGAATCAAGGGGCCTGAGCCCGGGTCCTGGCTCCCACACAATCTCGCAGTTGGGCTTTTAATCCTAGTCTAATAAAAATAGCATTCCTAATCAGTGACTCCAGATATTTTCTTATTTCCATCAGAGGTGAGGTATCTAATATCCTGAGACATTTTCACTTAGTTGGTTTTGAAGGAGGAGGCAGAGAAGCCAAGCTATCTCTGGAAGGCAGCAAGAGCTTGCTGAGCTCTGAGTGTGGTTTGTAGGGGAGAAAAGATACAAGTCACACACACACACACACACACACACACACACACACACACACACACACACACACACACACTCCTTAAAGACTTCCTCTGGACTGAAGAAGATCAATGCTACTCTTTTCTTACCTGTATTATTGGTAAACAGAGTTGATACTATCTCTAAAAAAATACTCTTTAACTGTATTTCTATTGGGATTCATTGGTACAATTAAGACTTGAATGGACAGAATTATTTCAGGAGCCTGTGGAGAACTCTCTTCCCTTTATCTGAAAATTTAGTTTTATTTCATCTGGGATTGTTTTCTCTTATTTCCCTTTCCACCCACAAAGAACACTCGTTCTGTGCTTGTAGACCATAGCTATAGAGTGTGTCCTAGCTGTGAGGATGCGATGGTATTCTAAATGGGGAACCAATACATACTATGAGTATAGTGATTTTTTTTTGTAATTTCCACAATTTGAAATGTGGTAGTGGGAAGCTGGCAATCTGACTTAATTATTTTTAACGGATGACCTGTATTTATGACAGTACATGGCACTTTTAAGTGTTAGTATTCATGCTATAGTATTTCCAACGATAATAAATTGGGTTTTATCAATGGCCATGAAACCATGATTTATCCTCAACTTATTTTGGTTCATTTTAAAGTTCTGGGTTGACCATAGTTTAGGAATTGTTTTAGCCATGCTGCTACTCTTTACTGTAGAAGGTACCATTGCTTCTTTGCAGTTATTTGCTAGAATGTTTGTTCTTTTAATACTTAAGCATCTTTCTGTATTTGAACGTGCATTTGTGTGTTCTGTTGAGTGCAGCAGAGACTTCATCTGCTGTGATTTCTCTTTAGTAGACAAGGTTTCCATTCTGTTCCAGATACAGGCTCAACGTCCTGTTTGTTTTCACTCTGTTGTAGTACATTTTCTAAGTCACATGCAGAGGAACTAACTTGGAAGGAAGTCTACTCAAGAATGGGCCCTGGGAAGTTCACTGGGCATTGTGAGGAGAGGCAGTGCCTGGTGGCCAGCCTGGACACCAAGCCACCTGCTAGCCAGCGCCAAGGCACCTAAGACAGAGTCCCGGCCCTGTGGTGGGAATCAGGCATTGCTGGGTGGATGGGAAGTGAGCTGGAGAACCAAAAGGCTGCTCAGGGACTCGGTGTCTGCCAGGCCCTGCCCTTCCTCATGCCCCTCTGAGTCACTTTCCAGTGTGACACACCCACTCACCAACACCCATGTCCCGCCAGGGAGGGGGCACCACCGGCCCCTTCACCTCCCGGCCATGCCATGGGCAGGGCTTGGTTTCATCCTAAGGTTGAAGTTCTTGCAGTTTATCCTTTCCAGAGTCAGGAGGAGACACTGGGATAGGAAAGCGCTACTTTGGTTTGGCCTCCTCTCCAGCCACTCCCTTCCTTCCCTCCCTTCCCTTCTCCCAGATGTGCAGCCCTGCGGGCACCCTGCTCCCAAGACTCAAATCCCTCATGGCCTCCATGGGCACCATGGGCCGTTCCGACCCCCAGGGGGCATCCTCAGGACCCCCCTCCCTTTGCAGGCCCGAGGCTTCTCCTGCCTCACAGACATTCCCCCCTCTCTGATATCCGCCCCCTCCCCCTTCTCTGACTTCTGGCATGGTGGCAATTCAACACCAACGCTGGGTGAGAAGTGGGGGAAGTCTCCCAGCTGGCGAACATACAGAAGTCCCCGTCCTCAGGAAGTGGCCCTGTCCTGCGTGTCTGTCTGTGCCGGGACTTAGGAACTTTTAATGGGAACCCTGGGAAACCGCACGTGGCCCTGGGAAGGAACAGCACCAGCAAGAGCCAAGTGTTTGGTGGATGTGGACAGGCGGGGTCCAGTTCTGAGTGTGTGGTGGATGTGGACAGGCGGGGTCCAGTGTGTCTGGTGGATGTGGACAGGCGGGGTCCAGTCCTGAGTGTGTGGTGGATGTGGACAGGCGGGGTCCAGTGTGTCTGGTGGATGTGGACAGGTGGGGTCCAGTCCTGAGTGTGTGGTGGATGTGGACAGGTGGGGGTCCAGTCCCGGTGTGTGATGGGTGTGGACAGGCAGAGTCCAGTCCTGAATGTGTAGTGGATGTGGACAGGCGGAGTCCAGTTCCGGTGTTGGTGGATGTGGACGGGCGGGGTTGACTGGGGAGGACCAGGCAGGCAGCACCATCCAGGGTGCTTCTGGATCCAGATCCCCCACCCTCGGCCCGTGGGTCGGGTCTGAGGCCTGGAAATGGCCCTCTGAGCCGGCGCCGACCTTAGGTTCAAAGCCAACGCTGCTCTTTGGCCTCCAGCCTGGTAACTGCGCGCGTCCTGTCTTTCGCCAGTTGGGTCCCGGACCCCGCGGGTCCCGTGCTTCGCCGGTTCAGTCCCGGACTCTGCACGTCCGGTGCTTCGCAGGTTGGGTCCTAGGAGCTGCTTTACTTTAGAACTCGGCCTGCCGCGCAGGCCGTGAACAGCTCCGTGGTCCGGAGCCCCTGGGCCGCACTGCGGGGCGAACCACCCGCGCATCGCGCATCGGGGCCCGCAGTTCCCTAAGGCGGGGGCCCGGTGGGGAGCGCGGGGACTCCGGGGCTCGCCTGAAGCGCCGGTCCCGGGCGGTGGGCACCGGGGTGGGGGGACACCGACTGCGTCCCCACGTCGTGGGCCCAAGAGACACGCGCGAGGCCCCGGGCGGCGCACGGGAGACCCACGGCCGCGCTGCCCCGCCATCCGCACTCACGGCCGAGGCCCGGCGGCGGGCGCGGGCGGCAGCGCGGGGCGCGCGGCTGGCGCACGCGGCTGGCGGCGGCGCGGGGCGCGCGGGGCTGCGGGGAGCACGCGGGTGGAGCACACGGGCTGCCGGCCGCCGCGCCCGCTCGGGCCCGCGCGGCTTCCTGGGGGAGGGGCCGCGCCGCCGCGGCGGAAACCCGGGCCGGCGATAAGAGGCGCGCGGCGGCCGGCGGCCTCCACTGCAGCGGCTCGGGCGGCGCCGCCCCGCGACCCGCCGCGCTCCGTCGTCCGCCTCAGGCCCCTCGCACCCATGGCCGCCGCGGCGCTCCGTGACCCCGGCCGGTGGCCGGCCGCCTCCGAGGGACGCGCGCGGGGTGAGTCCGCGCCCGCGACTCATTGTTCTGGCGGCAGAAGGGACAGAGGCCCGGGAGGCCGCGAGGCGGGCCCCGCCCCGCCGGCCCCGTCGTGCGCGCGGCGTCCCGAGCCCCGCGGACCTTATCGGCGCCTCCCGCGCGCGGCCCGGCCGTCCCGGGGCCGGGAGGGGAAGGCGGGTGCGGGTGCGTGGCCGCGGCCCCGCGCCCCCCGCCGCTCCTGCTCCCCGGCGGCGCCCGCCTCCTCCGGCCGGGCGCGCGCGCGGCTCGCCCGCCCCAGCCCGGGCCCGCGGCGTGGGCGGGCGCCCTCCCGGATCTCAGACCCACGCCTGCGGGTTCCTGGGCGGAAGACGCCCTGCGCGGGGGACTGCGGGCCCGCGCCCGCCGCCTCGCAGCCCCTCCTCCTCCCCCTCAGTCCCTCCTCTCCTTCCTCCCCCCTCCTCCTCCACCCCATCCCTCCTTCTTTTCCTCCCCTCCCGCCCCCCTCACTCCCCCCCCCCCCCCCGCGTCCTCGCGAACAGAGGGAAGTAAGACCCGCGCTGTGTGGAGCCGGCGCCTCTGTGGGGACGGGCAGGGCGGACCGCGCTCTGGCCGGGTTGGGTTTTGGACCGAAGCTGGGCAGAGCTGTGCCGCGCCGCTCCGGCCTCTTTACCCGGCCTTTTTTGCGGGCCAGAGGCGGGGGTGTTGCGTGAGGGTGCGGGGACCCGACTCCCCACATCGGGAGGGACAGAGCCAGGGGCTGCGCCTGGGGGCGCGGGCCGTGCGGGCGGAGTCCAGCCGGGCTCATGGGGCCTCCACGGGCAGCGTGAGCCCAGGGCGCCCGGCCCTGCTCCCCGCCCCGCTCCCGCCCCGCGTCCCGGAGTTGGGGCGTCACGGGTCACCCGGCAGCTTGGAGCCGGGCTCAGGGCCGGCCCGCCCCTCGGGGCCTCGGGGCTTGGCGGTCCTGCACGGGGCGACGCTGGCCCTGGGCGGCCGGGTCGGTCCTCACAGCCCGGCTGTCTCTCGGCCACGGCGAGGCCGCACGGCCCCTGCACTTTGCGCAGGCTGTGCATGCATGTGTATGCTCGTGTGTACGTGTGCGCGCGCACGTGTGTGTGCACGTATGTGTGCACTGTCACTGTATAGTCGGGCTGTCCTGGACGTGATTGTTTTCCTAGTCCCGCTGCCCCTGGCGGAGATCCGCTCTCCCCGCCGCGCGCCCCTGGGGACGGGCCGGGCCTGCGCCAGAACCCCTCTGTCCATCCGCGCAATTACCTTGTGCGGTCCGCGGTCAACCTGGGTGGCGCGCTCCCCAGGCTGGGGCCAGGTGGGGCTGGGATGGGGCGTGGGGGGAGTAGGGGCCGGGGGACTGGTCTGGGGGACCTGGGCTTGACCTTCCCTCAGCCCAGCGCCGGGCCTCCCCTCTGCCGCTCCAGCCCAAAGACCCACCCAGCACAGGACGCCCTCAAGAGAAGCCTGAGTTCTCCCAGAGCAGGAGAGACTGAGTTCCTCCTGGGGGAGAGAAATGAGAACATTCTAGTGAGGAGGAAGAGGGGGAGGAGGAGGAGGAGAGGGGGGAAGGAGGGGAGGATACTTAATTATAGATAAGAATTCCTTTCCTCCTTGTAAGCAAAATAAAGACCTGCCCCTGTTGATGCATCTGTTCGTGGACACAAAGCAGCCATCTGTGCCCAAGCAGAAGACAGTCCAGGGGGTTTGCATAGGGCGTTGAAGATTGGGGGCGCAGGGGTTCCCAGAGGAGAGGAGAGGAGGCAGGTGGCAGGGCCACCTCTGTGGAAAACCCCAAGGCTGGCAGGGGAGTCCTTCCGGTCCACACCATCCTACATGCCCTCCATTGAACCAGCAGGGGCGCATCCTGCCCGCATCTAGGATGCCCCTGGGCACCCTTGGGGTCTTTGAGAATATTTCTATGTTCACTGTATTCAAGGGGTGATGTTCTGGATGTTGGTTCTGGTAGAATGATGGCTAGAGTACTTAGCGTAACAACTGAGGCATAATCATATTTATACTGGACAGTGTGGAGTTGGAAAGAAGGAAATACTCTTCTGGAAGAACTTTAAAGCTAGAGTTTGCTGGTTCAAGTGCACTAATAATGGCTTGCTTGTAACAAGATAAACATTTTATTGTACATAGAACTACCTCATCCTTTTCATTCGTTGTAACTGCAGTTTGAAGAAAAATATTTTTATTTCTCTAGAACTACTATTTAGGGATTTAATGGCGAGGTAATGATAACAGAGCGAGGCTTATGATCGCGAGTGAGTCTTCACCCCTCTCAGGGCCCAGCATAGTGAACGGGGGTTTGCTGCTGGGGACACGTTAGAGACATTGTTCTTACCTCAGTCCTCACTAAAACTTACAGTGGAGTTTTCAGTACATGGCCATTATCTTCAAATGCTTAATATACATTTTTCCTTGCTAGGAGTTCCTTTCTTTCTTTCTTCCTTCCTTCCTTCCTTTCTTCCTTCCTTCCTTCCTTTCTTTCTTTCTTTCTTTCTTTCTTTCTTTCTTTCTTTCTTTCTTTCTTTCTTTCTTTCTTTCTTTCTTTCTTCCTTTCTTCCTTTCTTTCTTTCTTTGTCTGTCATGGGGCCTGAACTCTGGGCCTGGGCACTGTCCCTCAGCTCTTCAGCTCAAGGCTAGTGCTCTACCACGTGAGCCACAGTGCCATTTCCGGCTTTTTCTCCTTATGTGGTGCTGAGGAATTGAACCCACAGCTTCATGCATGCAAGGCAAGCGCTCTACCACTGAGCCACCTTCCCAGCCCGAGTTCCCCTTTCTTAGACAATAGAAGCACCAAAAATGTCAAGCTCCCGGCCCAATGTTCATGAAAGATTCACAACCATGAAAGATTACGCTGCGGGAACAGGGCATTATCTGACTGGCCGGGAAGTTAAAAAGACAGACTTTTCTGTGGTGACATTATGGGATGTGAGAAATTTGAACACATTCCTGAGAAAGCATCTGACCAGTACACAAAGCACAATGGCGGAGATCCTGGAAACATTCTTGTTGGATATTTTCATAACTGCGGCGCATTCTGCCTTGCCCAGTGAGTGGAGCCAAGGAGCTGTGGTCACTTTTCTAACCATATAAAGTATGCCTACTGTGGTTTTCCCGAAGGATAGGAGGGTTGCAGGGGTGGGCCTCCCTTGGCAGGGCGGCCAGGGTTTGGTGGCCTAGCTTCTCCATCCTGGGCGCTGTGGGCCAGCGTTCCCTTTGTGTGAGCCGGTGTGTGGGGGAAGAGGGCAGGGAAGAATGGTCATCTCCCATGTTCCTGCTGGGTTGTGTAGCACGTTCACCAAGGTTAGAAGCAGAGTGTATAAGAAGAGCCACTGACACAGGGCAGGAGATGTCTGTGGTCATGTCTTCATTTTAAAATTTGAGGTAGGCAAATCGGTTTTTCCAGTGTTTTCATATTATGGAAATGTATATTTGTATAAGCACAACTGTATATTTGGAAAAAACACCATTTGAAGAGTAGTAGTACATAAAGCAACAAATCCAATTAATCTCTTCTTGGAGAGGATCTTGTCAAAGGTCTGCATGGAATTCCTGAAAATAAGGACTCCTCGAAAGATAGTGTTTCAGGCACAACCACAGCACTATCCACTGCTTTTAACATCTTATGCTGAAGTTTCTGGGGTTCCCCTTTGAAAAAACAGTATGGGATATATTATCTCAACGTTAGATGAAGCCATACTGGATAGACTGAGAATTACCTCACCACCGAGATCAGCTACTTCAAACAGTGAAAATACTGTGTCTAAAACTGTGTTATAGAGAAGTGTATCTGCTCCCAGAGAAACACTGTTATCTGCTTGGCCAGTGTTGGAAGGGACAGAAAGTATTTTGTAGATAGGCAGGGGGTGAAGGCTGGGAGATGAATGTCCAGAGTACCACACTGCCGTGTGGCTGTGTGTGAGTGAATGCATATGTAAAGATTATAGCAGCTTGAGAAAGGATCTCAACTGTCTATTTTTTAAATTTTTTTTTCAGGTTTGTAGGCTAGTAACTAAAATGAACTGTTTTAAAGAGCCACAGAGTCTGGGATTAGGGGATGGAGTTAATCCTGTGAAGTAAAGTTACAGGGCTGGTTTAAGCTTCTACGTCACCTTGTAAAGTTGTAAATATGTACTATGACAAATACCGAGTTAGGCACATGGAATCTTCCTGATTTAATCAGCATCCAGGGAAGTGGAAATAAAAGTTTTGAAAAGAACTGTAAAATAGAAAGTGGCCTTCCTTTTCTTTCTTTTCTTTTCTTTCTTTTCTTTCTTTCTTTCTTTCTTTCTTTCTTTCTTTCTTTCTTTCTTTCTTTCTTTCTTTCTTCCCTCCCTCCCTCCCTCCCTCCCTTCCTCCCTCCCTCCCTTCCGCCTTCCTTCCTTCCTTTTTCTTTCTTCTTTCCTTCCTCCACCCTCTTTCCCTCTCTCCCTCTCTCCCTCTCTCCCTCTCTTCCTCTCTTCCTCTCTCCCTCTCTCCCTTCCTCTTTTGCCTATCTTAGGGCTTGAAATCAGGGCCTGGGCACTGTCCCTAAGATGCTTTTGCTCAGGTTAGCACTCTACCACTTGAGCCACAGCACCTCTTCCAGCTTTTCTGAGTATTTTATTAGAGATAAGAGTCTCATGGACTTTCCTGCCCTGGTTGGCTTCAAATCACGTTCCTTGGGTCTCAGCCTCCTGAGCAGCTAGGATTATAGGCTGAGCCACCCGCACCTGGCGTTTCTTAAGTAATGGCTAGGTAAAGTGGAATAGAGGTAGGAAAGGTGTATCAGTGTAGCCCTGAACCCCATCCATGATATAAAGGGAACAGTTCTAAATATTATTAAGTGAAAACAGCTTTCATTACATTATTACATTCATTGGTTGATAATGCCATATTTATATTTAACAGAAACACACGATGTTTATGTATTCTAGTTTATTTGTTTAGTCTTTAATTTTGGTGCTGGTATTGAGGCTTGGATTCAGAAGTTTGGATTCAGGGCCTTGGGCTTTCTCACAGCTTTTCTGTTTATGGCTGGTGCTCTATCACTTGAGCCACAGCTCCACTTGCAGCTTTTTGCTGGTTAATTAGTCTCAGCCTTCTGAGGAGCTGGGATTACAAGCATGAGCCACTGGCACTCAGCTAGTATTCGCTTGAGTGTTTGTTTTGAGACAAGGTCTTGCTGTGTACCCCTGGCTGGCCTTAAATGTGAAAGCCTCCTTCCTGAGAGTGTTCTGATTACAGGTGTGTGCCTCCACACCCAGATTTTCTTAGATATCTTTTGCCTAATGACCAACATTAGAATATTGATAGATTTCATCACTGGCATTAGTGAGTACCATATTGAAGGTCACAAATCTATCAGTAAACCAAAGTGGAGAATTTGCCCAATGGAAAGCTTGATTGAAAGTCAGCTGATGGTTATGGTTAAGCTACAGTGGTAGTCTCATGCCCCTAATACTAAAGTTTGGCATGGAGCTGGTGATTCTAGCGACAAGGATACGGAGGTGGTTCATCCCATCCTGTATCCGTCTCAGTGACACTTGGTGCTGGCTGTGCACAGGTGGCTTACACTCTCCTTGCAGAGACAAAGCAGGAAGGTCCCAGTGGGGTGACAGTGGATGCAGCAGGAAAGCCATGGGGAAAGTTGGTGGGAAAAGCTCTGAGCTGTGAGCAGGACTTAGGATTCCTGCCTGAGGAGTTTTTCCCTGCCCAAGTTCCATTGATGTTGGTATATGCAACTTGGATTGCAGCAAGTTACACCTGGGCCTATAGACACTGTATCTAAGTATGTTATAACTATTATTTTTGCCAGTCCTGGGGCTTAAACTCAGGGCCTAAGCACTGAGCACCATCCCTGAGCTGCTTCTTGTTCAAGACTAGCACTCTACCACTTGAGCCACAGCACCACTTCACTTCCAGCGTTTTCTGTGTATGTGGTGCTGAGGAATAGAACCCAGGGCTTCATGCATGCTAGGCAAGCACTCTACCACTGAGCCACCTTCCCAGCCCCTAAGTATGTTTTGACCTCAGTATTTATCACAGGGTCTCCTTGGGGCAGTTGCATTTTGAAAAGCAGAGTCTTTTAAATATAATAGCTGATGTCAATTCTATCATTATTTGTAATTTCTATTATAATGTAAATATTGTATTTCTTGACAGGAGCTATAGATTTTAGGGATTAAAATAAACACTTATTCTTTTACACCTGTGAAATATAAACTTGTAAATAATAATTATTAAATTAGAAGAAAATGCCACTTGTTCTTTATAACATTTCATTTAATATTTTTCTATAGTTATTATGTCAGCCTCCTGACCTTTGCCTTAAAGGTCAAATTGATACTTTTTTGGTCCTGTGATGGTTTAGGAGGTTTGATATTTCCTTTTATCTAAGGTCTAGGTTTCTAATTCAGGTTTTGTCTTATTTCCAATGGCATATAACGAATAGAGAATAGGAGCTACAATAGTAATCCTATTTGATAATATTTGTCAGCACTTTTTATGTATCAGGCTAGAGTTTGTGACGCACTGCAGCTATTCCTTGGAAGAGTCAGGCTTCACACAGCAGGGAAACTGAGGCACAGGTAAATCAAGTTATTGCACAAGGTTACTAGTAAGTAGTACCACAAGGAATTGAACCATGGTATTCCAGGTTTAGAATTCTACAAAGAGTTAAAAGAAAATAAGATTAGGAAATGGTTGGGTGTTGATAGGAAATCACTGAGAAGTCTGGCTTTCTCAGAATTTCCAGGGCTGGGAAGCTTTGCTGCTGAGGACAGTGATTGGTGTGTCTTGTTGGCTGGTTGTGGGGCCATGGGCTGGGTGATGTCACTCTGGCTATGAAATGTGGCAGGGTACAACAACACAGGAGGAAAGGAGGAATCGGAGCCTGGGAAGATGATCCTCCCATTGATGTGTGAGAAGCAGAGGCAGTGGAGGCTGGGAAGGAGCACAGTGCCATCGGGCGCCCTGACCTTCAACAAGAGAAGCCTGAGGATGCTGATGCAGTGGTCCGGAGGAGGCCTGGCGGGGTGCCAGCAGAGGTCCTCAGGACTGCGGACCATTGTTCAGAGGAGGCAATGTACTCTAAAAATACCTTATGTAAAGTTATTGTCTCTGATCATCATATTGATACTTTAAGGTCTGCTAGAGAATTACATTACCCAATTTTTTTTTAAAGTACTGGGTCTGCACTCAGGGCTTCTTGTCTACTAGGCAGGTACTCTCACTTGAGCCACACATCCAGCTGAAATATTAAAATGGAAGGAAGAGAAAAACATGAAAGAGGGTGATTGTCAGGGACTTTAATTCAATTAGAAGACACATGTTAACTTTTTAAAACATTTTATTGCTGTGCCAATATAGTGTATGATGCGATACAATTCACTACATTACAGATCCCCAGTTGGTAACTTAGCCTGATGTTACTTTTGGGGGAAATTCTGAGATTCACCAAGGACGCTGTTATTCACTGGACAGCGTTTGGGTTAGCAAGGTATAGCTGCTTTGTATGGAAGGCCATGCAAAATGTGTGTATTCCTGTGGAAGTCCATGTGGGATGTGTGTGATCCTGTGGAAGTCTGTGTGGGATGTGTGTGATCCTGTGGAAGTCCGTGCAGGATGTGTGTGTACCTGGGGAAGTCCGTGCGGTATGTGTGTGCACATATGGAAGTCTGTGCAGCATGTGTGTGATCCTGTGGAAGACCGTGTAGCATGTCTGGGAACCTGTCCCCCATGGCAGACAAAAGTGTGCCTGAGTTGTTGATGTGCACTTCTCAGACTTCGTCACTTTAGGCAAGGAATCCTGTATCCCTTGTTCTCTCTCCTGGAAGTGTGTTCAGCCACTCATAAACAAGCCTGTGATTGTACATGGGAGGAACGGATTCCTTCCTTGCCTGAGACCCTGGTCGTCTGATGTAGATGAGTGTTATTTGGGAGTTTGTGGCATGGTTTAGTCTTACCTAACTTTCTTATATACTTTTTTTTTTTTTTTGGTCCAGGCATGGGGCCTGAACTCTGGGCCTGGACGCTGTCCCTCAGCTCTTCAGCTCAAGGCTAGCGTTCTACTTCTTGAGCCACAGTGCCACTTCCGGCTTTTTTCTTTTTGCTTATGTGGTGCTGAGGAATCGAACCCAGGGCCTCATGCATGCAAGGCAAGTGCTGTACCACTGAGCCACCTTCCCAGCCCCTTGTATACTTTTTTTTTTTTTTAACAAATAAATGTGTTTATAGGATTTAAACAAAAAATTCTGGTACAGTGATAGATTATGTTGTATTTAGTATAGTGAAATTTCCATGAAATCAAGACAGTTTTTAAGGAGATACTATTCATAAATATTTTCCACTTACAAATTATATTCTTTATATTTCTTACAGTGACATGGAAGTTGTACTTTCTATAGATTTTTGTCTAGCATACTTGTGGAAAGCTAGAGAAGAATATTACACTATTTTGTTTTTGTGCATAAGTGTTGTATGAAGCAAAAGCAACATTTAATATATGCCTTTTCTATTAGATTTATTTTTCTTTGCTGGCTTTGCTTTGTGCTATTTAATGGAAATCTGTCTTGGATTATTAGAAAAAAAATTTATTTTAGGCAACTAACATTGGCCAGTGTTGAAATTTGTCAGACATCTCTGTTAACTCCATCATGGGGCAAATTTTAACTGGACAAATTGACTCCAAGTTATTTGAATTTCCATGCTCTGCCATCCAGGGAAACAGCACTGAGGGCGTTGTGGCACCCAGGCCGTCGATCTTGAATATCTTGTCTTGAAGGCTTAAGAGTGAATGTGAGCTACCGAAAACACAAGAAAGTCTCTGGTCCAGGTGTAGTCTTGGCAAGGCTTTGTTTGACTTTTACAAAAACTAGTAAGTTGAAAACTATAGAACAATGGTGTAAATTTTGAAAAATACATGCTCAGATGGAGGTCTGGGTAAGGGTTTCTGGAATCCACATTTGCTGAACATTCAGGTAAACTGCTGTCTCAGAGAAATGAAGCTTTAAAGGGGAGGTTTTACAACTGATTTTGTATGGGGAGCACTTAGTTTCAAAGACTATGATGTCTGCTTGCCAGTCAGGGTTAGATTTGCTCAGCACAGAGATTACTCTATCATGTTAACAGTAACATCATGGAAGACTCAACCCAGACTTTGTGTTCTGCTACACAAGCAGTTAACTATGTATTTTGGGCACCTATTAGAGTGGAAAGACTGCAGGCGTGCAGGGGAGGAGGGTCTAGAGGGGAATGAGGTCGTTCTCTGCTTCCTTGGACGTTCGACTGAGCTGGGGGAAAGACATAGCACGTGAACATGGCAGAGTGCTGTCGCAGGGCACCGGAGGTGGAAGAGGACTTAGAAGAGGAGGAGGAGGAAGAGGAGGAAGAGGAGGAAGGCTTTGTGAGGAGGAGGAAGGAAGGAAGGAAGGCTTTGTGAGGAGGAGGAAGGAAGGAAGGCTTTTTGGCCCTGAGTGGCAGAGCAGATGGTGGACTGGATGTGGCCTGGATTCTTATGAACAGTTTTGTTCAGTGAAGTGATGGACAGGGAAGGAGGTGCCATATTCGGACATCCCTGTGTGAGCTTTTGCTGCCTTACCTTCTTTTCAGAAAAAGTCTGGGTGAGGACAAACAGCCTTGTCAAGGTGATAAATAGGGATAGACTAATGAGCCAAAACCATTGTGTTGACATGGTGAGGACACTGGAGTTCAGGAAGGTTGGCCATCTCACCCACATTCACATAGCTAATCAGAAGCCAACGAAAGTATACTCTCACTCTAAAATTGGTCCCCCCTGCCACCCCTCCTCCCCTGTGAATCTGCTGGAGATGAACAGGACCCGAATGTGATACAGAACAACTTGCATAAGTCAAGAAGATAGAAATCAAATTTAAAAGTGTGTTGCACAAAGTTTTCTCATTTGTCCTTGATATCCGATCACATATGGTATGTATTTTGACCAGTGCTTGTACTCCTGGTTTTTCGGATTTGTTAAAACTAAAACAAACGAGTCCTTCCTTCTGTTGTCAGCAGAGAGCAGTAAGGCTTTGCACTGCGCCGAGGCCTTGTAGGTTTTGCTCCCTGGGGCAGTGGGTAGATCAGAGTCAGCTTTGTGGAGTTCAAGGACAAGGTGTAGGTAGGTCTCTCTCCTCATCTGCTCAGGTCTCTTCATAAACTTGCAAGTGCACAGGATTCTTTGTCCATGTTAAATCATTTCAGGATAATTACAACATTTACATGATGTACATTCTACGTAAATTGTTGTTACATTGTTCAAAGAACAGTCTGTTTGTGTGCAGCACACATGGAATACTTTCCCCAGATATTTTCAGTTTATGGTTGGTTGGATTTGCAGATGCAGATCCCATGAACACAGAGAGCCGCTGTATTTTCCAGGCAAGTACGTGGCTCCATGCGAAGTTCTCCAGGAAGGGGTGGCAGTTTGCTTTTGCATCATGGCATTCACACCTCAGCTGTACTGTCTTGCAAGCGTAGCAGCTCTTACTGAAAACTTGTTCTGGGGGAGAGAGGTCACTTTGGCTAAGGAATCCCTCTTTCATAGAGCAGGGTAGAAGGTACACCAGGAAAAACAACGGCTTGTTCAGAGATGGAAAAATGGAAGAGTCTGTGTCTTGCTCCTGGCTTCAGAAGAAAATGTCCTTCTTTTGATAGCAAATATTTATTGAGTACAGTTCTCAAGCTGAGACCTTTGGAGGATAAAGAGATAAAATGTTTCCTGTGTAGTGCAGGAAATATTCACCGAAAAGGCAGGGCAGCCAGTGAGTGCAAAGCAGCCAAGAAAAGGCTGTTTGTGGGCAGTGTGGAATTTGTCTAAAGCCATGCGGTAGAAACATTAACTCTGTCATCATTTTGTGTATATTAGAGAACAGACCCAATCAACTTCAAATTTATTAAATGAAAGGACTCTAAAGAACTTGACAAGCATAACCCATCCATCGTGCTCTGGGACTAGACAGGAGATTAATTAATTTCTGATTGCTGACTTTTGGAGAAATGTTGGGATGGCTGATTGAACTGTAACTTCTTCATATTAACTCTCTGATTTACAGGCGGATTAGAACACACCATATTGACAATCAAGTTTTGGAGCCCTGCTTTAATATACACAGAAAAGGAAAATCCATAAGAGAGAAGTGAGTCGTGGCAGCTTTAGTGAGCGGGGGTTTTGGATTTGCATACAATGCTCCTTTCCTCCAGGTCTTCCTTGTGTACTTGAAATGAACTGTATTTTGGAGGCTAGTTTCCGAGTATTTAGAGGTGGAAGTGTGCAGGCACGCGTGCTCAGCTGTGAAGTGTTCATTCCCTGGTTGCATGATTTATTCTATATTCTGTTATAAAATCTGTTTTATTGTTTGGCATTATTCAGTTTAAACCATAAGTATTTGTTTAAAGTGTTCACACTGGGAGATTTTGGCTGAAATGTTGAACAGAAATCGTTCTTGGTTTTCTGAACTTTGTGGTTTATAGAAAACATCCCATTTCTAAGAGAAATAATGAAGAGGGTCAATTTCAAGAGATCTGGTGATTAACACTTGAAATAACTTAAATAACTACCTACTTGGTAGTCACTTGCCTGCCCTTCTCCTACCGTGTCTCTGGATGTCGGTGTGCATTTCTCTGCCACACAGGTGAGAAGGTGGAGGTCCAGGAGCTTTGGGGCAGGGCCCCGCTCAGATGTGGGCATGTGGATCTTTGTCGCTGCTGCCGTGTAGCCGTCGGGGGGTTACAGAGGACACACTGATAGCAGTTGGGATGGAGGTCTCCTCAGAATGAACGGTGGAGAGATGGGATGTGAAGTACTGTGGTCACAGAGCAGCAGAGATGGCTGGATGCACGTGGACGTTTCCCTGGTTTTGGAAGGGAGGTTACAAGGATGCCCTGTCACCAGTGGTGGGTACGGCGTGGCCTGGCTCATGCTCAGCTCCCACCAAGACCCGCAGATCCACGACACCTCTGAAGTTACTGATGCCCTCTGAGAGATAGCACTGCCAGTCACTGTGTGGGATGGCTTGCTGAGGGACACAGGTTCTCAAGTGCCTCAAGCCCAAAAAGAGAGGAGCAAGCATTGACATGGAAATTGCTGATTAAATCCCCCTCCCCAGATTACAGCGCTTCCATCTGTGTGTGTGCTGCACCGCACGTTTTCCATTATGTCCATGTGTCCTTTTATGTTCTGTAAAGGATAATGAAACAGTGCCTACATTGTAGCCAAGTCATGGAACAGAACAAACCATGAAACTAAAGGGTCATTCTCCAGCTGAATTAGTTCGTATTGTTTTGTGAGTATCTGCATCGGGGAAGTAAAACATGGTGTGGGTACCCCGCCACCCAAACTGTTCTAGTACACAGAAATGAACTGAAATAAAAGGTGTCTTCTCTGCTCTGCTCGAGGACAAGCCTGGCAGCAACTCACCAGTGTTTTAATGACTTCATCTCCCTTCTTTCCCACTGGTATCAGAAAGGAATCCATTCACCCAGTAACAGTTGTCTGATAGTGACTCTGCCCTAAAGATTGAAAAAGTATTTTTCATCAATGTACCAAAAGTTTTCCAAAGTTAGGTACATTCAGAGAGATAAGTTAGTTGTACTAATGTTTTGGCAAGAAAATTTAGCACTGTATTTATGTTTAATACATCCATGGAAAATAAAATATATGAAACATTCAGATTTTGCAGTGTTTACTTAAATATTAGTTTGGGTTCTTTTTTTGTTGTAACCATTGGCTATGTAATAGGCATAAGCAGAGAGTGAATGAAGCTGGAAACTAGTCATTTTTCAAATTGTCAATTGGCTATTGCAGAAATAATGGCATTTTATTAGATCTGTCTACCATTGTATTTAAATGGTACTTTTGGTAATTTCAAAATACAGTATTTCTAGAAGCCAGTTAAGATTTGCTTGAAGGACTCTACCAGGATTTGGATGTGGTTCAGAGGTAGAACACTTGCCTAGCATGTGAAAGGCACCAGGGCCTGGGTCTGATTCCCAGCCCTGGAAATCCTCACATACTTTCATACTAGATGTGGTGGTATGTACCTGCAAACCCAGCCTCTTGGAGACTGCTGCAGGAGGATTGAGGGGCCGAGACCAGCTTGAGCTACATAGCAAGACCCCATTTCAATGAAACAAACAAAACCTTTGCCAGTGGGTTTGCTGTGCATGCACATGTGAACTATTTCCTTTTCATGTGAAGGCAAATACCGTGTAGGTACAGTTACTAATTCTTTACAATTGGGCATGGGAAATAGCATCACAAAATAACACACAAAAAGAAAACTCAACTTTGAGTGGCAGCAGAATTCAGCATTTGATAGGTAAGGCCTGCACAGGAGGCTCCGTTCTAAGACTCGGGGTCATGCGGAAGGCTGGGCTGCCAGGGCTGATACAGCTGAAAATATCTGCAGCCTTGGATGCTTGTGAGTCTCAGAAGGTTGTTTTGGCATTGGAAGAGGAGCTCTGACTCACGGGGAAGGTCAAACTGGACACCAGGCAAGAAGATAGGTTGCTGAGCCTGGTGTTTGCAGGTTTCAGAGTGGTTGTTCCTTACAGAGGGACAGGAAAGCTGCTGCCACTGGCTTTTGCTGAGGTCCAGACAGGCAGGTGAGCTTCTCCTGACTCCTGAAACTTCAAGTTCTCTTCTGTCTTCTGAAAGTTTAAGTTTCCATGCACAGTTTTGACCTGGTAATAGGCGAGCAAACTTTATTGATGATGGCTGTGCCAGGCCTTTGTAGATCTGGGATGAGAGCCTGGAATCGACACTTTTAGTAGCCTGCCTCAGTGGCTCATTCTGATAGATTCTTAGTAAGATATGGGGTGGGTATCTGGAGTTTATACAGCCCGCCTCAGCGGTTCATTCTGGGAGTCCACACGTGTCTGGATCTTCAGAACCCACAGTAGCAAGTGCTGTTGGTCATATTGAGTTGATCAGCTGCTGCTGCATTCTGATTTGTCCTTGCTCTTGAAGAGCAAAGGATGCTAATAGAGATACTTCTCTGCCCTCTGCTCCATCCTGTGTCATAGAATGCGCAAACCTGATGTGCATGGGAAATAATTAGGAACAGAGTATCAAATATCAAATAGCGGATACCACAGATCAGGCTGGCCGATTAGCTTATCCAGCCCTTACATTCTTTAGGAAACTAAAATCCTTAAGAATAAGATTGTATATTTCATCTTGAGCACGGCTTTATGAGTACAACACTACCTCTTTCAGACACGTCCCTATCTGTTATTGAAGTGTGCAGGGGGTACAGTAAGGAGAGAAAGGTCTGCTTTTCTAACAGGGCCTAGGTACTGGGCAGATTTCATCCATGAGTGTGCAGAACCTGTCTTGGATATTTTCACTGAGGAAGACTCTCCCTTCAGTCAAAGACCACTGAGAGCAGACCCCAGCCTCTGGAAACTATAGATGACTTTTCTAGAGTTCTATTGTGCTTTAGTGGGTTTGATAATAACAGAAACCATTTCCTTTAGTCTGTTAGATCTAAAGAAGGGAGGTGTGAAGATACTTGGTGATATTTGTAGAAATAATGTATAAAAATGATTCTCTAATAATAAGATAGTACATCTTCCTAATATAACCTGTTATATACTTTTAACCACACATACTGTTTTCATTAATAAAAAACACAAGCAATGTATATATTATGCTTTCTGATACTCTGAAATCCCAAATACTTACTCAGACTTTCAGCTTTGGTTTTTTGGAAAGTAATTTCAAAGTAAAACTTTTGTTTGGGGAGGTAACAGGAGCTGAAAACTGAAGTTATAAATATTTTCATTGATTAGCTGCCACTATTGTTTATAAGAGCTGGAAAGATTTTAAACAATAGAAAGATAGGACTTAAGTTGTGTTTGCAGGAAAAGAAAGACATTTCCTGCCCTTTTTTTTGGGGGGGGGGTTCTCACACGAGAACTTTCCACTGTGTGGATTTAGAAATAGAGTGCACTAATGCAGGAAAACATATTTTGTTGCCCTAAGAATCTACATTATTGAGAGCACATAGTGTATTTGTAGCAGTGCTTAAAATGGTGAAAACTTAGCACTAACTTAATGACTATCTTGGTAAAGAAATAGCATGGTTATTGAAAAGTAATCACAGGATTTGCTTCTACTGACACAGAAACATCGTTAATATCCTTTATGTATATCTTACACTGTAGGATATTAACGTAGTTTGTTGTTATTAAATGTCTTGAGCCTGCTTAAATATGTGTTAAGGTACACTGAAGTAAGAATATGAACTATCAATGAGTACATTATATTATGACATGTTTTATTCACTTTAATCAGGAGAAAATGAGACTATTCACAATTAGAGAGTAAAAGCTTTCTCATTTGTATGTGATCACATGTGAATTTGTACTTTTTGAAAAGCAAAGTTTAAATTGCTGATCTTACATTTATTGCTATTTGGAATAAATCCAGTTGATATTGGTATATTATTAAGACTGTGTTTGAGATTATTTGTGTAATAATGTCAGGTAAAGAAATCAGTAGGGACAATCTAGAATTACAAGAGTAAACTGCAGAACCTATCTGTTGGAGTATTTAGAAAGTTATAATAAGAAACACAATAGTGAAAATACAGACTTCTGGCTTTATGGAGAGGGTGTCTTTGTGTGTTTTGTTATGAAGTCGATTTTGGGTGTCTTTGTGTGTTTTGTTATGTAGTAGATTTATTCAATTTTAGGACACCTTCAGTATTTCCGTCATTCATTCATTATTCCATTCGTCATGCAGTGGCTTCTGTTGTAGGCCTTTTAAAAAATTGTACACAGCATTTTCATTCTTATAATTAATGGCTAAGCAAAATATGGAAATTTTGAATAGAAAAACTTTTTGGATTGAGTTCCCTTTAATTCAGACATTTGAAATTCAAGTTTCATCTGTGCAGAACAAGCGTGTGTACTCAGATGTCATTGACAGTACTCAGGGCAATGGCCACAGGAAAGTTTTGGAGATCCTGTAGGTGAGGCAGAAGATTCAAGTCTGACCCTAACAGAGCTTGTGCTCTGGGTGGGTTTCAGTTTTACCCACCACTTTCCCTATGGTTGCATCTGCTAGCATGGACAAACGGAGTGGGTTAGTTAGGACAGGGTCTTAGAGCACATGGGATGGGAACAGTGCACACCTCCACCGAGCACAGTCAGTGGGAATGGTGCATGCCTCCATCGAGCACATGCGGTGGAAACGGTGCAAACACGGTGGTGAGAACCACCTCCACCAAGCACACGCGGTGGGAATGGTGTACATGCGGTAATGAGGAGCACCTCCACTGGTGCACACGTGGTGAGTGCCACTTCCATGTGATGGGAATGGTAAACTTTCCTACCTGAGCTGGCTTTGAACCACAATCCTCAGATCTCAGCCCCTTGAGCCACTTAAGATTACAGGTGTGAGCCTCCAGTGCCTGGTCAAAATTCATTTTTATTCTTCTTTGTTCTTGTTGGTTTTGGAAGTACCAGGTTTTGCATTCAGGCTGGGGCTTGCTAGCCAGCTCCAAACCCTCTAAGCATTGATTTATTTTCTACTGACACGTGTCCATGAGGCTTAAATGGATACGTGGGTTCAACCGTCCTATGTTTGTTAATCTGACATAGATTATTGGGTATAAGAATAATTCCCCATGATTTTGGTTTTTTTATTCATTATTTTTCTCTTCCTTTTTCCTTGTTTTTTTTTTCTTGGTTTTCATTATATCATTTAATTTTTTTCCGCTCCTGTTTTCTCCTTTGTATGTATCTTTCTTTCCTTTTTTGTTGGTCGTGGGGCTTGAAGTTGGGGCCTTGTGTGCTCTCCCTGAGCTCTTCAGCTCAAGGCTAGCACTCTACCCCTTTGAGCCACAGTGCCACTTCTGGTTTTCTGGTGCCTTTTTGGGGATAAGAGTCTCACGGTCTTTCCTGCCTGGGCTGGTTTTGAACTGTGACCATCAGATCTCAGCCTGCTGAGTAGCTAGGATTATGTGTGAGCTACCAGTGCCCAGCTTTTTATATGTATCTTAAAGTAGAATACATAGCTGATTTGTGGCATACCTCAAGAAGAAATTGGGTTTTGGTTCTTCTGATGGAATACGCTTGTTTGTGGAATTTTAATTACCCAATCACTACGTGAATGGTTGGAACTGGATCAGTGGGTTAGAGACATCTTGTTGTGCTAAGGGTTTTAAAAAGTTTGATTCTCCCTGCAGGCCTGTTAAGTTCACTGGAAATCTTCTTGGTTTTGTTCAGGAAAGTCAGCTTAGACCATACTAAATGATTTATCCCAAAAGGAATCTATCTTTACGCATCTTTATGCAGAAACATTTCCTTCAGTCATTTTTACTTAAAAGACAAAACTTATTTTTAGGGATTCTCACAATCTGGATGTTACACGCATGCTTTTAATAGTTGTCTATATCTTTAGAACCAAACCCATTACTAAAATAATGTTTTGAGAATCCAGTATTGGTCCTGATCCTTCCTAGTCTTCATTGACTAAAGCAATTTTGAAGGTGCTCAATCTTCTCTGAAATTCTTTTTTTTTTTTTTTTTTTGTAAATAGAGTATACAAGAACAGTCTGGTATCAGATGTGTAGTCTAATCAGTGGTATAGGGTATGACCTGAGTTGTTGCTGGTGTCCCATGTTGAGGGCTGGGACCTGCATTACTAGTTCTGGGTGGACCAGTAGCCACCCAGTAGCTGGGTGCTACTCCAATTGCTCAGTACCTGTGCCTGGTCAATTAGGAGTATTCTGATTATTTATTATCTATGCTTACCTTCATGAATAGTATGATTACCTTACTAAGTATGTCTATAATCTTTTTAGTTACATCCTTTGGGATAAGTAGGAATCCTTTGCTACAGACAAAAAAATGTAAAGAGCCCAAATATAATTTTGTAAGCACTTTAGTAATTAAAATATATTCTATACTTGATGGAACTAAGGCTGTGGTCTGGTAGAAAGGAAAATGACTCGATATAATTTTTAAAATTATTATTAAATATTTTTAAATATTATTAAATAAAAATTATTATTAAATAGGTTTATACAAAGTTAGGTTCTGAGCACGATGCTTCTGGGTCGTGTCAGCCTTCCTTCGATTTTACCCGTTTCCCTCCTGTTACCACCCTCAGCAGCCTTTCAACATAGCTACTGGGCAGTGCAGGTATCTGGACCAAGCCTTCATATCACTAGGAGCTTATCTGTGAGGACTACATATTTATTAGGGTTTGAGAACACATACTTGCCCACATATTTATTGCACATATCAAACATTAAAAAAAAACCCAAAACTTTTGTCGCAGGACATGGGTGTGGACTGAGTGGAGACAGATTCTATGCTGCGGTCAGGGACTTTGTCATTTTGGGGCAGGTGTAGAATGAGCAACCAGTGGATATACTAGGAGGTGGATACTGTTCCCTAGTCGTCCCAGCTTTATAGAGAAGGCAATAGCTGACTAGCAACTTAAATGAGGTGAGAGGATTTGCCAAGTGGCAGGGGTGAGGAATTAGGTGTCAAGAGGAACAAAGGCTAGCACGGAGCAAGTGCCAGGAGCTCAGAGCAGTGGCAGTGCCAGCTCCTCTCTGAGGATGCGGGAGGAGCAGCAGCCCAGGAGAACCCTGTGGGTTCAAGGACGGGAGAGGGGAATGGTGCTGGAGGTCAAGTGCAGTCAGGGAGTCTGCACCGTCTTTGCCTTGGGCTCTTAGGGAAAGCGTTCAGTGCCTTTGCTGATTAGTAGTGGTGAGCGAGGAAGAACACAGACAGGAACTCGGAAGGGAGTGGGAGGAGAGGCAGAGGAGAGGCCTTGTGCACTGTGGTTTGATGTTTGTCTGCGAGGACAGACAGAGAACCTTGGAGAGAGGATGAAGAAGGCACAGCCAGGGCAAGGCCTCCTCTGTGCTGCCACTGCTTCACCCTGAAGGTGTGTTGGCATGTTTGAAGATCGAGAGGTGCTGGACAGATCATGTATGCATACCAGGGGAGAAAGGGAAGGAAGGTCTGGGAGGGAGGGAGTCCAGGTGGACGTGGGGGAACTCGAATGTGGGCAAGAGGAGGGAAAATGCCAGAGACCAAGAAGAAAGAAGCAGAAGAACAGATGAAGGATGAATGGGAAGCTCAAGAACTCCACGCCCAAGGGTGATGGATGATTTTGAGTGAGACATATTGTGACAGTCAATAATACCTGTGATGGATACTGAAAACTGGAATAACGTGGCAGAGGATGGATTGAGATGAGGAAGAGTTAGATAGGGTGCGGTGTGGAAGAAAGAAGGAGCTGTCAGGCAGGAGAGACCCTGGGTCGGGGCCTGGGCCAGCCTGACACACAGTTGTTGGTGGAGGCAGAGGCCTCCATGCATGCTTTCTGGGGTGTGTGAGTGCTCTCGGGCATAGCTGGTATGGTAGTGTTTGTGCACACATTTTTGTACATGAGAGGTCACCCCAGACCTGGTATTGTAGTCGATCATTTACTGTGTCAGTGTTCTGGGACTGTGTTCTTCTCCATGCCAGGTAGTGATGCTGCTGAGTTGAGCAGAGCCTTTCTGCTTGTAAGACACACAATCTGGTGGGTCAGACAAGGCAGGGAGCAAAACGCTGTGCCAGACATGAGGTGCCACACGATTTAGAGGAGGCCATGCAAACACGCCAGCAGGGAGAGAGGAAGTGGCACCCTGAGGCTTCTAGGAGGAAGTGACTGCTCAGCTGGTGCTACAGGAGGAGGATGGTGGCCGGTGAGGCACTCACGTTTTTGGCGGGAAGGACTCGAGAGAGTAGTGATATGAACGTGGTTGTGGTCGAGATGTGAAGATGCTGGGGACGTCTGGGTGCAGAGCAAGTATTTGGGAGTGTGGACACACTCAGCTTTTGGTGTGGCATGGGTTGACATTTGTTTTTGTATGCTTAAGCATTAGGCCCAAAAACCTTACTGGAATCAGCCTTACTGTGAACACGGGTGTGGTTGAGTCTGGCCTCAGAGACTGGAGTCCAGTTAGAGTAGTAGTTGACCAATAGTTTTGGGAAGTGGGATTCCTCGGGGTGCCCCCCTTCCCCGATAGTGCTAAGAGTTACGGTAATTCTTTTAGAGAGGTTTAAATTCCGCCAGGTATTTGCTCTCTGGTGCGCACGTGGCCCTGAGCTGCATCCTGCTCTCCATGGTCTTCAGTGTGCCGTCTCTGTCAGGCAGTTTGGCCAGCAAGGCCCTGGTGCCCCAAAGCCTGGCTGTGTTTCCTGGCCCCTCCTCTGTGGGACGGGAAACTTTGTTTCTGGAACTGTTTTCTTCCTTGGCCACGTTCAAAAGGAAAAAAACAAAATGTTTTGTTTCTTTAAGTGGTACGATCTTGGAGGGTGGAAAGAGAAAGTAAGGTATTGAAGGGGAGACCTGGGCTGGGTGTGGGGTGGCACCCCCCCCACCTCTGGGCCGGGGCCCCGGGCCCTGGGCCCCACCTGCCCTCAGCCCCTCTGGACTGTTCTTTCCAAGGGCGTCCTCTCCCAAACCAGAACACTCACTTCACCCTGAACGTCCCGCCATGGAACCACTCTCTCCCCTGAGGTTGACTTCATCATTGCCAGACACACTGACAACACAGCTCTCCTTATTTTGCCCACATGACCTCAGCTTCTGCTTTAAAAACGCTGGAATAAAGGATGCTTTTGTTCATATCTCGCCTGCCCGTGACATATTGACAAAGTGTCTGCCGGCTGAATGGAATAGTTTTACAGTGTGAGCGCTGCTGCCTTCCGTGGGGGGGGGGGGGTAGGCCGGCTCGGGAGGAAGTGAACTGGATAGGTCAGGAGAACGTACCATTCCCAAGCACCCCTGTGCCTTTTATTCACGTGTCAGGACAGGAGCCGGCTGCTGCCTGCTGTCCCCGCCCAGAGCCACAGGGAAGGAAGGCCATCTGCAAGTCGGCTGCAGTCTCCAGCCTGGCTTTTTACTCCCTGGGGTGGGACTTGTGTGGGACTTGTGTCGGGAGCTAACGGACATGGTTTAGTCCACTAACTGCATGTTGGGTAAATTCAAAACCCACATGCTCGTCCTCTTGCAGTGGAATAAGTCACATCTGATGGACATTTTCTGTGCTTATGGCATAGTAATGAACGTCTGACAGGCGCGACCTTTCATAAGACAGCCCACACTATTGGCTTCCTGCCCAGAATATTGCTGCAACACTCTCTGTGATTGGTTATCTCTGAATCATGCATTGCTTCACAAGGGGAAACGGCCCCTTTCCTTAATAAATCTACCATGGCTGGCTGCAATATGCCACACTGTAAGTACTGTGTGTGTGTGTGTGTGTGTGTGTGTGTGTGTGTGTGTGTGTGTGTGTGTGTGTGTGTGTGTGTGTGTGTGTGTGGACAGAGAGAGAGAAGGAGAGGGGAGGGTGGACGAGCTGCAATATGCTCACTGTAAGTATTGTGAGAGAGCGAGCCAGCTAGGCTGACTTTGAGTGTGACTCGGTCTGTGTCCCGTGTGGCGTGGTGATGATTCTGTGGGGAATGAAGTGCTGCCTAGTAAATGCTGTCTCTCTCTTCTACAGGTTGGTACTAGAAGTGCCTTTCCTGACGTCTGTGCTGCTTGGAGCCGCTTCTAGAGCAGCCTCTGCTTTTGCCTTGCTCGCTGCCGGCTGGCGGGGACGACCGCCATCTCCCTCCGCCCCCGCCCAGACACCCCATTTCTACTAGAACTGAGAGACGCACGCTGAGTCGCTGCCATTGCCCTAGGCTGCTTTAGTTGTAAAAGAAAAGTTTGCTGAACGAGTAAGATCTCTTCTGCCAGGAAAATCAAGGAGGAGGAAAAAAAAAAAAACAAAATATTCTCTTGATTTCGCTCTAAACTGCTGCATCTATCTATGCCAAACTAATCAATAGCGATTGCACCACCAACTCCATTGCAAATTCAGCTGTGATGAGATTTCTGTTCAGACAGCTTTGCTGAAGGCAGCTTGGAAATTCGGTGTCAAAGGGTCTGCCACGTTTTCATGCTTGCACTCTGGGCTCAAAATTGGCACTGGGAAGGGGTTACGGAAAGCCCACGGCTGAGACCAGGCCTTGCTTTTAAACTTTCATCCACTTTCATTTGTAGAAGTTCTTTAAAGTCCCAAACCTCTCTGAATGAACAGTTTTGTGCTGTGAATTTCTGGCGGGAGGCCTTGCCGCTGGTGGTGGCAACACGGTTTTCCATGTACTTTTAAAGCAGGGAGTGCGGCAGAAATATTTTGGAGGGGACATTTGCATCATCATTTTACAGTTTTATTGGATCTTTTTTTTTTTTGGTGGTTGTTGCTGTTTTTTTGGGGGGGAGGATAGGGTTGGATTTGTTGGTTTCACTGAAAAAAATTTAACTACCTGTAAAATCTAAACATGGCTGTGAGTGTCACGCCAATCCGGGACACAAAATGGCTAACACTGGAAGTGTGTAGGGAGTTTCAAAGGGGGACTTGCTCACGGCCAGACACGGAATGTAAATTTGCACACCCTTCGAAAAGCTGCCAAGTTGAAAATGGACGTGTAATCGCCTGCTTTGATTCATTGAAAGTGAGTAAAATATTATATTCTTTTAAGGATTTATAATAGCTGAATAAAGGGGATATGGAAATATTTCTGTGAATTTGGCCTTGTAGGTTGCATGTGAATGGCTTAGTTTTGTGGTGTGTTTTTATTGATAATGTTGGGCTGTCTGGGAAGGGAAAGAAACATTGGTCAGACTTCATTAAGAATAACGTCCCTTAACTCCGTGATTTGTCCTAGAGCAGAAATTGTTGGTGTACTTTTCACTTAGTTTAGGAATAGCAGAGTCAGCGTCCTTGTTTGGGAGTGGTGTGTGTGTGTGTGTGTGTGTGTGTGTGTGTGTGTGTGTGTGTGTGTGTGTGTGTGTGTGTGTGTGTGTAAAAGGCTGTGGCAGAGGTGGAAGGAGGAGGATCTGTCTCTGTTGATAAAGGTGTTGTATTGTTTTAAAGAACAGAGGCTCTTAAGTCAGCTAATCCTGAGTTGACCTTTCACTGTTGTTAATATTTTGGATTTTCTTTCTAATTTATGGGCATTTTATTGGAGTGGTGAATGCTGTGCACTTTGGAGAAACTATAACCATGGGTGGGGCTCTGAACTCCTGTCTGCCCTGCCCTGGTTAAAGCACAAACTTTGCCAAATATGAGTTTTATTAATAAGTAGAAACTCTTAAGTACGATTATTCTTTGGAGTTTCTGGTTTTGTGTGAGGAAATAGCAGTTCATGTTCTATTACAACCTGCTTACTTTTTATTTGTAATAGTCTAGGCAGAAGTGTCTCCCGTCAGATTTTGTAATACTGAAATATTTACTTGAGCCTTTCTTGACACTTAAACGCGTCATTGGATTTGAAATCCAGGGATTGAGTTTGAGAATGGGACTTTGAACAAGCAGCATGCATGCCTTTGTTTTGACATGGAAGGTCAAAACTAGAGATGTGTTTTGGGGCACCCTCATCCCAGTTGGATTACTCCACTTGCTTTGGAATACCTGTGCTTGGGTCAGTTCTTTGGACTTTTAAAGGTGAGATATTTAGATAGGAGAAAGTGTGGAAGGTCCATCCTGTCTTAAAAAAACGAAAGCCAAGCCCAGTGAGATGCTGGTAACGCTCTCTCCGACTACGCCCAGCGAGTGTTACGAGTTAACCATTTCCACCAAGGTTTTTCCTGGTGCGCCGCATTGGGTTGTTCACTTTGTCAAAGTTTTGCCAAAAAATCCCAGGATGTCTTTATAGCTAGGTAGAACGCAGCCATTGACCCCAGCTGTACCTTGGGATGTTCGTCATGAAATAGTCCTAAAATCCACGGGGAGGGAGAAGCCATGGACCCTGGGCCCTCCTCTTCCTCTGGGAGCCACTGAGGAAGGGCACTGTGCCCCTACCTTTGGGAATATATACTCCCACATTTGCCCTGCCCCAATGCAGGTGTAATTAGAGACGGGAACCTATCAAACCAGGGCCAAGGCCTAATCGTTCTTGTCGGTAACCAGCTGTGTCTGTCCATAAGTAAACCTGTTTTGACCCAATTACTATAAATCCAATTTGACTCCAGGGGCAGTGGCACTGAGCCCTCGCCGGAGGCCTGCCCCTCACACTTGAACGTTAACCTTCAGTTGCTATTTTCCGTCACCAAATTTTTTTTGGTTGCTGTTCACTTGTGGCCACAGGACAGTTCCCCTTTCAGCCTGGCAGTATTGCTTAATGACAGGCTGGGTGGTTAAGACATCCAGCCGCCTCATCAAGGAGGGTTTTAACTAACAAATAATGTCAAGACTGTAAATTTATTTATGAAATGAGCTCCTGAGAGCAGCACACAGTACAGGCTTTGTCCATTTTCTTTGACTTCCAAAGAGAAACGGATATTTATAGCGTGTAAAGCTTGGTCAAATATATTGGGGTTTGAATAAGAAGAAAGAATAAACACAGGTTTGTTTATTTATAAGGGAGTTTCATACCCCGAACAATAGCTCCTTAAATGTTAGGAAAGTAACCATGTTGAGAATTAATGGAAACAATTCTGAAAATGCAATTAAGTATTTGTTTCAAAACCCAGGTCTCCTAATCTAACTGACTTATTATATGACTCTTTATACAGTATTTAGGCTTTTACCTTCTAGATAGTAGTCTTTCTGTGTCCACTTTTGTAGCTGAGTTGGATCAGAAAGGCAGTTTAAACAGTTAAAGCAACTGCATGACTCATGCTTGAAGTTCTGAAATTTGGAGCGTTCTGAGGTTTCCCTGCCAGTAACGGCCGCATTGTCTTGGGAGGGTAAACGGAAGGAATTTAGAAAACTTTCAATATCCTGGCTTCTTTAATGAAATGTGTCCTGTGTCTCACTAAAATTCATAGGCCAGCGTTCTCGGAGGTCCTGAGCCATGAGATAGAGGTAGCTCGTGTAGTCTGCTATTTTTAGAAAGTTAGAAAAGCAGAGCAAACACCCTCTGAGTGGACTGTGGAATGGCCAGGCCTGGACAGGCCGGGCCGGGCCGGGCTGCGCCGGGCACTGCTGCAGACCTTGGCTCTGCCCCAGGTGGCTTGGGTTTGCAGCAGACTTTTAGTCAGGGATGGGGGTGGGGGGAATCCGTTTCAGTAGGAAAACACAAGTTAAACATTACAAGGAAGTATTTATTTATCTAAGGGAGATCAGTAGAATATTACTAAAGATAATAGAAAATTAACCAACGATGTTTTAGTTGCATATGGCTATTTTAAGGTTTTAAATAGGTTAAATATATGGCAGAAAAACATGTAATTCTATATCACAATAAAAGTACTGCTCAGAATTATGTGACTGTGTAGTTGGAATGTAGGTATATGGTAGGTATCTCAGAGTTGAATGACAGTAAGAGCTAAGTCCAGTAATAGGTAAGCCGCATATCCTGAGCAATATTTAACCACTTCATTTCTTTTTTACTCTTTCAGTTTTATTTGCAATAATCTGAGTGTATTCCATCTGAGACTTTTACATGCTTACAAACTATAGATGTGGGTGTATTGTCTACTTCAGAAATCCAGATTGCTTGAGAAGGTGCATCATATTCTGCTGAAGACAATTTTTTCCCCTTATGATTTATGAGATACCAGAAATTAAAGCAAACTTCCACAGAGCCACCACCAGAAGGGGGTTGTTCGTTATAGTTCAGAAATGCTATTTCAACAGTAGCGAATGACAGGTTGCCTATTTTCTATAATAATGATCTGTCAATTTCTAAATTTAAAAAAGTTTATATGCAGAGAGCCAGCCTACAGGATACATTTTAATATGATTCTGGGCTATTCACATTCTTGAAAGCTAAGCTTTCACTTATGACCCACAGATAGAAGATCATGGAAAGTAGACTTAGTGTTTACCAAATTTTCCTTCAGGCCTCCAGTCCACCTTGCAGATGCTGAGGGGAGGGAAAGCTGGAGCCTTACGTTTGCTAGCCGTTCACAGAATATTGGTAAAACCTTTGGAAATGCTACCCTCCTATTCTCTTATCAGATTGACAGTTTCAAGAGAATGGAACTTTCTTTCGCTATTGTCATGTTCAGGTATCTTTAGCTCTGCTAATGAGATTTATCTTAGGCATATCAGAGATCTGTGGTCTGGGTTGGAACCAAGTTTCAGTGTGCACAGACACAGGACCGCATCACGGAATGAGGAGCAGGGGTAGGAGGCCGGGAGCAGCTGGACGGCCTGGTAAAGGGGCTGTCCTGGCTGGGTGGGAGCCTGGGGAAAATTCAGGCAGGAGAGAAAGCATGTCAAAAAAATACACAAAGAGTGAACCACTGAAGACTCAAAAGTTGGTCATGTGGAGAGTAGACAGCACAGACAGACGTCAAACGCGCTCCAGAGAGTTTCCAGTGAGTTCTATAGGACTGTCCTCCCCAGCACTGGGCTTCAGCCTCTGTTGGTGATCTTCTTTCTAGACCACCAACAAATTCTTACATTTTTGAAAGAACTGTAACTCAAACACCTGATAAAAAGTTTTGCACATGGAACAGGCTGAACAACCAATTTTGAACTAAGATTTTACTCTAGCAGGTTCTCCTGTTTATTGTCAGTGGATTCTCTTCTAGTATTAGAACTCCTTGGACAGGGTTATTACACCACCATCGTGGGCATGCTGAAGCCATGAACACTGAGTGTGCCCACGCTAATGGGTGACCCATAGCTCTGTGTTCTCACTGTGAACACCTAGTGTGTCCACACTGATGGGTGACCCACAGCTCCGTGTTCTCACTGGGAACACCTGGTGTGCCCACACTGATGGGTGGCCCACAGCTCTGTGTTCTCACCATGAACACTGAGTGTGCCCACGCTTACAAGTGACAGCTCTGTGTTCTCACCATGAACACTGTGCCCACACCGACGGGTGACATGCAGCTCCGTGTTCTCACCATGAACACCAGGTATGCCACGTTGATGAGTGACAGCTCCATGTTCTCACTGGGAACACCGAGTGTGCCCATGCTGATGGGTGACACCCAGCTCCGTGTTCTCACCATGAACACTGAGTGTGCCACGCTGACAAGTGACAGCTCCGTGTTCTCACTGTGAATACCGAGTGTGCACATGCTGACGGTGACACCCAGCTCTGTGTTCTCACCATGAACACTGTGAAAGTGCCCACGCTGACGGGTGACACGCAGCTCTGGGTTCTCATAGAATACCCGTGGAAAGGTGCCTTGAGGCATAGTGAGTTCACCTTGTTTTCCCTCAGGAGAAAACGTTACAACTTTGTGGAGTTCTTTGTGAATATGCTACAGTAGTTATCCAGTTGATATGAACTTTTCTTTAGAGAACATTCCCATGCTGGTGTCTGCTTTTAAAAATAAACTAGTAGCTATCTGTATTCATTTGCCTGTTGATATTCTTTATGTCTTTAGGGGAATACGCATATGCACACACACACACACATTTGGCAGTAGTGGGGTTTGAACTCTGGGCCTTGCACTAATTGGTAAGCAAGTTACCACTTGAGCCACACTTGGGCGGTATTTTAACTGTAGTTATTTTACAGATAGGGTGTAAATCTGTGGCTGACATCCAACCCCTGATCTACAGGTGTTTCCCACCTAACTGATGTAATAGCTTGTTTTTGAGATGAGGTCTTGTGACTGGCAGGGGATGCAGGCTCGCCTTCGGCTGTGATCATCTCTGCCTCCTAGGCAGCCGATTAAATGGATAATTTTTTTTTTTAACTAAAGAACAAACAAAATTCAAGATATGTTCTGAACTGACCTGCTTAGGACACTAATTCTAGAGCTATCTTGTTTCTATTCATGATATCTTGGTGCCCTGTTTCTCCTTTATTTTTTTCTCTTTAAAATTTTCTTTGTGTGTGAATGTGACAGAAAGCTATTCAGGCCCAAGGCAATGTGATACTTAAACAATTACATTCAAAGTGTAGCTCTAAGTCATACATCTAGAACTGTTCCAGTGCAGATTCTAGTCCAGCGCCTGACCACAGACTGCTACTCACTTGAAACTGTGGGGTGAGTCTGCTCTGCTAAGGAGCGGGAAACTCAGTCCCACCAGGGCTGCCAGGGCAGCCTGCTCAGGATAAGTAGAGGATTTTAGCTGTCAGTGTCGCTAATCCGTTACCTTTCATGCTGAGCAGCATCTCTGCCTCCCCACAGACTCAGATAAAGCTTCTTACTTTCTTACAAAATGATCATGTTGAGGAAATTTAGAGGGTTTTTTTTTCAAACTTTAGCCCAAATACATTCTGTGCTTTTAGATAGAGGAATATTTTTCCATGTTAATACTTAGTCCCCCCAGTTATGACAGACAATAGAAACGGAGAGATAAAAGGAAGTAAGGCCTCTGCCTCCATCTAATGATAGGTATTAACATGTAGAAATAAAGACTTCTGGAAAGGCGTGAGAGAAATGGTTATTTGAAGTATATTACTAGGAAAGTACTTCTTTTTTTCTTTTGCCAGTCCTGGGGCTTGAACTCAGAGCCTGGGCACTATCCCTGAGACTCTGTTGCTGAAGGTGAGCACTCTACCACTTGAGCCAAAGCACCACTTCCAGTTTTCTGGTGATTAATTGGAGATAAGAGTCTCTTTGGACTTTCCTGCCTGGGCTGGCTTTGAACTGTGTTACTCAGATCTCAATTTCCTGAGTAGCTAATATCACAGTCATGAGCTACCAACACCCGGATCCATGAGACTTTTTTTTTTTTCCAGTCCTGGGGCTTGAACTCAGGGTCTGGACACTGTCCCTGAGCTTCTTTTGCTCAAGGCTAGCACTCTACCATTTGAGTCACAGCACCACTTCCAGCTTTTTCTGTTTATGTGGTACTGAGTAATTGAACGCAGGGCTTCATGCATACAAGGCATGCACTCTACCACTAAGCTACATTCCCAGCCTTGGAAAGTAATTTTTCTGAAACCACTGAAAATAACATTAATTCTTGTATGACCTCTTATTCTAATACTTGGCTATAATATGCTAAATAATGATCATTTTCTTATCAGACATAGATTAAAAATAATTGTTTAACATATATGCTATCATATTTTCATATATATGATATATAGTCTGATAATTGATCATGTTTACATATATACATATGTGTACATGTATATGTATGTAGATATATAATATAGATATGTGGGGTTTTTTTGTGTGTGTGTGTATGGTAGTCCTGGGGCACTTGAACTCAGGGCCTAGGTGCTGTCCCTGACCTCTTTTGCCCAAGGCTGACACTTTACTCCTTGAGCCACAATTTGGCTTTCAGCTTTTTTGGTGGTTCATTGGAAATAAAAGCTTCATGAACTTCCTTTCCTGGGCTGGCTTTGAACCACAGCTCTCAGACCCAGCCTCCTGAGTAGCTGGGATTATAGGTGTGAGCTGCCAGTGCTCCTGGGCACAGCAGATACCTTTCTTATAGAAATGTCATCAAGTAAACATCTAGTTAGACTGAGCACAGTGTCTTCTCATTTGACTCACTTTTTATTTTTACTTTGCGGTGAATCTTGATTTCTTGTCAGAGATAAACTTCCTGTCTAGAAGGGGGTGTGCTTTGAAAATTACTGTTAATAAACTGTTGGCTTATGTATTATAATTTGGCTGACAGATGGGCTTGTGGGTGTCTCTGGGTCTTATTCACCTCTAACCTGGATTCTTATTTACTTCTCTATGAGGTCTTTCCAGCTTTCTAACTGGGTTAGGACTGCTGGTTGGTCCCAAAGCCTCTCTTGATATTTCTCACCACAGTCACACTGACGTGGTTTGGCTTTGTCTGTGAAGAACTGGATTCCGCACGGAGGCCTGGGGGTACGCTCCCACTCCCAGCACTATGGCCAAGCAAATGAGAGGTTCCTTTTTCGGTTTTTCTAGATCTGTTGGGTTCTCCATTCCTGGAACTCAGGCTCCTTTGTCTTTAGTTTATGAGGTGCACTTGTTTGCATATGTAGGGTTCTTTAAACCTAAGAAGGCTGCTGTGTCACCAGCAACAGCATCCTTATTCCAGGAAACAGAGGAGGAAGGACAGAGAAAGCACAGTCTGGTCCTATCAGCACCCTTTCAGCTAAGTCCTCTTGGTCCTATTATTCATTCTGGCCTCTCATTGGCTGGTGTTAGCTAGCCTCCACAGTGGCTGCCAGCCACACCTTGCCTGTTGCCCTGGAACCTCCTTCAGGAAGCCTACCGGAAGAGGGGAAAGAGTGGCTTTCCACAGTTACTTCAGAGACATCTATGTCTCCTGGCAAGCACCTTGCATGGGGGCAGCTGGAGAAGCTTCAGTCCCTTGTCTTGGCATGTCGGCCATCACTTTGCCTTTGTAGTTAACTAGTTAGTGAATGCCAGCCTACCACAGGTGGTTTGATTTTTACTTACATAAAAATGTTTCATTGTCTTCGTATCACAGTGCACATGTATTTCCATATGGATGCCTTGAGCATGATATAAATGCTTTAAAACCAGGTCACAACTTGCTTTTTATGTCACAAAGATCCTGTGGCTACTCTCCTTTCCATTTCTGTTTCTTCAGAAGGGAATGCATCTTTTTTTTTTTTTTTCCTGCGTGGAGTAAAATCACAGGACGAGATGATAGCCGCTGGAAGTTTTCACATGTTGGTCACTGTTCTCAGTGCTTTCTAGTTTTTGATAGTATCTTCCCATACAGGCGCTAGTGTTGCTTCCATTTCACAGAAGTGGAGGCTGCTCAGTCTGGGTCGCCATGTGGGCCTGCAGCCTGGTGGCACCTGCTTTTTCAGCCTGCCCTCTTCATTACGGACACTGCTTTAGCTTGCATCTCCCCATGGAGGGGTGGTTGCCCAACAGCAGTGCAGATGTGCAGTACAGGGCCAGCAAGAGCAAGTTCTTCCAGGTAAGCCCACAAATGAGTCGCCAGGGCGGGATTGCCACGCTGTCCTCAGCGGTGACCTGTCTGTCTTAACACAGATAGCAGCAGGGAGAAGGGTCAAAGTAGACATGCTAGGAAAATGGCTATGGCTTAGAGTATAGTAGGAAATGTTCTCTGGGCTCTGAATTGTTCAGAAGACATTTCTTGAACTGGCAATGTGGCTAAGTTATGAGGCTACCTTGTGGAGCTGACATAACTAGGGTGCGAGAGAAAACCAAGAGAGTCACAGAACCTTCCAGGTACCAGCCTACCCACGAATCCTGAAGCTGTCACTGTTCAGCCCCAGTTGCTGCTATCCAGCTGTTTTCTCTGAGAAGATGCATTTGTGGTTCTAGTGTGGGTCACACATCCCTGGGCCTTGTGTGTATTTGTGTGGGGAGGCGGCTTTGCTAAACTTCTCCTTTCTGGGGACGTTTTCCCCGGCTTTGGGTCGCTGTTGTGTGCAGCCAGCCTGCACTGGATGGGGTGTAATATCGCAAAAGCGTGCTTGTTTCATTGACTTCTAGTTGCTACAGTCAAGGGAAATGCAAGAAATACAGGCAGATAGGGAAAGCACCTGCCTAGTGTTGAATGTTTTCCTTTGGGCCATTTTATTAGTCACTAATCCAAGCACCAGTAATGAAGACTTAGAAGTGAGGAAGAAAGCCACGTCGGAGGTGCTGGAGTGAGTGTCCGGTGACTCACACTTGTGCTGGGAGCATCCCATCTTATGTGGTGAGCTGTGTCCTCCAGCTGCTGGCATGGGGCAGAAGGTTAGGCGGAGCCTCGGCAGGGTTGGGAGCTTGAGGGAGGAAGTAGAAATGGCTTCTGTGGTTGTCCTTGCTTTTTTCCCCTTTCCTTCCCTTTCATAATTACACATTCTGACACCACAACTGGAAGCAGAAGAACTGGACTGAGTCCCCATAGGCGAGGACCCCAGGCTGAACTGGACTGAGTCCCCAGAGGTGGGGACCCCAGGCCGAGCTCAAGCTGGGAGCCATCCACATTTCAACCTGGGCTCATAGGTTTAGAGCCCAGGCCTTTTCTGAAGCCATCTAGGTTACTTAACAATATTTATGTTTTAGTTTACGTTGCCATGAGTTGGAGGCTTAATTGTTAAGATCCAAGACCCTGTGTTTTCTAGGCCCCATGTGAATCTCGTATCTGAAGTGGGAATTTATCTCTGCATCCGATCCAGATTTAGCATGTAGTAGGCTCCTGGATCATAGAATTGCTGGTACTCACATAAGGCAAGAAGCATCTGCTGTTAGCAGTTGACAGTAAATTACTAAAAGTAAAACATGCAAAATTAAAGTTTGGAAATCTGGGCAGTTTTTCTATCGTTTTCAATTTCCTGCACAAATATGGACATAATCAGTGTTTAGGATCTGCATGTGATGGATAAATTACATCTGTAATTCATTCTTTCCCACGTTGCTGCATCCACACAGTAATTTGCTTCCAAATATCTTTGCTCATGTACTATTCTGGATTTGTTCATAGACTGAAAATAAGTCTAGTAGCACATAGCCATGCAGGATGCTTTTATAGCTAAGTAGCTTATAAATGGGGCCAAATTAAAAAGAAAAAAAAACTAATTTCAGAGGAAAAAAGGGAGCCAAATTTATCATCTCTGAAACAAGATGTCACCTTGGTACATGACATTGCTTTTCATCAATAATTCCCCTTTAAGGGAGGCAACTGAGAAATGAGCCATGGAAAAGAGATACCTAAAGAGTTAATTATTTGTATAAGATCTTGTTAGGAAAGATCTGCTTTCTAAGGAACTGTCTTTTTTTCCCACATAATCTCATATCGCTTCATGGATAAGTAAGGACTAATTAAGTCTAGCCAGGAGAAAGAGTGTTGTTATGACTTTATTTATTGAACTCCTTTCTTTTCTTTTGATGTGTGTAGTTGTAGGCATTCTATCCTGTAAGTTTTAGTAAAAACCATCAACTTTAGGAGTGGAAGGCATTTTTGACATGCACAAGCAGTGTGCTACATTTGCAGGTGTTTCTGGGTGGGGCTGACTATATAACCAGCTGCTCCAGCACGTTCAGACCCTGAGAAGGGATGCTTACTCTGCAGGGCCAGCCCGGCCCTGTGCAGGGTAAGGGAGAGGCACAGTGAACTCTGGCTTGTCCTTTATATCTTTATTGGTGACTCTTGACTCTTGTTATCTGTATTTTCCCCTAAGGATAAATGAAGGTAGACAAGAGATTTTCATGAGGAACATACACGTTTTATACTAAAGATTTTGATGAGAATTTAAAGGAATTGCAATCCAAAGCATAGGCTATGTCTGTGTCTAAATTGCAGGAAAGTGATCCGCATTCTTCTCCTTCGTTCTGTTTATTACGGTGGCGGGCCAGAGTATGATCACAGCTCCTGCCGTTGTGAGGGCTGGTAAGCCGCCTTACAGGAGTGGATCCAGGGATATTCGGTAGCTTCTGTAAATGCAAGGAAAATTAAAATGATCATAGAATAATAAGATATTATTCGTATTAGAAATCTTCAGTTTTAGAGTGTTCCACTAGACTAGAACTCAGATGTGCACAAACACAAGAAGATAATTGATATATCTGGGAGGTTTGTTATGAAATACAGTGGAAGCTTGGATCCATCCCGGAGGGGAGCTGATGAACTTCAGAGGTGGTGATGCTGTTCCAGTAGCCCCAGGCTTGTGTTTGCCAGCGTCCCACTGAATTTCATGTGGTCAGAATTTAGGCCAAGCCTGCTGTCTGGTTCTGTGTTACCAGTGAGGCTAACACAAGTCAGATTGGTTTTCAGGTAGAACATAGGCTTCATCTGAGCAGTCTTAGAAATCTTCACTGAAAAGAAAAACACAGAACTTGTTGTAGAAAAATGGGCAGGTTAGGCAGAAGATTTCATCACAAAGTGAAGGCTTCCCCTTCTGCCAATCGATGGTTCTCCCCATTCCAGTCCTCATACTAAGGCAAAGCTGTCATTTCTGAAAACTAGCCTTTCCTGGGACGAAGAAAGGAAAAGAGAAAGAAAGGAGGAGAAGTAGGAAGGAAGAGAGTGGGAAGCAAGAAGGAGGAAAGGAAACGAAAAGAAAAGAAGAAAAAGAGAGAGGGGGAGGGAAAGAAGGAAGGAGGGAGGAGTAAGGCAGGAGAGGAAGAATAGGTGAAGGGAAAGAAGGAAAAGAGAAGAGAAGGGAAGAGGAAAAGAAAGAGGGCAAAATAATCCAAGCAAGAGAAAGCCATCTCAGGATTTCAAAAGGAACACTACTTGGGTAGAAAAGGATCTTTTTGGAGCAGAAAACTGGTTCTGCTCAGAAGCTTTCTTATTCCCAAGTCACGTTAACAGAGGTGAACACAGCCAGCCATCCCGAGTTTGGAGCCGTGCGGGTGCTCATGGATGGCGAGAAAGAGAAGCGTGCTGTGATGTGTTTGGTGTTCTCAGCGGGCATGGAGGTTTGTCGATCTTGGATCTGTAGTTGCTATCTTTTAATCTCTGAGAAATAGATATCTACTCTTTTCATTAAACAAAGGAAATGGCTACTTTTACTGATTGGATGATCATGTACCGAGAATGGGAAGTGGCAGACTCTGAAAACTGAATTCTCCATTCAGTGTTCCTCAATTAGAAGCTGACCAGAGGGCCAAGCCAGTCCTCTGAGCTTATGCATTCTACTTTTATGCTCTTTAGCTTACTTAAGCCAGCAGTGCTGTTAAGCACAGAAGCATGATCTTGTCCATATAAAAAACCATTTAATTACTTGTGAGTCTCTGGATTAAGAGTGTAGACTGTGTTTTTTGGACAAGTATTCAATGAGTCTTTACAATTGCCTGAATTTGAGACAAGTAAACATTTTAAAACTTGCTCATTCAGACATTTTCTTAATTAAGAAAAACATTCTGGCTGGGCATGGATGACTCATACCTATAATCCTGGCTACTCAGGAGGCTGAGATCTGAGGACCGCAGTTCAAAGCCAGCCCTGGCAGAAAAGTCCCTGTGAGATTCTTTATCTCTAATAAACTACTAAGAAAAAATTGGAAGTGGTGCTGTGGCTCAAGTGGTAGAGTACTAGTGTTGAGCACAAAGAGGCTTAGGGAGAGTGCCCAGGACCTGAGTTCAAGCCACAGGACTGGCAACAACAAAGGGAAGGAAGGAAGGAAGGAAGGAAGGAAGGAAGGAAGGAAGGAAGGAAGGAAGGAAGGAAGGAAGGAAGGAAGGAAGGAAGGAAGGATCATCCCTGAGTAATTCTAATAGTATTTTCTCCCTTTTTTCCTTTTGTGGGGATTTAAGCCCAGGGCCTCAGGCTTACTACGTGGGTACGCTCCCGCGTGAGCCATATCCTCAGCCCCAAAATGTTAAACATATGTTAAATTCTACACCAGGAGTCTGGCCACATCCACGGTGGAGCTCAGGGCAAGGTAATTTTAAAATTTAAAAGTCACAGATGATGAACTCTACTGTAGGAAATCAGAGGGAGAGGCTGGGATGGGGTGGGAGTTCCAGTATTGCAAACTTGAGCTTGGGAACTGGAGTGAGAGGGGGCTAGAACCCACGGCTTCTTAGGATCAGAACTAGCTCTCTGGCTTTGTTGTGCTAACTTGAGGAAGTAGCGGAGTTGATGTTTATCTAATGCATGTAATAACCCTGGGATGCTGTTTTGTGAGTCTTACTGGGCATTTATGACCATACTGGAAGTAAAAATTTGGGCTTCCGAACCTGTGTCTCTGCCATTTGTGCTGCGGGCTGTCCACATGTGTGTGGAGCTGGCGCTTCAGCCGACTCCTGCCTTCTATGGCACACCTAGGTGTATGTGGTCCCTAGTTTCATGTCAAAAATCAACTAAGAGTAAAATTTTAGTCATTAATGTTTTCTCTTTGTATCTGGAATATTTAGTCTAACAATAATGGTAAAATAGGTAGATCCAGTAAGAATAGAAAATTTCCACACATATTTTCATATTAATAGACACTTTAAAATAGCCTATAACATTTTAATTTTTTAAGACTTTCAGACCATGTGGAATTGGAACAACATGATTATGTAACTGTAAACAGTATTGTTCATGAAGCTAGGCGCTGGTGGCTCACTCCTGTAATCCTAGCTACTCAGGAAGCTGAGATCTGAGGATCATGGTTCAAAGTCAGCCAAAGCAGGGAAGTCCACGAGACTCTTATCTCCAAATAAACCACTCAGCAAACCGGAAGTGGAGCTGTGGCTCAAGTGGTAGAGTGCCCACCTTGAGTTGAAGAGCTGAGGGACAGTGCCCAGGCCCAAAGTTCAAGACCCATGACCGACAAAAACAAAAACAAAAAAACAGTATTGTTCATGATAACTTCGGTATGTTTGTTCTCGAATATATGAGTTTGAAAATATGAAACAAATTCCTGGGTTTAGTGGATATTTAGAAAGTATTATTTCAAACTGTGATCCTGGGTTCAAGAGATATAGCTTAAATATTAGTGTCCCATTTATGATGTAAATTTCTCCATGGAAAATACTTAATTATTCACACAGTGTTCATTTGAGTGAATAGGGGCTTGGTGAAAATTACAGAAGCTCTTTAGCCCTGATAAGGCTCCCTGCCTTCCAGCTGTCCTCTTGAGTATTTATTATGTCGGAAATATGTATATACGTACATATATATATATACATATATATGTACATATATATATATTGGGGGGCATTGGGCTTGAATTTAGGGCTTGGGCACTGCCCCTGAGGTTTTCGCTCAAGGCCAATGCTTACCACTTTGAGCCACAGGTCCACTTCTGGTTTCCTAGTGGTTAATTGGAGATAAGAGTCTCATGGACTTTCCTGCTCAGCTGGCTTTAAACCACGATCCTCAGATCTCGGCCTCCTGAGTAGCTAGGATTACAGGTGTGAGCCAATGGCAATTAGCCATTTAGATGCAAATTTGTTATATAAGTCAAACTTGTCTTATCTCAGACACAACTTGATCGCAATGACATGTGGGTACTATTCCTGGTCATCGGGTTTCACTGCTTAGACTCTTCATGAGTTTGCTATAGCTTTAGATTTACCCTTTTGATGTTTGGAGTACCCAGACTAGTTCCTTTTCCTTGAAATGAAATTTATAGTAAAACTATTTTAAAGCAAGTAAATATTGTGCCAAGAAGAATGAGAATGTGGCCACTGGTGACTTAAATTTAGTCCTCTGCAGTCTTTGAAGTTTCAATGTAAGTAGGGTCTTGAGGGTGACTGCCCAAGAACATATGTAAGCTGTGTGAGAATACTGCATCATGACTTGGCTGATCAGCATGGGACACTGGAGGATTTCTGAGTGGCTTTGTGCTAGGTGCTTTCTCTCTGGCCTCCTGGCCTGTCTCATGGGTTTGTTTGAAGCAGTGTGAAGATGTGGGGATGTTACCTGTACCACTTACTATTGAGTCTTTCTTAGGGCAAATACCCTGTCAGTGGTCACCATTAGCATTGTTCTTTCTTCGGAGCTGATGTCCAGTCTAAATTGCGTTTCTCCAGGGTTGCCTCAGGTGAGGGGTACTGTAGGTAGGCATCTATGTGTTACTTGATTGAAAAATTAAAATGTCTTTCTGGAACATGTATGGATGTAATGTGCACTATTAGATACTTGCTCATTTCCTTTGTTGTTATCAGCAGGAAATCCGCCACAAACCCTTAGCTTGTGCATCACCCCAAGCTAATGCAGGTAGGATTCATAAAATGATGCAGTCTTTACCTTATGGCATGTGCCTAAAACCCTCTGAAGAGAGGAAGCTAGACATTAATGAGAGGGAGTTGTAACTATCTGATTTAAATCTCACTTCATTTACAAGTAGTATGTCTCTCTAGGTTTATGCCTTTCTACAGTAAATAATTCAAATTTGATATTTCAAATGCCATAATATTTGTTAATTTCCTTCTAAAGACTCACTTAAATTTTTTTCTTGAAAATAAATTAGTGTTTATTTAGTGAAGGTTGACCCTGAATGCCATTGTTCCTTGATTTTACTGTCCTTTTGTTCTGTTTTGCTGAGACAAACTTCCCAGCGAAAATCCACCATTAACTCTCCTAAAGACTCAACACAGACATCTGACCCATGGACATGGCTCTTTGTCCCAGCTCCTCTCTCCCTGTCCCTGCCACTTGTGCCCCGTCTGTGTTGCTGGATGCTGGTGTAGTGGGCAGCCATGAGTTAGCAGTATTACTTGATATGGAAAGAGAGTCAAATGTATGTTTGAAGATGATACTTGCAGACTGTTCAATTGAGTTGGCTCATTTAGGTTTTTAACATACTGAAGAACAATTAGGGAAAAGTACAGGAGCACCTCTGAGAGCAGAGAATACACAATTTATTTTCAGCTCTGTGGAAGTTGCCAAAAATGGTGCAGTAAGACCTTCCTGGCATTAAACACTCAGTTTGTATTTAGTTAGCAGGCGCATGAAACTGAAAAAATTTCCCAGTTTCTTCTAAAAGTCAAAAGAGGTAGCACCATTAAATGCTTATGCTTTACATATCATTGGATTTAGATGTGGGAATAACAGATAAGGTATGTGTGTGTGTGTGTGTGTCTGTGTGTGTTGCTCATATCCTGAAAGGGGACTACAGAGAGAAATTAAGCTCGATGACTCAGGAAGAAATCAGATGAGTTTTTCTCTAACTTCTTGTTTCATTTTTCATTGTTTACATTTTTTTCATGTAAATAACAGTACTTACTATAGGGCTGATTTTTTTCTTTCTTTGACATTGATAATTTGGTTTCCCAAACTTCAGATGTTTTGCCACTAATGGAAAAAACATTGGCCTTCAGAATATCAGCTCGTGAATGTTGCCTTTTGTTTTATCAGTTCAATTGGCTCTAATCCATGGAAAAGTTTTTATTTACCACCAGCAGCTCTGGACCAAAGTAAAGGAATATTCTCTAGCGGACAAGGAGCCATCAAAGCCCATGCTTAAACTAGCTCCGTTCCCCCTCCCCCTTCTTTTAGAAATAGATCAGGAGAAATGCTGAAGTAAACAGTGAGAATATCTTCAAAGTTAATCAAGGTCTTCCTGGTTAATCCTTCCTCATTGAACTGCTGCCCCAGATTTCCCAGCCTCTTCAGCATGTGTTTGTACTAGGAGGAGCTGAGGAAGGCCATTCTCGGTCATGCTTCCTAGGGCCATTTGATCCATCACCTCTGTTCCCTCCATCCTTGGCCAATGAATGAATTTTGAACAATGAGGGACCATAAGCAGTGACAACCTGCTGTTCCAGAACGCCTACTGAGGCTCTGCCATCAGATTTCTGGCTCTGAAGACATGTCCATTCCAACATTAGTAGTGGGAATGTAAAAAACCTCAGCCTGCATGATGGCTGCCGGGCCCTTTTGTCTATGAATCTACACAGTGCCAGCCTTGCCCTAGTCTACTGGCCCTCTGTCTGCAAGCTGGGCCCTCTCCATGTCATGGCGGGCTGTGGTTTCATGACATAGCCACCATCCATGAGGAGGATCACAGGTTCTGCCCTGGCTTCTGCACAAGGCAAAAGATGCAGGGAACATCTTTGCTCCTGACAGATAGCCACTGCCCCAGTGGAGTGGAGTGGTTTGGGGGAGCTGGTATATGTACATCGACTTATCAGTCTACATACACGGTGTCTGTATCCCCTCAGGATAAAACTTTCGGAAAACCTTGACACCTCCAATTCATTAGTGAATGATTCTTTGGGTGAATTCAGAAAGTAGGAAGTAAGGAGCATGATTGATAAAGCAAATGATTTGTGTCTCACTTTCAGATATGTTGTAGATAACTTCATTATATAGCTGTCTTCCTTCCACCTTAGTTTTTTATTTTGAGTATGCCCCCAGTCTAACATTTTGCTGGCTAATTGGAAGTAGAATCTCATGGACTGCACTCCCTGCCTGGGTTTGAACCTCCATCCTGAGGTCTCAGCATCGTGGCAGCTAGGGTAATGGAGCTGAGCCCCAGCACCTCTCTCCATTAAGTTTTTCGTTCAGAAAATTTAAAGACCAATTATCTATGACTTCAGTTCTCTCTCTTAAAAAAAGGGAAGGAAGATCTTGTGCATTGCTTTCAGTCAACAGTTCTTCATTAAGTACAATCTTTCATTTTTCCTGTCTACTGAGAAGGTCACCTTTATAAAATGTGTGAACTTTTAAAAGATAATGTTTTCAACCAACGTGGTGTTTCAGTGACTGTCCCATGTGGGTTCATAACTCTTTTGGTAAGGAATTTCATAGTCCTACTGGTTCTATTTTATTATCTCCAAATATTCTGATGTGAATTTATGTTCAAGCAATTTTAGTAACTTTATATTTCTGATTCTTATTTATAGCTCAGTAAGTATTAAAAAGAATGATCATCAACTATAGCTCAAGGCTGCTCTGTTGTTCCTCTGGCCTTTTGCCTGTCGAAGGCCATGGGTTTGGATGCATAGAGGCCTTCTTCTGTCCTGGGCAGGGTAACAGAACAGAATGTTGGTATGTGGTTTGCAACGTGCCAACTACTGAGGTAGCCTGACGGGTCAGGTGCCCTTCCCCAGGAACTTCATGCATAGATTGTGAGTTGTTCTAGAGAAAATTGATGGCCAGCGGTTGCCTGTAGTATGTTTGGACAGCATGAATGAGTCAAGCAAGACATTTTCCAGACGCTTTAATGGCACAAAGGCAAGGCTTCTGAGGAAGTCATTCTTATGACTAGTTGAAAAACACTTTTCTCAGTAACAATTCTAGAGAAAAACAGGTCATCATTAGAGGAGCAAAAAAGGAAATCTCATTACATGTACTCAGAGAGTGATTTGATCAGTAAGATGTGTTTATTTCATGCCAAAATTCCTTAAAAGGATTCTGCTTAAGAATCTTCAAGTCATTTAATGAGTGTCCTTGGAACTCAACAAGAGATTACATCATAGCCTTGCTAGTTTCATGCTAGGCATCATGGTAGAATGTTAGAGAGTTTAACTCTTGAACTGTGTTCTTGCTTTCCTTTCTTTTTCTTTTCTTCATGTCTTCCAGAAGTATAAATAAAAATGCATCATCATAAAGTTTTAAATTTATAAAATTACCTCACATTTATTCCATTGTGTGGCTCAATACTGCGTTTGAATTAAAATAGGTTGTGATGGATGGAAAATCATTTGTTTGTGGTTTACAGATTCTATTCTGGGTGCTTTGAAAAAAAATGCATTGTCTAGCAGACACTGTTCCCCAGGTATAGTGCTTAGTGTGAGATTCGTGGAGTCAAGCCCTGGGTTCATCCTTACTGCACAGATCTTTGAAGGGACAAGCTGCAAGTCTTGTTTCTAAGGCATGGCCAACTATTATGTCAAACTGAAGAACAGAAATAAAATCCATAGAGATAACAACAACAATAAAAGACACTGAAGGCATTCACAGACTGCAGCCAGCTCTCATAATAACCTTGCTAGTTAAGTTCCTTGGTCATTATGGTTTTCAGTATCACTTGGTATTTAGACATTCTATATAACTTACCATATTTTCTGAGCAGTTCATTAGAAGTTCCTCTAGCATTTCTGAAGGAACCTGAATGAAACTGGAGGTTCAGTTGTGTTTCTGCCTATGAGTTTGCTCAGTTAGCTGTTGTGGAAGCAAAGTACTAGTAGCCAAGCTTTTGAATAATTAAAGCTTTATCAAAGTGTGGTGTGAAATCTCAGATGTTTGATAAAAAAAATCCAGTGTATTTTTTTGGCCTATATTTAAGATTTGTTTTTTCTTTGCATTTGATACTCAAGGATTTTATTTGTATCAGGGATGGTTATGTTTGCTTGGCTCCTTTCAGCATTGAACCCATAGGATGCTAGAGTTGAATTGGAAGAGACCTTAGACTTGTGTCTCCTGGGGTGTTCATTTCACACATTAGGAGAGCAGTCCAGGAGTGGGAGGTGCGCTTGACCATCTTCACAAAGATGCTGACATCACTGGGCCTATCCTGGAGGCAGGAATGTGTCCTGCGTAGCTGGGATCATAGGTATGAGGCAGTGCCTAGACTCGGTGTTTGTTCTTTTACAACAAATTCTATTGAAAATACTGAAGGAATGCATGTACATCTCCATAAGCTGATTAGCAGAGTTTATTTTTTTAACATGCAAGGTATGTGGAACATGATTTAAAATTACACTAAAACATTCAAGGCCTGTCACTTTAAGTTCTATATGGCCAGCAAATTCTTGTGGAGGCTCCATGTGCCATCCTTTGACATTTGTTGTTGGCCTACTGTTACTTTTGGCAGGTGATTCAATTTTTTTCTGTTCTACCCTCTAGCCCCTCCTGGCATTCTGGTTCTCAAATGATACAGCCTTTTCCACATTTGCTTTTTTGTGTCATAGGATACATCATGAGATGCTGTATCTTGCAGTCAGGTTGTGTGGTTCATGGGATGTGTCATGTGAGGCTGTGTCCTGTGGGTAGCTTGTGTGGTTCATGGGATACACCATGTTAGGCTGTGTCCTGTGGTCAGGTTGTTGTTGTGTGGTTCTTGGGATGCACTGTGGGAAACTGTGTCCCCTGGCCACGTTGTGTGGTTCATGGGATACACTGTGTGAGCCTGTGTCTTTTGGCTGGGTTGTGCATGTTTCTCTCCTCACGAGGCTCCTCAGACAGGCTTTCCATCTCACCTTTGGGGATGGTGCTTCAGTACCACCAGTGCCCATGCTGACTGAGCTGAGCATTCTTCCCAGACATGGGGCGGATTGTTTGTGCTTCAGATGGCATGTGAGAGATACTCTGCTGGTGCCCTGGGGGTCTGCTGGGCAGCAGCTTGGGGACACAGGGACCGGGAGGAGTTTCTGTAAGGGTTCCTGCCTTCTTCACGGGCGGGAATGCTCCGCCAGTTCAGCGGCTCTGACACGTATCGGCCGGTTATGTTCTGTGCATGGAAATGTGGACGCATGCTGGCTTGTGTGCTGTCTTGTGCTGGTGGTGCAGTATGTGTGGACCAGGTTGGAGGTCCTGATGTGGTGCCTGGTGGTTTCATGTATCCAGGAAGGACGAGCTGGTTTGTGTGATGGCATGATGCAGTTATTTTGGCAATGATATTAAATCCCTGTTGGTGAGCTTTTTCCCACAGAATAATATTCACCTTCTGAAGGTTGCGTAAGGGAAAGGGCTCAGCATTATTGGTGTTTTCTTTCTTTAGTTTTCTTTCTTGATTTGAAACTTTGAGTCTTGGTGTTTACTAGGCCAGGAGCTCTCTGAAAATGACTACAGCTATTATTATTGTTTTTAATGCAGAATAGCAGTCACAAAGAGATAGGTGCTTCTAGAGACATTCATGTAGCTGTGTTGAACTTAAATTTCTCCATGTCCTAATTTTGGAAAAAGTACTAAGTTGTACTTTCGAAATGTCACTACTTAATAAAGTTGCAAATCTTTAACCTGAAGTAGAAAAAAATAATGCAAATTACAAATGCATAGGCCCTGCCAATTGTTAGCTTGCTTGCTATTCTTTCCTTCTAACACTAGTAGCTGTGGTTTTGAAAAGCAAAAAGTTCTAGAGAGTGGAACAGCGTTCCGGATTGTGTGTTTGCCAGTGGTTTAGCAGTGAAGGGCCTGGCTGAGGGGTACCTGCAGGTACCCATTCCACAGAAAGAAGCCTGGAGGCTTGATTACCATTGTGGCCTTGACACCTGTCAGGGCTCAGAGTCAGTATTTGCATGTGTAGCTGTGGCCTATGCCTGCCACTGGGGAGCAGGAAGGCTGTCAGCAGACCCCCATCCTTTCAGCCATCTGTATACTTGGTAAAGATCATCTTGGAGAATATGTTGTCCCACTACTTGATTTCCCTTTGTCCTGCATTTCTGCCAACACTGTGTGTTACAGAGCAGATAACCCTGAGAAAAGCTTTTCAAACTATGACCTTTCTAGGACATTGCATTCCCTGGGCCACCCTGAGGCTTTCCACAGTGGCCTGCTTTCTATCTCCTTGTGCTCAGGAGGGAGCGTGGCTGTCTCTTAGCTGTGCTCTGGAGGGAGCGGGCTGACCCTATACCTGTGCTCAGGGCAGAGCTTGGCCAGGACCCCAGCACCACATTCTTTTGTTTTGTTTTTGTTTTTGGTAATTATGAGCCGAGACTTAATTTTCTAATCTTGCAAATTGGGAAAGGATTAAAAATGCTCAAGAGACAGGAGATTGAGCCTTGTGTTCCATTCTTCCTCAAAATTTAAGAGGTTTTGTGTCAGTAACTACCTTTGTATCCTGTCTAGATTCCTGTTTGTGTTTCACGTAGTACCATATTAATTCCATATTATTTAAAGCATAATCAGATTGACTTTCAAAGTTGTCTGGGAGAATGTTGTATTTGTTTTATCCTGAGGATTTAGTTGTTCTTCTTAAAATCTGAACAGTTTTGCTTTTCCTAAGAGAAGCTCTTAATCTCTAATCTAGAAATGATTCATTGTGGCTTTAGGATAAACCTTGCACCATTACCATAAATATCAGAATCCCATTGTTATTATTCTACTGCCTAAAAATGCAGTGTCCGAGAGCTCAGACCATAGAACCTGCCCACCCCCGTTGCTGCAGATGGGTGCGGTGAGGGTTTTCACTAGGCTCCTGTCTAGAAGCTGTTTAAAAGCAGAGTTTGTGCCACGGTCATCTGTAAATACTGCTGCACATTAGAGGACTGCACAATGGGTTTCCATGAAATATTACTGGGTTCGAGTTGAACTTAATATGGGAAGGAATATAAAATACTATCAGTAATTGTCCAACTCATCCAAAACAGACTCCTATCCCCAAGATAAAAGACTTATTTAATTATACTCATTGTACTTGTAAATGAGCCATATGCATCATTAAAAGCTGCTTCATCACCTTTTTGAAAGACCACATCAGTTGTAAAAGGAGCTTCTTTAGGACTGTAAAATTATTTAAATGGAATCTGTTTTCATTTTTTACCGAGTTGTGATGTCACAAAGGAAAATATGACTGCATTCTGTCCTGAGTCTGGTAACTGTTTGGTCTGGCAGAAAAAAAAATGTCAACTTAGTTATATGATAAAATTGCTTGAACGGTTTTATCAACTAGACAACAATGTTGTCAATTGATTTTCTTTTTGCCTCATCTTAGCCACTAATTCTGTGAGTTGTCTTTCCCGGGACTGAAAATGGGACATTTTTCTGCTCTTTATAAACAGTAGGAGTAGAAATCAATAGTTGAATTGGCCTAATGAGGGACTTCAGTGGCCTGCCGTGGAGAACAAGCTGAGGGCCTGTGGATGCTGACCAGGCCGTTGTAGATGGAGCCATGAGGTGTGACTCAGTGCTGGGGGACTGTGTTATTTCAGTCCCTTGGAGCCAGGGCTCCCTGTGACCAGTGGGTTCCATAGAGCTAGACCCTCTGGCAGGTCTGCCCAGTGAAGGCCTGGTCCCACCTGCCATGTCCAGCCTTCTGCCCCGGCCTCTGGCTGTAGGAGAGGCTTACTTACCCTGGGGATGCTGGCAAATGTCACCACCCCGGGCTCCCCATTCAGAGCCATTTCCCTCACCAGCACCCTACCATACTCTCTGTCTCTCTTTCCAAACCATGTGCCTGCGCAGGTGAGGCCGTAGAGTTTTTTGTCTGCATACTCTTTCCACGTGTTGGAAATACTTCGGAAATCTGGTGTTCCTCCTCGTGGGGCATTGCTTGGTCTCCTCGTGGGGTGCCTGTGCTTGGGCCGGGGCAGTGGTGAGTTTGGCTGGGGTGGGCACTTACTTTAGCATAGCTGTGGAAGGGCCTGGTATACTGTGAGCCAGCAGCCCTGCCTTCTCCGTCTCCCTGAGGGTGAACTCATGTCAGCATTACTGGTGTCTGGGGTGCAAACACAGTTTTGAGCATTTTTGATCAGTGGCTGTCTTGGGTTTGAACTCGTGGACACAGTGGAGTCGTTCTGTGTATTTATTGCTGGTTGGTGTGTTGTGTCTCCCAGTCCAGTGGGTGACCTGTTGAGACCAGGCCTTGCACTGTGCATGTGTGACACACACTCACCTGTGGAAGGTAATACCCTTTGCTGTCTCACTGGTGTCTTCCGTTATTTTTGTCTGGGACTCTCTCCCAGTTTTGTAAACTGTCCCTGTGTTTATGTTGATTTAGACATTCTCTCTTTACCCTTGCTCAGGTCCCCTGAATGTCCTGCCTCTTTGTAGTTCACCCCAAGTTGTCTTTGAAGCATGAACCCTAATGCATTTCCCTGGCCATCCCTGGCTTGAGCACACAGCCTGTGGTTACCACTAGAGCGCTCTTGCACTTAATAAGAGAGACTAGCCGGGCACCCATGGCTCACACCTGTACTCTTAGCTACCTAGGAAGCTGAGCTTTGAGGATCGTGGTTCAAAGCCAGCCTGGGCAGGAACATCCGTGAGACTCTTATCTCCAATTAATCACCAGAAAGCCCAAAGTGGCTCTGTGGCTCAAGTGGTAGAGCATCAGCCTTGGGTACAAACAGGCTCAGGAACAACACCCAGGCCTTGAGTTCAAGCCCCATGACTGACTAAAAAGAAAAATAATACCCATGTTTCCACGTGCAGCATACACTGTGTGGTGTGGCCACGGGAAAGACAGAGGCCTGTCCATCCAGTACCTTGCTCCCAGACCCTCTGCTCAGCAGTGAAGGATTGACAAAACAGGGAAAGGGCAGACGAGGAAGTGTACGAGTGATCGCGACGTTCACATGTTAAGAGTTATAATTTCCAGAAATGTAAGAGTTTGTTTGTTTGTTTGTTTTTTTGGTGGTGGGGAAGCAGTTGTTGTCTCAGTTACACCCATGGATATTTATGCTCACAGATATAAATGTATTCATGTAGGGAAGCCAAAAAAGATTGTACATAACACAGCCCAGTTAATACACTAGATTTTGTCACTTTAGGAAAGAAATAGAAATAAAAAGTAAAGCTTGGTTACTTTGCCAGACATATTCTCTGTTTTTCTTCCTATTTTCTATTTTAAACTTTTTATTTTATTTGCTGATTTTTACACATATCCCAAATTATAGAAGACATTTTACCAACTCCTCTCTCTCTCATATGTATATGTACACATGTACATACATACATAATGTTTTAACCTATCTTTTTTTCTTTACCCTCTGCATACTCATTATCACAAATATGTGAAAAGAAATGCCTGCTGTAACATTATGTAAATTCTTCAGTAGTTTCTCTAACAGATAAATACTTGGCTTAAAGCGGAACTCCCTTTTGGTGGTAATTAGTTGTGTTCTGTGACTTTGCCGTTCCTTTGCATGTTCTGGGAGAAAGGCTGTATCGGTACTCCCAGCGTGTCCTAGTCTGTGGCTCAGCTTGTTCCGTCTGGTGGCTTGCATCTCAAGACACTCTCCTAACAATTTGTGTTCCTGTTTTCTTCTTATTTATTTAAACATTTCACATTGTTTTTCTGAATTTCTAAGTATGTCTGATTGCTGTTGTGAGGCTGATGTATTTTGTTCTTCCACTACTCTTATTTTCTGTACACTGGAAATTAAAGCTAGAATTGAGTTCCCTCCCAGACACAAGCTGGGAACGATTCCTGCCCCGCTGTGTGCCATCCCACCCAGAGGGACATGGACCCCTGCAGCCTGCTTCCTGGGTGATTATCTCACATTCTATAGCTTTGGAACATGATAACTTGCAATCATACCAGTTCAGTTACGTTTTGTAACAGAAATTCTCCCGTGAGGAGCTTTTTCTTTAGTACTCTGTGGCAGCTCTAACACATTTTATATCAGGAAAGTAGAGCCATGCATGCTTTTTGATTTCTCAGATTCCGGCTATTAATGTGTACAATCAAAAGGACCATATACCCAGAGTGTCCTGGTGAAAGTTGTATTTTGATAACATGACTTCTGTTGGTGCCAGGAAATTGGCCTTGTTTACTTTTGGTTTACTGTGGATAATAAGCCTTTGTCTGGTCAGCACGTGTGCCTGAGGCCTCTGTGCCCGGGAGCACCGGCTGGCTCTGCCGGTGCGGCCGTGGGCCCTGCCTCTTTCATGGAGGCCCCTGTGCCTGGGAGCACAGGGCTGGTTGCCCTGACTCTTTCATGGAAGCCCCTGTGCCTGGAGAGCACCTGCTGGCTCTGCCGGTGCAGAGGTAGGCCAGGCCTCTTTCATGGAGTACATAGTTGTGTGGTGTATGTATGTGAATCTGGTTTTGCTTCTTACTAAAAGTGGGTATTGTGTGCTGTATGTTTGAACCAAACGTACTTGGAGCTGGCCCTGGGGCCCCTGGCCTGGTAGTATGATGGTGACAGATTTGGAAGTTAATGTATGCCTGCTGACCAGAGAAAAGGAGGTGGCTTTGTACATGACAGGAAGGGAAATTTTTATTAATTTATTTATTTTGCAGAAGTAGGAATGAGAAGAGAATAACGGGAATTCCCCCAAGCCTAAAAGATCTTTTTTTTTTTTTTTTTTGGTCCAGTCGTAGGGCCTGCACTCTGGGCCTGGGTGCTGTCCCTCAGCTCTTCAGCTCAAGGCTAGCACTCTTATCACTTGAGCCACAGTGCCACTTCTGGCTTTTTTCTTTTTTCTTATGTGGTGCTAAGGAATCGAACCCAGGGCCTCAGGCATGCAAGGCAAGCATTCTACCACTGAGCCATCTTCCCAGCCCCCCCCAAGCCTAAAAGAACATGATTAGATCTTGTGCTATTTTAACATAAGCAGACTTTTTTATTTTTTATTTTTTGTCAGTTGTGGGACCTGAACTCTGGGCCTAGGCACTGTCCCTCAAGGCTAGTGCTCTACCACTAGAGCCACAGCACCACTTCTGGCTTTTTCTGTTTATGTGGTGCTGAGGAATCCAACCCACAGCCTCATGTATGCAAGGCAAGCACTCTACCACTGAGCCACCTCCCCAGCCCATAAGCAGATTTTTGAACTTGTGTTTTATGGAAGTGAAAAGGAAATCTTAGGGATGGCATTCTTCCTAGAATGTGTGTGTTTTCCAGGCTCTTTAGAGATGTTTTTGGATGTTAGAAAGTGTATGGTTTCTGTACATGTTAGCGGGAGAGGGCAGGTAAGTGGGAGTAAGGTGGGAGAGTTGATATAGTCAGAATACTGTACGTGCGTGTGTGAAAATGAGGCTAGGGCCTCCATGAGTTGGTTAGGGAGGGGAAGGGTAAAGGTGGGGAGGGATCAGAGGGGTTGGGGGGCAGGGGGAAACAGAGAAGATTATGATTAAGAAGGGTTGTGTACATCAATGGATGCCTAGCCCCACTAATTGATGTCATCAATTAAAAAAAAGAAAAGATAATGTGCAGTTTCTAAAGGCTGTGGGTAGCTTTTTGTCATAGGAAGTACTGGTGGAGAGCCCTTTTCTCCCAGGGTTGTTGTATCTGGGAGAGGACGTGGCACTGGATAAAAAGGCATAAAAGGGCACTGTGTAAACCTGGGTTAGGATTTACATCATGTTTTTACTAGGTGTGTGAGTCTATGCTCTGGCTTCTAGAATATATTTAAATAATTGTTGTTGTTCTGAAAGTCTTCTAGATGTTTTCAGGAGAATCTAAACAAATCAGATACTATAAATATTCACAGATACTATAATATGGCTCCTACCACTATTTAAGCTTAGGGTTAGGCATAAATTCAAGTATGTTTTATGACTGAAAATTAAAAGTTAGGAAGCTTTACATTGTGCTTCTAGACCTAAGCTAACATTGATGACGTTTCAGAGAAAGGCTGAGAGAAAGATCTTTAAAAGGAGTGGTATTCTGTTTGCTTTGCTCGAGTGCCTTATCAGGAAATACAGAAGGAGAGAAAGCGCCAGGCCCTCTGTAGCTCCCGGGGTTAGACTGAAGTTAACTTCTGTGATCAACAGATGGGTTTTTACTTTTTATTTCTCTGTTGAAAGGGCACTTGCGTTTTTGACTCGATGAAATGGTTTCATTCGAATCGCACAAAGTCGACAGCAAAGTCTGCTTACATAAATATTGACTCTTTTAATCTGCTGGAAATGGAGGGCTAGCACCAAGGAGATGGTAGTAAAGTTCTAAAAAGAGCTGGTAAAAGTAAACATTATACAATTGGAGAAGACTTGCCAGAGGAAAGCTGACCGCAGAGCATGGCAGGAAGGAAAAGAACAGGAGGGGCAGGGGCCCAGGTTGACTGGGCTGGGCTGGAAATGTCCATGGGGGAGGACAGGGGTCCTGGGAGCATTTCACCATCGGATTGTGAGTTTGCATTCCTAAACAGAACAGAGAGAGAATTTTCTCCTAGAAACTGAGAAAGAGTAAAAGAGTGATATTCAGTTGACCTCGAGGCTGATTTGACTGAGCTTAGATGACAAATGCAAGAAAAGAAAATAAATTCTTTCCAGACAAGCAGAACCTCTGTTATTTTCAAGAGTTGTCTTGGGAATGAATGCTTTTCAGTGTGAAAATAATGTGTCTCTATGTGGTACATATATTTATCTGAGAATTAAACAGGTCGGAGCAGTTTCCAAGTATTTTAAGATGTATTTATATAAATTCTTAGAAATAGAAAGAAATGCGAATTGTTTGTTGTCAGGGTGTGGTGGAATTACTCCTGTGATCACACTTCTTGGGAGGTAGGAACTTTAAGGACTGTGGTCAGAGGCCAGCCCAGGGCAAAAATGTGAAGCCAATCCTAAAAATAACTAAAGCAACAAGAACCGAGGAAATGGCTCCAGTGGCAAAGCCACTGCCTAGCAAGCATGGTGCTTCAACTCAAACCTAGTGCTGCTGAAAAAGGAAGAAAGAAAGGAAAAACAAACACAAGTTGTACGTCTGTGTAATATTTTAAAAGACTTAGCAATCCTTACCTATGAAATATGTCACATGTGTGCTGGGTATTCTGTGTGTCTATGTACTTATGTGTACATGTGTGTGTGGTGTGTGCCTGTATGTGTGTGCCTGGGCTATGTAATATGTGTAACATATGCATGTGTGCATTTTTGTGTGGGTATGAGAGTTGTGGCATCTGTGTGTACATGTGTGTGCTTTGTACATGTATATTGATGTCCTATTGATCTTTTTTGTTTTGGACACTGCTGGGCTTTGAACCCAGGACCGCATGTTTGGCTGGCATTCTACCATTTGAGCCACACCTGCCTCAGCTTTTTGCTGGCTGTTTTTGGAGGTGAAGTCTCTAAGACTTTTCTTGGGCTGGCTTTGGACATCAATCTTCTGGACCTGTCTTCTGAGGAGAAGGGGTGATAGTCATGAGCCCCAGGGCTTGAGGCCTCTCCTTTCTCTTCAGCGTGTCCAGGTCGCTGATTTGAGTTTGTCCAACCACACTGGGTATTAGCCCCTCCCAGAAGGAAGAATGGTAACCTGCCTCAAGCTGTGTGATGTGTTGGAGATGTGCATGCATTTGCACACACATGTACACTCACATACCAGATACCTGGTGTGGATGTGTGTGCATTCACACACATGTGACAACTCACACCAGATGCATGGATTGTGTGCATTCACACATACGAACACACGCACATGCACACACACACACACCAGGAGGTGAGATTGTGTCTTACCTCCCACCTGAGGAAGCCAGGCTGGATGGTGAGTTTGTTAGGGGAACAGGAGAGGTCACCTGCTGAGCATAGTAAAGACATGAAATTCTTCCCTTGGCCAGTCCGTCATCACCCCAGTAAATAATATCATATAAAATGCATTTGAAATGAAGTAGATAACTCTTAAGATTATGTAAATGTGATTCCCAGACAATACCTGCTTCATCAGGAAAAACAGTACTATTTTAAAAGGCAGAAAATGACTCCTGCATATTAAACTAAAAATACCAAATCCACCTAATTCAGAGTCAGTTTCTCTGGTTTTCTGTGCGTGAAGGCATGTGGCTTTCTTCCTCATTGAATACAGGGAAATGCACTCTCTGTTGGGCCTTCCCTCTGAGTTTACTCTACATGGCCACACACTTGCGGCCTGTGTGCATAAAATTTGCAGAGGTGAATTCTAACTCTCACCTAAAGCAGCTATGCAGTGCAAACACAGGTGGCTGCTGTTAAAAGACCTGTCTCTCTCCCTCCCTGCCGCTCACCTGCCTGCACCCCCCTGCTCTGCATGTGCTCCTCCTCCTCCCCCCCCACCCCCCGCTGCCCGCCCAGCCCCACCAGGCACAACTGAATAGGGAATTTTATTTTCCCAACTGCAGAAGACACATGCATGCCCGGCACTGGAAGGCCTTCCCTTTTTGCCACTGGAAACACTAAGTCGGGCATTTTCTTTAGCCAGATATATTTAAAGCTTAAAACCATAAGGACAAAGTGAGTCAGGATTTTGGGATTTGGCGGGATGTTTTCACTTTTGGTCACTTTGGTCCACAAAGTGTGGGTTTAGAATGGGTAGGTGGTCTTGTTATCTGTGGGGAAAGCCCACCAGTGCTGCCTCCTGGGGTGGTCAGGTGTGCCCTAAGTTTATTAACATGTTAATTTCCAGGTAAAGCTGTGTGCCAGAGAATATTCCACTGATAAGCAAGAAACTGCCATTACCTTACCTGCAACTATTATCCTTACTGTTATTCTAAAGCGAGCAGTGGGGAAAATAACAAGAAACTTAGATGTAGTTTTTACTAACTGCTCTGTTGTTAGATGAAGAAAGCATAGTGTACTGCAGTGGCTGAGCATAGACAATGGAATCTGTCTGGCTGTGTCTGTGTGTCTCTGGATGACACTGGTGGTCTGTCTGTCTGTGTCTCTGGTTGACTCTGTTGGTCTGTCTGCCTGTCTGTGTCTATGTGTTTCTGGATGATGCTGTTGGTCTGTCTGTCTGTCTGTCTGTCTGTCTGTCTGTCTGTCTGTCTGTCTGTCTCTGGATGACTCTGTTGGCCTGTCTGGCTGTGTGTGTGTCTGGATGATGCTGTTGGCCTGTCTATGTGTCTCTGGATGACTTGGTCTGTCTGTCTATGTCTGTGTGTCTCTGGATGATGTTGTTGGTCTGTCTGTCTGTCTGTGTCTCTGTGTCTCTGGATGACAGGGAATGACTCTTGTGTCTTCCTAGCCTATCACTTCATGCCAAAGTAAAAAATAATTATGTCTTCAGGCGGCTGATTCAACAGTTTCAGTTTCCAAATAGCCAGCCTATTGAGGAAGCCCTGCCCCACAATGAAGAAAGAATTCTTACCATGGATCTTGTAGGAATGCCTGTGGAGTTAGAAACTTGTTTGTTTTCACATACATAAAAGACACTGGGGTGCACTTTTTGTGTATCACATTAGAACAGTTTTTGTGTAAATTCAGTGTCAAGATTGGAGTCTGAAACTTATCTCAGTCTGTTCACAGCCCAGGAGTAAACCAGGTTCGCACGGGCTTGGCCCGGCACAAAGAAGACAGTGTCTAGAGAACGGGGCATGGCGTCACTCCGCCTCCTGGGGGTAGCCTTTGGTTTTAAACTTGATGCCCAGCAAACAGGCTCAGGTGAGGAGTTGCCTGGGCCCCTCTGCAGGCAACCCCGGCTCACTGGGAGACACATCTTCACGGCAGGATGGATTCTTCCTGGAGCTTCTGCCGATGTTCCTGTCCTAACATGGGTGAGGTTGGACCAGAAGCGCTGAAGGTAGCCACAGTTAGTCCAGAGAGTTACAGACTTGCTGACAAAGGGAAGAATCAGTGGCTTCATGTGTTCTCCACTGTCCTTGGGCTCTGGCTGCTTGACGGGCAGGGCAGACGGCTTTGTGTCCACACAGCCAAGTCAGGAGCTTGGCCCTGGCCAAGGAGCTGTCCAGGGCCGGCACTGGCTCCTGGAGGCACCGTGGGTGTCTGGAGCTGGCTGGGTGCAGTGCTTGTCCCAACCCATGGAGAGTTAGATGTATTTGTCAAGCCAGGAGCAAAGCTGGTGGGAGCAGCGGTGGTCTTAATTCCCCAACAGAGTGAGATTCCCTCCCCTGGGTAGTCAGTGCTTAAATGCTGCTGCTCTCAGATACCTCCGAAGGTCCACACTGGGGATGCCTCCCAGCCAAGCTCCCGTTGATATTCCATCACCTGGGAAGCCTTCAAGATTTGTCCTTACTTCACCTTTTGAAAAGAAGCATGGGCTGCCAGGTCTTCCTCCTGCCAGGGTTCGGGGCAGGCATGACCTATCCCCACCTGGGCCGGCCCTCAGCAGTAGACGTGACCTTCCCTATCCCTCCTCCCCACCACAAGTAGTAGTGCTTCTATCAGACAAGCTCCAGGCCAGAGTTCAAGCCCCAGTGCTACCAATGCCCAGAGCTGATGGCTTGGACCTAGATTTTCCTGATTTTTTTTAAAATAAGTTTTTTATTGTGAAAAAACTGTACAGAGGGGTTAGAATTACATGGGCAAGGTAATGAGTACATTTCTTATAAAGCATTGTTGCCTCCTCCTTCGTTTTTCCCCTACCCTCCCTTTCCTCCAATCTCCACAACTACATTCTTCCTCTTGCCCCCCCCCCCAGCCTAAATTGTAAAGTTCATTTTTTGACATAGCATCTTGTACATCTCATTGTTGCAATGGGTCAACCTGTATCCCTATTTAAACAATTTGTTTTTTCCCTTCCCCTCCCCAAATTATACCAATATCAAATGCAGTGAAAACAGACGTATTTATAAGGTACCATGTGATTTTTTTCTTGCTTTGTATTTCTCTGATTTTTATTTCTGTATGAACTTGCACAGTCTGCCTAGCGCTCTGCCTCAGATGCACCAGATATTTTTTGTCAAACTTCCCTACTTCATGGGATTGTGGTAAATCATAAATAAGTTAGGATCCCTAGCAGAGAATGAACAATAAGTACTTGACATATGTTAGCTATCATTACATCTTCATAAATATAAACACCTGCAATGGACAGACTGCCATTACCCAAACACAAGAAAGCCAACATTAATGTTGCAGTTTTACTGGGATGGTTCATAGAGTCCTGACTCTGGAGCTGCCCAGCCTTGAGGAAGTGACCTGACCTGAGCAGCCTCTGTTTCCTCATCTCCATAAGGGGGCGGGGCTCGCGTCTGCCCTCCAGGGGCCCATGTATGATGAGTGTGGGACGGAGCACTGCAGCTTTGATGATGGAGGTGGCTCTGTGAGGCTCTTACACACTAGAAGCATGTCTGTGCTCACACCCCTGTGCCCAGCGTTTCCACACTGCGGTGATGGTCGTTGTACCTTCCACGGTACCCAGAGCCTGGCCTGTGTGCCTCGCTGGGTGGGCAGCCCAGGCCTGCCATCCTGGATACTCGGGACGGCTGAACTTCAGTCAACCCAAAGACACAAACACAAGGCCCTTTTCAAACATAACACAGCAGAAAGGGCTCGCAGTGCTCTACCACCTGCCTAGCAAGCGCAGGGCCCTGCGTTCTAACCACGGTCCTCCTAAAAATTCCCTAATAAGTAAATGGGAAATATCACTCTTCTTCTAGAAACTTGTCCTTCATTGGGAAATTCACAATTAGAACTCACTAGTAGGGCACCAGTGATTTATGCCTATAATCCTAGTTACTCAGGTTGCTGAGATCCAGAAAGCTCTGCAAAATGTAGGTGCTGAGGTGGTAGAGCCAAATCAAGCCAGCAAATCAAGCCAGCCTGCCTAGCAAGCATGAAGGCTCCATGTTCAAACCCCAGTACCAGGGGGGAAAAACACACCAAAGAACAAAAACCCTCTAGGTGATTGTGATAATTGGGATTTTGGCTCTGGATAGTTAGTTAAGAGAATGTTTTATGATGATGTTAAATGCTCAGCTCTGTTGTCCAGCCCCATTCTAGCTACTAGGTAATTTGAATGCCAGTGTCTTGAGAAGGAACTGATCAGTAACGTCAACATGGAAATAAAATACAGAAGCAAAGAAGCCATTGTTCATTCTGTAAAGATCTGACATGCTGATAGTTTCCCATCTATCTGGAGTGCTGTGAAAGGTTAGGAAAATAAAATAAGAGCCTTTGGAAACAGAGTGGTTCTGGGCCAGAAAGGCAGGCCGAATCCTCTCAACAAAGTGACCAGAATTGCGCTGTGGCCAGCATTTTCTATGACGGTGCCCTTTCTTCATTAGTAGGCACTTTTAGGGAATGCCCCTGCTTATTGGGAGTGGAGAGTGTGAAGGAAAAATTCAAGAGTAAAATAAGACCTCCTCACAATAGACTTGTTTTGTGCATGTGACAATCCTGGCATTTGAAGTTAGGATCTCACATGTGCTAGGCAGATTTTCTACCCTCTGAACTCTGCCTCAGCCCTTTTTGCCTTAGAGACTTTTTTGAATAGGACCTTAGATTTATGCCTGAGCCAGACTGGAACTGATCCTCCTCCTCCAGCTCCTACTTAGTGGAGATGACAGGTGTGTATCAATGTGGTTAGCTTTTTATTGGTTGAAATGAGTACGTACAGACTTTTGCCCCCCGTGGCCTCCAACCTTGACCCTCCTACGTAGTTAGGATGGGTGGCGTGAGCACCACATGGCCACAATCAGCTCCCCAGGGGAGCTTTCCATAGGACTGGAGTACTTCAGTCTCATAGTAATGCCTTGTTTAGGGAGCAGACATGAAGTATGATCACAGGAAGATACAGCTCTGTCACTGGGGAAAGGGGCAGACACAGAGAAGTCTAGGGACGGCAAAACAGGGATGCTTAAGCTCTCAGCCTTCAGGGTGGGTCTGAACACCTGCGCCAGTGTTGCTGCTACTGATACACAGAGGAAATAGCCGTGCCAGCCCTTTCCTCGTGCTGCTGCTGAGCCATGTGGGAGAGACACCCAAGGAGCCCTCTGAATTCTTCGTGCCACTGAGGGAGGGGGAAGAGACTGGCTCTTAGCACTGAGGATGGAGCCTGGGGTGGGCTATGCACTGAGCACTTGGGGGTACTGAGGATATAATTAGAAGCACCTTCCTCAAAAGGTCTACCCTTCTGATGCTTAACCTGAGAGGGAGACCTGGTTTAGGTGATGTGATTTTATAGAAGATATTCTATTAACAACATTTTTCAATTGAAAAAATGCTTGCATCTCTTTTTCCATTTCTAGTAAATGATTGGCCATATGGCTTACTTTATAAATAAGTGAATAATAAGTGAATAATACAATGAATAATGCCATCTCAGCACCACATTTGTTTATACTCTGTTGGGTTGTTTTAGTGAATATAACAAATAATGATTTGCTTTTATTTAGTGAAATTATTACAGTAAGAATAAAAAAGCTGTCAGTGTATGTACTGTAGGGCTTAGCCAGTCTTTCCATATCAAGCCAGTCTCACCATGTCTCATCTGTAGTGACTTATCAGACATAAGAAATTTCCCCAGGAAAGAGCTGTCTTCATTTCATATGTAGTTAGCAATATATATTTTAGAAACACATAGCCTCTTTTCTAAAAAAAAAAAAAAAAAAAGATTGCAAATTAAAAAAAATGGACACCAATTATTTGCTTGATCTCTAACACCAATTAAAGTATCTTATAAATTTAGTTACCTTGGATTTGAATAAAAAGTAAGTCAAGAATCACAATAGCTGGGTACCAGGGACTCATCCCTGAAATCCTAGGTACTCAGGGGGCTGAGATCTGAGGATCAAAGTCTGAAGCCAGGAAAGTCCATGAGACTCTTATCTCCAGTTAACCACTGGAGAGCTGGAAGTGGGGCTGTGGCTCAAGTGGCAGAGTGCTAGCCTTGAGCAAAAAACCCAGGCACAGCACCCAGACCCTGAGTTCAAGCCCCAGAACTGTACTCTCCCGCCCCCATAAAAGTATAACATGCAGAGTAGACAGGGGCTTTAGGCAAGTGGGAGCGGCTAGGCAGCCGCGTGGCAGGCCCTGAAGTTCTGTGTGTGCTCCACTGTTGGTCTCTCAAGTCCAGTCCACGTCTGTGGTTCCCAGCATGTCTCCCAGTCTCACAGAGCGGCTCTGGCTCAGGTGTGTGTGAGCTGCCTCAGCTTGGTCCTCTTGGAAGAGCTGGGTCTGTGGAGGGCAGGGCTGGGCGCCTGTATGCCCAGCATGCCCTGGGCAGTGCTGACAGGGAGATTCGGTGCTGCCTGTCCCAGGCCATTGCAGTGGGGCATCTTGTCTGCCATTCTCCTCCTGCCCTGAGCTCTCTTGGGCCTCCTGCTCACCTCACCCTCATGTGTTCTGTGCACTGGACTCTCCAGCTTCTCCTCCATACCTTCCTCCAGCCCCTCATCCCATCGCAGCTGGACACTGGTGTGTGGGGTAAATTGTGCATTGTACATTTAAGAACAGCTTTAATGGTCTTTCCGTTGGGAAAATCACTTGAGTGTTAACCGCTCTGCCTTTCCATTTTTCCCCTCCAGGCACTGCTGCCTTTCAGCGCCCTAGGATTTCCTTTGTGTTTGTAACTTGGATGTGAAGGTCTCAACGACAGCATTTTGTGATCTAATGTCACTTTGCGATGTTTGCCACCGCAGTGGGCATGCTGTAATCTGTACCCCTTACTTTTCTTTCTAGAACGAGATCTCCAGCCCCTTGCCCACCCGTGTTCTTGGCTTCATCTTGGGGCGTGTGAATGGCCTGCCCCGTGCGCGTTGTGTTGCCTCTCTCTCTCTCTCTCTCTCTCTCTCTCTCTCTCTCTCTCTCTCTCTCTCTCTCTCTCTCTCTCTCTCTCTCTCTCTCTCTGTCTCTCTTGCTGCTTTGTGTCTGGCGGGGGTTTTGGTGGTTCTTCAGGCCCATGCTGCCTCCGCTCTGCGCTCGCCCCTGCCCTCTTCCCAGGGTCAGCGTGCTGCGTGGTCATGCCTCCATCTCCTCGGCCCTGCCCTGGACAGAACCTTGGTGGGGGGTGGCTGCCTCTTAGCGGTGCAGGGGGGAGGGGAGGAGCTCTCTCCCTGCCCTCATGATGGAGCCCGGCTGGGCCTCGGGGTGCCCCGCACACGCGCTTCCCAAGCTTTGGCTGTGGCTCAGTGGTCCTGCTGTCAAAAGCCTGAACCTTTGCTGTCCCAGCTGAAGGACGCTCAGTGGTGGCCACGGCCTGCCGCGGGTGTGGGGACAGTGCCGGAGACCCCGGGAGGAAGACGGCGGTGTTGGCATAGACCTCGGGCGTCTCCAGAGCACCAGGAGAGCTCTCCAGAAGACGCGGCAGGTAAGCGTCTTGCCTCTCCAGCCGCTACACAACGTCTAGGCCCGGCTTCAGTGCCAGTGGGCATAGTGCATCGTCCTCAAAGAGCTCCCATGACACACACACGAGAGCCAAAACACAAGTCCTGGGTAGAGAGGCTGCGTGATCCAGAACCTTCTAGGAATTTGTGTGTTTATGTTTATATTCCGTTTACATGCAGTTCAGCATTAAAGAGTTTTTTTTTTTCTTCTGAGCATTTTATTCCATTCTTTGAATTGGAATCTATGACATAGATAGCTATGGTTTTGTATATATTGTATGAGAATTCTTGTTGAAATTTACAAGGGTTAAAATTAAATAGGTTTTCTAGCCTGGCACCTAGAGTTTGTACCCTTAGATTCTTCTAACTCACATTCCTACATATGTAATTAATTCAAAAGAAATCTAGAGACCAGCTCAGATCGTGTTGTCAGAGTTACTGCCTGGCATTCTATCTCGAGGTCATCTCTTCCTTTGTGGTTCCGTTCTTCGGTTCTGTGAGAGGTAGGGCCGTCTGCGTGGCTTCTGGGGTCTCTGTACAGGTGAAACGGCCCTGTGCTTCCACAGGGCCTGTGCTGGCAGTCAGCAGGGCTGTACATGAGGGGAGCAGGGGGAGCTCATCATCCTGGGGTGCCCCGAACAATCCCTGGTCAGCTGCCACTGTCACTGGTGAGGAGCCCCTCATCCTGGAGTGCCTGGGACAAGCCCTGTCAGCCCCCACTGGGCCCTGTCACTGGTGGGGAGCTCATCACTGTCCCCCGGACTCCAATCACTTGCCCTGGCCCGTGGAATATTAGCACACCTTTTCCTGTAGGTGGAGGTCATCAGCCTCACCAACTCCAGCCTTCCTTCCCTCTTTGTTTTCTTTTATTATTTTCATTTAATTTTTACTGTAAAGGTAATGAACAAAAGGGTTACAGTTACATAACTCAGGTACTGAGTACGTATTTTTGTTTCTCCCTCTTTTCCTGCCCCCCCCATCTCCCTGTAAGTTGCACAGCTCATTTCTAGCATATTGTCTTGTGATATTGCTGTTGCATAGGCTCCCCACTTCGCCCTTGTCTCACCCTCTTTGTTTTCATTATAAGCTTACTCTCTTAATTGATTCCTGATAGCTGGAGTCAAGTCTCTTAGTTAAATGCCACCCCGGAACTTTTGAATTTGCATACTCCAAAATGTGTCACAATTCAGGTAGAAAAAGTTTATTGATAGTTGTGCTAAATGAAAAAGATCTGTGTTGGGTAGTACTTACTTAGAATGTGTCTCTGTATTTGTGTGCCTGTCTGTCTGTCTGTCTGTCTGTCTGTCTGTCTGTCTGTCTATCTACCTTTTTTTGTGTGCCAGTGCTAGGTCTCGAACTTAGGGCCCAGGCACTGTCCTTGAGAGCTTTTTCTTTGCAAGGCTGGTTGGTACTCTACCATGTGAACCACAACTTCCTGCTTTTTGGTGTTTACGGGTCTTATGGACTTTCCTAAACTGGCTTTGAACTTCAATCCTCAGATCTTTTGAGTAGCTAGGATGATAGGAGTGAGCCACCAGCACCCGTTTTGTTTCTTAAGTTCAAGGTTAGAATATATGAAGATGTGTGTATATTGGAAAAGTTGGGTATTTTTTATTCTTCATGAGTACAAGGTAAGGCATAGCACACTGGTGGGGGTACAGCTTTGGAGACCATTAGCAACCTCGCAGGCACACATTCTCCAACAGTTCTGTTCTCCTAACACCAGCCAAGGCTCCAGACGTAGCTGTGTGGCAAGCCCGCAGTTCCTTAGAGTTGAATAGCTGATTACCTTGCCAAGGCCCAGAATCCTGAGGCCAGGGTCCTGGCACCACCTGCCTTGTACAGCGATCCCACCCTCCCAAAGCCAGTGCCAGCTGCCAAAGCCAAGTGTAGGTCCAGGTGAGAACGGGCCACTGGCCTGCCTGTGGTCTCCACCCCGTCCGTCCAGGCCTGCACCCACACTGCCTTCCTCTAGGCCTGTGGCTGTGGGAAAGAGCACACACAATTACACAAGGCTCATCTGATAAAACAGAGGTGCTCAGGAAGTATCACACTTGGAAATACTCAAGTTGTATTCCCTGTAGACCCTAAAAAGTAACAAAATGGAATATTTTGAAGTTTTGGAGTGTGTCAAAATGGGTAATTGTTTTCATATGTAAAAACAGAAAAGCGAAATTTTAATGCTTTTATTTGTCACATTTATGAGCCGACTATTTTTTAATGTAACTCTTTTTTTTTAACCTTTCAAGTACTAACGTGAGGCCCAATCTGAAGTTTTGCCTTATTCTTGTTTTCCTTGAGTGCATTTTCCCGTCTGGGTCTCTGTCAGAACTCTTAGACTCCTTGGAGAGGAGACACCAACTGAATATAAGACTGCAAACTCTGATTTCTGTCTTTTAGAAACAATTAAGTTCCATTTGCAAATAGTGTGAGTGTTTTTGGAGTAGTCATATATAGAGATAGATAGATAGATAGATAGATAGATAGATAGATAGATAGATAGATAGATACATACATACATACATACATACATACATACATACATACATACATACACTCCACAAAGTATGGAGTCCTCCCTGTGAATCTCACAAAGAAGGCCCCAACACAGCCGTGACCATATGTAAAACAATTTCTGTGTCATTCAACTAATGAGACTCATTCTCAACCTCCACGATCTTCTATCATTGTATGCCCTCCTAGGAGGTTTTGAGAGCTTTCTACACAAGTGGGCAGTGAACACAACTTTTACAACATTCACAACAGACATCCAAGTTCCCCGATTCAGTAGACTTAGTCATATAGCAAAGAAAGGAAAGATAAAATCTGTGCTCAGTTTCAGCAACTCAAAAGACAGATACAGAAATGAGACCAGATAATGACAATTTTATAGTTTAGGGGAGTTCTGCTGTGGGAAACCCAGCATTTGTATTTGCCACTTATTTTTATGTGGAACTAAAGGTGACTGAATCAGTTATACAAAATGAAGACCATCTCCTTAGCTAATTTTAATCATTTTTTGATTACTTCTGCTTCCAGCCCCCTTCAGGCCCTGTCTTACTTATTCTTCACAAAACAACTTAGAAAGTTAGAATTGTTGTTTCATCATGACATGTGAGGAGTACGGAGCCACAAGAAGTTGGATGACCTGCTCCTGGGGTTCCACTGAGACCTGCTGATTTAACCCCTGAAAGTTGCTGGGAGTCTGTCCTGGGGCTGGCCTGCAGGGGGCTCCTGCAGTGACAGCTGGGCTTAAGCTGGTCCCTGGGTGGCTCTGCCTCTTTCAACCTAAGGGCTGTTTGACTTTGGGAAGTCTACTTTGTGCTCTACCCTCTCTAAAACATGAATAATGTAATAATGTTAGCTCCTTGTCAGGAGTTTTGGGAAGATTTAATTTAATGAGACAGTGTGTGCCAAGCACTTAGTGGCCTGTCTCGCATATAGAAAATGGCCAATAAATTGTTGACATTATTATGTAATTTCCCCAAGGTCATATAGCAAGTGATTGAGTCAGAATTCAGACCCTATACTGACTAGAAAATGAAATAATACTTGAACATCACTCTCTCTCTCTCCCTTCTCTCTCCTCTTGCTCCTCTCTTGCTGTCCTTTCCATAAAGAACTGCAACTACAAAGCAAAACTCACTCTTTTTCCAGTCTGTAATCCTCCCTGCCAGCTAAACATTTCATGATGAGGACGGTAGGGCTTCATGGTTTGCAACAGAAGAAAGTGTATTTTTTTTTTTTTTTGGTGGCTTAGGGAAAAATTTCAGAGTAGAAATTGGGACTCTAGCTCCATCACTTCTTGCTGTATGATTTTAGACAACTTTACTCCCTTTGTGGTTCTTCTGCTGTATACTAAGCTAATGAAATTAAGTAAGGAAGTTTGACTTGAAGATCAAGAATATTAAGTGATGCAAGCACAATTAAGGAGCCCAGCGATGGCTCAGTAGTGAGTTAGTGGAAACCTAAAGTAGCCCTTGAACACGCACCAAGTTTGTAAAATCAGTAGACACAGTGAGAAGGGTGGGGTTTTGAGGCAGGTGGGGTCTTAGTGTTAGATGGCCCTTTGTTTCCCCCAAACCTGTGCGCTGGCTGGGTCAGACAGGGGAAATGTCACATGGGACACTGCACAAAGAGATAAAAGACGTTGGAGACAGGAACTGACTGGATGTGGACTAGAATGGTTGTGCCGTCCGAGAGAACGGACCTCTCCGTCTTGGCTGCTGAACCAAGTGGCTCAGGAAGGCAGTGGGAAATGCTGGCTGAGCAGATGTTGGGTTATCAGTCCTCTGTAAATTATCCTTGGAAGATAACCCTTAAGGGCAGGCAAGGCTGCGGGCTCAGGAGACGGCTGCTTGCCTGGGCTGAAGGTTTGCATGGGATAGCCAACACAGTGGGAGCCAGGCCTCAGCGGTGTCATTCAGTAACGTGCTTGCTCCATCTCCCTTAGTTGGTTCCCAGCCCCTGGAGGCCAGGGGTATTGGTGTGTGTATTTTCTGTCTCAGTACACAAGCCTGGGAGGTGCTGGACACGGGCGTGTTGACTAAAATACATGTTCCCTGCATGGTACAGACATGCTCGTGGAAGGCGCCTGCCATCCGGGCATTAGGAAGCACCCCCCGGCAACCCCCTTGACAATGAGGGACTGCGTAGGGAGAGTGGCCTAGGGCTGAGGGAATGTGAACTTCTTTGGGATGGGTTGATGATCACAGCACTGAGTCTACCATCGTTGCCTGTTAATGAATGTAGGATAAAATATTCCAAATTGTTCATAGCAGATGATGAAGTTTTTTAAAAATGGAGAGCTATAAGAACCCATTTACATGCATTTATTTTCATACAGTGGAAAATATATCTGGCACTATAAACTCAAATTTGGTGTCAGAGATGAAAAATATACGTGTAAATACTCATGTATATCCTTATAAAGATGTTATCAAATGCTGTTTTGAATTTTGCAATGTTGTCAGGTTGTAAGTGGTGATAAGTGAGCATAACGTCTGAGAAGAATTACGTGGCTGATACCAAAGTCAGAGTGTAAAAGCTGAAATGCTTACTGTAAGATTCACTGCTCTTTCAATGTTTGTTCCCTGAAGTAAGACACTAGTAGCACATGTCAGTCAAAGTCTGTATCAAGAGCAGAAAACATGTCAGAGAAAACCAAAGAAGTGATGCTTGTGTTCACCTGCCATGTGCTGGTACAGCAGGAGAGGCAAAGCCAGACCGGGCACCCATCTCCTTAGGTCCATACATGCCCCCTGACCTCTGAACTCTGGTGGTCTCTTGATGGTGGTTAAGCCGGGTGCTGCTCATAACAGAGCCAGAGCCCAGGGCCGGCGGGTGCTGAGGGAGGCCCTGTGGGCATCGGTTCTTCTCCTGGCATGCGAGGGGCGTTTAAGCCAGACACATTAGCACCTTGTCTTGCAGCGATCAGCCGTGTGTGCTGGCACCTGAGGAAAGGCTGTTTAGAAAACTTCAGATGGGAGTCAGAATCAAACCAAATGTTCCCAGGCACATTTGTGTGTTTCTAATTTGAAAAAGACCATATGTTGCAGCAGGACTTCTACAACATGAAGACTGTGTGGAGCTCTGCAGCATATGCTAATGTGTTGTATATTCTAAGACTTTGGCTATAAAAGGCACACATGTTAATGTGAAGGTGAAGAAGGTTGGGTCAGAGGCGAGGATGGTGGCTAGTCAGCCATGCACCTTGTCGTGCAGGTTCACATGCAGCCTGTATTATTTTCTCTTACCCTTTGTGTAAGCCTGCCGTCTCCCTCTCTCACAACTACACAACTGCACTGGGCAGAGACAGAGAACTACCTTTGCTCTTGCTGTAAAGGAAGAATACTAGGACAGGACTTGCCTGGTGTTAATTGTGATATTCCTTATAGTTCCCTTTCTTGGCCACGTGTTGCCTGAGTTCTGACTGGATATAACGTTCTGGTTGGAAAAGGAACTGTGGTTTATTTCACTTACCTTGAGAATGCTTTTATTTCATATAACCTAATGACTACCATTTAGTTTCTCTTGGCTACTTGCCATAATTGCACAGTAGTTTGGGGGATATTATTAATGAACAAGAGTTAAGTTCATCACAGGTCTTGAGGATGGGGAATAGCGTGGATATACTGAATTCCAGCCTTCTCACCTTCCTTAACATGCTTTTGTTTCTTGCCTTTGAAAACCAAAAGGCTCTGATGCAGGTTAACCCAGTGGGGTCTTTCCTAGAGGAGAATTCTGTCCTAGGAATCAAGTGCCAGGGAAAAATTATAGCTAGTGAGGGCCACTTGTGACTATCACTGCTCTTATATTGGAGACTGACTTCTGATGTATGAATTTTTAAAGTAACCTGGCAAATAAAAAGAACAAGCCAACAGATATTTAGGAACACTTTTTATTTAGGCTGACAGTTGGTTTCTTAAACTGGTCTGTATAGTTATGAGCATAAGAATTTAGAAGACCTTAGATGTAATTTGAGGAAACTGACTTTTGCACTGTTTATAAGTAGAGTTGCATGGGTTCTAGTTTAGCTTTGTGGTTAAGAATGTAAAGTCTGTATGGCACAGGTTCAAGGCCCTGCTCTACTGCTTCTGAATGGTCTGGGAAGGTTGCTTGATCTCTCTGAGTTCAGATTTTTCATGTCTCATGGGTCTGACATGAACCATAAGACCTTTTTGAAGCTTTAAATAGATCACTAAACTTAAAACACTTGAAGCCACACCTAGGATGCAGTAAGCAGGCAGTGACCATTGCTGGTTTTGCCATTCCCCTTGTTTTCTGATGGTTTCTAGCAGGAGTGGTGACTAGACCTGTAGTTCCCTGACGGAGGCCGTCAGGAGCAGTGGCCCCAGAGAAGGGTAATGCTGAAAGTCAGTGGGAGCTTTTACAGCCAAGGAAGCAAATGCTAGTGGCTAAATTCCTGTGGTTCCTGAAATCTAGAACCACAAAAGCTTGTGGAGCAGGAACTGGGCTAGAGACCAGATAGGAGGACCTCGTGTCCTTGGGTGTGCCCACTGGGGATCTGGGGACCATCCTCAATGTGGTTCTTTATCCAGGTGTCATTACTCAGTGCGTCCCTAGAGTTTCTGTTGGAACCCTCATTCCTTATATTCCTGAAATACTCAGACTATTCACATAGATAAGCCAGATAAGTTATTTTAAAAACCATTCATGTGTATTTCCTTCTTGATTTTCCCCACCTCAGCCCATCATTTTCATGAGAAGAGCTTATTTTGTGCGCATTCATGTTATTAATGCTATCAATAGTTGTTGCTATGGTTTTACTGAATAAGTCTGACTAGATGTGGAACGCTCACAGTTTTTATTTATGGAATACTTGTATTATTGGTCTCAGGTTAGGAGAAGATGTTCTTGAGGGTTGCCCAGGATATTTTTTTTGGGGGGGGTCCAGTCGTGGGGCCTGAACTCTGGGCCTGGGCGCTGTCCCTCAGCTATCAGCTGAAGGCTAGTGCTGTACCACTTTGAGCCACAACACCACTTCCGGCTTTTTTCTTTTTGCTTATGTGGTGCTGAGGAATCGAACCCAGGGCCTCAGGCATGCAAGGCAAGCGCTCTACCACTGAGCCACCTTCCCAGCCCCTGCTCAGGATATTTTGAAGCTGCTGTTGGTGAATGTAGCTCAGGAAGGAGGCTCAGAGGATCTCCACATGAGAGTATGAAGACAGCAATGGCTTGGCAAACTGTTCTTGTGATTCATGCCACGTGTATCCTGACCGCCTGCCATTCTCCACACCAAAGTCTCCTTAAAATCACATTAATACAATATGTAATTTATATTGTCAGATCAAGCTTGCACTTCCTTTTATGTAATAATGATGTTGGAGTCAGGCTGACATGTCTGAAAACAGACTTCATCAACTGTGCCATAAAACATGCTGACAGCCTCAGCTCAGAAGGTAGTTCTAGTCAGGTTCATTCTAGAACCAAACAATTTAAAAAAAGTATGCTCCTGGGTTGAAAAATAACAAAAAGACGATTACTTAAAGGTGCAATGAAGCTTCCTTCTTCTTAAAATATAACTTCAGAGAACCTTTTAAAATTAGTAATTTTCATTTCAAAGGAATTCTAAATTCAGGCCTAGTGGCTTTGATAGACTATTTTCTGCCCAAAGTGGAACCACACAGCCTTTTAGGGTCAGGTTATTTGTTACTTGCGGGGCTTCAGTGTGGTTGGCAGTTTTTGTTTAGTTGTCTGACTACTCAACCTTACGCGAAAAGGCCCCACATGTGGAGTGCAGTCAGCCGTGGCTTGGGGACCCCATGGGGCCTCGTGTGTTGCCCCTCCCGGGAAAGAAGGGCTTTTGCCCAGTGGCAGGCAAGGCATGGTAGGTTGGAGCAGTGCTGTGCCCTCTCCCCACCCCCGGGCCTGATTCCTGGCTGTGGCTCTGACTCTTAAGTGAAGGATGTATCTAAAAATCTCTCTGTGACCACTTGAAACGCTGGGATAGCCGTTCCTGAAGGGTGACTCCATAACTGTTCCCAGCTGTTGTGTTTATTTATCTTAGTACTGATGCAAGGAGCTGATTTTTGGTGCTTTATCTACACTGTCTTATTTTATCCTTGGATAAGATATGTAAACACAATCCAAGCGAAAACGTACATGCAGTGGCTTTCAGGAGCAGAACAACGGGAAACTTACTTCTGTTTATTTTATACATGAATAGCTGAGTGTCACATTAAATTTAAAAAATAAAGAAGAAATTGTAACCCCTCTGTACAGTATTTTCACAATAAAAAAATAGACAAGAATGGAAATATGGTATTCCGAATGAATCACGGATCAACCCTCTGGCTTGCAGTGCTTTCCCTCTCTCATCTACTGTAGAAAGCGTCTCCTCTTTCTACAGAATCTAGAGGAAGGAACTGGTCTCAGGATAGGTTGTCACCTCTGACTAATTGTTGGTTATCCTAATAATAGAAAATTATTTCCTTCTTACTGTTCATTGTAATTCATCTTGAACAATAAATTTAGACAGCATGCTTAGGTATCCAAGAAAAGCTGAAATGGTGTTTTGAAAAACAATAGCACTTAAAAGTGTGTTCTCACTGTGTTTCTGTTTTAGGCCTCATTTCCTAGTATAAGATGAACGTTAGTGTAAAATGACCTTGACGGTCACAGTTTGGCAATTAGAGATCTTTTCCAAGATGAGAAATATTTTTAAGAAGAACATGCAGTGGGAAAGGCAGCTGCCTTGCTTGGAGATGGCTCGGTTTAGAGAGGCATGTCAGGGGTACATGTGTGAGTTTGCACTGAAGGCTCACAGGATGGAAACGCTCCAGGATCGCATGGACAGGTGGAGATCAGATCTCCACAAGGACTCATGCCCCGCTACCCGTCAATCAGAAGGAAAAGAAAAGGAAAAATCAACAAAGCAGCAGAGAACCAGCAAGTTCCTAAGTCGCTAGAAGATGCGGGTTGTTTACACAGGCAAAGGAGAAGTTGTGTGGAGGCCCCTGGCTGTGTGGTTGAGGGAACAGGGAAGTCCTCTAAATACTGGAGAACAGGGAGGGAGGAGCTCGCTCTGGACTGAGAACCAGGTTCCAAGACAAGTCCCTGGGATGTGGGCGTTCTGCGTGAACAAGTGTGGGCAACTCTAGGGAAATTCTGCAAGAAGAAGTGGAGGCGGGAAACATCACAACACGTACCCAAGATATCCAAACAATTCTAACAGACTACTTTCAAAAGCTATACTCTCTAAAGGAAGAAAATCGGGCAGAAATGGATGCATTTTTAGAGAAATACAAGTTGCCCAAACTGAGCAAAGAAGAAGTTAACCAATTAAATAAGCCAATATCCTATAATGAGATACAGGAAGCTATCAAAAGTCTTCCAACAAAAAAAAGCCCAGGACCAGATGGATTCACAGCAGAATTCTATAAGACCTTTAAACAAGAACTAATACCCATACTCCTCAAGCTCTTCAGAGAAACAGAGAAGGAAGGAGCTATCCCAAACTCATTCTACGAAGCCAATATCACACTCATCCCCAAACCAGGCAAAGACCCAACCAAAAAGGAGAATTACAGGCCAATCTCCTTGATGAACACAGATGCAAAGATCCTTAACAAGATTCTAGCTAACAGAATCCAGAAACACATAAAAAAAATAATTCACTATGACCAGGTAGGCTTCATCCCAGAGACACAGGGATGGTTTAACATACGTAAGTCAATAAATGTAATCCAACATATCAACAGAGCCAAGGTCAAGAATCACATGATTATCGCCACAGATGCAGAAAAGGCCTTTGACAAAATTCAACATTCATTCATGCTAAAAGCTCTGGAGAAAATAGGAATAGAAGGAACATTTCTAAAAACAATAAAAGCCATTTATGACAGACCAATAGCCAATATTATACTTAATGGGGAAAAGCTACAACCAATTCTCCTAAAATAAGGAACAAGGCAAGGATGCCCACTGTCTCCACTCCTCTTCAATATAGTCCTAGAACCCTTAGCCAGGGCAATAAGGCAAGGAAAAGACATTAAAGGGATCCGCATAGGGAAAGAAGAAGTTAAACTATCCCTTTTTGCAGACGACATGATACTATACCTCCACGATCCCAAAAACTCCATCCCCAAACTCTTAGAAATCATAAATCACTTCGGCAAAATAGCAGGATACAAAATAAACCCACAAAAATCAGTTGCCTTCCTATACACTGATAATGTACAGGAAGAGAGGGAAATAAAGGGAGCAACCCCATTCACAATAACCTCCCGAAAAATAAAATATTTAGGAATTAACCTAACCAAAGATGTAAAAGAACTATTTAATGAGAACTATAAAAAGTTAAAGAAAGAAATTGCAGAAGACACTAGGAAATGGAAAGACCTCCCATGCTCCTGGATAGGCCGACTTAATATAGTAAAGATGGTAATACTTCCAAAACTAATATACAAATTCAACGCAATTCCTATTAAAATCCCAATGACATACATCACTGAAATACAGAAAACAGTCCAAAAATTCATGTGGAACAACAAAAGACCTAGAATAGCCAAAACAATTCTAGGGGATAAAGACAATATGGGAGGGCTATCCATGCCGAACTTCAAACTCTACTACAGAGCTATAATAACAAAGACAGCATGGTACTGGCACAAAAACAGACCCGAAGACCAATGGAACAGAATAGAAGATCCAGAAATAAATCCACAGGCCTACAGCCAGCTGATATTCGACAAAGGAGCCAAAGACATACAATGGAAGAAACACAGCCTCTTCAACCGCTGGTGCTGGGAAAACTGGGCAGCCACATGCAGAAAACTAAAAGTGGACCCCAGCCTATCACCATGCACCAACATCAACTCAAAATGGATTAGAGACCTTAACATTAAACCTGAATCTCTGAAACTACTGCAGGACAGAGTAGGAGAGACACTTGAACTAATAGGCACAGGAAGGAACTTCCTGAACAGAGTCCTAGGGTCACAACAAATTGGAGAGAGACTCGACAAATGGGACTACCTTAAAATAAAAAGCTTCTGCACAGATAAAGCTATCGCAACCAAGCTAGAAAGACAACCAACTAATTGGGAAAAAATATTTACCAGCAATATATCAGACAAGGGGTTAACATCCTGTATATACAGGGAACTCAAGAAACTAATCCCTCCCAAACCTAACAAACCAATTACTAAATGGGCAAGGGAACTAAAGAGGGACTTCTCAAATGAAGAAATAAAAATGGCAAAGAAACACATGAGGAAATGTTCATCATCCCTGGTGGTGAAGGAAATGCAAATAAAGACAACCCTGAGATACCACCTTACCCCAGTCAGAATGTCCCACATCCACAAATCAGCCAACGACAAATGCTGGAGGGGATGTGGAGAACGAGGAATGCTATTACACTGCTGGTGGGAATGTACACTCATACAACCACTTTGGAAAGCAGTCTGGAGGGTCCTTAGAAAGCTAAAGATTGACCTCCCTTACGACCCAGTCATACCACTTCTAGGCATCTACCCTGAACAACAGGAACCAATATACAAGGACACGTGCACCTCCATGTTTATTGCAGCACTGTTCACAATAGCTAGGATATGGAAACAACCTAGATGCCCCACCACAGATGAATGGATCCAAAAATTGTGGTATCTATACACAATGGAATATTATGCAGCCATTAGAAATGACAAAATAATGGCATTTGCAGGGAAATGGATGGAGCTAGAAGGAATCATGTTGAGCGAGGTAAGCCAAGAACGAAGAGACAAACAGTACATGGTCTCCCTGATAAGCGGATGATAAATCCAAAATGTTAGGTGATATGACAAAACTAACAGGACTTAAGAAACAAAGAACTCCCACTCATCTTGTTGAACCACTACTAAATATCCCCATGCTGCTGATCACGTGTATGGTATATAACATATGAACACCGTTATATATTACAGACTGTGATAGACAATTTGCTCCAGGAAAGTTAGAATGAACTTGTGACTTTAAATGAGCATCATTATTCCACAATACTGTGAATTTCCGGAAATTAAGTAATCACTTAATCACAATCAAAAAAAAAAAAAAAAAAAAAGAACCTTGGGGAAGGGAGGGAGGGAGGGGATGGTAGGGAGAAAACAATGGAGGGGGTAACAATGTTCAAGAGGAAGTGTACTCATTACCCCACTCATGTAACTGTAACCCTCTGTATAGAATCTTTACAATAAAAAAATTAAAAAAAAAAAAAAAAAAGAAGAAGTGGAGGAGGGGGTATCAAGCTGTCGAATACAACACACGAATTCAACATGTGGAAGGACATGGGATTGTGGCTCCTTGTAGAGTGGGCAGACCACCTATGTAAACCTCATGGCTGTTGATTTGCGTCTAATGACAACTTCAATGTGTTCTTTTTTCTTTTTTTTTTTTTTTTGTCTTTACAATCCTTGGCCACCACAGTCATTTAAAACATGACTTAGGCAGGCTCAAGCAGGAGCTGGGTGCCTCTGGCCACACCTGGAAGAATGGCTCATATGGTAGAGCCCCAGCTGTGATAAGCCAGAAAGCTGAGCAGGAGAGTACAAGGGCTGGATTTCAAGACCACTAGTGGCGTTAAAGAGTCAAGAGTAAGAATTGTGGACTTCTAGAAAATTATTTTCTAAGAAGATATTCGCAACTTATAGATGTGGTTATCCTAGGTTACTGATATATTTTACTAAAGGCTAAAATTTGCTCATAAAATAAACTCTTTCATGGGTAAAGATAGTGTTAGTTTGTAAAATTCACTGTCCATTTCAGAACTGTATAGTCTTCACTAGAAAACTAGAAAGAAATGAGAAAATAAGGAAATAAATGATTAAAGAGGAGAAAAAGTTACCTTTTGGTAACTCTCTTAAATGAGTCATTGGGATAAATAATAGAAAAGAGAGCAAAAAGTGCTTGAAAAAATGTATGTACTTTAAGTTCAGTTTGGCCTCTTCTTAAGTTGGTATTGGTCCTTTGTTTTAAGGATGAAGGAACTGAGATAGCTAAGTGATAGGATTTTGTTGCTTTCCTTTTATTCATAACAGCTAAAACTATTTTTCTTCCTTTGGATTATGGCTTGTGTACACGTGCGCATGTTTTCTAGATGAGCCATATCAGGTATTAAACCAGTCATCTTCTGATTTTTAAGCAGTGTGCTTTAGAGAGTCATGCCAGCTTCTGGAAAGTACCTTGAAAAATACATTTGATTAATTCCCCTTGAAGGGAAAACAACCTGAATCACTGTGAAGCTAGATTTATGACTTAGGTACAGTGACTAATTATCCCCTAGAGATTAAAACCTTATTTCACCACAATAACACAATTTTAAGCTCACACACCTGTTCTTGTCATTTGACCTCAACTCTGTATAAGCAAGAACTGACTTTTGCTTCCTTCCTTGCTGATGTTAGCAGAAACTATATATATTTTGACCCAAGTCACTTGGGCAAGACAAATTACAGTGCAGGTTTCAAATCATTTGATTTATAAGAGGCATACAAACTGATTTGCTTGCCAAAAATTTCTAAAGTAAATTATAAAAAAAAAATCTCCCAGTTCTCATTGTAGATTTTATTTATAATAGTGTTGAATTTTTTTAAAGTCATTTCTTACTCATCCTGAGATGCCTGGTGGGTTGGCTACCCTCCAGATGTGTGGGTCCCGTGGTGCTGGGGACATAGGCCCATCGGAAGGCAGGTGGCTCTGGGCAGCTCAGGGTTGCTGCTTTCTGTGGGAGCCTTTGTCATGTGTGTATGTGAATACCTCAACCTGTGGCAGTGTACTTACAGACTGAGGGCTGATGGGGTGCCAGCTGTGTAGGTTCTGCCCTATAGGACAGCCGTGGAGCAGAGGCAGGAGGTTGGTGTCTCAGTGGTACTGGTTTCTGAGTGCTTTATGTCTAGCTTCTCTCAGCCCTCCTGTTCCTACAGATAACTGCTCACGGACTCATCTTGACCGAAAAGCTAGAGGAGAGCTCAGACGTGAAATTAGCCATCCTTGCTTTGTGCCTACCTTGGTATCACTTGCAGTCAGACCAGTCTGGAAGCGTAATAGAGATGATGAATTAAGGCTGGCCTTTTATACTAGCCATAGCAGAAGTGGTGCTTGAGGTTAGTGGTGTCTGTGAATTATCTCCAATATTAAATGGAAATGCTATTTTTTTTCACTGTGGGACTTCAGTGTGAACCAGTGCAGACCACCCACTCTAGACCACCATCCCTCCTTCCTTTCTTTCCCTGTGTCCCTTTAGGGTCATCTCAGGAGTCCCAGCTAGGCTTAGGCTCTGTGTCTACACACATAGAAGAATCACGTGGGAGACACAGCGGTCTTCGAATGCTTCAGTGGAATGTGTTTATGGGTGAGCCCCAGGGAGTGGGAGCAGGCATCTGCCCCATGCCACACATGCTTCTTGAGAGGGTTTCGCAGGACAGACAGAAGGAAACTAGGCCGGTGAAGAGAAAAAGCACACTCGAAGCTTGAACATCGAATTATCTTACGTCAAAGAAGCATGAAAAACAGAGAACATTCCAGGGTCGGGTAGCATTTGGGGTTATTGGGAACCTGCTCAGTACAGAGGGGCTGTGCCCTCACATTCAGAAGAGAGGGTTTGGGGCTGCAGGCATAAGCTGGAGGGGCTTGGCGAGCTATAGACCCAGGGGTCTGTTGATGGTTGACCTCAATGAATGTGTCAAGTGCGATTGTGATAGACACAAGATTTGTGTTTCAATCATCTTACTCTGCAAAAGATTGGGGAAGAGATTGGTCTTGGTGTTTATAATGTCAAGAAATTAATCTCTCTGCCGGGTGCTGGTGGCTCACACCTGTAATCCTAGCTACTCAGGAGGCTGAGATCTGAGGATCGAGGTTCAAAGCCAGCCCAGGCAGGAAAGACCTTGAGACTCCTATCTCCAATAAACCAGTAGAAAACCAGAAGTGGCGCTGTAACTCAAGTGGTAGAGAGCTTGCCTTGAGCTGAAGAGCTGAGGGACAGTGTCCAAGCCCAGAGTTCAAGCCCCATAACCGACAAAAAAAAAAAGAAATTAATCTCTCTTTAGTGACAGACCATATATCAAGTATTAAGTGATTCAAGGGCAGATTTAGGTACTTTCTGAATATTGGATAAGTGAACAAGTTTCTGACTCCTCTGCCATTTTACTTTCTTTCCTTCCCAGGAGAGTGGTGTGGTACAAGGGCATGTACATTTGTTTGTGAGTGCCTCAGGGCTGGGAAGGAGGAGGCCAGGCTGAGGGCAGAGGGACACGAAAGTAGATGCCACAGTTAGACACCTGGCTCTGTCACTGTGCGGGCACTGGGCGTCACTTCAGTCATTTTGGTTTTTTTGCTGCAAAAATCTTTCTGTTAAATAAATTAGGACTTAATCAATGAAAACATGACCGTGATTCTGGAGATTGCATAATTGATGAAAGGCATTTGTTCATTGGAGCATTTCCTCTTGATTGACTTGCAGATTGAAGCAAGACTGACAGCCCATCCTTCTCCTTCACCTTGCCATCCTCACACTGCAGCCCAGCTGCCTGGGATCCCGGGCCGAGGGGTGTGGAGGGGGGAGGGGTTCAGAGCTAACATTGCTAAGGATTGCATTTGCAGATATTTAAAGTTAGAGAGCATAGAATCAACAGCTAACAATGTGAGATAACCAGTTACGTTCATTTAGCACTCTTAAGGACAGCACAGTTAACACTCAAAGGTCATGGTTGTAGAACAGCTGTGGAGTTTGCTCTGTGAAGGGCGTGTGGGCTGCGTTACCCATGGGATGTTCTGAGTAAAATACATATGTGATGTCTTCATGGTTTTAAAATTAAGGAAGAGAGCCAGGAGAGCCAGGAAGAATCGCTGAGATTCATGCCAGTGAAGATGTTCTATAAAAGGTCTTTGTCTCAGTGTAGCAATAGCATGAAATAGACTGAATCCATAAGAATACGGCTGAAAGATCATCATTTTCAGTGATGTTTTACAATACTATAATTATATGTTTGCTTTATAATTGTGTTTATACATTTGGTATTTTCTAATGTTTTCATTTTCAAAGCTCGTTAGGAGCATCTGAAAATAGCAATCGTGCATCTTTACAGAGATCTTGAACACCCCAGGAGTCCAATATTTATTCTAAAGTTTTGTTGACTCAAAGTTAAGTTCGCAGATTGGCACACAGGACACTAAGTTAAAGGTCATTGTGATGAGGATTTAGTAATACTCGTATACAACAATTATGAGGTGGGGTTGAAGTACATCGTTTCCCCAGCTCTGACTACCAGCTCGCTTCTGAGGAAAGGAGAATCAAGGTGGTGATTAATAAATGAACTAAATGGAATTAATTTTTGTCATAGACCGAGTACTATGCCAGGTAGTTTTTTTCCCCTCCTTTGGCTTTATTTTATTAATGACATGTGTGAATTGCACAAGTGAGTGAAACGAGCTGTGCTGTTCTGTGTGCACACATCGTGGGTGGATCTTGCCTACCCCTTGTCTTCCAGTGAGCAGTGAGGAAAGGACTGGTGCCTGGGTTCTGGAGTGGGGCAGGGCCTTCCATTGCAGGCTCAGCATCCTGAAATAGCCCACTGAGGCAGGGCTCTAGGCCCCACCTTTAGAGAGAAGAATGAGCACCCGCTGCCTAAATGCAGGTCACCTGAGTGTTCTGAACTGGAATCAAAGTTGGAGCTTCCATGCTATGTTCACTGCTACGTTCTGCACACTTGGGGCACCCCAGGCAGGCATGCCTACCGTCCCTTTCCATGACTCAGTCTGACGGTGAAAATGTCAATACCTGCCCATGTTTAATATTAGTCTATATTAGATTTTCTTCATACTTCATTAATTTTCATACTGTGTCTGGACCAAATGAAGAGTGAGACTGATTCATCATGCAGCCCAAGGAATGTAATAATGTAACTTGTGAGCTAGAGCAGCCATATTCCATCTTTCTTAACCATATATTGGGCAGGAGGGTTTTTTTTTGTTTTTTTGTTTTTGTTTTTTCCCCTTATTGTTACAAACATAAGATTCCCTTGGTTCTCATGCATGATTCTTGAATAGGGTTCCTCCGTTTTCTAAATTGAGAACTTAAAGTAGGAAATTTGAGACTCTACTAATAGTCTAAATTCAATCTTTGTTTAGGAGTGCCTATACCTTTTATATTTGACATCTCAAAATGAGGGTGATCTGTATGCAGCCTGGCTGGGGTGCAATTCACAATACCTCTGTGTTTTGTTATCTCAGCAAGCGATCCCTTGCAAGGAAACAATGCACTCTTTGTAACTGGTAGAGAAACACTGCTGGCTTTTACACATTGAGCTTGTGCACCAAAGGGGGAGGTCAGGAAGGATAAACCCATTACATGCCTCTGACCCCAGAAATCCACACCCTTTAGAATCCTTGGAGGTTAAAACCTACCTTTCATCCCCGTTGCTCCATTAATCGGTGTCCTCTAAGCTGTAGAACATAATCTGTGTCTATAAAAAGTAATCAAGACTCTAGCCCTCTCATTAAAGGACAGACTCTATTTGGAGCTAAATATCTACACATCTTTAAAAGTTACTGGGAATTCGTTTTTCACTGTGGAATTTTTCTAAATCAATCCTGCCTAACACAGTTTAACGTCTCATAAAATGTTTTAAACTAGCAATACCACAAACCTGTAACCTCAGGAGGCCACAGACAATGGGAGGTGGCAAAAGAACAGAGAGTAAATGGTTCCAGAGAGTGAAAAGGAATTGGGTTTGTTCTCCACATGTTCTGCGTCTTGGTAGAGTAACCGCTTTGGAATTTTTTTAATATAATTTTTATTGTAATGGTGATGTAGAGAGGGGTTACAGTTATATAAATCAGGTATTGGGTACATTTCTTTTTGAACAGTGTCACCCCTCCCTCATTCTCTCCTAGTTTTTTCTCTTCTGAGTGCCCTTACCCACAAGTTGTATAGTTCATTTCTAACATAGTGTCTAGAGAGTATCACTGCTGAATTAGTTCACCCTTTATCTCACTGTTTCTATGATTCCCCTTCCCCTCCCCAAATCAGATAAACTTACATATAAGACAAAGGGTACCGAAATAAAAAAACAGCTACAAAAGGGGGAGAAAACAGAAAACAAACAAAAACCTGAAAACAGTACAATAAAAAACCTCTTGTTTTCATTTCTTGGAGTTCATTTTGATAAGCATCATTGCATATGATCATATGCACATAGCTGTTGAGCCCTTGTGATCCTCTCCTAAGAATCTTCCTTTGGTCTCACTGTGTGAATGTTTAGAGTTTATCCTATGTAATTTATCATGTCCAAATGTAATTTTTTTTGGTCTTTTACTATCCATTGGGTTTACTTGTAGATTTACAGACACATTCAAATTATTATAAATAAGGGAAACCATACAACCTGTGATTTCTTTGGGTATGACTTACTTTCTTAATATAATTTTTCAAGTATTTCCATTTCTTTATGGATGAGGTGGTTTCATTCTTTCTAATGGAAGAGTAGAATTCCATTGTGTATATATACCACATTTTTTGATCCGTTTGTCCACCAAGGGGCATCTGGATTGATTCCATAGCTTGGCTAGGGTAAACAATACTAGAGTGAACATGGTTGTGCTGGTTGCTTTAGTGTGGGCTCATTTGTGGTCATTTGGATAAATGCCCAGGAGTGGGATTGCTGGGTCAAAGAGAAGCTCACTGTTTAGTCTTTTGAGGAACCTCCATGCCACTTTCCAGAGTGGTTGAACAAGTTTACATTCTCACCAACAATGCAGTAGGGTTCCCTTTTGGCCACAGCCCTGCCAGCATCTGTTATTGTTAGTTTTCTTGATAATGGCCATTCTAACTGGGGTGAGGGGAAATCTCAGTGTTGTTCTGATTTGCATTTCTTCATGTGTCTATTGGCCATTCTTCTTATTCTGAGAAGTCCCCCTTTAAGTCTTTAGCCCATGTATTAATTGAGTAGTTGTATTTTGAGAGTTTATTTTAGGGAGGGTAATTTTTTGAGCCTTAAGTGTATTTTAGATGTGAGGCCCTTGTCTGATGCACAGCTGGTAAAGATCTTCTCCCAGTCTGTGGGCTTTCTGTTTATCTTGTTAGCTGTGTCCTTTGCCATGCAGAAACTTCGGTTTGATGCAGTCCCATTTGTTCAGTCTTTCTTTAATTTGTTGCAATTCTGGATCTTTACTTTGGAAGTTTTGATCTGTGCCAAAGAGCCCTAGTGTTGCCTCTGCCCCTTCCTGTGGTCTTACATTGAGGTCTTTGACGTTTGGGAGTTTCAGGTGAGGATCCAGACCAGGCAATGTTGGGACCATGGTCTCTAGTGTGCTAGGAGTTCCATGGAGATGGACTGGGGTCTTCCATTACACTGAGCTCTGCTTTTATAAAGGACCCCTCCTTTGGAAAATTGCTCAGGTAATGTCAGCCACCCGTTACTGCCTGCTTAAGAATGGTTGCAGGTGCCTTATTTAGAAAGCATTGGATAGATTTGCATAGATGCCAGTCATTTTCAGCAGGTTTAATAACTGTACTAAGTATGTTGAAAGTTTTTAACAAATTATTTTTAAAAAATTCTACTATCAAAAAGTGAATTTGAGGGTCTGGGAAGGTGGCTCAGTGGTAGAGTGCTTGCCTTGCATGCATGAGGCTCTGGGTTCGATTCCTCAGCACCACATAAGCAGAAAAAAGTGGAAATGGTGTTGTGGCTCAAGTGGTAGAGTGTTAGCCTGGAGTTGAAGAGCTCAGGGAAAAAAAGTGTCTACTGTCCAAGTGGCCCTAAACTGTCTTCTGATAATTTTGTTATTTTGTGATCCATTTAATCACTTGAGTAAGTGAAAGGTGATCACATAATTAACTGTTCTATCTGACTTTGCATAGAGAGCCGAATGCTTGGATGTGTGCTCACCCATATCGCCACAAGGCAAAGCACTTTCTTATGAATAGTGCCATTGTTACTTTTTACTGCCCCAAATCTTAAATCTTTCTCATGTTCAAAACTTGTTATACTCATATGCATTATACTCATCACTTCCACATATATCCATGCTTTGGGGATCAGAGATACTAAGGAGGCCCTCAAGATCACAAAGCATCCTATGTCCATTCAGACAGGGGCATTTCAGCATCACAGGAGTGTGTCAGCACCGCAGGGGTGTGTCAGTACCACAGGGGTGTCAGCACTGCAGGGGTGTGCCAGGACTGCAGGGGTGTGCCAGGACTGCAGGGGTGTGCCAGGACTGCAGGGGTGTGTCAGCACTGCAGGGGTGTGCCAGGACTGCAGGGGTGTGTCAGCACTGCAGGGGTGTGTCAGGACTGCAGGGGTGTCAGCACTGCAGGGGTGTGTCAGCACTGCAGGGGTGTGTCAGGACTGCAGGGGTGTGTCAGGACTGCAGGGGTGTGTCAGGACTGCAGGGGTGTGTCAGGAGTACTCATGGCCACACACCATGGTCCATCTACACAGACTCTTGAGATTCTTGATCTATGAAGTGGAAATGTGAAATGGCCCAGGAGAGGAAGAGCAGCTCATGATCACTGGGTGGAGAAGCTGCTGTGAACCAGGCTGGTGTCCACGGCCAACCCTCCATCACTTCAAATGTCGAGCCATTGCTTTCTGGACCTAATTTCCACTAGAAAGGTCTTGTTCTGGTGTTAAAGACTACATTTCTCTGATGTCAAGATGTCATGTTTAAGGGATGTTGTCTTCTCTTATCACATGTGATTTTTTTTAATTGTGAAAATACCATACAGAGAGGTTACAATTACATTAGCAACATAATGAGTACATTTCTTATCAAGCATTGTTGCCTCCTCCTTTGCTTCCCCTTCCCATCCCTTCCCATCTCCCTCCCTCCCCCGTTGTCCCCATCCCCTCCCATGCCAAAGTTATAAAGTTCATTTTTGGACATAACGTCTTATACATCTCATTGTTGCAATGGGTCCACCTGTATCCTATTTAAACAATTTGTTTCTTCCCTTCCCCTCCACAAATTATACCAACATCAAATACAGTGAAAATGGGTTATACTATGAGGGAGGGACATACAAAGCAACAAAGAAATATCTTATAAATATGTTAGAAACAATAGCCAGAAAGAAAAACATTGAATTCTTATCTTGGGGTTCATTTCGCCTAACATCAACTTATCTGACCGTTTCTGCTTGTCTCAGCCATATACTAGTTATTGTAAATAAGGGAAACCATGGGACCTATGTTTCTTTGGGCCTGGCCTATTTCACTTAATATAATTTTTTCCAAGTCTTTCTATTTCCTAGCAAATGAGGCAATGTCATTCTTTCTGATAGAGGCATAGAATTCCATTGTGTGTATATACCACATTTTCTTGACATCTGGGTTGGTTCCATATCATAGCTATGGTAAATAATGCTGCAATAAACATAGTTGTGCTGGTAGCTTTAGTATGGTCTTGTTTGTGAACATTTGGGTAAATGCGCAAAAGTGAGATTGCTGGGTCATAGTTCCGGAAGGTCTATGTGGAGTCTTTTGAGGAACCTCCATACTACTTTCCAAAGTTGTTGAACAAGTTTACACTACCACCAACAATGCAGTAGGGTTCCCTTCTGTCTACATCCCCTCCAGCATCTGTTGTTATTAGAGTTCTTGATTATAGCCATTCTAACTGGGGTGAGATGGTATCTCAGTGTTTTGATTTGTATTTCTTTTATGGCTAGGAAGGTTCAGCATTTCTTCATGTGTCTATTGGCCATCCTTCTTTCCTCTGCAGAGAAGTTTCTCTTTAAGTCTTTAGCCCACTTATTTATAGGGCAGTTGTTTCTTTGAAGATTGGTTGTTGGGGGATTTAATTTTTTGAGTTCCAGGTGTATTTTAGATACGAGACCCTTGTCCGTTGTATGGCTAGTGAAGATCTTCTCCCAATCTGTGGGCTTTCTATTGATCTTGCTAGCTATGTCCTTTGCCATGCAGAAGCTGTGCAATTTCATGCAATCTCATTTGTCCAGCCTTTCTTTGATTTGTTGTGTTTCTGGGTCTCTATTAAGAAAATTTTGGCCTGTGCCAAGGAGACCTAGGGTTTCTCCTATTCTGTTCTGTAATGTTTTCAGAGTGTCTGCTTTGACTTTGAGGTCTTTGATCCATTTGGAGTTGATTCTGGTGCAGGGTGATATATAAGGATCTAGCTTTAGTTTTCTACAAGTGATTAACCAATTTTGCCAGCACCATTTACTGAAGAGGCTGTCTTTCTTCCATTCTATTTTTTTAGCTCCCTTATCGAAGATTAAATGGCTATAGGTCTGTGGGTTCATTTCTGTGTTTTCAGTTCTATTCTGTTGGTCCTGAGGTCTGTTCTTGTGCCAGTACCAGGCTGTTTTGATTACTATGGCTTCGTAGTAGAATTTGAAATTTGGTATTGATATTCCTGCAGCACTGTTCTTTCTGTTAAGGATCGTTTTTGCTATTCAGGGTCTTTCATTGTTCCATATGAATTTTTGGATTGCCTCTTCTATTTCCTTGAAGAATGAGGTTGGAATATTGATAAGTATAGCATTGAATTTGTAGCCTTGGGAAGTATTGCCATTTTCACGATGTTGATTCTTCCAATCCAGGAGCATGGGAGGTTTTTCCACTTTCTAAGTTCTGCTTTGGTTTCCTTTTTCAGGTTTTTAAAGTTTTCATCATAGAAGTCCTTCACTTCTTTGATTAAGTTAATTCCTAGGTATTTTATGTTTTGTGGGGCTATTAGGAATAGAGTTGCTTTCCTGATTTCAGCCATTGTTGGTATATTCCTGATTTCTCATTGTTGGTATACAGAAAAGCCATTGATTTTTGAGGGTTAATTTTATAATCTGCTACTTTCCCTAAGTTTTGAATCAGCTTGAGTAATTTGGGAGTGGAGTCTGTGGGATTCTTTAAATACAAGGTCATGTCATCTGCAAAGAGGGAGAGTTTTACTTCATCTTTCACTATTTGGATCCCTTTTATGTTTGCATCTTATCTTACTGCTGTAGCTAAGCATTCTAATACTAAACTGAAGAGAAGTGGAAAGAGTGGACATCCTTGTCTCATTCCTGAGTTAAGAGGAAATGGCTTTGGTTTTTCACCATTAAGTATATTGCTGGCTATAGGTTTGTCATATACAGCCTTTATTGTATTGAGGAATGTTACCTGGATTCCTAGTTTTTCCAGAACCTTCATCATAAAGGGGTGTTGGATCTTGTCAAATGCTTTTCCTGCATCTATTGAGATAACTATATGGTTCTTATCCTTGCTCTTTTTGTTGTGATGAATTATATTAATTGATTTGTGCATATTGAACCAGCTTTGCATCCCTGAAATGAATCCTGTTTGATCGTGGTGTATGATTTTTTGGATGAATTGTTTAAGTCACACATGTGATTTTTATAAGTTGATTTTTTTTTATTTTTATAGCTAAGAAGCTAAGTGCTTCTCCATTTCACTCCAGTTTTCTCTTATTTTTCTGAGTCATCTTGCTGAGATCCATAGAGCATAATGCAATGCTGTTAGATACCCTTAGCACCTAGTAAGTTGGCAGACACATTTCCATTTGAATGTCGATGCCAGGGAGTTTTTAACTGAATTAGGCAATCATGCCTCACTTGCTCTTAGTGGCTCGTGACTCTTCAGTTCCTTGTGTTTTAGAAATGGAGCATTTGGAGGTGGGTGTGTGGAAGGAGGTGGGGGTAGGGGGAATTGCAACAGGAGCAAGAAGACAATTCAAATACAATTTACATACACAGGCCACATGAGTAAGCAAGGAGCAGCCAGCAAGGAAGGCGAGCCTGCCCGCCTTGAACACCACCCGCAGCCTTCCCTGTTGTTCATTCATTAAGAAAACGGGCGCATCAAAGCTGATTGCTTAGCTAAGTCTGATACTTGGTGTGGTGAGTGAGCCAAGTTCCTCCAGACTCTCACTTATTGGCCTGTAAGCAAGTGAAAGGACATTGATTGTTTGAAACAGCAAAAATAGATTGTGCTTTATAGTCGCTGAAATAATGAGAGCTGAACACTTCCAGGTGGCAGTACATGAGAGGTAGGTAGTATTTGGTATTTTACAGTGATATGACTAGCGTTCTGACAAGGACCGGTGATTTAATGCAAAACATCTCCCACTATAGTTTTAAGTAAAATTTTAAGATGAAAAATTTAAAATGACATATGTAAAAACTGTAATGTGTTATAATCCAGCATTGGAAAAAATTTTAAATATTTGCTAGTCTTTCATCTTCTTTCCTCAGATTCTATCTTATTTTGGGTGGAAGAAAGCTGCAATATTTTAAAGCAAACTTTGAATGACATGGTATTTCTTATGTAAATGTTACTCATGTACACATAAAGACTTCTAAAAGTGAACCTCTTACAAATGATGTAACAGAACCAGTTGAGCTTAGAAATCTCTATACATTAAAAGAGAACTAGCCCAGCTAGGAGGGGGGTGACCAGCTCCTGTGGAGGCTCCAGAGGAGGAGTTCAGGTACTCTCATAGGCTGTCTGATTCTTGGAAGTCCACCAGAAGAAGTAACTTTGTGAGCGTCTCGGGGTTGAAAAGGTTTGTTTTCATTTCTTGCACAACAGACGCAGAGCCCGGGGCCTAACATCAGCGGAGTGGATGTGCCATGCTCCGCAGCTGGTGCCGCCCACCTGCGTCCCGGCTGCTCTGTGGGGGTCACCTTCAGGCTGTGCTCCCTATCAGCGCTGTATGGAGCTGGCTCAGACCACTGTCCTGGCACAGGTGCCTGCCTGGCCACCGCCACACCGCATCCACCTGCAGCCAGAGAGAAGGGACAGAACACTGGAGCACGCGACCAGGGAAGCCAACTGGATGTGTCAATCACTGAATGAGCCTGAAGGAACTTGGTGAAGAATGATGCGGGTGGAGCTGAGCATGGGCAAACACCTGGGAGGCAGAGGAGGGCCTCAGGTGTGTTTTGAGGTGCTAACAAAGTGGATGCAAATCTCCACTCCTACCATCTCATGCACATGCCTGCAGGGCTGGAGTCTGGAGCCCACGGGAGAGGACTTGTGAAATGAGTGTTGTTTTTCCCTTAACAAAAGAAAGTGGTCTTTATGAGGTTGGTTGTTAGTTCTGGTTCAATATTCTTGTATTTCATTTGTAAAGCAAAGAAGACAGCTTCTAAGATGTGCATGCAAAGGAAATGAGGTTATAAGCCTCTTTTGAGAATTCTCTTGTAAAGAAAATTGTGCTTGCAACGAGTGTTTTCTTTTTTTCCTTTCCTCACCTAAGGTTCCTTTTGGCAACTGGTTTATAACTCATCTCACATGGTATGTGGAGAATTGAAGATTAATTCCATTGAAATCCTAAATGCAGTACAGTCTGTAGATGATTAGTTAGTCAAGATAAATACCACTGATTACCCTTAAATTATGCATACAAATATTTACAATTTGTGCAATGAATGAGCTCACAAAATAATCCTAAGACTAGTGATCTACGGCTTAGACATCCCTCTATTTTCCTAATCCTAAGAGAGATGTTTTCTAACTGGTTGATAATATTATATGGCCTAAAAGAATAAGAAATATTTGAGATGCAAAGTTACCTACTTAGTTCCCTTAGTCTTCAGAAAACCCAACTTTAGATAACAACCTTTTGTTTCCTGTAGAAATGTCTGTATTTTAATATCATGATACATTTCTGGTCGAATACATGCTGTCTGACAGATCTCCATGTATTATTCCAACTGTAGGACTCATTTATTCATAAATCAATAGTATGAAGGATATTAAGAAAATACATTTCACAAGAGAGGTTTCCATTTCAGACCATTTTAATATTACCAACAAGTCTAAAATGTAAGATTTCTTTTTTGCTTGAGAAAGACTATATTGTTAAATTTTTCAGTTATACACCAGTACTTAATTCAGATTTCTTAGAAAACATGTTTCCTTGTTGTCTTGGGAATAAGTATCAGTAAGTGTGAGATGGCTTGTTCCTGGCTTGTCTCTCTCATTTTAATCTCTTAATCTGCTATAGTTAGGCAGTTGTGCCTTTTGACCATGCGGTTGTTATTTGGAGTTCGTCTCTGAAGTGTGAACAGGGTTCCCAGCAAAGAGAGATGCTGAGGGAGGGAGAAGTAACATGGCTGACGAATCATTGTTGGAAACTGTCCACTGGTCAGATTGCTGCGGAGACAGTGGTATCTTAGGAGTCACAATGAGGAGAGCCAAAGAAAGCCACGAAAAATCAAAGGAGATTACACGGGGTCCTGGTGCCCAAGGTGGCTGAGGGGTTCTGGGTGCTCCTGGGACGGCTTCTGGTCCCTATCTTCCATTTGTTCTTCATCTCCCCTTTTCTTCTCTGGCCTGGACTCACAGTGCCGTCCAGAGCAGGGCTTGTGGTTGTGACTCACAGGCTGACTTCCTGTTATTTTAAAACAAACCCCAAATCTTGTCAGAAAGGCCAGGGCGGCGGCTGCGGCAGGAGGCGGCGGCTGTGGCAGCAGGAAGAGGCGAAGGCTCCTCCTCACAGCCCCCCTTCCCCTTCGCTGCACAAGTGCCCCCCATGTGCAAGCCTTTCTCCTCAAACGAGTCTGCCATGAGCTGGTGTTTGCATGCTTTTAACAAAGCTAGACTCTGAGACAATGCTTTCCCCATTGCCCTGGGCTTGTTTTGGGTCCCCCACAGGACAGGGAGGGGTCTATGCTACTTGCTTTTTGTACCATCTGCTGGGTTCTGAACCTGTGGAGTATGAGTGCTGTGGGAGTCCAGGGCCGCAGACTGGGAGGAGAGCCCGGCCGAGCCAGCCTGCCTCCACCGAGCCACAGGCCTTGGGAAAGTAAATCAATCTGTTTGTGTTTCCATGTCAGCATTTGTTATGGGGATAATATCCCCCACTAAATAGAATTACAAAGTCTTAAATAAGCTAATCTATATTTAGAATGTTGCCTAACACTGCATTCTATGACGCTAAATGTCAGCGGTTATTATTTAGCCAAAGACAAATGACTGGCAGAATCAAATACACATTTGGAAGCCACATTCATTGTTCTGAGACTCTGACATTTGCTCATGTAGTATTCTTTACCATTGAGCAAGTTGACTCTGTGCTAATCTGACTTCTTCCCATGATTAGGTCTGTCCCATTCTGTGATCTGTTGTTTGACAAAATGTACAGCTGTCAAATGATGGATACATTGTATTAGGGGTATTCTGTGTCTTATCTAAATCCAACATGGTAGTGTATACCGATGATAGATAAGTCACATTTTACTAGCAAAAATTGTTACAATATAGAGCAGCCTGTTTGAATGCTGTTTCCATGGTTAATTTGTTTACATTTGCTAGTTTAGTCTTACCCCATATTTTTTTTTCAGAATAATTTTAAATGTGCTCATGTACTTTTCCTCTAGGTAACTTTCCAAGACCATTTACAACTCCAGTACTATAAAGTCACATGCAACATACAATATCACACCATTATTAAGTTTTAGACATGTATCTTTGTAGTAGGTTGCATACTGTCAGTTTTGGCTTGGTTTATGCAATGCTTTCTGCAGGTGTGACGTGGACTGAATAGCTTAACAAGAGCAATTGAGCATAAAATTTGTGTGACAGGATCAGGGTGAATATCTTTGACAACTTGGGGCTTTTCTGTTGAGAGCTGTAGTCCATCACCACTTTCATCCACAAAGCAGCATTTCCAGTATGTGTAGCTGTCTGTGAACTCTTTGTGTGGCTGTTTCTGAGAAATGCCTACCAACCCATGAGCGTTAATGCAGGGTCATTACTTTACCACATCTCCCTTGCAATCAAAACCACCTGTGCATGCACAGCAGCTTTTCTTGGAGGTTTGATTATTAAACCCACTTTTAGTTTTCTTTCAAACTATTGTTTTTATTGCAGTTTGCATTTTTGGCAAGGAATTGTTCCTTTCCTGGAAGCATTTCAGATTTCTCAGAATGGTCTTTCAGAAATTTATTGGAACAATGATTTTCTAAATGACATTTCCATTGGATAATTGCTACAAATAAGCACTGAAAAGCTATGAGAATGGTTGAGAAACCTTTCCTGTTATTGATTGATTGTTAGGTACAACCTTTTAATGAGGCTTTGGAGATCTCGCCTATTCTTTCTCCCTAAAGCCTTGACTAGCTTTATACCAAGTATTAGAAGCTTGAAATGTGAGATTACAGATACCTCAATGCATTGCATTAAGCTCTTCATACTACCAGAATTACTGCATTTTTGCATAATTATTTTACTCTAGGGTTTACACGTTTTCCTCTATTGGGCTTTTTTTATATAAGTTTCTGTGTATGCACACACAAATGTTTGAGTGTGCCTTTCTGCATTTTTTGTAAGTATCACGTTTCTCTTTTTCCTTCCATATGTTATGGGTTCTTTTTGTCATTACATGGGCATATTGGGAGTGATCAAACCATTCACATGTCAACTCTGTTAGGATATTTTTGTATTTTAATTTTGCTTTGTTTTCAACAGAAAGTTCTTATCCTGTAGTATTTAGGAAATGTGTAGTAAATAAAATTCAGTGTAGGGTCTGACAACAAAATGAACTGGTTTTGCTACAGAAAATTGTTCTTGCTAGAAAATTCCTAATGGCAAAAAAGGAGTTTATTTCTTTATTTTACATTTGAGTGCCTCAGCACTTAGCTATGCGCCACCACACAATCTGGCATATCCATTTACTGAGGGGTAACCAGACATTCGACTGACACGCAGTGGTTGTCAGAAAGCCTGGTTAGTCATGCACACATCCAGACTGAGGGAGAGCTGCAGGTCTGGGTGTGCGCATGTGGTGGGAGCCAGGACAAGAGAGTGGGGCAGGAGTTTGCAGGCCTCCTTGTGAGCACTTTCTCTGGAAACTTCAGGCAGGAGTAGAAGAGGCCTGGGGTCCTTTAAACCCTGTGTCTCAAGCACACTTAAGCACACTTGTGAAAAAGTAAACACAAACTTCACTCGTGAGTATACACTGTACTGTGAAGACAATTCCTATTTAAGTTTTTGATTTTTTTGTTTGTTAATTTTGTTGTGTTACATTTTTTGTCTGTTTTTCGCACAAAGTCTTATTATGTTGCCTTGAACTTGGGCCATCATATCTACTCCAGGGTTTTAAATTCTGGTAGCACTAGTTTCCGGTAGCACACACACAAATCCTGGCTACTTGGGAGGCTGAGATTTGAGAAGATCACGAAGCAAGTTAAGACACTGTCTTAACTAACAAGCCAGGTGTGGCAATGCATTCCTTAACCCTAATGATGGGAGGCATGGTAGAAGCTCAGAGTGAGGCTACAGTCAGAGACCTTATCTGAAAAACAGTTAAAACATCTAGGGCTGGAAGCTGGAATCAAGTGGTGGATTACTTGCATAGCAGCAGGGGTTCCCGAGTTCCAACTGCAGTACTCCCCTAAATATTTTGTTTTAGTATAACAAATAAATGAGTATATTTTGATGAGTCACTTTCTGGAATCTTCTAATGCAGCTGAATAGGTAATATATGCTATATTGCTGTCTGGGAAGTCTCACCCTGTTCCACAACTCACCTTGGTGATGATCTAGTGTATTCCATAGTTGGCACAACTTAACTTTTTTTACTTAATGGCATTAAGTAATGTGAAAACGTGAAAATGGTCTTAGTGTATAAACAATTGTTCTTCCCATTTGCATTTGGGAATTCCCACATGTTTTCTCTGGGAGGTTTGTGTGTAGACTCAATGGACAGTGCTCCTCCTGTTTGTCTCAGCTCGGAGTGTGGCAAGGCTGGTGCAGCTCTTGGAGTTGGCCTGTCCTTTCACTCCATCCGCCCAGTGGATGGGTGGGAAAGGTTTGGCCCTCTGGCATCACAGAATCCGCCCCATGGTTTGTCTCCAGCTGTTCTTGGGGCTTCCGCCTAGGGGTCATACTTTAGGATCCTAGGGACATGTCAGGGTTTGGTGTCTTTGTCATGTTGATGGATTTGGAAACAAACCTGGAGTACTGAGGCAGGAATAGTGCACTCCCCTGCCATGCCACGGAGGTATAATGAGACTTGTTCAGCAAGCGTGGTGGTGGTGATGAACCAGGTCTACACACCAAGGATGAAGTGATTCCCTTCTACCCATGTGGCTGTGGCACGAGCTGCCGGGCACACACACTGACCACTGGCCCTGTGTGCCCGTGTGAGTTACACAGGCAGAGGCAACGCTTTCTACCAGACAGCCACCAGCAGCGTAAGTGGCTGTGACAGGGATCCCTGGTCCCCACTGTGGGGGACCTGGCACGGGTCATTGTTTGAATGAGTGAGAGCCGGAGAAATCTCCGGTTGCACATGGGATGTTGCATTACCAACAGATCTGGAGCGAAAACAGCAGCAGGGCTCTCTCCACCCCGCTCATTAGTTCCTGTAGCTTCAAGTAAGATGATGAGTGCGGGAGAAAAATCAAACTTGGAGAATTTGCAACTGTTCATGTGGAGGCTTTGTCGATTGCAAACGCTGCTGCTTAGGCCCCCAGGCTGTGAGAAAAGTATCTGTCCTCAGTGGCAAGGAAAATACATGGGAGCTGTGTAGGAGAGCCGCTCCATCCTCTCTTCTTGAGATCCAGGACACTAGCAATCATATCCAACTTCAGCATCTGTGTCATGCCGTTCCCTGCATGTCTCCATACTTGTGGGCGTGTTACCTGCCTTCCTGCCATGTCTTCCTTGGGGATTGGCCTGACCTCCTTCCAGACACACAGCTGGAAGAGAAGACAGGCTTGGGGCCGGCTCCCTGGACCCAGGACCCCATGGAACAACAAGGGTTCCCTCCTACAGGGAGCGCCAGGTTTGGTGTTTATCAGCGACTGTGTTCTGCCAAGTTTCTTGCTCTCCAGGAAGAGCTGGTGGGGCATGGCTGTGCCCCCGCGTGCTCTGATCCTGCATGCTCTGCCGAGCCGTTGCTAGTCTTTGAGAGTGTGCTGCAGTGAGGTTGGAATCCCACTTTGAACCTGGGTTTCTTGAGGCATCTGCAGGACTAATGAGGAATGGGCAGTTGGGGTCCAGGGACCTATAGGCCCCGTTTCCCATCATTTCCCAGGTACCTGGCGAGCAGTGAGCTCACGCCCACAGGGTGTTTACTCTGTGACTTTCCATAGCTCCGAGCTCTTTGTGTGCTTCACAAGCAGCCAGAACATTCTGAACACAATGGAGATCTGAAAATGTTGGTATAGAGTGCCATTGTCTGATGAGTAGGGAAAACGTCACCCGTTGAGGAGGAGCTGCTCTGAAGGGTCCGTTGTCGGGAGACCGACAGAGGCCTCTTGTGCCCTGGAGTGTGGTGTTGAGGCCCTCCCGCCAACATGGAGCCCCCAAACATGGAACTCCCCAGCATGGAGCCCCCCAACATGGAGGCCCCCCCAGTATGGAGCCCCTTCCCTCTTTCCCTACTTTCCCCACCACTCCGCCCCGGGCACCCTGCCTGTTTTCACTGCAGTCCTCTGCTTTGTGTTGATGTAAGGAGAGGGAGGGGTGTTTTACACAGCCATGTCCCAGTACCCTTCTAGAACCTTTTACTTTAAAATCTTGGCTGCTGTCATACTGGAGAAAAATAACGCTTAGCAAAAGTGATGTCTTTGAAGAGTGTGGCCGTGATTCACCACTCAGGCAGGCAGTCCGTCATCTCCTGTGCTCAGGTTCCTTTCAGGAAGGACCCCGCCGAACCAGTCTCTTCTACGCCCACCGCGCCAAGCTAATTCTACTGTGCAGTTCGTTAGCTGTTGTTAGATGAATGAGAATTTGACTTATAACCTGTGTTGTTCTTTGGGTAATTTTCTTAATTTTCTTATTGCTTTTCAAAGTGTAAACCTGAAATAGGCTTTGTGAATGGCCAGACCTCCAGGGAGTGAGGAACAGGGGCAGTCCTCTGTTGCACTTTGTAATTCTTCAGCTCTGTGTTCTCCTACATCCCAACAACTGCTTTCTTTCATTTAACACTTTGTTAAAATCATCATGGATTTCATTGATATCACTCGGCTGTTTCTGGGTAACCAGCAGTGGACAGTGCTGGTGATGAGGGAATAAATAATTCTAAAATGTTCATATTTTAATTGTCAGTTCGAAAGTTTACAAAGTAATGTTTTGGCATATGAAGGCAACCTGGAACAATTAAATAAATAAAGTTAATTAACATATCCACCACTGCAGACTCTTCGTATTTTATGGTGAGAACATTGGGATTTGCTTTCTTCCTGGTTTTGTGATGTCTGATGCAGGTATGCACCGCTCTATTCACCGTAGAAACTGTCTTGAGAGACACGGGCTGTCCTCAGGTCCATGGAAGATACAGGCTGTCGGTCCTCAGGTCCTTTCATCCCAGGACCGCTTGTCTGACACGCATGGAGTCTGCCCGTGGCACACCACGCTGATCCTTTCAGGAAAGAAAGATGTGCCTCTTGCTTTGTAAAGCAAGCTGAAATGAGTACAGTATGGGAAGTGTGTGATAAAATTTTACAAAACATGAATATTCATCTCCTGGATCCCCACTCAAAGACTAATCTCCACCTCTGCCCAGCGTTCTTGTGGGGCTGTTGGAACAACAGCAATGGCCAGGACAGAGCCGCTCAGTGCCCCCCCCCCCATCCTGTGTGGCCCACGCTGCCGGCCTGGCCTGCTCTATGGAAAGCCTGCGACCACCTTCAGGAGCATGCCAATATCACCCCAGGCACTGTTAACATGGGGTATTTAGAATGTCTAGAAGGGCAGAGGATTCTTTGTTATCACCTCTACCCCAGTAGTTTAAAACAAATGTTAAAAGTTGTATTTCAACAAACACAGTGTTTGAAGACTTTCAGAAAATAGAAATCTGGTGGAGTACTTTAGAAAAAAAAATGCTCTTGGTCCTAGAAAAGCAACTCCAGCCATACACTGCAGTGACACGAGGCAAATAATCCACGGAAAATTCCAGCATGGAGGCTGCTGTGCATCTGTGGCTGAGGCCAGGAGCTCTCACTTCTCAGTGAACGAGAAAACATGTTTGATGCTCCTGAGGGGGGAAGCTACACCTTCCCCTGTAATTGTGTTTTCCACGTTTTATGTTCCGATGTAGACGACTGAGAGATAGCATAGCTGTTCCTATTTTTCGTGGAACGCATTAAGGTCTGTTTCTATGGCAACAACTTCTAATTGGCAAAGCACACTCTGCGAGAACTTTCAGGCCTGTTTTTCTTGCGAACGCCGAACTGTTGGGAGTGCTTCACAGCATTAAGGTTCGATTGGGCACCATTCTTTGTCAAGGAGGATGTGCATGCAAATTAAATAATCCAGGTATGATATGTTTGTGCGATGGGCTTCTTGCAGGGCTGTGAGTCTTGCAAACTGATAATGCAGGCTTAGCTTCTTTTCCACAAGTGAAGCAAGCAGAGCCTTCTTTACCTGAAAGGAATAAAATGAGTTTTGACCTCAGTGTGGGCCTTATTTTAATTATTTCGAACAGTTGTATCTATGGTATCTAGTTGTCACAGCTTAGACTCAGATTATCTAGAATAAACTGGTTAGAAATGTGCGTAGTTTGCTGCACTCTTCTGCTCAGTCTAATCTGTGGACACCGAGTACTGCGGAATGTCCCAGCAGGATTTTATTTGGTGAGCTGGAGTCTGCGGTGCAGGGTTACAAAAACAGATGAAGTAAACAGACGCAGTGGCGGTGCAGCGTAGAGTTTGAATCCTTTCGTGATTCAGTTGGACTTTAATCATCTGTCATTTCAGAGAGAGGGAAGGAGAGAACCCTAAGGTGATGTTAACATTATATAATGAAGGAAGGGCTGCTTTATGGCAAAGAACTGGGTGTTGTGCCTTTCATGATTATCTCAGTGAGCTTTATGTAAAGACTTCAGTTTTTAAGCTATTCCAGTCTTGTGTGTGTGTGTGTGTGTGTGTGTGTCTGTGTGTGTGCGTGTGTTCACACGTGCATGTGCGTGTGTACCTTGGCTATTTTTATCACCTCACAGAGGCGCAGCCCTGCATCCATGTGGGCAGCACTGCCATTGGTGTGGACTGCACACGTTCTGCAGCTGAAGGTGGCCAAGCAGTCCCAAACAGCGGATCATCTCACTGAGGACTGAAAAGGTCTAAACTACATTTGGCTTCTAAAAATTAAAATGCAAAGGAGTCAGAACCTGTATGGTTGCTCGTTCAAAAGTCCTGGCTTTACTTAGTCTAGATCCACAATATTGCTGGTCACAGCTTTCATTCTCCTCTGCTCACAGGCCTTTCTGCTCTGCCTCTTCAGCCTTGCTTTCTTTGTCTCTCAGAATGGATTTCATTCCCTTTTGGACTTTGTTCCTGTCATTGGAAGTCATAGAAAGCTTTTATGCTTAGTAGGTCAGCTCCACCTTGGTGTATACCTTTCTAATCTATGTTTCCTGAGTATTTAGGACCCTATTGTTACTATTTTGTAAGCACATATATGAAGCATGTAGTAGGTATGTTTCTTAGTACATACTTGCTGCTAGGAGTCTAGTAGAGGACAGAGGGTGAGCAAGTGTGCAAAGCCCATGTGTTAAGATTTTGCAGCCTGCACCTTCCTTAGTAGAGATCCATTCTCAGGGCCACAGGCCCTTGCTACTGGCCATAAGCCAGTAGAATTTTTCTGAGCCCTTTACATTCTTGTATTCGGCTTTCTGGTTTGGGATATTCAACAGTAATTCCAAAGATCCAAATCGCGCAGTTTAGTAGCAGTGACCCAGCCGGAGAGAGCACCCAGCTAGAGAGAGCGCCTGTCTTTCCACCACACTTTTGGTTGAGTGTTGACATGACAAAGTAGGGCACCCATCCATTTGGGAACTTAGAAAGTCCTGGAACACACAGAGCATTAAAATGTGGGTGTGCCAGCTCCTAGCTGTGGACCATGCCTCTCCGGCAGCTGGAGTGCTAAGCGGTTGAGTGTTGGAGCTGAGTGGCACCGCACGCCGCTTACTTTCCCTCCTTCTGAGTCTGGGCAGCGAGCAGGTGCCTGGGTTTGGCAGCCTCACGGCCAGTTCTCACTTCTGCCCACCTTCCACCAGTCTGAGGCGTCTGGTGTGGAGGAGTGAGAACCAGCCACACTAGGGAGAGGTGTCCACAATGCAGGTCAGGCATTTCACACGCACACAGACCAGCAGGCTGGATGCTTCAAAGAAAGATGCATCTTTGTCACCTACAAAGAATCATGCTCCACACCAGCAGTGTGGAGGCAAGCGGGCCAGTCGCTGGAAAATAGGGATGTCGGCATTGATGATCAGGAGTAGTAACAGCCCTTTTCTGGCTGTGAGCGACTAGGTTAGTTTACTACATCATGTTTGCATTAAATACTTTGTAGACCTGAGTTGAGGTTTATTGTCCACACTTACTTTGTAGACGATGCATTGGCTTCTCTATCTCTGCAGACATGCAGACACGTGTGCGCACAGGATCTGCAAATCCACAGACACAGAGACACATGTGTGCATAGGACCACAGACACTCAGATACACACATGTGCACAAGACCTGCATATCCACAGGCATGTATACGAACCTTACAAGCCTAACTGAATGTGAGTTTGTGTCGTGGATGCTGGAGTCCAATTTTTGGGACGTGATGAGTGGCATGGTTCAGGACCGGCACGCCGTTCCTGGACTGGAGCAGGGCAAGGCCACCCTGGTCTAGAAACCTGCAGAAGAGGAGCCTAGGCCCCATGGCAAAGGCCCCGCCTCCCCGGAGCATCCCCAGCAGGCCTGTGGAAGGCGCAGGTATGCGGGAGCCTGGGGTGCTCCCTTGGAGGTCCAGATGGGCAGCTGCAGCTCCCTTCAGGGTCCAGTGCCCATCAGGTCTTCGCACAGCTGTTCTCCCAGCCCCCTTCAAGTGACGAGCATAGAGCTCTGTTTTGTCAGTGAGGAAACTGTACACGCAGCTATTACAAGGAAGAGGCAGGATCTGGCTTTGAACTTCAATGTATACGTCTCCTTTTATTTTCATTATTTTTGCTGTGCTGATCCTGGGGCTTGAACTCAGGACCTGGGCATGGTCCCTGAGCTGTTTTGCTCCTGTCTAGCACTCTACCACTTGAGCCACAGATCCAGTTTTGGGCTGAAATAAAAGTATCATGAGCTTTTCTACCTGAGCTGGCTTCAAACCACAATCCTCAAGTCTCAGCCTCCTGAGTAGCTGGGATTACTGGCCTGAGCTGCCAACACCTCGCTGTGTATTTACTTGTAGAGGTCTCACTACAAAGCTTGCCTTATCTGTCAGTGTTAGGGAATTTTGCTTTGTCACATTATTAGAAATATTAGAAAGTAAAACCTTACCAAGAGTGACAGCCCCCTCATTTGAAAATGAAATTCTCATGGCAGTAGAACTCCATAACTGGCTAAGCTTTTGTTCCCAGTCTTGACAACTGACGTTTAACCTCCTGCCTGGCATGTTTCCAGTTCTTCAGTTCCACGTTCGTGCTCACCCTTTCCTTCTGACCTCATCATTTCTTCTGGACACAGGTCCACATAGACCCCTTGGTGCCCGCGGAGGTGCGTGTGGCAAAGCCAAAGCCCTCAAGGGGCTGTGGCACCTGCCTGCCTGGGTTTTGCTTTGCGTTAGCATGGTAGTAAACCTGTACCAATGCCCTTGCAATCATTCCTGCAGAAAAACAGAACATAGCACAAGTTGTGGAAAATCCAGTCTGGCCAGCGGAGTGCTGGCGCCTGTGTACAGCTGAAGGACCTCCTGTGTGGTGGCTGCAGTGGCTCCTCCATACGCATCCCCTCCCACCCTTCACAGGCACATTTTGAGAATGCTGATGGATCCACGCCAACACTGTTTTGGTGGGAAAGGCTGGATTTTTAGGAAACTGGTAATTAAAACACCGATACTCTCTTTCCTTCTCTCATCTCAATGAATTGTAAACTTTTAACATTTCTGCCCAGGAACATGTGTGACAAACACCATAAGAACTGTTCACAACTGTAATTTTGCTTTCATTATGTAAAGGCAGTGAGATTTATAAGTGGCAAATACTGGGAAAAAGACTTACTATGCTACAGGAATGGAAATCTGGCCACAGGTACCTGGAAAGACAGAGCCTTAGTATTCTTTTTTTTTTTTTTTAAACAGATTCTATTGCTTGGGAAAAATTATAATCCTGTTAATGTGTACTTCACTTTTTATTGATATGTAATGCTTTTATTACTAAAAGTTTCAGATCCTCTGTGTGACATAAAAATTCTGACTGACCACTGGGGTTAGGCAGAGGGGGCAGAGTTGAACAGAATGAGCCTTGTGTACATGTTTACATTCCATGTGTGGCTTCGAGCACAAAACACGAACGGAATCCTTTTGAAGGTCCGCCTAGTTTTCCTACTTCTGCATCGTTGAACAAACAGCTACCCAGAATTTTTGCTGTGGTTAAGCTGAGAAAAGAAGCACAAACATCCTACGTGTTAATCATTAGTTTTTGAGTAAGACATGTCTACTTGAACATTTCTTGTCAACGCTTTCTATTTCTGTTCTGTGTGGCAAAATGATGAAGTTGCCTTAATTGGGTGGGGAGGATGAGCCTGAGAGGGAACATGTGTTACAGAGATGACTCCCTGATGTGTTTTTGTGCTCTGTACCTGCGGTCATGTGCACATGAACTTGAGAGGGGACACGCATTACAGAGACAGTTCCCTGGCATGTTTGCGTGCTCTGCACCTGTGCTCACGGACACAGGAACATGAGAAGGAACACGTGTCACAGAAGCAGCTCCCTGGTGGGTTTGCATGCTCTGCATATGACTAGAAACTTCTGCAGCTGGCTGTGCAGAAACATGGGGGGAAAATCTGTATTCTGAAATTCATCAGAGTAGAAAAGAGCTAAGCCCCTGATTTGTTTTTGAGCGGGAAGATGCTGTGTGGACGGCCTGCTGGCCTTCGCTGTGTGAGGCAGGCTCCATTTGCTGCCCAGCACAAGTCTGTGGAGCAGCAGCCACTCCCGCCCCGCCAAACGCATGGTGCTCCGGCCTTGTCCAGAGGCCCCGAGCCCCTCGCTCCTCTGCCCCCTGGCCTTCCATCCCTGGCCTGCGTCAGGTTTCAGCCTGGCTCTGAGTACCCCACAGCCCTACCCCAGCCTCCTACATCTGCAAAGGCCCTGCATCCCTGTCCCAGCTTTCATTCCCTAGTGCTGGCTCGAACCCACCTCCAGACACTTTGATCTGGGGACTGACCTAGAGGGTCCTAGTGCTTCTGGTGGACAAGGCCCCTTCCCGAGCTGGTTCCTGGGCCAGCCAGCTGTCTCCAGAAAGTTACTGAAACCCACAGTAGGGGGTGATGCAGGGGCTGTTCTTCATGTGGAGGGGACATGCTAGGGCTTCGAACACTGCCTCTGCATGGCTCTGACAGTGTCTTCCCTCCACTCACTGTGATGCCCTGGTTCAGTTCTGCTCTCCATCTGTCTTTCCTTTTCTATCCAGTACAATGATGAGCTATCACAATAGGCTGACACACACCTAGTGTGTGTGTCCATTAATTAGCGGACTAGCAATGACAGGTTGTGGTCACTTGTTCTTTTTTCATATACACGAGAAGAGGTTGGCACTGAGTTTTGAATATTATTTGAATACTTTGCTATAAGAGTTGTCTCCTTCTCAGAGTCCTCCCAGATGTCCTCCCTTGTAATAAGAGGTATGAACTTACTGAAAATGTTTTTTTCTAAGAAGCCTCCTGAAGAGTAGTGTCTGATTTATGGAGCTTTTCTAGTGTTCTTGAGAGTAACAATGTTAGTCTGAAGGTATTTTGGTCACTGACATTCAGTTCATCCTACATGATTTTCCAATATGTGCCTGCCCTTTTTAGAGCATCAGATAGATTTCCTTCATGATTTTATGGAGAATTAGAGCCACTACACCCATAGCTATCATTGTAAAGGCAGAAGTAATCTGGGGGAGTATAACTGAGTCTCTGCATAGGGCAGGCTAGATGCCTGGGTCTGTGCTATACAAAACATCATGAGCACTGAGTGGAATCATGGCCTAGGGGTATGCAGTTGTCTAGTCTCGGTCTTTGTAGGCCATTTGTTTTCCTTTTCTGTTTGTCCCAGTACTGAGGATCAAACCCACTGAGCTATATCCCCTGCCCTGTCTGAGGGTATTCTTGTACAATGAAATGAGTCTCGTGTGGCTCATTTCCTAATTTCTTTTTCTTTTTCTTTTTTTTGGTCAGTCCTGGGGCTTGGACTCAGGGCCTGGGAGCTGTGTCCCTGAGCTCTTTTGCTCATGGCTAACACTCTACCATTTGAGCCACAGTGCCACTTCTGGTTTTTGGGTGGTTTAATTGGAGATAAGAATCTCATGGGTACTTTTCTGGGCTGGCTTTGAACCGTGATCCTCACATCTCAGCCTCCTGAATAGCTAGGATGACAGGTGCGAACCACTGGTTAATTGGTTCATTCTTAAACGCTGCCATCTACTTCAGTTCCAACATGATTCTCTCTGGTTGTGAACACAGCCGGCCAGGTCTGTTTGCACAACGTATGTGGAACTGACCGGTGTTGTGGACACTCAGTTGTTCTGCGGCTTTGTACATACTATTTAATTTCTCAGAATTCTTGTGTGAGAAGTGTGAGGGAACTGCTCATGTGATTTAATGAGGGACTCTGTGTCTTTCTTCAGCACTGGGGCTGGCTGGGCTGGCATAGCGAAGCTCCTCCCTTCAGCTCACTTCCACACTGCAAAGCTCGTAGGTGACTCGACAATAGCAGAATGGCACCTGCGTACAAAGAGAGTGAGCAGCAGGGTCCCATGGGGCCCGGCCCTGGTGCACCTAGATGAGTGTGCTGTTACAGCATGGTTCTTCTGGAGGAGTTCAAGCAATGGACAGAGGGTTTTTTTCTTAATCAGTCATAGATAATTTCTCATCATGTATTTGCCTTTGATGTTCATAATTTGTCATTTGTGGACTGGCTGTACATTGTCATTTCTTCACAGGGTTCTGTACATGTGACTCCGAAATTTTCCTTCTGTTCAGATACAGAGATCAGATGACAGTTCTGATAATAACCGGTGGCTTTTCCTTTGCTCTGCTGGTGAAGGAGTTTGGTGTTTCTGTGTTCTGGTGAAGGAGTTTGGTGTTTTGGTGCTGTGTTCTGGTGAAGGAGTTTGATGTTTCTGCGCTCTCTGTTCTGGTGAAGGAGTTTGGTGTTTTGGCACTCTGTGTTCTGGTGAAGGAGTTTGGCGTTTTGGTGCTCCGTGTTCTGTGAAGGAGTTTGGTGTTTTGGTGCTCTGTGTCATGGTAGAAGGAGTTTGGCACAGGGCGTTGTATGCTGGTTTACCAGCTGCTGCTCCAGGAGCCCAGACTGCTGTGTGTCCAGGATCGCTGGGTAGATGCATGGGTGATGCTGCGGCTACCAGTCTTTGCAGTGAGGGTGGCTGATGCAGGGCTGTGTCCCAGGGTCCTGTCTCTGATGCCAGCCCCTGGCACCCCTGGCAGTCCACATGCAGAGGCCCAGCGCCCTGTGGCTCCTGTCTACCTTGTGGCTTCTGGATCTCCTAACCCCTGGGAGCCCAGCTGGGTATAGATCAGGCCTCAGACCGAGCACCAGACCCGGATGAGGACTAAACACTGTTTACTACCTTCGATGTTGGGAAAAAGGCATTTCGCCTTTAATTTTCTTGCTGCCTTATGGTAATGCACGTTAGGTTCTTGCTTGTTTAGTCATTGGGGGTTGACAGAAAAGCTTAGGAGAAGTGTTCTGCCCTGTCCTAACTTTTCTCTTCACTCTCCTCCTTCATGTCTGAACGTAGTTCCTGTTATTGGTTATTTCAGAAATAATGGGGTACTTTATGACCACCCATCCAGACTCTATCCTACTTTTTCCTTTCCATACCTTTCCTCCCTTTCTCCCTCCCTCACTTCCTTCCTGTCTCCAGGGCACATGTCACTCCCTGCTCACTGAATAAGGTCCACCGACAGGGTAGCAGAACTCCAGGGACCCCCAGCCTCCCTGGATCCTGGGTGCTGTGCTTGTTTGGGCTTCCTTGGCCTGGCCTGGGCTCTGAGCTCAGAAGGTTGGGGGTCCTTGGCCTGGCCTGGGCTCTGGGCTCAGAAGGTTGAGGTTCAAGGCCCCTCTGGAGCCATCTCAGGGGAGGACACAAGGTAGACAGCAGGGGGACAAGGAGGGGCCCAGGGGAAGGGCGGAGGGGGATGGAGGGCATGCTGGAACACAGGCAGACCCAGCTGTAAGGGGAGTGGGGGTGTGGGACACAGGTGGATTTGGCTGTAAGGAGAGTAGGGGTGTGGGACACAGGCAGACCCAGCTGTAAGGAGAGTGGGGGTGTGGGACACAAGCAGACTCAGCACACACGCCGCAGGGATCACAGATCTGGGCAGTGAGACTAAATATTGTTGATGTGATACCAAGATTCAAAACATCACGTGCGTGACAGCTGTCTGTGTTCTGCACTCATGTTCACATTCTGGATAATTTAACACCTTGTTGTCATGTCCTAAGCTCCGGGGGGCCCAATGCCACCCTGTTTTCCTCTTAACTAATCACGGAAGACTCCACAGCAGATGCAGATTGCCGTTTAGAACCACGCACCTGGGAAAAGGCTAAGCACTCCCAGTGCCTCGTTGACATGGTGAGCTCGGTGCCCTCCGCCTTGGGGCTGGCCTAGGGATGTGGTTATGAAAGTCCCATAGCTGGAGCCACAGACGTCATGTGTAACCTGGACCTATCCCCTCATGGATACAAAAAAAATACAGTGCAAAAAAAAATCCAGGATGATTCTAGGATCTAACTGCATCTCTGCAGACTCTCTTGGGTGGTGTGGCTTTCCCGACATGTCCCGGTCATGTCTGAGTGCTCCTTCCCGTGTCCTTGGGGACTGCCTTCGAGCAGAGAAAGTTTCGGGGGTGAGGGGGTGGAGGAGGGCGACAGAGGCTCAGGTGACCAGGATGTGATGCTGCTCTTTTGCTTTAAGGGATATTTTCACCCTTGCCGTCACCACTTCTGCAGTAGGCATCCAATGGAGACATGTCAGGTCTCTGAGCCAGTTAACTTTTTCCTCCTGCACCTGAGTCTGAGAGGGAGCTGAAGACGGAGCACCATCCTCGCTGGCTGTCTGGGGATTGTGGAGAGCGGGGAGTGCCATCCCACAGGAGGGGCCCATGCCCTTTAGCACACTTTGTTCAAGTGCTGGGTTGTTGTGCCCGAAGACTACGTTGGTCCACAGCGACACAGGCCCTCAGCACCTTTGCCCGCCCTAGTCACTTAGCTGACACCATAGCGTTTAACGACTTCACCTGCTGAAAGATTGTGAGGACAAAGGCAACGGCACATCTTCTGTGCAGGAATCCCACTGTCTTACAAGGGTGAAATACTGGGAGGCTAGGGTCTTAGATATTTGGTAAAACTAATGATGTTTCTACATGACTATAGAACCTTGTGATGTAATCACTTGTGCATATTAATGACAGCCAAAACTTTATCCATCTGTGTAGGAAACTGAACACTAATTATAAGCATGCTACTATCACATCTAGTAGATTTAGACTGAAGGTTTACAATGGAAATATTGACATAAGTCCTTGGGAACACATTACATAATCTTTACTTTGAAATTCTGAATGACTTTAACAAAAAGTGATGTTCATGCAGACATAGACACGTGAAAAGAGGCCTGTTTCCTTGTATCTGTAGGATCTACCTGGTACAAATGTTAACAGATACTTCATATCAATACAAGGTCATGCTGGTTTTCTCCAGCTCCCTTACCGGAACATTAGCTCTCTCTCTGATGTCTCTTAGTTTACTGTTCATGAATTAAAGTGAGGCCCTTTGAAATGCACTGTACTACATTTCTAACTGCCTATGTTTATACACATATAATAGAATGTTCATATAATTCCTGACAAATTAGAGTCACAGAGGCCTAGTTGGCGAATGTATAGTGACTCCAATGGTCTCCTGCATCCAGGGTGGACATGGATGCGAGGCAGTGCTTCAACTCAGTGGTGCTCTCTTTCTTTTGTACTACTGATCCCCTCAAATGGCAGGGCAGTGGTAAAAGATACACCGAACTCCATGAGCATCTCATGTTGCCCGCTGTGCTTTAGAAGTACGAAGTGGGTTAATCTTCTCCAAGACTAGTGGCTTCTATCAAGAAGCATTTGTTCTCTTACAGAACTCAAAGGAGTGAAAGCCTTCGTTTGGTTGTGGCTGTTCTGGCAGTCACTCTGGTGTGAACACCCACGATTAGGAGCAGGTGTGCTTTTGGACGGCCAGCTGACCTCACTCTGTGAAGATGGTCAGAAGACGGCAGCCCTGGTTCAGCCATTCAGTGTTCCAGCTCTGTGTGTGGGCTGCTGGGGCTCCGGAATGTGTCTTGGGCAGTTTGTTTACGCTGTGTTTTGGTAAAATGTGACAGAAAATACAAACTGCTTGTGATGCGGAGAGAACTGACATCCTCTCAGGATTCATTGTCTATGGATGCTGCAGACAGCACCTGACACCTGGGGCGTTATGTAAATTGCAGTATGCCTTTATTGTAAAGTAGATCACTTGGCTTCTAATTAGTGCTTCACAAGGAGGAGGATTTTAAAATGGAGAGTTCTTGTTTTGCATGTGACTGGGGGGCTGGCACAGGTCTTGTTGAGGAACTGCCTGAAGATGTCTTGCAAGAGAGTAAAAGGAAATTTTACCTGCTTTTTATCCTCAGGAAAGCCCTAGAAATATAATATAGTCATGCTGCAATTCACCAAGTACTGGTAGAGTGATTTGAGTACTTGTTATCAAACATTCCTTTTTAGTTCTCTCCTGAAAAGCACACATTACAAATAGATCAGTTAATTTTATTATTTCCATGTTAGGGCTTTTAATTGTTAGCCAGGATGGAGGAACGTCTGATTTGGAACTCATAAAACTTCAGGATAGTTTCAGCTGCACACAGTTTAAAATCATGACAGTTGTTATGCTGAAGAAAAAAATGAAGCAATTGAAAAAATAATAGAAACATAGTGATGTGGCATTTTCAGTTTTATGGTGCTATAAAAAAGCAGCCAACAGCACTGGGCTGGTTAACAGCCTGGCACCTGGCAAAGGCCACCGAGCCTCACAAGGTCAGAGGTGCTGGCTCGGCTCGGGGACCTACCAGAACCATCTCTGAGGCCCCTAGGGGGTGCCAGCCACGCCTGCATAGCTCATGCCCTGATGTCATCTTTCCACAATGTGTTTTCTTGTTTTAAGATTCTGTGGAATAGAGGAGAGTGTGGTTCCAAGGAAACAGCCAGAGCATGCCATCCCACGCAACGCTGGACAGCAGATCTGTCTGGGGCCCTTGAGTTGTCCCCACGGCTAAAACCCTGTAGTGGTTGGCACACATGCCCACTGGGTGGTGACAGACAGGTTGGCGGGCCCCACAGCTGCATGCGTGTAATCTCACGGATACAAGCTGTGTCGGGAGGAGGTGGTGTGTCAGTCTCAGGAGGGTGTGTGACTTTCTACCCCCTTTCCCCTGTGCCCCTCCCGCTCTCCCGCATTATGTAATGCCTGGGAGAGGAGGTGTCAGGTTTCAGATATGGCATATCCAAGATGATTCATGGAAATTGTGCAATCAAAGCCCCTAAGCTCCTGGGAGAAAAGTCACGGTGTCCCAGGGCTTGAGTTAGCGTGCCTGATACTGCGTCAGGAGGGAAGATATTTTGGGAGGTTGTAAATGTCAGTATTGGTTTTTATGTCCGAGAATCTTTATCATGAAAGCGTAGGAATGTTCTACAAAATGGGGCCCAGAACAGCCGCTGGACTCTGGAAATGACTCTTTAAATAGCTAGTAAAGTCTAATTCACACACTCTTGTTTGACATTGGGTCAGCCAATGGTGGAAAGGTGTTCTGTGCATGTTCCTGGGGTCAGCTACACATTCTTTCACATTGAAACTCCCACTGCTGGGTGCCTGTGGGTTTCTATTACTTGATGTCTCAATAATTAAGCCACAGTAGAGCATGTGTAGGAGCAAATAAATATGTTTGTGTGTATCAACAGGAACTTTTTATGGAAAAAAGCCAAATTTGCCTTATATTGTATTTCATTTGGAAGCATTGTATCTGTGGTAAACTATTTGTAAGGTGTTGGACCATTTCAGCAAAACTACATGAATAAATTTCTGCCTTTTTTTTCTCTTATTCAATTCTGAGGTTGAATTGAGCTCCAAGCACTTATTTATGTTAATATCTAGAAGTAAAGGTTTAAATATTGATTAGGATTACCATATTTATTTCACAATAGGTTTAGAGTACTGAGGATTACTTGTCTAACAAAATGAGAGGAGAATTAATTTCTTTCTTAACTTCTAGTGCTAAGCATTTGTTGCTTTTGTCACTTGACAGACCAAAAAAATTAAAATCAAAAGTTGTGTACTTGCTTTGAAGAATAGCTTCTTCCTCTTTAGGTGAAAGATCTATGAAATAAATGTGAGTGCTGTAGTATTAAAAATAGAAAATTATGCAGTGAAAAATCTCATTTACTTCAATTAGAGAGTTTGAATATTTGGGAATAAAAAAGTGAATGGAAAATTATGGTTAATATATTTAAATATATTTACCATATGATAATTCAGTATGATTAAAATATAGTAAATTTGTAGTGTTTGATATATATTTTGTCAGTCATAGGGCTTGAACTCTGGGCATGGATACGGTCTAGGAGCTCTTATGCTCAAGGCTAGCACTCTACCACTTTGAGCTACAGCACCGTTTCCAGTTTTCTGGTGGTTAATTGGAGATTATATATATATATATATATATACACACACACACACACACACACACACGTATATGTATAACGCATATGCTACACATTCATTATGTGACATTGTATACTATTTGCAAATAAATCAGTGACTTCTTATATAATACACCCTGGCCTGGAACTTGCTCTGAAGCCTGAGCCGGCCTCAAATGCAATATCCTTTTGCCTCAGTCTCCAACGTGCTGGAATTATAGGTGTGTACCATCATGCATGAAACAGCTAGCAGAATGTTGGTCTTAGATAATTAGCCTCCAAAACTGTAGAAAATTAGTTTCCAGAAAATTAGTTACCCAGTCTGCCATTTTGTTGTGGTACCTTACCCAGTAAGTACTATTCCTACTAATTGTCAATAGCATGAAGCAGTGGTTGGCTTTATTTTAGAACCTTTCTCCTGTCCACAAGGCGGTGTGACGGACAGGGACATTGGCAGCTAGAGACCAGGGTATATTGGAATGTTCCTGTAAGGAAAATTCACATGGCCCCAGATGTGACTGGCGCTGATGAGGAGAGGCCCCTAGGGGTGGAGGGAGAGGCTTCAGGTATATGCACCGCACTCTGCCACCTTCATCTTCCACTCTGAACACACGTCAGCATGTGTGCTGTTGTAAGCCAGCAGTCCTTTATGGGAACAAGTGTGTTGAAAAGAAATACACATCAAAGAATGTTAATGCATATTCTGTGCTAAATGCATTGATTTATGTTCTAATACTGGCAAAAAGCAAATAGACCCAGGGTGAATTGAACTTCTTTCCAACTGAAGGAAAGCAAGTAAGTGATGTGCATACGTGAGTGTGAGTACCAGTGTGTAACATTTTCTTGCCATATATTTCCTACCACTAGATATTGTAGCTTACAAAGGGGTGACAGTAATCAAGATGTATTCATAATGACAACTACTTAAACATAATAAAAGAGGAGAAAGGAAAAAAAATGTGTGTGTATGTGTCTATGTTAGTATTACATAATAATATAATACAGACTAGCCAATGTTGCTGTTTGCTTTTTGTGGCAAAATTTGTATCATTTGGGGGAAAAATGGTAAGAATTTTTAATAAGAAGCTGTCAAATTTCCATGCCCAAAATTTGGCTAAGATATGAGCAGTGAATATCTGCAGAAAGTGTTTTGAAAATGTTTGCATATCTCATCTATCCCAATGGAAGTTTGGGTTTTATTTTAACAGTTAAAATAAATGGCTCTGATTTAAAAAGCCTACCTGGGAATTCGGTGTTAGGGAAGGGCTGAGAAGGGCTCAGGGTCTGACACCTGTGCAGCACCCTGTTGATCTACTCCTCTATGGAAGATGACTCTGTAATTTTAATCCTACCCCATGTTTACCATTTGACAGTAGAATAATGTGTCTCTTCAGACTATGACTTCATAAATCACAACATTCTTTATTTTAGATGAAAAAAAGTAAAATTAAAAATAGAAAACTGTTTATTCTGAATTTCAGCTACAATTTCAATTTATTTACTTTTTCCAGTCCTGGGGGGGGCTTGAGGGGGGGCCACTGTCCCTGAGCTTCTTCAGCTCAAAGCTAGCGCTCTACCACTTGAGTCACAGCACCACTTCCAGCTTTTTCTGCTTATGTGGTGCTGAGGAATCAAACCCAGGGCTTTATGCATGCTAGGCAAGCACTCTACCACTGAGCCACATTCCCAGCCAAAGTTTTGATTTTTTAAAATTATGTTTACTCGGTCCCTTAGACATCATTTTGTTTTTAATCATTATCAAGTACTTCATTATGTACTAAAAAGAGCAAGGAAACGGCTTTTCCATTCCCTAAATTGTCATGTAGATTCACTCTGTTTCATTCTAATTTATATCTTAGTGTATACATAATATATAACTACATCACATGCATACACATACACAACCATTTCAGCACAGGCTTTATTGAAGGTGAAGATTCATATAAACTTGTATCTTTCCTTCTGGTCACACCATGTGTAGCTTTAGAACTGTGTCTTCAGTCTCTGTCCTTGCACTCTTGTGGAGATAAGACTTCAGGGGGACATCTGACTGAGGCTGGACAACGCACCTTTACTTCGAAGGCATAGAAAAATAATGGAAAACAAATGGAACTGCTAGGGTGGATTGAAACCCCTTTACAACTACGTAAAGATAATGATAATACAAAGAAATAAAATGAATGAACTGCTAGTATAGCAGCCTGCTTCTGTAATTCCAACTATTCAAGAAGTGGAGATCTGGAGCATTACTGTTGGAGGCTAGACTGGTGAAAACACAGCAAAGCTCCCGCTCCACCAAAGGTCAGTCTGGGTTCGTGCCTGTGGGCCCACCCTGAGAAGGAGCATTGTAGGCCAGAGCTAGTCCGGGGATAGACGTGTAAAACCCTATCCAGAGCTTCTACTGAATTCTTCAGAGATGCAGATACAGGTTATGTTGGAAAGGCCTTGCAATGTGGACCCAGTGGGAGAGCATCTGACTAGTAAGTGTGAGGCTCTGATTTCAGCCCTCTCCCAAGAAAGGGTAGAAGAAAGATACAACAATGAGTATGGCCTAGACCAGAGTTCTAGCAAGCATCTTCTTTTCTCCTAAACATGGCTTGTGTCACATTGATGTCTCTGGCAAGCTTTCAGTTCATCCCATTCAGTGTGTTCCTGAGCAAGGCTTAGGGAGAACTGAGCACAAGTGGTTTCTAAAGTATGTCTGCCGGACAGCTCTGTGAGAATCAGTTTTCCCTGCTGTCAACTCAAGCAAAGCACAGAGCAGAACCACAAGGCGTGTACTGGGGTGGTACTTCATCTAGTGGGGTGGTGGGTGCCACTTTGGTGAGGTAGTATCTTGTCTGGTGGGGTGGTACTTTCTCTGGTGGGTGGTACCCTATCTGGTGGGGTGCTACTTTGTCTGGTGGGGTGCTACTTTGGCTGATGGAGTGATGGGTGGCATTTTGGTGGGGTATTACCCTGTCTGGTGGGGTGGCAGATAAAGTGTCACCGGAGGAGCCCTGATGTCACTTGGCCTCACCATGCTCTCCTTTAGCAATTGTCTCTCCCCCCCCCCCCCCCTGCACACCTGCAGGCTTCCCGTTTCCTTTTCTTCTCTTTCCCCGGCAAGCTTTATTGTGTCTCTAAATCGCTGGCCTCTGCGTAAAAGCATCACCATGTGGTATTTAGTTTAGTTTTCGTCTGTTCTTGTCCCTAGAGCAGTTAGGGTGAGGGTTCGCCTTGACGCATCTCTTAAGGAATACTCAAGTTCATTGCACACATGCCTGCTGAGATGTGGCGCTGGAAAGGACAGTGACATGGGTGGCAGTCAGCATGGCATTGATGTTAGCTCTCAAAGGAAGGACTGCTGCTCGGTTTGCCCTACAGGGTATGCATTCCAGCTAACCCCTGACCTTTCATCTGTGAGACACAGTCACTCAGAAATACAGGCACCATGGTAAACATTTTGAACTTTCTAGGAAGCAAAGTTTATCTGTTCTCACCTGGAAAGATTAGCCTATTTTTTTTTCCCTCCACGTGTCAATGTGCATTCATGTGGCTTTACATGAGTGTGTTCTGAGGTGTTTTCTGCATTGTCACTTACCTGACGTGTTAACCCAGACCCCCGCTTCCAGGGCAGTGGTTGCAAACTGGGAGAGACATCCACAGCAAGTTTTAGAAATGCAGCCTTTTAAAGGTAAATGTCCAATAGAGTGAAGTGGGCGGGGCGTTGGAGGTTGTTCCGTGGCACTGCTCTTGGAGGAGCTGTGGCAAACTCAGTAAAACCCAGAGACCTGAGCTTCCACTGACCACATGGTGGTGCACAGACACGCCGCGCCAGCTCAGCCTTCCCTTTCCCTACCAGTCCAGCAGCTCTGGGATCTAGAACTGGGTTTGTGGTCCGGGGCAAGGCCTGGTCCAGGCCCAGGCTGTCTCTGTATTAGTTACTAAGGGTGGAAATGGGCAGCGTGAATCTCCTGCATACTCCACTTATCTACTCTTCAATAACTCCAGTTTCAGTGTGAAGTGTGAAGTGGGGATCCTGAGAAACAGACCCTCGTAGCCACGTTGTTTATGCTGAAATGGTGGCCGGTTTTCTCTAGGGGCCCTGTCTGGCTAGTCCTGAACACAACAGATTGTCATCTGTACACTTATTTATTTGGCCAGCTGTGCTTTGCACTTTATCTTGTGATTCTAAATTGTTCCTGATTATTTGAGTGGAGGTTCTTAAGCTAATAACAATGTGTCTGTGAACTCAGCATAAATCAAAACAATGTGATTTTATGGGAAATAAGTCATAGATACGTAAATGTTGGTCAATTTCTGGACCTATTAATAGCTAGAACAAATACATATTACAAGCATGCCAATGTTTTGTGTTTATGTTGTTTGAACTGTGATTTAAATTGTGGTAGTGGGCTGCATGCCTATAGGTTCATGGCTGTAGTCCTAGCTACTCAGGAGGCTGAGAGCTGAGGATCCATGTTTGAAGCCAGACTAGGCAGGCAACTCTGATGACTCATATCTCCATTTAACCGGCAAAATGCTGGAAGGAGAGCTCTGTCTCAAGTGGAGGAGTGCTAGCATTGAGCAAGAAACTTAATCATAATCATGAAGACTGAATTCTAGCCCAGGCTTTCTACCTCAGGTCTTGAGACCTATACAGACCTGTGTGGGCCTTTGTGTCCTGTTGCTACCAGTTTCAAGTCAAGCCTGTTAAAATAGCAGATAGCACCCTACATTATCATAGTGTACCAAGGCCCCTTAACGAGCCACAGCAGAGTATTCGAATGAGAATTGCCACATTTTATCATGAACATTATCAGTTTTCGGAGTCAGTTTACAATCATAAGTCAAATTAAGCTATCTTGAATTTTCCAAAGGGAAAAAATGTAAGAGAAAGGGAATGAGGTTGATGACTTAAAATGAATATTCTGCTTTACAAGTGGCTTTAGATAGATTTATTAGTCAAAGAAGTTGTCAGTGTATCTGATGAAACCATTACTGTCAATACAATTTGACAGTATATACAATGGTGCATGCTCAGACTTTAAGAAATAAAGTTGATGGAAGAAGCCTCCCCAGAAGAAGGCTCACTTGTATTTACTATTTTATAATAGCTCATTTTCATTCTTCAAAGATTAGGTTGTCAACTATTTCGAGAGAGAATATAGTCATTTCTGGTTGTTTTATCATTGTTGAGAAATGGGAATTAGATGTATCTCTGAAAAGTAGAAGTTATATTGTAAACAATATTTCTTAATAGTTTACCAGGAAGATATGTGGTTGGAGCCTGATAGTCTTCATTTAACTTTCTTTGTTGTAGTGTTTGACCTTAGAAGTTTGTAGAGGTTTTTTTGTTTTTGTTTTTGTTTTTTAATTTGAATCTAGAATTCTGGTTAAATAAAAATTACTAAAATAAAGAAGCTTCTCAAGGATTTTAAACTTTTGCAAATGTCTTAATCCTTTACCATGCTAGATGCATTTGGCTGGCTGTATTATGTATTCTGGATGTGTGTGAGAAGATGATATGAGTCCTGCAGGTTTAAAGCCCGACACAGGTTTATTTGGATGGCCTGCCTTCATGATTACTTTGCTTTTCAGTTGGCTGATTGTATTCTTGTTAAGATGATTTTGCTCCTTCTGTCTCTCCAGGGCCGTTGCTCCAGGGAGAACTGCAAATACCTTCATCCACCCCCACACTTGAAAACGCAGTTGGAGATAAATGGGCGCAATAACCTGATCCAGCAGAAGAACATGGCCATGTTGGCCCAGCAAATGCAGCTGGCGAATGCCATGATGCCAGGGGCACCGCTGCAGCCAGTGGTAAGCTCACTCCGGGCCACTGCCCTGGGGTGGAGCGACAGGGGTCTGGGTCGGTGCTGAGGGATGATGGGAAGTGCCTGTTGTCCAGTGTTTTGCAGGGAGGATGATTTATCAGTCAGACCTAAAGCCACCTTCACACTTGAGGTCACTCGGCTTCTAGCAAACCATTGCTGTTGCATTATTTGCATTGTTTATTGCATTATAGCAATTTGTATTATTACCACCATGCTCTAAAATTTTCTTCAAAATACATCCTAAGACTTTGCAGATGTTAACATGGTGTTACTTAAAATAGTCATCAACATCATTAGTAGAGTCATATGCCTTTCAGGCTACCTTTAAAGTTAATATTAAATTTTTAATGGGCATATATACGTTAATTTTGAGGCTAGTTCTCTACGTCCTCCTCTTTTAAAAGAATCCTTTTAGTTGTCTTTCTTGAAAAGGAGGCTTAATGATTCTTTTACAACTTATATTGAAATTTATTTTAAAGTCACAAATGCTGGGCAACTTCCCACTGTGGCAGCTCATCAAAATGGACTTAGAAGTACCATCAAGGGGAGCAGATATGAGGGCAGAAACTACAAGCACTTAAAAAAGATAAATTTGATAAGCTATGAGTAGTCATAGGTCTTGAATGTTTGCTTAACAGTATGTGGGGTAGAGCACTTGTGTGTGTGTCTTTGTTTAATTTGTAACAAAGCCTTACAGACAGGTGCAAACAGTAAATCTTCTTTTGCAACCCAGAACTCATCATTGATATGAGATTTTGGTACATGTAAGAAGGGATATGATTCCTACAACAGTTGGCAATCTGAGGGTTTGTTAACTCATACAGAATAAACTTTATTCTGAGAATAAAGTTGATGTAAAAGCAAAAAAACAAAAACAAAAACAAACCACAGTGTATGGGGTAACTCTTTATTTGAATTTTGGTGTGCATGTGTAGAGACAAGCTTTTTAGGTTAATTGTGGATGTTGTAGTTATATATTTAAATTTAAATGCCTGATAAACTTGCAATGATTAGGGAAATTGTGTTAATGGCTTATTACAATATCATGCAGTCAGGACATTTTTCTGGCATGCTAATTGTCACCTTTGTGCTAACTTTTTTCCTTATGCATTTTTAGCACCTGAACTCAACACAATTATTATTCTCTCTGAGAACTTAACGCAACCATCATTCCCAAAAGTGTGGGGGGAGAGGGTTGCATTTTGAGGTGGGAGGAAGCCTCATGTTCCAATGATCAGTGCTGTGCAGTAGAGGTGAGAGACTGTAATCACTGATTCTTTGTTTTAAGCTCATCTTTTATTTTATTGCATTGTTGGAGGCTCAGTTAAGAATGTGATTTAGGTATATTATGACATCTACTCATTTTACATGTCCTGTTCGAATAGCATGGAATTCCTGTTTGGTTAAATGTCTTTAGTTGTAGTCATTCTTTCTAAAAGAAAGTAGAGGACAAATATCCTTGCCCTTGACAGTCACAGGCAGTGTCAGAGGTCAGCTGCCACGTCCGCGTAGGTCTCCCCTGTGAGCAAGAGACTTGTTTCCATGGAAACTTGACATGGTATTGCCACAGAACACCTGGAGATCTTCAGGTTTGATTTGAGGCCTGTAGGGGACGGTCCCGGCCCTGGCCAGGCTCTGGCCCCAGCCAGGGCCCGCGCCCAGCCTCCAGCGCCTTCCAGCTGTCATCCCAGACCATTCTCTGATCTCACCCTCGGTCGGACTCGGGCCGAGCTGCCCACATTATCACTCACAGCAGAAACCAGAGGCGTCTTGTGTACACAGTTACTCGGAGCCACCGGACTCTAACTCTGCTTTCTGATGCTTTTGTTATACAAGTTCTCTGTGTAGACAGAAGAGTGGCATTTTAGCTTTCAGCACACGGAGGCTTTGTTCCTGTTTCCTCAAATGTGTGGCTGCATTGGAGGTGGAATTACCCTTCTGCTACAGGGTCTGGAGATGACAGTCTAAAATTTTACTTTATTCAGAGTAACTGTACAACGTGTAGAAGTCATTTTAGTATTTTGATTTTAAAGTATTTGGGTTTTTTAATAACTGTAGAGAAGGCTTTACCCAGGAAATTTGCCTTCAAAACCCCACGTGAGACACTGATGCTGTCTCCATCAGCTGAGTGATCACACGAAGACTCGGGGTGCCCGGGGTGTTTGCTGAGACGGTGGTATGTATCTACAGACAGGAGTTCTCAGCTAGAAGCAGCCAGGCTGCTCACATGGAATGGTGCCGGTGATCGCGCATGCATGGGACCTGACTCAGGGCCAAGCAGTGGCAGAGCAAAGCAGGTGCAGCCATGGTGGGAGGACAGAGCAAAGAGGCCTCTTGTAGTGTAGTCGCTGATGTTGTCTTAGCTGTCTTGGCCCAGGCCATTTCTCCCCTCTTCCCCAGACCCACGGCAGGCACAGGAGGGTGCAACAGCAGAAATGTAAGCAGATGAGGCAGCATCCAGTACTGTGCCTGGCATGTGGCAGAGAGCAGTGATCACCTAATGAACAAAAAGCTAAGTTAGAGGGAAGAGGTTCTCGGCAGAGCTTCACGGCTTTGGTCATAGAAGACCAAAGGACTGGTAGAAGAACAAGAAATGATACTGTGGGTCCAGACACAAGCTGGTCGCAGAGATGCACCCCAGTCCTGGAGACTGCACCCCAGAATGTAGCACGGTCATGAACACATACCAGCTGATGCTTTCAAAGAGAAGCCAGTGTCAGGTCCTCGGGTCTGGCTTCTCGTTGTCTGCCCCGTTAGAGAGGATTTCATAAGGGTCTATAAATTTATGACCTCAGAACATGATGCTGGGAAGACTTGGTTAATGCAGGGATTTGTGGGCGAGCTTTTTGCTTTCGTAGATTTTGTTTTAGGTTGTTGTGAACTGCACCGAGCCAAGGATGAGAAGGAGGAATCAGATTTGAGACAAATATAATTTTTAAGGGCATGTACTGACTTCAGCACTTTTTATATTTTCTGTTCTCACAACTATCCCACAAAGTAGGTAATGTCCAGGTTAAAGTTAAAAGTCAGAGAGTTAAGTAACGTGTCTGGTTGCACAGCTGGGGAGTGGCAGGCCAAGATTTGAACCCAGCTATGCCTGGTCCCAGTGTTTATGTTTGGATCGTGTATGGGGACAGGCCCCCAGCAGCTTTAGGTTTGGAGTGACTTGTACAAGCCTCCAACCTTCTTCAATAGGGGGTGGAAAGTTGTAAAGACATCCCCTGCAGGATGCTGCCAGTAAGTATCATAATACAAGCTGAAAAAAGATGAGTTGGAAATAAATAATTGTATTTATTTGTAGAATTGTTGGCATTAGTTCTACTGTCATTTCTAATGAAAATGCTAGCAGATGTGTTTTTCCCTCTTGACCATAATGATCTTGGGAGATAATGGAAGCATGAGGCAGGGGTTGACTCGGGTGGTGGAATGTCTTCCTGGGAGGCATGGACTGAGATTGGACTCCAGTATCACCAGATAAAAAAGGAAAACTGTAGTGATCTAAACCTGAAAGGTAAATTAGTGCCATTGCTTAATATCACTGCTACTTTGTCATACACATTCAAAGGAGAAATCTGTCCACGGCGTAGACATCCTCACTGCACCTGAGGGGGCACCCGATGTGCTTCCTTAGTCCCCAGGAATTCCCCTCCTGTCCTGGCACTCCACCCAGCCCCTCAGAGGACCTAGCACCATGGAGGTGGCAAAAGTGGCTCTGACCCCTAGAGCTCCCTTGGCAGGCCTCCGCTGCCTTTCCTTGGGATCCAGAGGGGTGTCTGTGCCTGGTTTCTGACCTGTCCTCATGTAACACTTTGAAATGCACGGCTAGAGTCTCAGGTCTCCAGAGGGTCCTTGCTGCTCTGACCAGCTTGACTGCTGTTCTGCAGCACTTGTTGAAGTCATCCTTTGCACGCTGCCAAGAACTCCTGGACCTTTAATTCACCTAGAATCCATGCTTGCTTTCCTGTGTCTCCACCTTGTGGTAGAGACTGGCACTTCATCCAGAATGTCTGGTAAAATGCTTCTTCATCTTACTATTGAGTTGCCATCCATCCACCCATCCATCCATCCATCCACCAATCCATCCATCCATCCATCCATCCACCCATTCATCCATCCATCCATCCATCCATCCATCCATCCATCCATCCATCCATCCATCCACGCATCCACTCATCCACCCATCCATCCATCCATCCATCCATCCATCCACCCATCCATCCACCTATCCATCCACCCATCTGTCCATCCACCTATCTATCCATCTGTCCATCCACCCATCTATCCATCCACCCATCCATTCACTTATCCTGTTTGCATTGGGGTCCTGTGACTCCTCACACTGCTAACAGTGGACAAATGGGGTTCTGTTTTTTGTCAGCTTTGTCCAACGAGGGCCAGAAAGGGCACTTTAGGGTTGGCTGTTGCACAGTGACATATTGAAGGATGAAAGGAATCTGAAGCTAAAGCAAACACTTTTGTGATCTGTCCACTCATAAATCAGTCTAGGGCAGTTTTTAAAAGCATTGTTGATTTGATTGTTGTCACCTGCTCCCTTCTTAGAAAAGAAGAATTTGTAATGTAAATTTTCTTGGTAACTCTCTTCTTGACTTTATTAAAATAATTGTTTATTGAGACTAGTTACAGCTCTAGCCAGGCATAGAGCTGTGCTTAGAAGCAGCTTTATATACCTTGTTTATGTGCTGTGAATTCTTTAAAATGCCTTTTCTTTTTACTGCTTGTAGGCTTGATCTTCACACACATAGAAAATGTACAAAATCTGACTTTTAAAATTTCTGTTCCATAATCTCAAGGATACTGATGGGCATATTTTGTCACATCCTTCCATTTTATTAAGAATTATAAACACTTATGAAACAAATGCTGTCTCACAGAGTTTTAAAATAAATAACTCTTCTGACATATTGAGCATTTACTGCATAGTGACTACACTTATAAAATTTAATGTAAAAATTGTGAAGCAAATAGAAATTAAATTTTCAAATATTCCTGGTTGAAGTTAAATTTGGGGGCAAGAGAGGAAATATAATTAGGTCTCTTTCAAATATTCAAATACCTGTTCTAAAAAACATATTTAATGTATTGGCTAGTTCGTGTGGCCAAAAAAAGCAGTTAGCAAATCCATAATATATGAATTTAGGTAATTGTAGAAACCTTGTTTGTAGGCCACTTGATTTATACTTACATATAGAGTGTGTGTGTATATATATATATATATATATATATATATATATATAGTGTGTGTATCTATATGTCTGTCTGTGTTAGTATCTGTATGTATATCTATGTGTGTGACTGTACGTATATTGGTATGTGTCTGCGTGTATGTATGTATGTCACTGTATGTACACCTATGTCTATGTATGTCTGTGGGTCTGTGTCTGAAAGTATGTCTGTGTCTGTAGGTATGTCTGTGTCTGTAGATATGTCTGTGTCTGTAGCTATGTCTGTGTATGTAGATATGTCTGTGTGTCTGTATGTCTGTGTGTCTGTGTATGTCTGTGTATCTATATATGTACATCTATGTGTATGTCTGTGGGTCTGTGTCTGTAAGTATGTCTGTGTCTGTAGATATGTCTGTCTGTCTGTGTGTGTGTGTGTGTGTGTGTGTGTGTGTGTGTGTGTTGATCAAGTCCACAGCTTGTCCTCTGGAGTCTTCAGTCCAGTGGGTATGGAGGAGATGGTTCTGAGCATGGGGCTCAGGGATGAATGTTGCACTGCTGCGATGGGAACTTCTGGGAGCCCCATGTGGGAGAGGCCCCTTCGTAGTTGGTGGTGGCGGACTGGGCGACTTGAGGAGGAAGCTTCCTGTTCTGTGGAGGAAAAGTCACATTCACAGTAAGAGGATCATAAGGGGCATGTCTCCCTAGAAAAGTGAACACATTTCTGGGCAGCTAGTACATGGAATTAATACCAACCAGGAACTTTTAGTGAAGCACTGCCACCTCTCCTGTGGCAGATGCTTTTGTCGGTGATCCTGGGGTAGGGATGGCTAGGACAGTCACACATTCAAAGTACCCTGATCTCAGAACCGTGTGGAGTTCGACATTTACACCTGTGTGTGTCAGGCCTCACATCCAATCCCTGGTTACTACCTTCACGTGCTTTGTGAGCCTTTAATATGAAAAATAGGTCTAATAATCTCCCTGCAGGCTGTCATCCATCCATGCACCCATCCATCCCTCCATCAACCATCTGTCCATCCAAGCATCCAGTCATCTACCCATCTGACCTTCCATCCATGCACGGCCATCCATCCATCCATCCATCAACCCATCTGTCCATCCATGCATCCACTGTCCATTGAAACATCCACCCACCTACCCATCCGTCCATCCATCCACCCATGCATCCACTTTCCATCCACCCATTCATCCGTCTGTCTAAGCATCCACTCATCCATCCATCCATCCATCCATCTGGCCAGCCAGCCACCCACCCACCCACCCATCAGTCCATCCATCTATGCATCCATCTGTCCCCATGCCTCATCCATCTGTTCAGGCATCCACTCATCCACCCATCCATCTGTCCAGCCAGCCAGCCACCCATCAGTCCATCCATCTATGCATCCATCTGTCCATCCACCCAGCTGCATCTGTCTGTCCAAGCATTCCTTCAGTGAAGTTTCATTGTGCTGAGCTCACATTGTTCTGTGATCTGGAGATTGAACAGAGACTACCCCCCCCCAAAAAAAAAAGGCCGAAGAGAGAAGCAATCTCTAAGGATTTATATTAGAGGAGAACTAACCGCAACACCACAGGTTTAGCACAGAGCACAAAGCTCACACACAACACATGGGAACCACTAGCAATAGTCATGTTTGTGTAGTTAACTAGGGTCATGATGTGAAAGGGAATAATATTTTCATTTATAATGAAGCCTGAGTAGCTTAATGGAAGCAGCATGTCTCCTTTAAAACGTCTCCTTTAAAACAAACAAGCTCACAAACAACCTCAGAATCGGTAAGCCCACCATTTGTTTATCTCTGTGGATGCTGTTCTGCCAAAGGCTGTCGGAAGATGACCTTCCACCTTCTTGCAGCACAGATATCTGTGAGTCATGATCACAAGTTGTAGAGGGCAGCGCCTAGGCTGGTCACATAGTTACACACGTCATGTGGTGCTCAGGGGAGACGGGGCTGCTTGAGGCTAGCACTGCCCTTCTGACTGTCTTTGAGACTGCCAGTCAGGAAGCCACAGTGGAGGGCGGGGCACAGAGGACTGGCCCAGGTGCCACTGTTCACAAACTCACGATCTGATTCCCACACGGTGTCCTCTGACCCTCAGCATGGACCTACCCCTCAGGGAGCTCTTGGAGAAAGCAGCGCCACACAAGTGGTGCAGAAATTTTGCACTGAAGGAAAATCACACTCCTTCTTTCCTTGCAACTTTTCTAGACTCAGGTTTCAGGGTATAGAGCTTGTGCTACAGACCGCCCATTCAGCAAACCACGGTACTTCATGGGGAGCAGCGTCCAATAATGCTGGCCAAATGGTTGACGTTTCCGTTTTTTAAATGATGCTTTGCACTGTACTTGGGGAAATTGCCTTCAAGTGCTTCAGATTCAAACTTGCTGTGCTAAATAAGTCAGAAAAACAATTTACACAACAAGTGTATAGAAAACAATTCATCTGGGTGTTGGTAGCTCACACCTGTCCTCCTAGCTACTCAGGAGGCTGAGAGCTGAGGATGGCAGTTCAAAGCCAGCCTGGGCAGGAAAGTTAATGAGACTCCTATCTCCAATAAACCACCAGAAAACTGGAAGTGGCGCTGTGGCTTAACCAGTAGTGTGCTCGCCTTGAGCTGAAGAGCTGAGAGACAGTACCCAGGCCCAGAGTTCAAGCCCCACAACTGACAGAGAGAGAGAGAGAGAAAGAGAGAGAGAGAGAGAGAGAGAGAGAGAGAGAGAGAGAGAGAGAGAGAGAGAGAGAGAGAGAGAGAGAGAGAGAGAGAGAGCGTAATTCCGAGGGATGATTATTGCCTGTTAGTAGGCTCTGCTTGAAGGATTATTCTATGAGCCATGCTCCCGGTCCCATAGGCCATGTGCATCAGAGCCAGACTAGAGGAGCGTTGCTTTGTAGCACTGTGTGGTCCTCGGGCACCTGTGGTGTGTGCAGCATGGAGCTTACGTGGTGCACAGCCTTGTCCCACAGCCGCATGCACTGTGCCAGCAGGCACACCCTTCTGTCGTTCTGACTGAATGTCAACTCTCCATACCAGAATGTTCTGTGGAGCTATTTCTTACCACCAGATAAAATAAATTGTTAAAGTGTATCCTAACACACAAGATCCATTATGTTCTGAGATGTTTATTTTCTAATTTTAAAGACAAATATTGTTAAAGCTTAAGGGTTGCAATTCTCAAAAATAAGGTGGGAAATTGTGTTCTTAGATTTCAGGGTACATTCATTCTACTCAATAGCAAACATGTTTTATAACACACAAATCTCTATCAGCAGATTGAGGCAGTATGTATCCTTCAGAGCATTTCTGACAGAAATTGTGTCTTGCAGTAATTTATTCGATGCTAATCACATGTATTTTCTAGAACAGTTCTGTAGCATTGCTTTGGGAATGTTCTTCTCAGTTTCCCCTCTCAACTCCTGTTGTCCCTCATGAGATAAATCCACTCTGACACACAGATGTGACAGGCTAGCCAGCACTCACCATCTCCAGAAAGCGAGTGATCATGGGACGGCTCCCTCATCAGCACCGTTCGCACGCCCAAGAGATGTATTAGCAGTTTACATTGAGTGTTGATAACAAATGCTTCGAACTCTGAGAGTCCACCGTATTTATTTAGATAACGGGCACCCACAACCTGCTGGCACTCATCAACAGACCTGTCAAGTATATCCAGCTCAGCAGTTATGAAATGGACCTCCTAGAAAAGACCTTGTATTACAGGGGATGGGGTGGAGACTGGATGGTTGGTCTGTTTCTTAAAAAGGAAATCCCAAGTGTTATAGACTTCAACATCACTGTGGAAGATCTAATTGATACTTTATCTGTTATATTTTAGCAAACATAAAAATATCAGTCTGATGATTGCTTACTTATGAAAATACCCTTCTGCTAAACTGGGGTCAACAGAGGCAAAACACATGGCAGGGGGCAAGGGGCAGGGGTCCGAGGCCAGTGATGGGCAGATGGATGGGTCCGAAGGCTGTGCAGAGATCAGCTCTGGCTTGGGCCTGCTGTGAAATTCTACTCTGTTGTACTTTCAGCCAATGTTTTCAGTCGCACCGAGCTTAGCAACCAATGCATCTGCGGCCTTTAATCCCTACCTGGGCCCTGTGTCCCCGAGCCTGGTTCCTGCCGAGATCCTGCCTACGGCACCCATGCTGGTGACGGGGAATCCTGGCGTCCCAGTGCCTGCGGCTGCGGCGGCCGCGGCACAGAAGCTGATGCGCACGGACAGACTAGAGGTAGGTGGCGGGTCTCATTGTCAGCCTTCTCAGCCTCCCCTCAGCCAGAATGGCTTTGGGAAGCCGAAGTGACCATCTGGCTTAGTATTTGTAAGGCCGTATAAGAAAATAGGTGTGCTACATACTTGTGTGTATGTACTGTGCGTGGTACATGTATGTACGTGGGTCCAGCATAACATCCATGTGTGGCTGCTGGCTGTTTACAATGGCAGTTCCCTCAGGGCTGGAAAGATGTCCAACACAGCTGAGCACTTCCTAGACGTGTGCTGCCCGAGGTCCACAGTAGCCAAGTGTCCCGAGCCCTTCTCCAAAAGAGAAAGCAAAAGCTAATTCTGCACACAAAGCATGCTGGAATTTGCTTTCGCAAGTTTTCTTGTGAGCTGCTCAGTATTTCCACTGAACCGGCAATGCATCCTGGCGGAGTGGGCACTTGAGGAAAGCAAGCGTGTTTCAGAGAAGACGGCTTGGTGAGTGAGTCCCACAGCCAAGGACGGTGGGACCTGGCTGTTGCTACAAGAGGAAGAAATTAAAAGTCCCAGACCTGATTTGGAAGTGGTTGTCTAGAGTTTCAGCATGGTGCAACTGCAGACATAGGCAGAAGTGGAAACTGGAAAGGTCAAAGAAGCCCACTTGCACTAAGCCCCCTTTTCCTCTTTCTCTGATAGGTAGCACCCATGACTGAGAAACCATGAAGGATTTAACTACTGTGGGCAAAGTAAACCCTTAGATAGACATAAATGACCCAGATAGTTTGTGAGTTTAGCAGGAACTTAGGTCATAAGCACCCATGTCTTTCTTAGTGACTTTTATTGTGTGTATCTAGGAAGGTCTCAATTTCAGAATGTTCCTAACCATTTGCCGGGCACATGCGTGATACAGTCCTCAAAAATGAAATCCTGTCATTGCTTTATTTCCCAGGGAAACTAGTGTAGGGAAAGGGATGCGAAGGAGCATGTTTCTGGCTGGCACTTCCAGTGTTGTAAATTGTTTTGTGCTTAGTCTGAGGTGGTTCTGTTCCCCTGACCCTTCTATCGTGAGCCTTGGGTTGTGGCTCTGCTTAACACATGATTGTAACTGGCTGTTGTGAAGCACAGGTACAGTCTGTAGCCAACATGAATGAATTAATGATTATGATAGGTAGAAAGGTCACAGTATTCAAAAACCTGTGAGAGAATGGAGAATTAATTTCAGGTCGTCTGAAAGGAAGCCTTGGTTTTCTCTCTCTTCTCTTGCCATGGTAAGAATAAGTGTGCACAGCTCTTCCCGTGTCTGCTCACTGGGAATCCACGCACCACAAGTCCTGGGGTGACAGGGTCTTCCGACCCCTGGAGAAGGACCAAAGCTCCTCCCAGCGGAAGCCTCGGGAGGAGATCTTCAAAGCCATCCCGCTGCTGTTTTGTTATCAGCCTCAGGAAGAGTTCTCAGGAGAGCAGCGCTAGGCACTGAACCACTATCCAGTGTCTTGGTAATGAATGAAGGGAGGCAGTAAACCAGATGTTCAAGGACATAATCATGGAAAGGCCCATCTTCCATTTGTGATGCAAAGCAGTCATACACACAGGGCTCGTAGGCTCACCATCCCCGGGAGTGTGTTTGTATTGAGCCTTTTAACCACAGAATGCCGCATGGTGCCTGCCCATACTTGCACACCTGGCATAGTCTTGTGAGGACAGTTAGAAGCAACATGAATGCACATGTTTTTAATAAGGTCCTAATATACTGATCATCAGTTTTGGCAAAATATTGAAACAGACTGGGTGCCTGTTGCCTGTTACAATGAGCTCCGTTCCTGTGTTTGAACATTAAACCCACCCCCAGCCTGTCACCTGTGAGTTTTGTGCTGTCAGCTAACAAATAAGAGTGAACATGTTAGCTGACTTAGTTTCCCAGATAGAGTGAGGACAGACAGGATACTGCTTTTCTAAAAACAACGTCACATCATCTCCAGGGCTGAACTAAGTCAGATGTCAACATGATTTTCCCTAAGTCTTCAGGGCTTTGACACGAAGGATTTAATACTCTTCCTAAGACCTACACTGTTCTGGCTGCAATTTCTGACCCCAAACCATCTCTGTCCCCCGAACCACTCAATAATCACAAAAGACACACTGCCGAGCCACCTTTCTTTTCAAAGCTTTCCTAGTTAATGTTTCTATTGGCTGCTTGAAGTTTATAATTATGCCAGAGGTATTTTCTGTGAACATTTAGAATTTACATGTTTTCATCAAATCTTATCACTCAAGTGTTGATTTTTGCTTTGAAAACATTCTCTTGTCCATTTTTTCCTATTGATATGTATAATTTTACCTGATCCAGAAAGTGAATCTTCTCTTTTTCACTAAGTCACACTTTTTCACTTAAAAGCTCTGCTCCTTGAACCCCATGTGGCTCCACTTCTGGCTTTTTGGTGGTTAATTGGAGGTCAGAGTCTCACAGACTTTCCTGCAGGGGCTAGCTCTGAACTGTGATCCTCGGGTCTCAGCCTCCTGAGTAGCTAGGATTACAGGTGTGAGCCACTGGTGCCTGACCCACTAAGCCACATTTTATGTTTATGTCTGATCTTCTTCCTCTTCCTCTTCTCTCCCTTTTTTCCCTCTTTCTTCCTTCTCTTTTGATGGTCCTGGTGTTTGAATTCAGGATTTACGCTTGCATGACCCCCCCACTCTGGCTCATCATTTTAATTTAGTTTGGAAAAACATTTATCATGCTATAGAAAATGCTTTAATTTCTTAAACCACTAATGCTGTTCCTACAGCTATGCTTAGAAAGCACCTGTAGTCATGAATATTATTTGTAATATAGGAATGATGGATGTAGCCTCCAAAAGATTTACATTGTTACAAACTTGGTGATAAAATGTGTTGTTGCCATCAAACATGCTGCATAGCAATGTATGGCATTGTTTCCATGTAGATATATTGCTGCCCCAGAGTGTTTCCAAGTAGTAATTATAATTACAACTATTTATAACTGCATTCAGACAGAAGACTGGAAAAGAAGGAAAAGAACTGCAATGTTGCTAAGATGTTAGATGGGATTTCATCCTCCATTCTAATTCTCTGCAGGGTAGATCTTAGAGTTTCTCATCCTGATATAAATTATGAGATGAAACCAGTAGACATTTTATCATTTATAATTTGCTAACATAAACTACATCTGAAAGTATTGTGGGTGGGGATCAGCAGAGACCGACATTTTCTGGACATTCCCAGAATGAACATGGACAGGCCAGGCCTGTTTCAGCAGGCCAGGGCAGGACCCCACTGCTGGGTGGGTGGTCACTAGGGAGAATGTACTTTAGAAGCTCCTCACAGCTCATTCATTCACGGCAGGACTATTTCATCATTGCCTGTCTAATACTTCACAGACTTTTCCTGCTCTTCTGGCCTATATCTCCACCAATACAAGTTTTCACAAGAGACTTTTTGTATCTTTATTTTTCTCAAGGCTAAAATACTATGAGTGTAGCTGTGTCAGTATGTTTCTTCTCTCCCGGTTCTTAAGAGAAACAAACAGGAAGAAGAATTCATATATAAAAGCCAAAAAGTGCAGTTGACTTTGAAACTTCAGCGATTGGAAAGGAATGCTCTCTAATTTCTGGTTGCTAACTTTGCTTAAATATTTTTCAGCCGATTTTTCTCATTGCATTCCAGAGGAATCAGAGTAAACATCTTTGGCCACAGAGAACATAAAGACTAGCTTTAGATCTCTGTCTTCTTTTCATTATTATCTTTAAGTAGTTGGACAGACAAGATCCTCTTCACCCTAAGCCTCCACACTGCTCCTCGCTGAAGCAGCTGTTCTTTTCAGTAGCCACTCTCAGGGTGAAGGCTATGGATTCTGATGCCCTCATTTTATTGACACAAACTCCAGGGAACTGTCACTTTTTAAACTGCAGGTTCTTGCTTAACTCCATAGTAAAGAGCTGCATAAAGTGTCTGCATTGAGAAAGTTCCCCGAAAGAATCTTTGAGGAAATGTTAAAAACTGTTTCTTTGGAGTATGTGTTTTAAAAAGAGGTTTTTGTTTATGTTTGTTTTGTTTTCCGGAAGCAGTAGCAAACAAGTCTTGAGGACATTCTGTGTTTGGATTGCCCTCTTGCGGTGAAAGGCCAGACTGTCCCAGATGAGCCTTGTAGGACTGCTCACAGTGACTGAAGGAGAAATAAGCATTGTCCCTTCTCCTGCCGTCCCCATGCTAAAACCAGCAGACACCAAGCAAGCAGAAAGATCACAACTTAATCATTCTTTCCATCTGTGACTCCCTGGCAATTAAAAACAACTCGTAAAAGTAGAAGCATCATACTACAAAGCTATTGACTTGGATGTTCTATACTTCTCCATAGAAATAATTTCAATTAGCTACTCAGAAAAAGGCAGATGTGGGGCTATGGCTCAAGTGGTAGCGAACTAGAGCAAAAGAAGCTCCGGGACAGTGCCCAGACCTTGAGTTCAAGCCCTGGGACTGGCAAAAGAATTCTTCTATTCCTTCAGTTTGTCTGATATTTCCTCGTGATTACACACACGTAGTGTCTGTGAAATCTTGTTCATTGTGTCCTTGATGTGTCTACATCTCATTTCTGGAGACACTGACTTTTTTCCTCTGATTAACATCTGTCTGCCATCTTCCTTCCCTGTACAGTTATCTTTTGTTTTATTTAGTATATTAATATGGTTTTTGATTAAAGTATTTGTTTAGACTTACCATTGATCACAAATGTATTTCCTTTTTCAAGGGCATTTTACTGGAATAGAGTTACTCAACTGGCACAACTGACATTTTTAATGATTTGCAATTAGCTTTTGTCAGCAGACTTTTTATTAAAGCATAGCCTTCAGAGGGTAGAAGGATGAGGGTGGAGAGGTGTCTGGTCCAAGTGTACTGTAAGCATAGAGGTCATGGTGCCACTAACGGGTACCTGTAAAAATATGGGAAAGGAAAAAGCCATTTCTGTCCTCAGATCCTCCTCCTTGGCTGACCAAGCTCCCTCCCCATGAGTCTGACAGGCCCAGGCTGACGGAGCCCCTCAAGCTGACCAAGCCCCCAAGACTGACCATAGCCCCCCCACGGACCAGCCCACACTAACTGAGCCCCCGAGGCTGACCACCCCATGCTGACTGAGCCCCCCTCCCAGGCTGATGGGCCTAGGCTGACTGAGCCCCCCAGGGTGACCACCTCGTGCTGACTGAGCCCCTGAGACTGACCATAACCCCCTCATGGACCACCCCATACTAACTGAGCCCCTAGGCTGACCACCTCATGATGACCAAGCCTCAGAGGCTGACTACCCCATACTGACTGAGCCCCTAGGCTGACCACCCCGTGCTGACCAAGCCCCCACAGACTGACCGCCCCAGGCTGAACGAGCCCCCTAGCCTGACCACCCCATGATAACCGAGCCCCAGAGTCTGGCCACCCCACACTGACTGAGCTCCGTGCTGACCACCCTGCAATGGCCAAGCCTCCCCAAACTCACCAGCCCAGGATGACCACCCCAGGCTGACCACCTGTGCTGACTGAGCCCCCCCAGGCTAACCAGCCCAGGCTGACCAAGGGTCCCCCCCCTGCACTGACAGCCCCACCCGACCGAGACCCCCTAGGCTGACCACAACGGGCTGACTGAGGTCCCCCCCACGGACCACCCCCCCGCGCTGACCACCCCGCCCGCCCCCCAGGTGTGCCGTGAGTACCAGCGCGGCAACTGCAACCGCGGGGAGAACGACTGCCGGTTCGCGCACCCCGCCGACAGCACCATGGTGGACACCAACGACAACACAGTGACCGTGTGCATGGACTACATCAAGGGCCGGTGCTCCCGGGAGAAGTGCAAGTACTTCCACCCGCCCGCACACCTGCAGGCCAAGATCAAGGCCGCCCAGTACCAGGTCAACCAGGCCGCCGCCGCCCAGGCTGCAGCCACCGCCGCCGCCATGGTGAGTGGCCCTGCCCTGGTGCCGTCCTCTCCCTGGCCAGGAGGGGTTTGTGCAGGTATCCAGACCATCATGACCAGGTGACCGCCCCGGGTGCCGTCCTCCCTGGCCAGGGTTTGTTCAGGTATCCAGACCATAGGACGGGGCTGCCCAGGCAGAGAGAGACACCCCAGCCTCCCCAACCTCCATCCACTCACTGTGGACCTGGGGCCCAGCCTGGCCAGTGCACACCACAGTGCACACGCCCCGCCAGGCTCCCCTCACCCCTAGACACCGTGCACTACAGTGCACACACACCCCAGACTCCCCTCACCCCTACACACTGTGCACCACACTGCATCCCCCAGGCTCCCCTCACCCCTACACACCATGCACCACACTGCATCCCCCAGGCTCCCCTCACCCCTACACACTGTGCACCACAGTACACACACACCCCAGACTCCCCTCACCCCTACACACCATGCACCACAGTGCACACATACCCGACTCCCCTTAACCTTACATGCCATGCGCCACAGTGCACACACACCCCAGGCTCCCCTCACCCCTACACACCCTGCACCACAGTGCACACGCCCCGCCAGGCTCCCCTCACCCCTAGACACCGTGCACTACAGTGCACACATACCCCAGACTCCCCTCACCCCTACACACTGTGCACCACACTGCATCCCCCAGGCTCCCCTCACCCCTACACACCATGCACCACAGTGCACACACACCCCAGGCTCCCCTCACCCCTAGACACCATGCACTACAGTGCACACACACCCCAGACTCCCCTCACCCCTACACACTGTGCACCACAGTACACACACACCCCAGACTCCCCTCACCCCTAGACACCGTGCACTACAGTGCACACGCCCCGCCAGGCTCCCCTCACCCCTACACACCCTGCACCACAGTACACACACACCCCAGACTCCCCTCACCCCTACACACCCTGCACCACAGTGCACACACACCCCAGGCTCCCCTCACCCCTGCACTCCATGCACCACAGTGCACACACACCCCAGACTCCCCTCACCCCTGCACTCCATGCACCACAGTGCACACACACCCCAGGCTCCCCTCACCTCTGCACTCCATGCACCACAGTGCACACCCCTAGACTCCCCTCACCCCTGCACACCATGCACCACTGTGCACACACACCCCAGACTTCCCTCACCCCTGCACACCATGCACCACAGTGCACACACACCCCAGACTCCCCTCACCCCTACACATTGTGCACCACAGTGCACCCCCAGGCTCCCCTCACCCCTACACACCCTGCACCACACTGCACCCCCAGACTCCCCTCACCCCTACACACTGTGCACCACAGTGCACACATACCCCAGGCTCCCCTCACCCCTGCACACCATGCACCACTGTGCACACACACCCCAGACTCCCCTCACCCCTACACACTGTGCACCACAGTGCACCCCCAGGCTCCCCTCACCCCTACACACCGTGCACCACAGTGCACACATACCCCAGGCTCCCCTCACCCCTGCACACTGCACCACGATACACAGCCCCCCAGGTTCCCCTCACCCATACTGTGCACCACAGTGCATACACACCCCAGACTCCCCTCACCCCTATCTTGCTTTAACAAGGACACATTCTGGAACCCCAAGATAGAGCTGCTTCCATAGGATTGTCCGTGTCAGTCACAGACATGGGGTGCCCTACTGTCCCAGGGCCGCTGGTGGCTGTAGGGCCCACACCAGGTTCTAGGGCTGCAGAGGCCTCACTGAGCCAGGACAGGGGAAGGAGTAGACCCCAGCAGAGTCCCCAGTAAGCTGTCCTCATAAGGGAGATGATCACGGCTGCCCAGCCGGCTCAGCCAGCCCATCCCTCGGTGCCTCGCCTTCTAACAGTGTCCCCCTTCTCTCGAATGCATAGCTTAATCTTGACCATAGTCCCAGGAACATCTCCCTGAGGCGGCTCGGCGCCCGGAGCTCTGACTCCCAGAGGTCTTTTCTGTGTTTGTTTTCGGATACTTGAGCAAAAATACAGAAGGCAGCCCCTCTGCTTTCCTCTTCACTCTTCCTTTTTCCTGTTAGGTATCTGGTGTGTCATTAACTACAAAGAGGAGTCCCCTCCCAATAACAACTCAGTAGTGCCTTTATTGTGCATGCTTAGTCTTGTTATCCGTTGTATATGGCATTCCGATGATTTGTTTTTTATTTGTTTTTTTCTCACCTACCCAAAATGCACTGCTGCCCCCATGATGCACCTCTGCTTGCTGTTTATGTTAATGCGCTTGAACCCCACTGGCCATTGCCATCATGTGCTCGCTGCCTGCTAATTAAGACTCAGTCGGCTGTCAAATCACTGAAGCGACCCCTCGAGGCAACCTTTGACCTGGTACTATGACCTTTCACCTTTTAGCTTGGCATGTAGCTTTATTGTAGATACGAATTTTTTGTTTTGTTTTATTTTTTTACCAATTAAAAATATATCCTTCTCCTGTTATAAAAGTCATAAAGTACAGTGAAAAACTGAGTGTGGTGTCCTACGTGTGGAGGAGGGCATGTGGCCGGGGAGGTGGAGGAGGAGGGCATGTGGCTGGGGAGATGGTGGAGAAGGACGGTAGTGGCCGGGGAGAGGGAGGAGGAGGAGGAGGAGGAGGAGGAAGTGGAGGAAGAGGAGGAGGAGAAGGAGGAGGAGGAAGAAGAAGAAGAAGAGGGCATGTGGCCAGGGAGAGGAAAGAGGAGGAGGTCGCATGGCCAGGGACATGGAGGAGGAGGAGGGTGTGTGACCAGGGACATGGAAGAGGAGGAGGGCGCATGGCTGGGGACATGGAGGAGGAGGGGCCGCATGGCCAGGGAAATGGAGGTGGAGGAGGAGGAGGGCGCATGGCTGGGGACATAGAGGAGGAGGGTATGTGACCAGGGACATGGAGGAGGAGGAAGATACATGGCCAGGGACATGGAGGGGGATGCATGGCTGGGGAGATGGAGGTGGAGGAGGAGGAGGGTGCATGGCCAGGGAGATGGAGGAGGAGGAGGAGGAGGAGGAGGGTGCATGGCTGGGGAGATGGAGGTGGAGGAGGAGGAGGGTGCATGGCCAGGGAGATGGAGGTGGAGGAGGAGGAAGGCGCATGGCTGGGGACATGGAAGAGGAGGGTATGTGACCAGGGACATGGAGGAGGAGGAGGGCGCATGGCTGGGGACATGGAGGAGGAGGGTATGTGACCAGGGACATGGAGGAGGAGAGTGCATGGCCAGGACATAGAGGAGGAGGAGGGTGTGTGACCAGGGACATGGAGGAGGAGGAGGACACATGGCCAGGGAAAGGGAGGTAGAGGAGGAGGAGGGCAAGTGGCCAGGGAGAGGGAGGAGGGGGAGGGGTCATGGCCAGAGAAGTGGAGGAGGAGGAGGAGGATGCATGGCTGGGGAGGTGGAGGAGGAGGAGGGCGTAGCAGCCCACATTCAGTTTACGAGCATTGTCCAGTGTGCTACAGAAATCCTTGGCAGACCCAGGAGTGTACTTTTGACTTCCTATCTATGGCCCTGTCTGGCCAGCATGCCCTTAGAGATACAGAGTGGTTGACCTTTTAGTATCCGTAGCTCAGTGTGAAGAAGTGCATGCTGCGGGCAGGACAGCGCAGGATGATGCCTGCTGGGCCAGGCTGGGCAGGATGGGGCAGGGAAGGGAAGGATGGGGCAGGACAGGGCAGGATGATGCATGCTGGGCTGGGCTGGGCAGGACGGGGCAGAGAAGGGCAGGACGGGGCAGAACAGGGCATGGGGGGAGGAGCAGGTTGGGGCAGGACAGGGCAGGATGGGGCAGGGCAATGCATGCTGGGCCGGGCTGGGCAGGACTGGGCAGAGAAGGGCAGGGCAAGGCCTCATCACCTCAGGATTAACTACTAACCCTTTGCCCTAGTGGTCCCGAGCGGTGGGCCCAGTCTCCTCCCTCCAGGGCAGCTTCCACCGGAAGCCCGAAGCACATGGGACAGGCATCACTGTACCTCACCTGGATGGGATGTGGATGAGGGGGTGTGTGGATGGGGTGTGGTTGGGGTGTGGCCAGGGTGTGATCAGGGTGTGGTAAGGTGTTGTGGGGATTGGATGGGTAGGTGTGGTTGCGGTGTGGAGGGGGGGTATGGATGGGGTTTGGAGGGGGGGTGTGTAGAGAGGGGTGAATGGGGTGTAGAAGGGGTGTGGAGGGGGGTGGTCAGGTGTGTGTGGTGTGATGGGGTATGGGGGGTTTGGATGGAGGGTGTGGTCTTGGTGAGGGGGGGTGTGGATGGGGTTTGGAGGGGGGTGTGGACAGGGGTTTGGGTGGGGGTGTGTAGAGAGGGGTGAATGGGGTGTAGAAGGGGTGTGGAGGGGGGTGGTAGGGGTGTGGTGGGGTATGATCAAGGTGTGATGGGGTTTGGATGGAGGGTGTGGTCTTGGTGTAGAGGAGGGGTGTGGATGGGGTTTGGAGTGGGGTGTGCACAGGGTTTGGGTGGGGGTGTGTAGAGAGGGGTGAATGGGGTGTAGAAGGGGTGTGGAGGGGGATGGTAAGGTGTGTGTGGTGTGATGGGGTATGGGGGGGGTTGGCTGGAGGGTGTGGTCTTGGTGTGGAGGGGGTGTGGATGGGGTTTGGAGGGGGGATGGGGACAGGGTTTGGGTGGGGGTGTGTAGAGGGGTGAATGGGGTGTAGAAGGGGTGTGGAGGGGGTGGTCGGGTGTGGTTGTTGTGTGATCAGGGTGTGGGGGGTTTGGATGGAGGGTGTGGGCGCGGTGTGGAGGGGGGATGTGGACAGGGTTTGGGTGGGGGTGTGTAGAGAGGGGTGAATGGGGTGTAGAAGGGGTGTGGAGGGGGTGGTCGGGTGTGGTTGTGGTGTGATCGGGGTGTGGGGAGGTTTGGATGGAGGGTGCGGTCGCGGTGTGGACGGCAGGCCTGGCCCGGGCACCCCTCCCTCCACTCAGCCGGCGGAGGCCCTGGCCCCGTAGCCCCCGCGCCGCTGCCCGCCCGCTGCCCAGCCCAGGCCGCCGCACCACTGACGGCTCTCTTCTTTTCTCTTTGCTCCTGGTCCGGCGGACAGGGCATCCCTCAAGCCGTCCTCCCCCCGCTACCAAAGAGGCCTGCTCTCGAGAAAACCAACGGTGCCACCGCAGTCTTTAACTCGGGTATTTTCCAATACCAACAGGCTCTGGCCAACATGCAGCTGCAACAGCACACCGCGTTCCTCCCGCCAGGTGAGGGGCGGGGCGGGCGGGGGGGGGGCCGGAAGACGCGGGCCGGGTGGGTAGTGAAGAGGGCGGGGCTAGGAAGGGTGGGGCGGGGCCGGGGAGGGAAGAGGCGGGGGCTGGGGAGAGGAGGGGCGGGGCTGGGGTAGGCTGGCCAGGGGATGGGCTGGGGCTTAGGGCTGGGCTGGCAAGGGGCGGGGCTTGGGAGGGGAGGGGCTGGGGAAGGGGGTGTGAATGAGGAGGTGGGGCTGGTGAGGGGCGGGGCTAGGGAAGGGAGGGGCTGACAAGGGGAGAGGCTGGGCTGAGGGGTGGGGCGGGGGCGGGGCTGGCAAGGGGAGAGGCTGGGGTGACCGGAGGGGCAGGGCAGGTGAAGGGCGGGGTAGGGGGCGGGGCTGACCATGGGAGAGGTGGGGCTGACAAGGGGAGGGGTTGGAGAGGCAGGATCTGTTAAGGGGCAGGGTAAGGAGCAGAGTGGCGAAGGAGGGGTAGGGTCAGAGAGCGGCATTTGAGGGGAGGAGCTAGCGGGTGAGGGGCGGGCAATGGGTGGATAGGGCGGGGCAATGGGCGGGCGAGGGGCGTGGCCAGAAGCCAGCCTGCCGTCCCCTGGGCGGAGAGCAGGCTGGCTCCCCTGAGGTCTGGGTCCTGCATGCAGGGAGGCCGCCCAGTGTTTGCCTTTAAAACCAAGACTAAGCTTAACTGCACCCCAGGGCGGTGTCTGTGATCCCCTGGAGACACCTAGATGGACATACAGCTCTTCCCTCCCACACCGCCCCTTGTCACCGGCCTGACACCTGCTGTGGAACCCCGGGCTGCCCCGGTGCTCCGGAACCCAGATTGTGCCCTGATACCATGCTCCCCACTGGGATTGATTTGATCAGACTTACAGGGTGATCCGCTCTTCAGATATACTGCATAGTGCTGTGCTCAGTACACACGCTCTAACAGGGTGCTCCACTCTTTAGACACACTGCATAGTACTGTGCTCGGTACCCACACCTGCAGGGTGATCCACTCTTCAGTTATACTGCTTAGTGCTGTTCTCAGTACCCACTCGGGCAGGGTGATCGCTCTTCAGGCACACTGTTTAGTGCTGTGCTCAGTACACATGCTCTCGCAGGGTGCCCCACTCTTCAGATACACTTAGTTTGTGCTCAGTACGCGTTTGCACAGAGCTAACACGAGAAGAGCTCATATGTAGCACATGAGCACATTTTCCATTGGCCTCGGACCTCCCCCCCCTCCCCGCCCAGAAGCGGGGCTTCTGGGCGTGAGTGCCCAGGCCTCACACCGGGGCTCACACCAGTCCCAGCGTTCTCACCCTCAGCAGGACTGCTGTCAGATGGCCCATGTTCCAAACACTGCTGCCCAGGGGTGCTGACCTCACCCCCAGCCGTGCCTGCCAGGCCCCAGAGCTGCTGTCCCCTCCATCTTCCTTGTCAGGCATGTCCACCGTTGTCCCCCTTTGTCCTTACCCCTTCACGCTGCATTCTAGTGTTTAAAGGAGCCGAAATAACCTGCTTCAGCTGGTGCTGGAAAGCCTACCTGAAGGAAGGGGGAAAAGGCCAGACTTCTCCACAGTGTGGAGGCTTACCAGTGGGGAAGTAGGGAGGGGGCTGAGGTTTTTAGAAATAATAGAAACCATAAAGATTTTAGTTTATCATAATTAGAATAAATATCAATGTTCATAATTTGCTAGTGTACATTTCTAAAATCATAATAAGTGAACACAAAGAAGCTGCCTGCTTGAATATCGATTCTGATCATTCAGCTCTGAGCTAGTGAGATGGTAGGTGATCTTTAGAAGACCTTAAATCACCCCAGGGCCAGTGGCTCACACCTATAATCCTGGCTCTCAGGAGTCGCATATCAGAGGATTAAGGTTTGATGCCAGCCTGGGCAGAAAAGTCTCCAACACTTTTATCTGCAAAATAGCCTGCAAAAAGCAGGACTGGAGGTATCATGACCCAAGTGGTAGAGTGCCAACCATGCAAGAAAGCTCAGCTAGGATACCTGACTTCAAAACCCAGTATTGCCAGCAAAGGGAAAGCCAAAACACCTGTGTTCTATCCCTGAATTATCCCCTGGGAATTGCAACTGCCAACCAGCTCTCCCGGCTCTTCTTCCCTCTCCCATCCGTGAGATTTCAGCTGTGCACACATTCCATTGCACATTCAGTTAACACCCTGGTTTTTTTTTTTTTCTGGCATCTTCACAGAGGCCAATTAAAAATTTAATAAAAAATCATGCAATTAAAATACACATGTCTTAGAAACAGCCATTCTTCTGTGTGAACATCTTTGTAAGGCAAGAGGAAATGCACACATATGCACACTTGTGCCTCTTTTTGAAAATGGAAAGGAGGAATGATTTGGCTACTGCACTGAATTGAAGTAAAGTGGGTTTGCTTTTGTCAAATGGGTCCTACAGCATTCTGTCTTCATGTTTGTGAGTTTTGCACCCTGGTGACTGTTTTCATCACTGCCTCTCGTTCATTTGTTGCGAATCCCTCAGGACTGTGTGCATTGGATAGAATGACAATTAGAGAAATTCAGATCCTAAGTGTTGTGTGGCTTAACAAGAAGGAGTGTAGGGCCAGCTCATTTCCAGGCTTAATTGGATGGATTGCACAGGATGAAATGTGACCAATGTAAGTCTAACAACAAATACTAAGTTTAACATTTATCACCTGTGCAATATTTAAATTGGCTTTAATATCCTCCAATGTGACATTACTCTTCTCTACGCCCAGCTCCCCTCCCTCCCCCTGCCCTGCCATTAGAGGGCCACGGCTTCTCAAAGGTCTAGACCCAGGGTTCAGCTGTGCTTGCTCTTGTGTCTCCAGTGACATCCTTTGTTGTTGTTGGTTTGTTTCTGCTGTTGTCTTCCACGAGGCTGACTCGGGGCCTTAGTCACGTCTGACCTTGATGGAGGTACCGGGGCCTTGGCAGCGGCCAACAGCACATTCCTCAGCCAGGAGCCCAGCTCCCCCTTGTCCCTGTTCAACCCAGGCCTGCTCCCATGCCACTCACTCACAGCAGCTAGAGGGATGCTGGTGACCTAGCCCAGGTTTCAGCTGTGCTCCTCGTTGGCAGCCGCCTCTGACAGGCCCGCATTGGCAGATACCTCTCCAACCAGTGTTCCTCCCAGATGCTGCTAGTATTTCAACAGATGTGCCAAGATTGAGAGATTGAGATAGAAACATAACACGCCAGTTGGTATTTTTAAACCTACAAGTCCAAAATAGTCTCATTGGAAGAACAGTAGTCTCCAGCTGTAGAAGGGCCCTGTGCTGGGTAAAAGTAAACAAGACTTCCGATATTTTTATGTCACAGCAAGAGCTACGCACGGAACATTTATTTTTACTTGCCATAGTCAAGCAGTTCTGAGCACCGTGCCAGTGCTCACATGCGAAGCGGGCATCTTCGCTAAGCATCCACCCGGGGCTTTTCACTGAAATCTAATTAGCAGGTTCTTACATGTGAAATATTGTAAAACATTTGCCACTCCACTAAGTCTTGATGATCTTACCCAGCAATGGAAACAAGCCTGTTTTGCCAGATACCAGATGAAGCATTTTGACTTAAATTGCATCCCTTTTTATAAAGCTCTTCCTGCATTATGAATTCCCAAACAAGGAGAAGTTCCCTTTCTTTTCATGCATAATTTATTCAAGTAAAGTTCCTGTATCGATAAGACAATCACGATTCCTTTCAGGTCTGTATGGCTGCTGCTTCAGTAAACAGAGAAATAAAGCCAAGGAAATTAAAGTGAATGTTGTAGTGTTGTTATGTTGTACATTAAATTATTTACTATTTTAATAAATAATATCTCTACTCATTTAGCATGTTTCAACCTAGAGAAAGTGTTAATGTATCATGTGTCAGTGTTAGAAATAGCCAAGCAGCCAAGCTAGGACCCATATTCCACCAGAACAAAGGGCGGTCTCCTTCGGGAGGCATCCAGCAGGTGTCAGTCTTTTGCAGAATAGTTCTGTGTATAGGTGGCAATCAGGGGAAAGCAGGTGTACCAGCACACAGTTAAACTGGCTTTTTATTCTTCACTTGAGACGAGCTCTAATTGGTCACTTGCTGTTGTATTATTTCATTGTGCTGACAGTTACAAGTCACTGTTTCCATAATAACAATTTTTCTTCTTTGTTCAAATGATTTCCTAATTACACGTGTGATGGGATGTTTTAATTCTCTTCCCTTTCAAATCCGCCTTCCTGTTGCAATGCATGATGAGCAGGCTCAATATTGTGCATGACACCCGCTACAAATGTTGGTAGGTGCAGCTGTTTCTTGATTTTTCTTAAACTGATGTGCGCCTCACAGCCCCTCAAAATCCACTGCTCAGTTTAACTGTGATCTATCGGGCAAGTCCATGTCCCTTACTAACACCTGTCAATTAAATGCCATTTTCTATTTAATTGACGTCAATTCACCTAAGTGTTTTCCTTACACACGGTAGTCTCCTTTAGTCACCTTTGGTGGATTTTGATTGGACTCTGAGCTCTGGTGTGTTAAAAAAGGAATCTATCTCATAAAAATAATCATTGTTTTTATAATAATAACCGATTTAAAAAAAAACCCTTCTAATCAAACAGATAACTGTATATTGAAGTAAATACCCATATTCTGATTAGATGTTGAATGTCTGACTGTGAGCACTCTATGAAATTCTTGTTTTGACTTAGCAAATTAAGCCTGTTGTGTCAGTTTTCCTGATTTGATGGTAACGAGCTTTTTTTCCCTCCCTTTTTTCTCTCCGCCCCTCCGCCCCCCTGCCCGGAATGCCTCCTGCTTTGCAATGCGATTGCATGTCACTTGCCGCGCTCGCTGCTATGATCAATGCCCTGGCCCGGGCTCACGTTGCCTGGTCTCCATGTCGCCGCACTCTTCTGTGTGTTTGCTCATATGATTTTCCCTCCGAAAGTTCCCATGGTGCACGGTGCTACGCCAGCCACCGTGTCCGCGGCAACAACACCTGCCACAAGTGTGCCCTTCGCTGCCACAGCCACAGCCAACCAGGTTTGCTCATTTACAGCTTTGTTTCCTAAAACCGACTCTCCCCGGGCCCCGTGGGTGGCCTCTAGGCACGGAGCGGCCAGGCTGGGGGGCCCTCCTGTGGGGCCGGTGGAGTCGGAGGGCTCTCTGGGTGCTGCGGTGAGCATGGGGGTCGGAAATGCCTCTTGTTGGCCTACACATCCTTCCTGTGACAAGCGGCCGATGCTTTTGTGCCATTTCTACGTGCTCCAAAGTCGTGGCAGCCTCATTTCTGAAGCTACTAAAATGACATTTACACAAGCAATTCTCCTTTGTTCTCAACCACCTGACCAGTCAAAAATATAGGCAATTTTAAGATTCAAAACCACCACCAACAAGGCATATTTGTGACATCCATTCCTGAGTTCTCACCTAAATTGTTAAGGAAAATTAAAATACTAAAATGCCACAAATGACCACTCTTGTAAATAGAGTTTGATACAGAGTTATCGTTGATTTCTTCAGGAAGAAGATTCCAAATTAATTCTGTGTGGTGGAGCACTGCTAACCTTGAGCAAAAATAATCTCGGGGACAGTGCCCAGGCCCTGAGATCAAGCCCTGGAACTGAACTCTGTGCTGAGCGTCTCAACCAATTCTCAGTACACGTAGTGAAAACCATTTTTCAGTGCCCTCATTTCTATATTACCCTGCATAAATGTTGCAGATAGATACATATAGAATAACAAGAAACAGTATGGTCCAGTGAGAGTCATTTCATCATCTACCCAAGTTTATGGGGTAACAATCCTGCAGGATACTGTGAAGTTAGGAGGCTCCTACTTAAGCAACTTAAACTTGGTGAAAGGTGGGAGTTAGCTATTTTAAAATAAAATGATTATTTAAAATGTTTAAGTTGCAAAAACTACAAAAAGAAAAACCCACCAGCATTTTCTGATCTTGTTTAAAAATACATTCTAGAAAATACTGGTTGACGTAAAGTCATCTTTATGTGAAGTTAGTTTGGGCTTAAAGGTATAGAAACTTTTGTGACAAAAGCGAAGTTCCTGGGGGTTGACAGTGTGCGAGGAGAACTGAGCCAGCCTCGGCTCACTCATTGACTGGGCTGAAATGGAGGAAGTGAGTCTGAGGCCCCCATGCTGCGCCCACCCGTGGAGGGCAGACAGGTGGAAAGTTGTGGTATCCGATAGCGGAGCCTCCACCCTTGTTTCTTCCGTGCTGTCGGCAAACACAAGGCTGCTAGCACAGTAGCTGCAGACTCTCCAGAGCACAGTGTCAGATCTGCCTTGAGTTTGAGACAAGCTCTCGCTATTTGTTGGCAAGCAGTCGTTAGTTTTTCGGAGCCTGTCAAAATAGCCTCAGACTGGCGATCATGTATCAGACTCGTTTACGAGCTCGCTCGCTGGTGCATTTGTGGCATAGGAGTACATTATCTCTAGCAGAAGGATCTCAATGGTTTCCAAGCGATCTGCTGCCGTGCAGCCGTGGGGCACGAGCTGTCTGTATGTGTGCCATCTATGATGATGAATTGCTGGTGTAAGCAGAACTCTAGCAGAGCCAATTTGACTATGTCTTGGGCACCTTTTGCATTGTGCTGTGACCATCTCATGCGTAGTCTTGGGTCTCCATACTATTTTACAACCAGATCAATGAAAAGGCAGTGGATATATATATATTATATATACACACATATATTATATCCACGTACATCCATGTGTATATGCCTACAGTACATTAGCAGTGCTGGAAATAGCTGACACGACAAAGTGCCGCCTGCATGCATGCAGACGTTAAAGCGGGCCCTTCCTCGGCATCGGCTGGTGGTGAAGGTCCCGGTGTGCTCCGACAGCCCCATCCTGGAGGCCCCTTCACTCCGGGTGCACACCCTCCCTGCAGCCGGAAAAATGGTACGAGAGGCTTCGTGGTGCTTCGCAGCACGCTATGTGCCCTTTGCCAGAGCTGTCAAATCGCGTAGAACGGTCAGCCGAGAGACGCAGATAACACGGGGATATGTTCATGTTCACGCCAGACCGCAGGACAGAGAGGTCAGGGTAGGACGTCTGAAGGGCAGCCCTGACAAAAACGCAGTCGTGTGTGCGATCTGCTCTCCCATCAACCAAGCGCAAAGTTGGCCCGTGACTTTGTACAGCAGAAACTTGAACGTAGAAGAAGGCCTTGCTTGTTTTAAAGTCACATAGTCAGGAAAGGACGCGGGTGACCTGGCCAGCGCTCACGGCCTCCAGTGGGGCAAACCCACTGGACTGCAGAGAATTGAGATCGGTTTCTTACTGAATTTTCCCTCAAGTTCTCTAATTTTTGTTGCTCATTAAAACCCAATAGATAAGCAGTCAGGATTCAGTAAATTCTGAAATAAACCTATCCTCTCACCCAGTTCTTTTGAATTGCTACCTTTTTCTGAATGACCTTTTTTTGTGTGCAATCTTCAGTTTGGGGGGAGGGGGAGGAGAAGAAGTAGTTGAGCACTCTCACCTGGATGAAAATGTTAGAAATTCAATTGCACAAAAATAGGCAAAACGTTTCCTACTCTGATTTGTGTACCATTTTAAAATAATTGACTCCACAGGGTGAGTGTGTGTGCACACGCGCGTGTGTGTAGGCCAACAAAAAGGGCTTTTTCAATGACTGCTCTGCATGAATTTTTGGTAGTTTTTCCTCTCTTCCTACAAACTGGTAACAACTATAGAATAGTATGTAACAAAAATTAAAAGAAATGAGTTGCTATTCTAGAATTTATATTAACTTCCTATTGTAATGATCGAGTAGGACTTTCAGCAAGGGCTGACTCTTGCTTTTCTATAATCGTTTAATATGAAGATGGTTTCAACTCTTGGTAGTTGGGTTGCTTGCATGATCATTCATTAAATATCTTCTTATTTGCTAGATACCCATAATATCTGCCGAACATCTGACTAGCCACAAATACGTCACCCAGATGTGAGCTGTCAGCGCTCAACAGTAAGTCCACTATGTAATACCTAATCCTGGTGTGTTTTGTTTTTAAGATAGCAATTGTGTGGTCTACTTAAACCTTTGTAAAACTTCAGAGAAAGCACTTATAGAGTTCATGATAGGATGGCTTGTAAGGAATTTTTCATGTGAATTTACAATTAAGATGTCATAATTTAAAATACAAAATACTCACGGATCACAAATGGGGGAGGTTGTTCCTATTAGGAATAAACACCATGTGCATTAGAACCGACTGGCCAGAAGGTGTGATTCAGAGACCATGTAGGTCTCCAGCAGCATGGACCATGTCTCCAGCAGCATTTCTGTCGCAGGTCATGAGAACCTGCAGACAAATTGAGTGTCTTGGGTCCAGGAGAACTTCTCTTTTACAAAGTGGGCAACATGCAACCAACAGTTTGGTGGTGCTGGGCAGAGAGCAATTAATGACGGGCCACAGGCTTCTGATAGACTTTCTGTCCTCGCCAGCCAGGGCTGTCCGCCCACATTGATGCTTCGTATGTCTGAGATTGATGTCGTAAATAACACAATGAACCTCTGCAGACAGAAAGCACCTGCTCCTGCCAGGCTCCTGAAATTCACAGAAGCACAATTTTTATAATTAGAAAGAGCAGCAGCATTTCCGGCTAAATCTGGTGATTAGGTAATTGATCACTGTCAGTTGTTTCCTTTCATTCACTTATTTGGACCTTAACTCATTTACAAATGAGTTTGTGTTGTTGCATTGTCAGTTTATCCTGTCAGTGGGATGAAGATGTAAATAAGCTCAGAATAGCATCTGTTAAAATATAAGAACTTTGGTGCAAGGATGAGAGAGCAGCTCTTCCCAATCGAAGTTGAAACAGGTGCACAAGAAGGGCACTCTGTGGAGAAAGCCCCAAGAGTGGGTCCGGGCCTTGCAGAAGCAGCTGGCCCGAGTCAGGAGGCCACAGTGAGGTTCAGAGGCCCTGGCAATGTATCCAGAGCCCAGGCAATGGCCGCTCACGAGATGGCAGGCCCAGTGCTGCCCGAGGTTTGCTATAGTAGTGAGCGAAGTTACTGAAGGTGCTTGTGATCCATTTCAGGGTCTCTCTCAAAGCAGTTCTGATTTTTAAAAAAGTAAAAAAGCTTCTGATTTAGAAGAAATGCCACAGTCTTAGAATAAGCACATTACTTGATAGTTCTAGGTGTTGAAAACAGGGTTACAACATACATTCCCAGCTCTAGCAATTGTTTGCTTTGTATGCATGAAGCTCCCTTCTGTTTCTTACTCATAATCCCAGTTCAATGAAATAATACCAAAAGACCATCCACACATCAGTAAATAGTGAGCATGAGGATTTATCTGTACTCGAGTTTATACAATGTGCTGCTGTTGGTAAAATGCCTATTTTCACATAAAGTTGCAACATGGAAGCTGTTTTTAAAGCCAGTAAGTGGTGATTTCTTTCCTTCTCAAAGTTGTATTCTAAAGCAGAATTTTAATATGTAGATTCCAAGATGGGAATAAATTTGATGTAAAAACTGAAAAGTTTTAACTCTCAGGTATATTGTATTAAAACTTAATTCATTAGGAATTATTCCTTAGTTTACACACACACACACACACACACACACACACACACACACACACACACACACACACACACACACACACACACACACACACACACACACACACACACACACACACACACACATTTTGTGCTGGTCCTGGGGCTTGAATTCAGCATTTTTTTGCTCAAGGCTAGTGGCGTATCACTTCAGCCACAGCTCCACTCCTGGCTTTTTTCTTTTTGTTTTTGGTGGTTAATTGGTGAGAAGAGTCCCACAGGTATTCCTGCCCAGGCTGGCTTTGAACCACGATCCTCAGACCTCAGCCTCCTGAGTAGCAAGAATCACAGGCATGAGCCACTGGCACCCAGCCATATGTCAATATTTAATTTTTTTGGCTTTAGAGTGAAGAAAAACATACAAACTTTGAATCATTTAAAACGATCGCTTCAGGTGTCATTTATTTTAAGCTCACACCAGGTAAACCGAACACTTAAGAGAATGAAGCTTGTTTAACAGAACTTACTCCAGGGACTTAGAACCCTGTAGACCGAATAGTTTTTCGTATCTATTAAAATTTACAGGAGACATAAAGCAGGTTTCTATTTTGCTCTATGACAATGATGGTGTCTAACTAAGAAGTGCTCTGCAGTACATGAGATCCTTGATGCTGTGACTGTATTTTACACATTTTGCTTATTAACGGGAAGTTTAGAGCATTCTATGATGTTGCTAAGTGAGTGTGTCATTTCCTCACACGGAGAGAGCATAAACCTTGCGTGTGCACCTCCGGCTTGGTTCCCTCCTGCATTTCCCTGAAGATACGCATGTTCGTGTACATGTGAACACACCATTGACACCAGAGGTGGAGGCGTGGTGGGGGCCATGGAGAGATCCGCCCACGCGGGTTAGCCTGCTGCAACACAGGCTTTCTCTTGTTCCCTTGCAGATCACACTGAAGAGGAAGGACAGTGTGCTTGGTTAGAACAACGGACGGGGTCATTAGCCATACTGTACATACCTTCGCGCAACACCAAACCCCTCAGCCACACGACAGACATCACTGCTGCATGTTAACGGGAAGAACAGACCACACGGCCCACTGCACACTGTTGCGAGCACTGTACATTGAATCAATATTTGTGCTGAGGTGATACCCCTGTCCTGAAGAACAACATTGTCATATTCTTTTCTAGCACAGAGCTATGCATACAGATATGCATACCTACTTAGTTTCCTATATATCCATGTCATTTTGAAAAGACAGACTATGGTATAACCATGACTCTATTATGTATTGGTACGTCTGTAGACCAAGATATAATTTTTTAAAAAAATAAGTTTATTTCTTTCAAGGTTTACAAATAACAAAGGTGCACCTTGTATTTAAAATTGCCATTATAGATGAGAGAGTGCATGCATAGCCCTTTCTGTTTCAGAGTAATATTTTTAATGTACTAGATGGTAAGACATACAGAGGGAGGGATCTGACAGATGAATGTGCCAAGCGAAACCAACTGTGTCTGCTGCCAAGCACACCTGGCTTTAAGTTCCATGTCGTCAAGGATTTCCATGAAGTGCCATAGACTGTACATCGAACTAGAGTATTATTTCTTCAGTGTTATTATTTTCAGAGCCACATTTTGTTGCTTATTTGCTAGTTCTCATCAATCAAAGGGCACCATACTTTTTTTTTTGAAACCAAAGCTGTCTCAGAAATGGCAAAATTAACTTTACAGTAACAATAGACAGCACAACACAAACTCTCAATACAGCTAAACTCACACATACTGGAGATATATATAAGATATATATATAAAATATATAATTACTTTAATGCACTGTAGTGTAATATTTATGCATACTATACTGTATAACATGTTATTCAAAAGGGATATGCCATTTCTGAGACACAATAACAAAAAATGATGAAATTATTTTGCTTCTATATTTATAGCCTCTGTCAAAAGTCAGAAGGACTCTAAACGCTTTGCAAAAATGGTTTTACGTTTGCTCACATGCTTCCTACAGTCACATTTAAAATAGTGACTCTAAAGAAAGACAAGAACAGCACTGTCATCAGATGCATGATAAACCAAAATATGAAAATGAGAAATGTTTAATTAACCTAGTAACTGGGTGGGTTAAGTACATGGGTGAATTTTATATGTAATTTTTTTTTTGGTTTTGATTTGTTCAGATTAACTGCTTATAGCCTTAGAAAGCCTTTTACAAAATTAAAAAAAATAGATGTGCATTCAGTTTTTAACCATGGATTCGTCCAAAGGAATTCCTTTTTTTAGTGGGTTGGATGTGGAAGCTTGTAAAGGATATTTTTGCTCTGCCCGGCAGTTCTGTGGAATGCTGGCGTGGGGCTCGGCCACTGGTAGCTCTCGTGAGGAGCGGGAGAAGAGAGGGTTTGGTTGTAGAACCTTCCATACTTCCAGGTTTACTGCAAGTTTTTATGCTTGAGAGAAATGCTTTCTAATATAAGACTGATGTGTTGATTTTACTGATTGCACTGTGCATCTATTAAAGCCTTAGATTCTGACATTACGGGTTGGAACCCATACCAATGTAATTTCAATCGTGTTGAGAGAGTAACAGTGACTTCATATGTTAGTGTAGTTTAGTTACATTAAAGAATATTACTTATTTTGTTAAAATGTAGTTTTTCATTTCCTACATTTATTAGATTTTCTTTTCTATTAACAATTGAATACCATTTCAGATTATAGACTATTGTTTTGTTAGCTTTTACTGATGAATTTTTCAAAATACAAAAAGTAGTTTTTCTTCATAACATACTTAGTTTTGAATTACATGTAGTGTCATACGAACATTCGTATTATTGTTAACTAAATGATTTATATTTTACTGATTTAATATTACAGTATAAGAATGTCAGTCATTGTTAGTTCTTGTCTAGTTTTCATTAAAAGAACAAAGATCTTTTATATGGATATCTTATAAATATATAATCATTGCTAAGTAAGATGTTAAGTTGTTGCTATTGCAGCAATCCTGGCAGACAATTGAGTAATATTTTGATGATTTATTTTGTTTGTAATTAGTTATTATAAGAAGATCTAGATCCTAGATATTAGAATAAAATTTATTTTCTACTGTATCCATTTCAAATGTTAAAGTATTGTTTCATATTTTTGAAATCCCTGAATATCAGGCCTTGTTATAAATAAGCTGCATAATCAATAAATAGAACAAGGGACTTTCTGTTGATAATCCAAATACTCAAAGTTTACGTAATGAGAAATAGAGCGTGTGTGCAAACTCTTGAGGGTGAACTATGCTGCACTTCAGCATATCGGGAAGTCTAGAGAGAAGGTTGACTTTTTGCACTTCTGTATATAGTCAAAAGAGAGAAACCTGTATAATAGTAAGATCTTATTTTGAATAAAAACGTCTATAATTACAAGGAGTTTTGTTAAGGCTAATAAAATGACAGACTGAGCAAAATTGCTTGTGAAAGAGGCACAGAGTTAGCACTCTATACCCCTTCAAACATGTCGCTTTGCTTTTTTGTGGACAGCTTGTAGTTTGCCAGGATTTTTTCAGCTGGAAAGGTAATGCCATCCTTCCAAGATCTCGTGACTGTCAAAAAGCTCCATTGGGCCAAATCTGCCTGACGATCATTACCAAAAAAACAGCAGGGACTTTGAACATTAAGATCAAACCATGGATCAAATATTCCTTACATTTTTCAAAACTACTGCATGTTTAAAACCTCAACAACAACAACAACAAATGAGAGAAGGAACAATACGATGGACCTATAATACCCAAATCGGTTTCTGCCAATTTCACTGGTTTAATGTTCACAAAAGAAATGTTCAAAACAAGTATTGACTTTCAAAGAAAATTTAACCCATAAACAGGCAAACCAAACAGCACACTGTATCTATAATTGTTATGTGATTGTTTTTTTTTAATTGCTGTAGGATCCCGTTCTTTCAGCAGGTGAAAGAAATCAAACACAGTCGAGCACTCACGGGTGTAGGGAAGCTGGACCTGGTGCCGGCACTGGTTTAAGGAGCCAGTGGTGCCAGGCTTCCTGCGCCAGGTAGCGGGGTGCCCTGGCTCGCCCGCAGGGCCGCTTTCCTCTGCTGAGAGGAAAAACATGCTTGGTTTTATATTATGTAATCACAACTTACTTTCTGCTTGTAGTTGCTTAAAATTATGTATTTTGTCTTGGGCTGCAATTTGCTTTATGCTTATTTTATTATTACTGCAGTAGTTGACTTTGCTGTATGGAAAAATAAAGTGAAATTGCCCTAATAAAACTTCTCTTTCTTAAGTATATTTGTGTGTCTGGGATTGCTGTTTTGCACGCTTCATGCACTCTCAGATCATTGTGACCGGCTTGCCATGTAAACCTGCTGTCTGCTTTCGGAAGGCGGCGAGGGGGCATTGCCTTCCTTCCGATTCGTCGTGTTGATATCAAAATTCAAATCCAGACCCCAGTGTTTCCTGAAAAACTTACCATCTTCTGACCTTTGACTTGCAATTCAAATGATGTAAGGGGAAAAAAAAAATTCTCTTACCAATTCTAGATCACTGTTTCTGTCTTCAAAGAGATGTGACTTGCCTATCTCACCATGAGTAGTGCTGGAAAATAGACCTGTCTAAAAAACTACAGCTGGGGACTGTTGATTCAAGAAGAGCAGAGATGATATACAAGCTAAGCCACGCAAGGGTGTGTGTGTGTGTGTGTGTGTGTGTGTGTGTGTGTGTGTGTGTGTGTGTGTGTGTGTGTGTGTGTGTGTGTGTGTGTGTGTGTGTGTGTGTGTGTGTGTGTGTGTGTGTGTGTGTGTGTGTGTGTTCATTCAAGAATTCATTAACCACAGTGAACTTTTTGTTTTTTGTTTTTGTTTTTGGGTCCGGTCGTGGAGCCTGAACTCTGGGCCTGGGTGCTGTCCCTCAGCTCTTCAACTCAAGGCTAGCACTCTACCACTTGAGCCACAGCGCCACTTCCGGCTTTTTTCTTTTTGCTTATGTGGTGCTGAGGAATCGAACCCAGGGCCTCATGCATGCAAGGCAAGTGCTCTACCACTGAGCCACCTTCCCAGCCCCACCACAGTGAACTTTTAACATAATAAGTACTGGTTTCTATGTATTCTCTGCATGCTGACAATCCACAGATAGCCAATGAAGAATGACCAGTGAATCCTAAAGGTCCAATGTGAAGACATTTAGGAGACTTATATGATGCTGTTAGCATTTGACACCTGGTCAGAGCTGCAATTTCTCCTTTGAGAGCTGATTTTTCCCCCCTAAAATTCGTTGCAGAAAAGGGGCATTTTTTGTTTTTTTTGCTTTTTTATTGTTATTGTAAAGGTAATAAGGGTTACAGTTATGTAAGTACATTTCTTTTCTGGCAAGGTCACTCCTTCCCTTGCTCTCTCCCAGTTTTTCCCTCCCATCCCCAAATACAAGTTGTGTATTTAATTTTCAACACCTACTGTTTTCAGCGCCTACTATCATTGCTGCATTTGTTCACCTTTTATCTTCCCATTTCTGTGCCCCTTCATCCCCTCCCAAAGACAGTCAGATGAGCAAACAAGAGAAAAAGAAATTAAAATGAAAACTGCAACATTTTAAAAAAAAACCTCTTGTTTCTATTTCCTGGAGTTAATTTCAATAAGTATTATTTCATATGATCAGTTGCACAAAGGCATTGCTCCTCTGAGATCCTCCCCTAAGAGCATCCTCCGCTGGTCTCACTGTGTGCGAATGCCTAAAGACCTGTATAATGTATCAAGTCCTGGTGTGTTTTAGATCTAGCTTCTGCATGGAAGTGTATGATTAATGAGGGAATTTATAACGAGTACATTTCTGTGATGGGTTGAATTCTGTGGTTATTTTTGTTCTTATCAACAGACGTAACTATTTTAGATACCACTTACAAAAATGGAATGCCCTGGAGCAAACTCTCTAGAGCAGCAAGGAGTGTCCTCTCGAGTCATGTCAGTGACAGTAGTGCAGGTCACACTGGCTTTTTCAGGTTGCAGTGAGTGTCATGAATGCTCAACTGGCAGTGCATGCAGGTCCCTGGGGTTGGTTGCCAGGCACTTTCCCTGCATGGATGTGGCTGCTGGGGAGTAGCTCCTGCAGGCCTGGGGAGCCGCTCACCCTGGATGCTGGTGGAGGCCAGGCTGTTCTCAGGGAGTCCACACTGTTCCCTGACCCACTCTATGCATGCTCCCGGGCGGGGCAGTGGAAAGGCCTGGAAGGCAGCGACAGCAGCCTCTTTCTCCCTGGGCTTGCCTCCACTGTTGTCCCTTGAGGAGAAGCCGCTGGGCCCCAGAGGCGCTGCCATCTTTCTGCTGGTAACAAAGCAACCTGCACCAGAGGTGGTCACTGTAGCCTGTGGACAGCCTAGACATCATGTGGCCTGTCCGGGGCCATGGGGTTAATACAGCTCTAGAACTTGGAAACCTGAAGTCCTGGGGCACATCCATTGTCAATATTAAACATTCTTCATGCAGGCATCATGCAGGGGGCCCCAAAGTGTGCACTTTAGACACACAAGGACCACAGGACTCGTTTCCCTCTGTCAGAACAGGACGGAGATGAATTCACTGTGGCCCTGTGCTGCCCTGTCCCTGATGACCACTGCCCTGTCCCTGATGACTGCTGCCCTGTCCCTGTTGATTGCTGTTCTATCCCTGATGACCACTTCCCTGTCTCTGCTGACTGCCACCCTGTCCCTGCTGATCACTGCCCTGTCCCTACTGATTGTTGCTCTGTCCCTGCTGACTGTTGCCCTGTCCCTGCTGACCACTTTTCTGGCCAAGGCTGTGTCCATAGACCAGGGCATGTGCTCAGCAGCATGAGGTGTATGCACAGCAGCATGGGGGTGTCCACAGTGAGACTGGGTGTGTGTTCACCGAGACAAGGCATGAGCTCAGCAGGAGGAGGCATGTGCTGAGTGGGACAGCCCATGTCTACAGCAGACTGTGGCGGCTGTCAAGGTGTGGAAATGTCAGCAGCCTGCACTGGACATTCAAAAACTTAGAGCCCTGATATCAAACCAGAGTACAGCCAGACAACAATAACCAAGGTGGCAATACATTCATATCACAGTCTCACTGTGGCGAGGACAGGAGGACCCAAGCCATACACATCACGTCGCACTGTGGTGAGGACAGGAGACCTCAGCCATGCACATCACAGTCCCACTGTGGTAAGGACAAGAGAACTCAGCCATGCACATCACAGTCACACTGTGGCAGGGAAAGGAGGACCGAGCCATGCATATCTCAGCCGCACTGTGGCAGGGACAGGAGACCTCAGTTGTGCGCATCACAGTCGCACTGTGGTGAGGACAGGAGACCTCAGTCATTCATACCTCAGTCACACTGTGGTGAGGACAGGAGATTTCAGCCATGCACATCACAGTTACACTGTAGTGAGGACAGGAGGACCCAGCTGTGCACATCACAGCCACATTGTGGCGAGGACAGAAGACCTCAGTCGTGCACATTACAGTCGCACTGTAGCGAGGACAGGAGACCTCAGTGGAGCACATTCCAGTCGCACAGTGGTGAGGACAGGAGATTTCAACCATGCACATCACAGTCGCACTGTGACGGGGACAGGAGGACTCAGCTGTGCACATCACAGCCACACTTTGGTGAGTATAGGAGACCTCAGTAGTGCATATCACAGTCGCACTGTGGTGAGGACAGGAGATCTCAGCCATGCACATCACAGCCGCACTGTGGCGGGGACAGGAGACCTCAGGGTACACAACACAGTCGCACAGTGGTGAGGACAGGAGATCTCAGCCATGCACATCACAGCCGCACTGTAGTGAGGAAAGGAGACTTCAGCTGGGCACATCATAGTCACACTGTGGAGAAGACAGGAGGCCCCAACTATGCACATCACAGTTGCCCTGAGGCAGGGACAGGAGACCTCAGTCATTCATATCTCAGTCATACTGTGGTAAGGACAGGAGACTTCATTGGTGCATATCACAGTCGCACTGTGACTATGACAGGAGACCTCAGGTTGTACAACATAGTTGCACTGTGGCAAGGACAGAAGGCCCCAACCATGCACATCACAGTTGCACTATGGCGGGGACAGGAGGACCCAGCCGTGCACATCACAGCACACTGTGGCAAGGACAGGAGACCTCAGTCTTGTACATCACAGTCACACTGTAGCAAAGACAGGAGACCCCAACCATGCACATCACAGTCCCACTGTGGTGGGGACAGGAGATCTCAGTCGTTCACATCTCAGTCATACTGTGAGAGGGAGGGAGACCCCCATCCAGGTACATCACAGTCACACTGTGGTGAGGATAGGAGATTTCAGCCATGCACATCACAGTTGCACTGTGGTAAGGACAGGAGGATCTAGCTGTGCACATCACAGCCACATTGTGGCAAGGACAGAAGACCTCAGTAGTGCACATCACAGTCACACTGTGGCGGGGACAGGAGACCTCAGTCTTACACATCACAGTTGCACTGTGGTGAGGATAGGAGACCTCAGCCATTCACATCACAGTCACACTGTGGTGGGGACAGACAGACCCAGCTGTGCACATCACAGCCACACTGTGGTGAGGACAGGACTCCAGCTGTGCACATCACAGTTACACTGTGGTGGGGACAGGAGACCCCATCCATGTACATCACAGCCACACTGTGGCAAGGACAGGAGATCTCAACCATGCACATCACAGTTGTACTGTGTCAGGGACAGGAAGACCCAACCGTGCACATCACAGTCGCACTGTGGTAGGGACAGGAGATCTCAGCCGTGCACATCACAGTTGCACTGTGGCATGGCCAGGAGACCTGGGCTGTGTGCATCACAGTCGCACTGCATTGTGAGATGGCTGAACCTAGAATAAGTCATATGAAGTGAGCAAAGCTAAAGTCAGAGACACACAGCGCTTGTTTTACCTCACACATAGAAACTGGATGTAAAATACACCAGGAGGACATGATAAATTACACAGGGTAAGTTATACAGGCATCCACACACACTGAGACCAAAGGACGACACTCTTAGGGGAGGAGCACAAAGGTTCACTGCCTATGTGCATCTGGTCGCATCAAATAATATTTACTGAAATGAACTCCAGGAAATGGAGGTTTTATCTTTGTTGTTTTTGTTTTCTTTTCCTGTTGTCTTTTCTTTGTTTGTTTATCTGTCTTTGGAGAGTAAGAGGAGGCACCAAGACTGAACAAATGTAGCCACGGTAGTCACTAGACACCATGTGGAAACTGATCTATACACTCTTGAGTGGGAACAGGAGGGAAAATTGGGATAGAGCAAAGGAAGGGGTGACATTGTCCTAAAAGAAATGTATTGTTTGGGGCTGGAAAGGTGGCTCAGAGGTAGAGTGCTTGACTCACATGCATGAGGCCCTGGGTTTGATTCTTCCTCAGTACCACTTAAGCAGAAAAAGCCAGGAGTGGCACTGTGGCTCAAGTGGTAGGGTGCTAGCCTTGAGCTGAAGAGCTGGCCCAGAGTTCAGGCCCCACAACCAACATAAAAATACAACAAAAAAAAAAAACTAACAAGAAATGTACTGTTTACCTGACTTATGTAACTGTGACCCCTCTATGTGTCACCTTTACAATAATAATACAAAATACAATGAACTCTAAAAGAATTACTTGATTATCTTTTAAAAGCCAGGATATTTTGTCCCTACCCCAGACACTGATTGAACAGTTAGTATGGAGGAAGCCTCTGAGTTAACACTTACAAATCAACAAAAGTGCGTAGTAAATAACAAGCAAGGAAATGCTAACTGGTGCTCAGTTCACTCTTCCTTGAGAAGGACTGGGGAGCATGCGCACCCCAATTGTGTTATCTGTAGCTCTTTCCTTCCCGTACCATACTTCATTGCCTGCAGCACAGCATCATGCCACAAAGCCCTGCCCATGGTTTACACTCTGATCAGTACTGAAAACATCATTTTTCTTTGTTCTTAAGGAGTTGTTCAAAGGAGTTGCCAATCAACAAAACAGGATACAAATACAATGAATTGGGATTGACGTCACCTCTTTCATCACTGACCACAGCCTGGTCATTTTCCCTTCCAACTTTACACCTCCATTCAATTTCCTTAATGCTGTAGATCAGGCATTGAATTTTGCACCAACGACAAGGCTCTCTCTGCTTTTCTGCCTGGAATGTCAGTCCTGCCAGGCAGCATCAAGATGGGTCTTCAACTCTGTCTAAATAGTGCAGAGAAATGAAGTATTGTTCCCCCACATCCCATGCCCAACCCCACCACTAATAAGCCACCAACAGAGTCATCAGTAATTACTTCAATTAAAAACATCTCTCAGTGAAAATGTCTTGTAAAGAATCTAGCCAACAAGAGAAGATACCTTTCCAGTCTTTCCAAATTCTTGGCAATACTTCCACATCTGAACTGGTGAGTTTACTGTGTTTGCCGCCATGTGTTCAAATGCCTTTCCTCTCCATCTGCCGAGCTGTTTGTGTTTATGGATTTGGTTCTTTCCCCAGGAAAAGACTTGGAAGCCTGTGTGAATGAGTATCAACAACAGAGCACGGCAGAATCACAGGCCATTCCTGGGAACAGATCGGAAGAGTTACAGTGGACATTGATACCTGTGCAGAATGCTTTCTCACAGCCTGACCACTTTTTAAGGAACACATCTTTTTCTCATTAGTTTGTTTTCCTTCCTCTTGTTCCTACCCAAAGCCCCAAGCTTTTCTCACGTTTTAAGGCCTTTTCTTAGTCCCCAACGAAGTCCTACTGTGAAAAGGTACATTGAACAATTACTTCATTTGCTATAATTTGAAGTAGCGATTAGAAAGCAAACCCATCCCCCCAAGCAACTTTCCCATTGCCCACTAACCATCAGTCCTGGGTTCTATGATGGAGACTTTACTGCTCCAGACAGCGTAGAAAAGTGTCCTAAACTCTTACGAGACTTTTTTCCTTCCTCCCCTTTCTTCCTTCCTTCCATCTTCATCCTTTTTGGTTCTTCCTTCTGTAGAATTTATAAAATGTTCCTTTATGCCACATACCGTCACAGACGCAGGCAGTACAGTGAAGCCTGGCTGTCAGGACACAAACTCCACACTTCATCGCTTTCCCCGTCTTCCCATTTGCAGGCAATGTTCTGTAAGCACTGTCGTGCCCAAAAAGGTTACAGAGAATATGTCGTCACCTTCTCTCATTGCATCATCTCCAGACCTTAAATTATCGCCCAACTCTTTCACTTGACTCTGTTGGATGTGCTGACATGCTGAGGCCCTTTTAAGTCCTCTGATTTGCATCAATGTCCTTAAGTTTCAGGATATTTTCATTTACTGAAAGCTTTTAGTAAGTGAAAAGTAAATATAGAAAATATTATTCATCCAATTATACTAAAACGTTGCATATGAACAGAGTATTTGTCATTTTGATAATTGTAATTATTAATGCTCAGATAACACAAAAGAAAATTAGAATAGGCCAAACATCCAGATACCAGTGCCTCACACCTGTAATCCTCACTACTTAGGAGGCTGAGATCTGAGGATCGTGGTTCAAAGCCAACTGAATCAGGAAAATCCGTGAGATGTTTTTTTTGTCAGTTGTGGGGCTTGAACTCAGGGCTTGGATGCTGTTCCTGAGCTCTTTGCACAAAGCTAGAGCTTTGAACCAGAGCAGCGTTTCAGGTTTTCTGGTGGTTAATTGGAGATAAGAGTCTTATGGACTTTCCTGACAGGGCTGGCTTTGAATTGCAATCCTCAGATCTCAGCCTCTGAGTAGCTAGGATTACAGGTGTGAGCCACCAGCGCCCAGCTGGTGAAATTCTTATCACCAATAAAATTACCAAAAAAGCTTGAAGTAGAGCAGTGGCTCAAGTGGTAGAACACTAGCCCAGCAAAACAAACAAATAAACAAAAGGCCAATTAATATAAACTATAGCACCAGAACATTTGTAAAACAAAAACAAAAGAAAACAGTTTTCATATCTCCATGAAAACTGAAGCTCAAATGATTTAACTTGAGAGCGACTTGGCTATGTTACTTATGAGCAATGAGGTGAACATTTATTGTATCATTTATATGATACAATTTATTGTATCACTCATATGCAGGCATATGTGCTATTTCCCCTTGAAAATATCAAATGGACCTGTTTGGGCCATACTTGTGAAAGACTCATAAGTTCAAACTCATAAGTCAATGGCTGTATTTATCTCTAAATACTCATTTTTCAAATAAAACATTCAAAATAAAACAAGTGTCCAAGATTGCTTAACTTCACATTTTCTTTGTTTGAGGTTGAGGTCAACTTTTGGTAGTTTCTTGTCATTTTGTGCCTACAGTTTGTGTGAGTGTGTGTGTGTGTGTGTGTGTGTGTGTGTGTGTGTGTGTGTGTACAGGTTTTTTGGGGTATTGTTATATCTGAGTGTGTGTGTTTATGTGTATTCATGTGGGTGTGTATCTGTGTTTGTATGTGTTGGTGTATATCTTTGTGTGTCTTCATGTCTGTGTATATCTTGTATGTGTATCTATGTGTGTGTGCCTCTGTGTATCTGTGCATTGGGTGTGTCTGAGTGTGGACAACACGTCTTCCCAGCAGGGGTCAGTGTTGGGTTGATGTAGTGGTGGACGCATTGCTCCCAGGCTGCCTGACCTCCAAGCCCAGCAGAGCAGAGCAGAGCTTTGACACCTGGAAGAGTGGAGAATGTTTTGAGGATTCTGTCCTTGCTGGGCTGTTTCTTTATAAAGACGCATGGCGTCAGCCTTCCCTTTGCCTTTATGGAGATTTGCTTGGTCTCCACATGCTATCACATGAATTTATTCTTCCTCTTGCTCCAAAAAAAAAAAAAGTTTACTATTTCCCTTTCTGAATCTTTCCCCAGAAGATGCTTTTTTTCTCTTTTTTTTCGCTGGTAGATGCCCAGGACTAGAATTGCTGGGGCACAGGAACACTCTATGTTTAGTCTTGTGAGAAACCTCCACACTGCCTTCCAGAGTAGGGGCGGCCTGAGTGCTGTCCCTGGGCTCCTTTTGCTCAAGTCTAGCATTCTACCACTTTGAGCCACAGCACCACTTCCAGCTTTTTCTGTGATTAATTAGAGATGAGTCTCACAGACTTTCTTTCCTGGGCTGGCTTTGAACTATGATCCTTAGATCTCAGTCTCCTGAGTAGCTAGGATTAAAGGCATGAGCTACTGGCACGTGCTTCAGACTTTTTTTTTGTCTTACAGAATTTCAATGTTTCTACCCTAGAAAATATGTTAATAGTCACCAAGTATCAAAGAAATAGAACATTCTAGCTGCCTTAAAGTTTTATAATTATGTAGGAAAGTTCTTTCACAGGTAGTGGCAGGTACTAAAAGTGTACCATACAAATACATGGAGGGTGCTTAGCACAGCATGTCAACAAAGCAAACCCTCAAAATGTCAGCTACTATTAGTTGCCATTTAATTGTGATTAAGACCAGCAAAGAAACCACCCAACAAAAACCCTCAAAGAAACAACCACCCCATTAATAAGTGGGCTAAAGAATTAAAAAGAGACTTCTCTGGAGAGGAAATGAGAATGGCCAATAGACACATGAGGAAATGTTCAACATTACTGGCCGTAAAAGAAATGCAAATCAAAACCACATTGAGATTCCACCTCACCCTAGTTAGAATGGCTATAATCAAGAAAACAAATAATGGTAGATGCTGGTGGGGATGTGGCCAAAATGGAACACTACTACACTACACTGTTGGTGGGAATGCAAACTGGTTCAACCACTCTGGAAGGCAGTATAGAGGTTCCTCAAAAGACTAAACATAGAGTTTTCCTGTGCCCCAGCAATTCCACTCCTGGGGATCTACCCAAATGATCACAAACAAGGCCACACTAAAGCTACCAGCACAACTGTGTTCATTGCAGCATTATTCACCATAGTTAAGATTTGGAATCAACCCAGATGCCCCTCAGTGGATGAATGGATCAAGAAAATATGGTATATCTATCTATGTATCTCTATCTCTTTCTATATATAGAGAGATATATATATTTCTGCTTCCATCAGAAAGAATGGCACCGCCCCATTCATAAGGAAATGGAAAGACTTGGAAAAACTCATATTAAGTGATGTAAGCCATACCCAAAGAAACAAAATCTCCATGGTTTCTTTAATTTGTAATGATTAGTGTATGTCTAGGATAGTTCTAGCAGAGGGTCACAATAGCTCTATAGCCGTGTAATGACCATATCAAATGAAGCTAATTGAAATGAACTCCAAGATATGGAAACAAGAGGTCTTTTTTAGTTGTTCACCTTGTCGTCAATGTACTGTACCAAGTTCTTTCCTTTTATTTAATTTTTGTTTTTCCTTTTGGTTTATCCCTGGCAGTCACTGTTTTTTTATTCTGGTGCCCTTTGTCTTGTATACAGGTTTATCTGATTTGGGGAAGGGAAGGGGAATCACAAAATGGTGAAAAAGGGACAAAGGTGAACCAATGCAACAGCGATACTCATAAGACACTATGTGGGAAATGAACTTTATGACTTGGGAGGAGGAGAGTCGGGAGAGAGAGGGGGAGAAAATGAGGGAGGGGCAATACTGTTTGACAAGAAATGTACTCGTGACCTTACTTATGTAACTGTAACCCCTCTGTGATCACCTTTACAACAAAATAAAATTAAAGTTGAAGAAAGAACAGCAAAGAAACATGCCAAAAAATCAACTAGAGACACTTGGGTTTGTATTGGGAAAGTGCATATCAGTAGCCACGATCTGTGGACCTGTGTGGTGCTGTTTCTAGCCCTTTGCTGTGTAACCCACACTGACTGGCCCCTGTGTTGCTTAGCACGAGCCAATCCCCAGTCCAGGCAGTGCTGCCCAGAGGCTCAAGGCCTGGGCTGACAGTGGCACCCTCCCTCTCCACCCCTGCCCTGGGCCTCCCACTGCAGGCTGCAGAGCCTTCCTGGCTGATCCCCCCCTTCACCTCCCCTGCATACTACACTGCTCCTCACACTCCGCAGACCCCCAGATCCCAGCTTGCACCATAGCTGGTGGGCAGCATTGGCTGACTCCAGTCACGGGAGCATGCGGGCCCGGCCTCTCTGAGGTGCTATCTGCATGCCATTGCTATAGAAATATGCAGCAGAAGGAATCATGGCACCCAGAGATGAAATCTGACAAATGAGAGCTTGAGCTCTCAGGAAAGGTTATTTGGGGATTAGTCCTCCAAATGTCCTCCGCCACGGTAGAAATGGATCCACAGCTGGGAAGACGCTGCAGCTGTGGCTGCCAGATGAGCACCGGGATGCTGGACCTCCAACAATCATTTCAACTGCTACTCAAAGGAGCACTGCAACCAGCTTTCGAATAAATAATACAAAAGTCAGTGTAATTCAGAAGTACTTCACCTTAAGTATTTCCAGTCAGTGCATTTGTTTCTGTTTTCACCTAATATCCTTTCCCCAATGCAAGCTGTTCTCAGAGACAACAAATGCAATAACTTCAGTTATATAACACAAAGCTATGACAAGGTGAGAAAGTGTAAGTGACTGATATTTCATCTACAGGGCGAATATGGACAGACAAGTATCTCACTGGGCATTTCATAAAAAAAATCATGGAAACCAGAATCCACAAAATAAGTTATCTCCAAAGAAGTCTTGATATCATATGATTGTGCCAATTAACCCAAGAGTGGAATTGGATTACAAAACTAACCATTCCACTATCTGCACTCAATTAGAAAATAATGATCTAGATAATGGGCTGAAACAAATTCCAGCCTTCAGTTAATTTTCTACCAGGCAGGAGAGCACTTCTCAGGGAGTCACAGCCCAATCTTTTTCACCATGCAAGGCCTTCTCCTTCCCTCCCATCAATTATTCAGGCCTATTTCAGGAACTGACACAATGAACACAGTCAAGGTACAGAGGTTTTGGAGGACACGAAACTATCCAGAGACACACTAGGAGTGATTTAGTCTACACTAGAAAGCTTCCAGTGCAAGCCTCTGTGAGAAGTGCTGTAATGCAGTGTCTTCTTCCAATTAGAGTCTTGGCAGGAGCCTCGCCCGTTGGTGGCTTCCAGAGGGACTGCTTTGGAAGAACTTGGAAGTCACCCATCCAGAAAACCAGAGAGACTGAAATATAGCAGCTGTCGCAGAGTGGGTGCTTCACCCCACACTCTCACTTAGTCCATCAAGTGTGCAATCTCACACGAGGTTGAGAAGCAGCTCTGACCCCCAGCCCTTGGAGCTGCTGGGCGTGAACGCCTCGTGAAGCCGTCCTGTCTTTGGTGATCTGCTTGTAGCAGCCATACGAAGACAGAAGGGTGAGAACAGAGCCCGGATGTTCCGGGGTGGCCGTGGTTCCCCCATGCCCGCCCCCCGGCACTCTGGCCACTCTCCCTGCACTTGGAGATGGGGTTTGTGGTGTGCAGCCACAGGAACAACAGCATGGGGTCAGGTTCTCCCTCCCCACAGCCCTGACTGGCTGGGGTAAAGGAACAGTGCAGCACCCATGGGGTGGGCGTGGGGTTCTCAGAGGACAGGGCTGCCAGTCAGTCTGGACCTGGGCACAGACATCCTCATGGTGGTACCTGCCTGGATCCTGGGTGGAGCATCAAGGGTGGAAGAGAGCGGACTATATCCCTCCCCAGCAGATGGGCACTCCAGCCCAACCTCCAGCACCAGACCTCTAGACCAGCCTTCAGACTACAGAAATTACATGGGATCTGCACCATCCCGCCTCACACCTGAGACCCAGAGTTTCCTGCTGGCTTCCCTGGTGCTGAGGTGCCTGGACTCAGATCAAGCCCTGCTCCTTCCGTGGTTCTGCAGCCTTCAGGGTGGTTTGCATAGAAGTTCCTGACCTCCAGATCATGTGAGACAACTCCATCCATCCATCCATCCATCTATCCATCCATCCATCCATCCATCCATTTATCCATCTATCCATCCATCCATCCATCTTTCTGTCCATCCATCCATCCATACATACATCTACCAATCCATCTATTTATCTATCCACCCATCCATCTATCTAGCCATCCATCCATCTATCCATCCATTCATCCATCCATCTATCCATCCATCTACCTATCCATCTATCCATCTACCTATATATCCATCCATCCATCCATCTAACTATCCATCCATCTAACTATCCATCTATCTATCCATCCATCCATATAACTATATATCCATCCATCTAACTATCCATCCATCCATCTATCCATCCATCATCTATCTTTCCATTTATCATCTATTCTATTATCTATCTTCTATCAATGATCTATCTTCTATCAGTATGTTATCTATCATCTATCTATATCTTCTGTTATCTATCATCTATCAATCATCTGTCTTCTACCTATTATTTTCTATTATCTGCCTATCAAGGGCCTCATCTTTTTCCAGTCTTGGGCTTGAACTCAGGACCTGGGCACTGTCCCTGAGCTTCTTTTTACTCAAGGCTAGACTAGAGTTCTACCATTTGAGCTACATCTCCACTTCCAACTGTTTTTTGTTTTTGTTTTTGGTAATTTTTCAGAGATAAGAGTCTCATAGACTTTCCTGCCCCAGCTAGCTTTGATCCTTTATCTCAGCCTCCTGAAAACTTGGATTATAGGCGTAAGCCACTGGCATCGGGCCTAGGTCTTCATCTTAAATTTAAGAAACTAGATGTGATACACAATCACTTTTGCCAAAAAAAAAACAAACCCTGTTTTTCTCAGGGTGGAGCCAGTAGACAATAGCTTTCACACTCACAGCTCAGGGTCTGAGCTCAGCTCACACGCACAGCTTGGGGGCTGAGCTCAAACTCACAACTCGGGGTCTGAGCTCATCTCACACGCACAGCTCGGGGCTGAGCTCAGCTCACACTCACATCTCAGGGGTTGGAGCTCAGCTCACACTCACATCTCAGGGGTTGGAGCTCAGCTCACACTCACATCTCAGGGGTTGGAGCTCAGCTCACACTCATAGCTCAGGGTCTGAGCTCAGCTCACACTCACAGCTCGGGGGTCTGAGCTCAGCTCACACTCACAGCTCGGGGGTCTGAGCTCAGCTCACACACATCTCAGGGGTTGGAGCTCAGCTCACACTCACAGCTCCGGGTTGGAGCTCAGCTCACACTCACAGCTCCGGGTTGGAGCTCAGCTCACACTCACAGCACAGGGTCGGAGCTCAGCTCTGCAGCCCCTGGTCCCAGGAGAAATGCTCTTGTCAGGGGTTGATGGAAGCATTTTACCCATTCTCTCTGTGGTTTTATTTGTATTGTTCTCAGTTTCAATGTCCAAGTGGTCAATAAGCCCATTCATCTCAAGGTGAACTATGCAGTGTTCTCTGATTTTCCAGAAAGTCTCGTTTTTCTTCCCTTGGTTTACTGCCAGTTTTCTCCTTTCTCCACATCTCAGCTGTCCCTCAACTATAATTTCCAGTTCCTTCTCAGGAGTTGGTATCAAGTTGCACTTTTGCCTAAAAAAAGAGAAAAACTGCACTTGCCTATTCTGGCACAGAGTAATTTTTACTCTGCACAATTTAAAAGACAGCGTTTAAATAGGGATACAGGTGGACCCATTGCAACAATGAGACGTACAAGTCATTATGTCGAAAAGGAACTTTACAACTTTGGTGGGGGGGAGGAGGGCTGGGTGGGGGGGCAGGAGAAGGATGGGAAGGGATGGGAAGGGGAAACAAAGGAGGAGGCTACAATGCTTGATAAGAGATGTACTCATTATCTTGCGTGCATGTAACCCCTCTGTACAGTATTTTCACAACAAAAAAGAATTTAGAGACAGATACCGGGCTACTTTTTCTGTGCTGACTGATGAAGTCAACTAAAAGGACCAGGTCAACTGATTGCCAAGCTAGCTAGGAGGTTGGCAGGCAGGGCAGCCCAACCATGCGCTGCAGGAGGAATTCTGCCAGGAAGGAATTAACAAGTGATGATGTCAGTTCTTATATTTACTCTTATTTTATAGAGAAAATGTATGATTTATCTTACCAAATCTAGCATGCCAGCATCCTTATTTAGTATACTTATTATATTTTTCATTCAGTTATATAGTTACAGATTAAAAATACTCTTATGGGGCTGGGAAGGTGGCTCAGTGGTAGAGCGCTTGCCTTGCATGCATGAGGCCCTGGGTTCGATTCCTCAGCACCACATAAGCAAAAAGAAAAAAGCCAGAAGTGGCGCTGTGGCTCAAGTGGTAGAGCGCTAGCCTTGAGCTGAAGAGCTGAGGGACAGCGCCCAGGCCCAGAGTTCAGGCCCCACAACCAGACCCCCCCCAAAAACAAATAAATAAAATAAAAATACTCTTATGCCACGAAACAGCATACACCCAAAAATCATAAGAAAATGAGAAGCTTTGCTTGGAGCAGACAGTGAATGCTGTCCTTCAGAGCTGAGGGAGACAGGACAAGAAAGGGTTAGGTCAGAAACTCCTTCCCCTCCCCTCCTTTCCCCTCCCCTTCCCTCCCTTTCTCTTCCCTTCCCCTCCTTTCCCTTCCCTCCTCTCCTTTCCCTTCTCTCCCCTTCCCTCCCCTCCCCTTCCCTCCCTTTTCCTTCCCTTCCCTTCCCTTCCCCTCCCGTGCCCTCCTCCTCCCTCCCCTTCCTTCCCTCCCCTCCCCTTCCACTCCTTTTCTTTCCCTTCCCTCCCCTTTCCTTCTTTTTCTCCCCTAACCTCCTTTTCCTTCCCCTTCCCTTCTTTTCCCTTCCCTTCCTTTCCCTTCCCTTCCCTTTCCCTTCCCTGCCCTCCTTCCTTTCCCTTCCCTTTCCATCCCCTCCCTTCCCCTCCCTCCCCTTCCCACCACTTCCCTCCCCTTCCCTTCCTTTTCCTTCTCTTCCCTTCCCCTGCCCCCCTCCTCCCCTCCCCTTTCCCTTCACTGTCCTCATCCTCCCCTCCCCTGCCCTCCTTATAGAATTGGTTGGCTGGCATCAAAGGCTCCTCCACAGGGAACTTTTTGCAGATTTTCAGGCAGGAGTGGTGGAGACAAAGGAGCTCTTCCTTCCTGAAGCCAGTGCTGGAGAAAGGCCTTCCCCCAGTACTTTTTGTAGAACCTGAGCTTGTGTCTCCTCCCAAAGCACAAGTGCGTGCATAGGGGTCCCCAGCTTCTAATAACAAGAAGGCAGTGCGAACACTGGGAACCTTCCCGGTCCTTGTAGACCCGATTCCTCTCATCTTCTTAGACAGGAAGTTCGCTTTGAGATGGCCAGAGCACTCTGAGAGCTTTCAGCTACCCAATTATCAGCAATTAACGGAGTCAATGTGTTTAAGATTTAAATCCTGTTTTTTTTTTCCTGCATGCCAATCATTTGTTCTTTTTCTCTTAGTTGCTGCTATTTTCAATCAAGTACTTCACATAAGTTAGAGTCTTGTTCCACTGATGACTTGTCTTCTAAGGATTAATGAGCCTGTCGGAAATCCACTTGGAATGCGGTGGCATCATTCCGTGAGGAATGTCCAAGGGATTATTTCTTTCCCGTTGCTGTATTTCTGGAATACCTCAAGACAAATCTGTCTTTTGCCTTGGTTGTAAAAGTCATCTTAAGGGCAGACCACGAACAAGTTGGATGGGTTGTCGGCTCAAACATGGACGTGAATGAGCATGCTGCAAGGATTCGTAAGTTAGGTGCCACCTTTCCTTTGGAGGACGCTCCCTGGCAAACCTGGCTCTAGGGCGCATTCACACCCAGTGTCTGCAGGGTACAGGCATGGGGGGGGACCCCGGAACCTCGGCGGCACTGGAGGGAGGTTGGGACTCTCACAAGTGAATCCCAAGGGGGCCTCTCCCTCGGTTCAATTCCCTTTGTTTAAGGCCTAGACAAGTTTTGGGGAGAATAATTTTAACACCAGGAAATCCTTTGTCTCGGAAGCTGTTTGCCCACAGAAGTAAAGGTTCATACAGCAAATGTCCAAAGTTAAAAAAATGTAATAGAGCTCTCTTTCGCTGCTCTTTTCTAGCTCTCTCTGCTCTCTCTCTGCTCTCTCTCTCTGCTGTCTCTCTGCTCTCTCTGCGCTCTCTCTGCACTCTTTCTAGCTCTTTCTCAGCTCTTTCCTTTTCTTCTCTTTCCTAGCTCTCTCTCTTTCCCAGCTCTCCTAGCTCTCTTTCCCAGGCCTTTCCCTACCGCGTGGAGGACCAAGATGGCCTGGTGCCAGCCTGAATGATGAATAAACCTACCCCTTACCTGAAAAAAAAAATGTAATAGAAATACCATGAATGCGGCTACATTTTATAGTATTGATATTGTGTATTATACCACCCAGGATACTAAAAGCATTCCCCTAAGCCACAGCCTGCTTAAAAACATTGTTTCCATCTATCATTACCTGTAATATTTTTATAACTATGGCATCCATTGCATTTTTCTTTCTAGTAAAATTCTTTTTAAAAAAATCTAATGTAGATTTCTCCAGGGGGGAATCAGTCTTACAATGAATACAATTTTCATTTGCTTTGAATTGTGTTTTACAGTTTATGTTACATCAAATCATATACTGATCATTCCACTTAAAGGAAATCTTAATAATTACACTTTAAAAAGCAGAAAAAAACAAGTAACATGCTTACTGCAAAATCACCTCTGAACAACATAATAAGTTCATTTTTTTAAATAAATTCAGAACTTTACAAAGGCAGCAGCCTCAAACTCCAAGAGCTTTTGTTCAGATGCTTGCCTGTCAATTAAATGCTCCCTTTCTGAACATGTTGCTTTTTCTCATTTCAAGAAGCTGACATTTCTCTGAGGAAGATGACACCATTCTTTGTACCTCTCTCCCTCAACTTCCCAGGTGGCTCGTTACTAGTTTTGAAACACGAATAAAGGATCTTTTGATGGACCAAGTTTATACCTACTTCAATTCTTATAAACCAGCCAATTTCTAAAAAAACACAAACATTCTTCCAATTCTTAAAACATTTAATCTTATTAAATACATTTTTAAAACTTTTATCACATCTTTGCTACTATAGAATGAAAACTTCTTGGAAATGTGGGAAGAAAAGTATGACTAAACATGAGGTGGACAGCACAAAACTCACTACTGAATTGGTTGCTAACACCACCTTGATGCACCAACGCAGAGATCTGTTTCCAAAGCTGCGGAGTGGCCGGCACTCATCCATTCTGGCTTTTGTGGGTTTGCTTAGAATTTAACCTTTGATTTCTTCCTCTTGTTAAATCATTTTCAATTTCCTTTGCATGGATGTACAGAAAGCAGATGAGCCCTCTCCTGCTGAGCACCAGACAGAAGGACCCGGCCTTCCTCCAGTCACATGGGGAATGGGCATATTTGCATACACTCCTGGCATAGGCCTCTCCCCCACCCAGTCCAATGGAACTCCTCTTACACTTCCTGTGGAGTCAAAGTGCTTCACACAGAGCCCGACAGGGAGAGCAGATTGCTGGGCCTTCTAACCCTAGCTCTCTCTAGACCAACTTCCCCCTCCCCCGCCCATGCCCCGGGGCTCTCTCCCACTTTTCAGGCTTTACCTGGTGCCAGGTAGGCACCAGAAAAATGTTCAAGTACTTTTAATGAGACGCGAACTCATGGAAACCTGGCATTTTTCAAATCCATTTTTATCAACAAACACAGCAAAACCTGCTAAGTAAATAAATCCTTGAGTACTCACTGCTATTTATTTGTTGCCTTGGAATTCTTGCAGGTTGATGGTGAACAATGCAAAGACTTCCTAATTAGTCCCCAGCATTTGATTCCTTTTAGCTGCAGTGCGTGGAAGGAATCGGGGAGAGGCTAGCAAACGTGAGCTCTGAAGCCACGTGAAGTGAAGGCGGCCTGGGCGGGTGTGGTCAGGGTACATCTGTCTCCAGCCCCTGGGATTTGCCGGTGTTCCACGACTGTGCATGCAGGGTGGGGACAAGCACACTGGGACCTGAGGACCGAGTGGGCAAGTGGCCGTGTGCCTAGAGCAGCCAGTGACTCACTTCTATGGGCCCAGAGAGCACAAACGGAAGAAAACAAGTCCCTTCCACCTCCATCTCACCATTAAAAAGAAAAACAATGAAAGATAGCCGGAACTGTGCAACGGTAAAGGATACAACACAAATGCCTGAGGATTTCTGTGAACAAGAGGACTCTCGATGTTTTTCACAAGGTCAGGGGACAGCTGGATTGTTCTGGAAGCTGGTTTCTCCCTGAGAGGTCCGGCTCAGAAGAGATTCCCTCACTCACAGATGCACAGCCGCCAGTCCCAGCTGATGCCATTCCTTCCTCCAAGAGCCAGTCCTAGGGGCTGTGGCTGGCCAGGCGCTGCCCGGAGCCACGGCAGGGACCGACAACGTATTCTCGTGTCCTCAGTCCCTATGTCTCCAGGAACCCATGTCTGAGATTCAGTGCCCTCCTCACATGCATCAGAAAACTGTAGAACCCTCTGGAAAAATAAGGAATTGCAACCAAATCAGGAGCTACAGAATGTGAGAGCTGTGATTCCCACACCGAATCTTTTGGACTCCTTGTACTTGGAAACTGGGACTTGTGAGTCCAGCACCTTACTCATGGGGAACTGAGTCTTGTGAGTCCAGCACCTTACTCATGGGGAACTGAAACTTGTCAGCATAGCACCTTACTGATGGGGAACTGAGGCTTGTGAGTATAGCACCTTACTCATGGGGAAAAACAAGTGGGTCCCAATGTCTGTACCACTGAGCTAAAATGTAGTTACCCCATGCAGGGAATAGTAAAGTTATGCTAAAGGAAAGGCACAAACACAACTTCAAGTTAGCTTCAAGTAATTCCTAGGAAAAACGAGTTTACAAACATCACACACTGTGTCTAATGTCTTTCCCGTGGGAACACTTACACAAGTTAATCATGGTAGATGGTAAATAATAGAAACCGTCCTTTAGAAATAGTCCCTCCATCCGCACCCTGCTCTGGGGTCATGGCGCTGAGCCGCCCTGGCCTGTCCACCCTCAGCCTGGGGCCTTGATGGGCTCACTGTTCTCTACTCTTCCTGTGGCCTGTGGGAGGAACTCAGGACCTGGCGTGTCAGGAGGAGCCAGTGTGGAGCTGGACCTGTGAACGCACCAGAGTGGACTGTCAACCCAAACTGTGCCGGCACCATGGAGGAACGGTGCATTACGGGGCACAGCAGCTGGCGCTGGCTGGTTCTGTGGTTATGGTGATACTGGAGCAAGGCCTGGCTGCCTGACCACAAGAACTTCTCTTTCTGCATTCAAATGACCAAGTGATGGTTGTGAGCGAGTATTACATCAGGTGTTGTGCACGCATCTCTTCCCATCTCAAGTGAGAGGATATTGAAATGCAATGCAAATCATGAATAAAGGCTAAAATGAATAAATGCCCCCATGTGGCTCAGGATCCCAGTGAGTGGGTATAAGAGCTAGAATCTCAAATGAAGCCTCAGAGTATGTTTCCTGTCATTGAAACGGGGCCAGCAACCCGCCCAGCTGTCACACAGGTCAGCCCATGCAGGCCAACACCGGCCCACAGCAACCCACACGGGTCCTATGTCGACCCACGCAGGCCCTGTGCACACGCGGCGCTACTTCAGGGAGCGCAGGGCTGGACAGGATAGACATTGCTTCTGCCTCCCAGAATAAAATCTCAAGTGTCTGCAAGAGGCTCAGAAGCAAATGTTCATCATTTCAAAAAAAAGCAAACCTGTGGCTGTCAAGTTACATCTTCCGTTCAGCTCACATGGAATGCAGCAGCCACACTGGAGTTTTCACACAACCAGCACTGACTCCCACAGAGCTAACATTGGGCCATAAACTCAGCCATGGATACGATGTTTACTCTGGGCAGGACCAGGTGACACATATGCCGGAAGGTCTGTGTGGGACAACCAAGAGATCCTGCACCCAATAACCAATGCGTGCATGCACCAGTGAGTACACCAACAGGGGCACAATAACCAGTGTGTGCAGACATGAACAAGGAGCATGAGCACCAGAGAGGCTGGGAGAGCAGGAGATGAGGAAGGCAGAGCTCCAAAGACTCGCACCCAGAGTTTTTCTTGCAGGGATTTAGTATTTGTGTACACTGTAGTTTTATGTCCGTGTCCCCAGCTTGCACTATGTGGAGGAGGACCAGGCTCTTGTGCAGTGTTTGAGGCCTCTAAAAGCCTTCAGAGCGTTCAACCATTTCGCCTGTTTGTCTCTCTTGCTGTCAGGGATAGAGGAGCCGTTCTGAAGTAAACCACATACCCTTCCTACAGTGCAAAAAGAAAAGTTTCAACTGAGTCACAGAGTGACAGCTAGTGCCACCTAACGGAAGACACATGCAAGGCAGGGGTTTGGAGCCTGGGCTGGTGGGGTCTGTGTGCCAGCCACCGGTGACTGTGCTGTGAGGGTCCTGTCAGCAGTGTGGTTAGGAACCTCTCACACCACGGCACGTGTGACTGTGACCACTTTCAACGTGCTATTTCCATACAGCAATGGCAATACGTAGCAATCTATGACTTCAGCTCTGCTTTTCCTATTGCATTGCAAAATCCTATTAAAAATAGAAGATCATTTTGATTTGCTATAAAAGAAAAACTAAATATTTGGTAGTGCCTTTGTAATCATTTTTACTCATGCATTAACTAGTTCATGAGTTGCCATTTTCTACTTGAAAACATATGGAAAACACGGGACTAAAACCAGCAGTGGTGGTATGGTTGCAGACATGTTGTGAGTGTTGAAGTTAGACCAGCAGGTGCTGTGGGAAGATTTCACTTACTAATGTGGAAAGATTTCACTTACTAGATGCTCTCTGCAGAGGGGGTGCGGCCAGTGGCTGCTGGAGGTGGGGGAGTGGGGGTGGGGGGGAAGGAAGATGGGGGGAATGCAGAATGACCCAGGGGTCTGCTCTACTTCCTGTGGCCCTCAGCCTCCTGGGTGTGTGTCAGTCCTTCTTTCTCCAGTTCTATAATCCGTCCTTAAGACGACTGAGTGCAGTGTTCCTCTGTTCCTGGGGCTGTGGGCAGTGGTGGTCTTTAGTAGGCAACATTAGATTAATGTAACCTAATCTATTTTATTATATATAATACGAAACTTGAGACAAACTAATATAATTACATTTTGTAGATTTTGTATAACATACATAATGTGATCGCCAAAATATGGAGAAAGGTGACCCCTGAACTCTGACTGAGAAATAAATCTGGTTTATTTTGTTGTCGTAGTTTGTATTTATGAGACAAGGTCTTGCTATGTAGTCCAAGTGGTCCTCAAATTATCTCTGCTTCTATCTCTGTCTGTCTGTCTCTCTCTCTCTCTCAGACACACACACACACACACACACACACACAGACTCTCACGGTCTCACGGTCTCACAGTGTCATCGTACAATGCCAGCCCTAGATAAGAACACAGGACTCTACCTGAAAAGTAAACAAAAAAGAGCGCTGTTAATACATACAATAATATGGCAATACATGTACTATTAAATGCCACATTAAGCAAAAGTAGAACACAACCACAAAGTGAAAAGAGAACTCTACTTGGTATAAATTAAAAACTTAGTTGCCTGAAAATGTAGTTTCCATACATATACATTTCTAAGCTTGACAGTAATCGTGCATGGAGTAGAAGGAGAGAATTTGAGGAAGTATTAACCTCAAGCAAGTGAAACAAGCACACACTCAGTGGCCACCAAGAAGGTCTCAGACATTAGAAGTAAATAGTAACAAAATTAAAAATCAACATAGAGACATCTGGAAACTTAAAATGAATAATAATATGATTTAGTGGTTAGAGAAGATGCATAATAAAACACATATCACAATGATGTCTGATAACTATAAAATGAAACAAAAAAGGAAGTTCACAGCTTGGTGATGTACCATTTGTGTAATTCTAACACAAAAGACAGTATTGCTACTGTGCATATAAAATATACAAGTCCTGATGCTCAGAGAAGGCGAAAGAATGAAGTTCAAGTAAAACATATGACTTCTCTTCTACAAAAAGATATGAAGCAAAAGATGTGCTAACGTCTCCTGAATCTGATTGTTGGAAGATGCACTAGTTTTAATCATTTCTAAATATGTGTAACATAGTGTGCACAGTTGTGCCCTTTTTTGGTAAACTGCAGGTGACAGGTGCACAATGATGTGTCCTGTCTGGTGAAGATGTAACTGGCTCGTCCCCCCTGAGAAGAGCTGGGTTATTCATCCGTCCTTTGATCTAGACTTAGCAACTTCCTTTGTAAAAAAGGAGAGACATTCTCACCATTTCAGTTCTCCATTTCCTTCCTAAGTCCTGTCTGTCCCTCTGGCTTTGTGTCATCAAGAATGAAGCCTAGCCGGGCACCGGTGGCTCATGCCTGTCGTCCCAGCTACTCAGGAGGCTGAGATCTGAGGATCTCAGTTCAAAGCCAGTCTGGACAGGAAAGTCCATGAGACACTTATCTCCAGTTAACCAACAGGAAACCGGAAGTGGCGCTGTGGCTCAAGTGGTAGAATGCCAGTCTTGAGCTGAAGAGCTGAGGGACAGCACCCGGGCCCAGAGTTCAAGCCCCAAGACCAACAACGACAACACAAAAGAAGCCCAGATCTTACTGTCAAGATCCCGGAGCTCCAGGTGCACTCACAGCTGGTTGTCCGGGCATGTGGAGGTGGTGAGCTAGGCCAGATGGCTCCCCAGGCACGCGGCTGGGAAAGACCAGAGCTGTGCTCTCCTCTCTGGAGAGAAGAGGAAACGCTGCTGTAGCAACTCTACAAAGGAGATGAGCCAAGGGTGAGGAGGGTTGCCATCACAGAGAGGAGGAAGGGTCCCAGGCAGCACTTTCCGGGTTTCCTGTCCTGGAGCACTTCATCTATCTTCTCCATGGTGACGTATGAGTCGCCATGAAAGCCAGGTTTCCAGGGGGCAGGACGTGTACTTGGTGGGCTCTCTAACCTAAGGAGAAGTACAGGCCTGTTGTAGCAGGGGACGTTGTTCAGCGTTAACTGCCTCTCTCCGCATCTATACCTTGCCATTCTGGTTGAACACAAGAATGTATTGTTCGTTTCCTAGTTTAAAATTACTGAAAGGAAATAGGGATTTGCAGAGGTGACACTCAAAATACTAGTCCTGTGGTAGTTAAGCCTTATGTAAAATGGATACAAAAGGTATTCTCTTTCCATTCTCCAAGCTGACACCACTGAATACAGTTTTCTGGGAGCCTGGAGATGTCCAGTGTATGATCCCCCTTATCCCCCGCCCTTCCGCCCCGTGGCAGCATCCTGGCCTCTGTGGTCAGCACTGCCCTGACATCTGCTACCAAGAAACTGGACTTTAAATTGTTATCAAATTGTAGTTAATTTAAATTTGAGTAGGCACAGATGACTGGTGGGGACCACACTGGAAAGCGCAGAGCTGAGTTATAGAAATTATTCTACTACCCAGTGAGTGATCGCTGTCATAGAAGATGGCAGGCCGCATTCCTCCAGTAGCATCCTCCTCAGATGTGGGCCCAGGCTGACTCTCCTCTGACTTCTTCATGGAGTCGATCCTCAATGCATTCAAGGACGCTGGCCAGGAGCGGAGGAAGCCAGGTGGGAGGCAGTGTCCAGGACAGACAAACCTCTGTCCTCAGAGGACCAGGCTCCCAAGAAGCAGAGATCCTCAAACCCACTGGAAGGTGTGCAGACCCCTCCATCAGCCCCAGCTGGAACCTGAGCTGGGGGGCATACCACCCTGGCTGGGGCAGCTCAGGGCTCAAAAGGAAAGGCCTCTGTCTGTCCCTTACGCCACCCTTACCCACCCAAACCACCTTGACACTGAAAACTCAGAGCCCAGATTCTGGGTGCAGCCTCGCCCCAGTGTAAGCCCCCCAAGGGGAAAACGACCCTGGGGCCGTGAGAGCTCGCAGTGTGTAGGCATTGATGCTTGGGCGACTGATTTAACTGCTCCTTGGCTGCATTGCTCTTAAATGGTTCTCAGTCAGTGCAGAATTACCGCAGTGAATTAGCCCAATTCCACATTCCCAAGGGAGGTCAGTCCTGGTGGTCTGGGGTGAATTTTCTCAAGTGTTAGCTTCCTGAGGTTTTGTTTAATGTTTCTTTTCACTCCCAGGAGTGTGTGTGTGTATTTGAGTGTATATATGTGTGTGTGTGTGTGTGGATACGTATCTGGCTGTGGTGGCGGCACACACCACTAACTCTAGCACTTGGGAAGCTGACATAGGAGGATGTGAGTTCAGTGTTGGCCTGTGTGACATGGAGACAGACATCCTGCCTCAGCACCTAGACCAGCACCACGACAAGAGCAATTTTTGTTTCTGTCGATTGAGTTACAATCAGGCTCATTTGATGCTTGTTAATCAGCCAGGGGTGGTCACGGAGTAGAACCTCCCAAGTATCTTCCAGGTGAGGCTACGAAGGGGGTTGTGTGGGACAGTGGATGATGGGGTTGTGAGATGGTGGATGATGGAGTTGTGGGACAGTGGATGAAGGGGTTGTGTGTGATGGTGGATGAAGGGGTTTTGTGTAATGGTGGATGAAGGGGTTGCGTGATGGTGGATGAAGGGGTTGTGTGATGGTGGATGAAGGTGTTGTGTGATGGTGGATGAAGGGGTTGTGTGTGATGGCGGATGGAGGGGTTGTGTGATGGTGGATGAAGGGGTTGTGTGATGGATGAAGGGATTGTGTGTGATGGTGGATGGAGGGGTTGTGCGGGACAGTGGATGGAGGGGTTGTGAGATGGTGGATGAAGGAGTTGTGTGATGGATGAAGGGATTGTGTGTGATGGTGTATGGAGGGGTTGTGTGGGACAGTGGATGGAGGGGTTGTGTGATGGTGGATGAAGGTGTTGTGTGATGGTGGATGAAGTGGTTGTGTGATGGTGGATGGAGGGGTTATGTGTGACAGTGGATGGAGGGGTTGTGTGTGATGGTGGATGAAGGGGTTGTGAGATGGTGGGTGAAGGGGTTGTGTGATGGTGGATAAAGGGATTGTGTGTGATGGTGGATGGAGGGGTTGTGTGTGATGGTGGATGAAGGTGTTGTGTGATGGTGGATGAAGGTGTTGTGTGATGGTGGATGAAGGGGTTGTGTGTGATGGTGGATGATGGGGTTGTGTGATGGCGGATGGAGGGGTTGTGTGTGACAGTGGATGAAGGGTTTGTGAGATGGTAGATGAAGGTGTTGTGTGATGGTGGATGAAGGGGTTGTGTGTGATAGTGGATGATGGGGTTGTGTGACGGTGGAAGGAGGGGTTGTGTGTGACAGTGGATGGAGGGGTTGTGTGTGATAGTGGATGAAGGGGTTGTGTGTGACAGTGGATGGATGGAGGGGTTGTGCGGGACAGTGGATGGAGGGGTTGTGTGTGACAGTGGATGGAGGGGTTGTGTGTGACAGTGGATGGAGGGGTTGTGTGGGACAGTGGATGGAGGGGTTGTGTGGGGCAGTGGATGGAGGGGTTGTGTGTGACAGTGGATGGAGGGGTTGTGTGTGACAGTGGATGGAGGGGTTGTGTGTGACAGTGGATGGAGGGGTTGTGTGTGACAGTGGATGGAGGGGTTGTGTGTGACAGTGGATGGAGGGGTTGTGTGTGACAGTGGATGGAGGGGTTGTGTGTGACAGTGGATGGAGGGGTTGTGTGTGACAGTGGATGGAGGGGTTGTGTGTGACAGTGGATGGAGGGGTTGTGTGTGACAGTGGATGGAGGGGTTGTGTGTGACAGTGGATGGAGGGGTTGTGCGGGACAGTGGATGGAGGGGTTGTGCGGGACAGTGGATGGAGGGGTTGTGTGTGACAGTGGATGGAGGGGTTGTGTGGGACAGTGGATGGAGGGGTTGTGTGGGGCAGTGGATGGAGGGGTTGTGTGTGACAGTGGATGGAGGGGTTGTGTGGGACAGTGGATGGAGGGGTTGTGTGGGACAGTGGATGGAGGGGTTGTGTGGGACAGTGGATGGAGGGGTTGTGTGTGATGGTGGATGGAGGGGTTGTGCAGGACAGTGGATGGAGGGGTTGTGTGTGACAGTGGATGGAGGGGTTGTGTGGGACGGCGGATGGAGGGGTTGTGTGATGGTGGATGGAGGGGTTGTGTGTGATGATGGATGGAGGGGTTATGTGATGGTGAATGGAGGGATTGTGTGTGATGGCGGATGGAGGGGTTGTGTGGGACAGTGGATGGAGGGGGCTGGCACCTGCCAGTTGTATGTGCTCTGTGGCTGGGATGTATAGGGCCTGGGAGGCTGCAGCATCTCCTCCACAGCTGGGGTTAGAAGCCTCCCTCCAGATGGCTGAGGGGAGGTGTTTTGGCTATTCTTTATTTTCTTATTTACCAAAGGACTCAGCAGAATCACCAAAAGCAAATCCTGGAATAGGAGCTATTAACTCTTAATGAGTCTAAGATGGCTTCCTGCCAGCCAGAGTCCTGCCTGGAGTCCCTCTGTGAACATTACCCTGAGGAGGGAAGGAAGAGGAGAGAGGGAAAAGGAAGGAGGGAGGAGGTGGAGGAGGGAGTATGAGGGGGGAGGAGGAGAAGTTCGGTAATCAATAATTGCAGAGGATCATAATTTTAGCATCCAAGCTGGGCACCGGTGGCTCACGCCTGTAATCCTAGCTCCTTGGTAGACTCCTTGCACTGCTTCAGACCATCAGTCTTCTCTCTGGCTCCATCACTGTCTGCACTAGGATGGAGGCTGTTTCCAGCTTTCAGAATATTTACCAGCCCTGACCCAGCAGGAGCTAGGACGAGGAGTAGGGGGGGGGAGAGGAAAGAGGAGGAGGGAAAGGAGGAGCAGGGGGAGGAGGAGGGAGAGGAGGAGATGAGGAGAGAAGGAAGGGAAGGAGGAAAGGGGGAGGTGGGGAGGAAGAGGAGGGAGTATGAGGGGGGAGGAGGAGAAGTTCGGTAATCAATAATTGCAGAGGATCATAATTTTAGCATCCAAGCTGGGCACTGGTGGCTCATGCCTGTAATCCTAGCTCCTCAGGAGGCTGAGATCTGAGGATCACGGTTCAAAGCCAGCCCGGGCAAGGAAAGTCTGTGAGACTCTTATCTCCAATAAACCAGTAGAAAACGGGAAGTGGTGCTGTGGCTCAAGCTGTAGAGTGCTCTCCTTGAGCTGAAGAGCACAGGGACAGCAGCCAGGCCCAGAGTTCAAGCCCCACGATCGACAAAAAAAAAACAAAAAAACATAATATTAGCATCCAAGAGGGTGAAGGTTGAAATTGTTTTTGGTTATGAGGGAAAAGGATGTGATAGTTCTTGCATACCAGAACCTTTGGATGAAGAGCGGAACTTATGCTATATCCAAGGACTTGTCCGGTTTTGTTAATACTCCTAGGCAGGCAGAGAGTGGTCCCTCCCTTCCCCCTCCCTGTGCTCCCCTCTCTCCCCTCCCTCTCCAGCATTCTGTGCATCTACTAAACTTGAATTTGTCCCACTCATCCTACCGTCTGGCACCCAAACCAAACAGCTGTTTTTTGACTTCTCAGCTCCGAAAGAGCTGTCTCACTCTACCATTTCTTAGTGGAAATTTCTTTTATATTTTAAGTATGTATATTGCAGATTGAGTTTGGAAGATTTATGGCAAGGAAAGTCCTGATGAGGAAAAGCTATGTAGAATAACCCAGCCCAGCACTGAAGATTTCTGCTTCCAAGTCTCCTCATCCATGCATAGCCCTTAGTCTCTGTGACAGTCCCTGGCTGGTACATGGGTCTCCTGCTTTCCCACTGCACTTACTTGTGCACGTTTCATGGGATTTCTTGCTACTGTGAATTATCCATGCTAGTCCACCTGACTGCATTTCATTTTACAAATGCTGTTGAATTTATGCCTCTCTCAAAGTCTCGCATCATGTCTCAGTTAAATCTGATGAGCCTACAAAAATAAAACAAGCAGAAGTGTGGCTCAAACATCCTGAGATGTTCTGTCTCAGTACAGAATATGCCAGAGAGAATTGTGTTTCTGAAGAATTTATGAAAGCGAACAGATTGAAGATCATAGCGAATAGAAGCTTGCCATGCAAGTAGTTTTAACCTATGATACTCTTTTTATTTTTGAAAATAAATATATATCACATATAATACCTTTGGACAACTTTATTATCATCATTCATCCTGTATGTTTTATAAGAACACAATCCCTTTAACTTCAGTTTTGGCAAAAAGTTACCCCTTACTGTAATAATGCCATTCCAGGAATTTTTGGGGAGAGAATAGTCTAAGTAATTTTTTCTTCTTTTTTTTGGGGGGGGGAGGCGGAGGAGGGCAGTTCTGGGGCTTTAACTAAAGGCCTGGGCACTGTCCCCAAGCTTTTTGCTCAAGACTGGCACTCTACCACTTGAGTCACAACTCCACTTGTGGATTTTTTTTTTTGTGTAGTCGTTGGAGGTGAGTGTTACAAACTTTCCCGCCCAGGCTGGGTTTGAACTGTGATCCTCAGATCTCAGCCTCTGGAATATCTAGGGTCACAGGTGTGAGCCAAGATAGTAATTGGTTGTTACTGAGCCTTGGTGGCTTGTTGCCTGCCATTGTCTTTGCTAATTAAATCCCCTGGATTCTTCTCAGCCTCACCTGAGATACTTCCTGGTCAATACCTTTTGTTCCTCTTGGAAAGCTGCCTGGGTTTTGTTTGCTTGTTTGGTAGCCGGCCTGGCCTCTGGGCTCCTAGAAGTTGGTCAGTGATTTCATCATCAGGTTTGCTCAGGTAAGGTGAAGCCAGGGGAGAGGGGACCTGAGCCAGCTGCCCGAGGCCTGTGTATCTGCCCTGGCCTTTGGCTGCTTCTTGCTACATTTTCCTCCCTGCTACCCACAGAAAAAGTGAAATGTGAGCTGTGGGAGGGGAGCACTCTGTTCACAGTCACCCCCGCCCTTCCCTTTCCCCTTTCCTAACCGCAGCCCTGCTCACCTTCTGACCCTGGCCTTTCACTGTCCGCTCCACGTGCTCCAGGGATGCTCTCTGTGGCTGTCTTCCACATTCCAGAACAACACAACTCCTCTTTCTTCACCCCAGTGTGTTTGGTAGATAAGATGGTTATCCAACTGCCTGTGAAGTTATTGCTGGCTTGTGGGCCTTTCAGTTGGGAAGGACAGAGTGCATGGCCTCCGATGGATGCAGAAGTAGCACTGGATGTGAGCCAGGGTTCATTCACAAGGAAACTGACTTGGAGCTCTCACCAACAATGTCACACACGGGGCTGGCTGGTGCACTCTGGGTACTGTGAAGCATTCTCCAAAAAGTTAAAGAACACTTAGAATAGGGAGAGAATTCATGGCAGGTGTTGATGTCAAGTTGGCCATTGTGTTCAAAGTAAGCCACGGAGTTAAGAGAATTTTTGAGAAAACTGTGGCAGGCTTCTGCGTCATCGTGAACAGAATCCTTTAAAATGCCAGCCAAAATCAGTCCTTTCAGTTGCTCTCTCTGGCATTTTGCTACAGTAACACAAGTATGATTATCACAGAAAATTGGTAGTGGAGTTGTGGACTTCTTGTAGTGACACCACCCACTCATCCATCCCTCTATCTGTCTGTCCAGCCATCAGTCCATCCATCTGTCCATCCATCCGTCTGTCAATCCATCATCCCATACATCCATTCATGAGATAAATTACATAGTCATATAATCAGTAAATGTATTGAGCATCTCCTATGTCTCATTACTATTCCAGGCATAATCTGCCCTTGCTTGTGTTGCTGAGTGTGACACCGGACACAGTGCCCTCCTGTGATGCTATCCCCGTGGCTGGGCACCGTTGCTCCACCAATGGTTCAGACAGAGTCTCATGACTTCTATGCCAGCCTGGCCTCGATGGGATCCCTACTCTCCATCTCCTAAGAAGCTAGGATTGCAGGCCTGAGCCTCCATGCTCAGCTAGGACAGCAGAACTCTCTTGGAGGCCAGTGGACTCCTGTCATCACCAGTGTCCATGCTCAAGCTTCAGAGGAGAAAGCCAGGGAATTCACGCTGAGCTGAGCTCTGTAAATGTCACCATGTTTCCATTCTAAATTCATTCTTTGTAAAATCTCATTCTGAGAAGCGGCTGAAGAAACTGATTCATGGGTTCAATGACTTGTGTATTTGTTCTTAGAAGCAATGAATAGTTTAATTCCTTTATTGCCACTTGAGTCAATTTAACACATATGGAAATGCGTTTAGTGTACAGGCACAATGGGAATGCGTTGTCAACACCGCTACCTCAGAGAGACACTCACTCTGCATCTTGGGGAAGACAACTAGATTTAAAATTCTCTTTATTTTGTTTGAAAAGATTGCTTCCATAATTTTTGTTTTTCCATTTCCCCAAGTCGTTGTGTTATAATCTCAACAATATCTTTCAGGGGCATCAAGGAAACAAAATGATTCAGGAAATTGGCTAAAAAATAGTTATTGGTAATAACATTTAGGCTTGTTTCACAAAAAAAAGACTTCACTATGCCTATTGGTAGTTTTCTTTTAGTTGATTTTTACAGAAGACAGTTTATTTTGATTTAAAAAATGCATCTGTAACTTTAAAATGTCAAATAAATAACTGGATGGTCAGCTCTGGGTCTTAGGAGGTGAAAAAAATATACAGTCAGAAGTGGCGCTGTAGCTAAAGTGGTAGAGTGCTCGCCTTGAGCTGAAGAGCTGAGGGACAGCACCCAGGCCTAGAGTTCAAGCCCCACGGCCGACCAAAAAAAAAATACAGTCATAAAAATTATTTGGGGGCTGGGAAGGTGGCTCAGTGGTAGAGCGCTTGCCTTGCATGCCTGAGGCCCTGGGTTCGATTCCTCAGCACCACATAAGCAAAAAGAAAAAAGCCGGAAGTGGAGCTGTGGCTCAAGTGGTAGAGCGTTAGCCTTGAGCTGAAGAGCTGAGGGACAGCACCCAGGCCCAGAGTTCAGGCCCCACGACCGGACCCCCCCCCAAAAAAAATTATTTGAAATGCCAGAGATTTACCAAGACTGCAGACTCAGCCCAGCAGGTGGGCTCTGCCCTCTGCAGTGCTAGGTAAGGGGCAATGGCCAGAACCATGGCTGACTTAAGCCTCGGGGGAAGAAGACCTTCCAAGGCCTTTCTTCTCACTCTCCCTTTCAAAGAGTCAATCAGCTCTGTTAACCTCTCCTGTCAGAGCACAGCCCAGGCTCTGCAAACCCTCCTTTCAGAGCAACAATGCTCTGCAAACCTTCCTGTCAGAACACAGCCCAGGCCTTGCAGACCCCCCCTCAGCAAGCCAGGCCCTGTAAACCCTCCTCTCAGCAAGCCAGATGCTGAAAACCCTCCTGTCGGGGCGCAGATGCTCTGCGAACCCTCCTTTCAGCACAGCCCCGGTCTGCATTTTTCCCACCACATGCAGTCACACTGGGCGCGCTCCAGCTCCAAGGCTTTTCCTCAGAAACAACCCCATTTCCTCTGCACCACATTCATTTCATGGCAGGGCCTGTTCTCAGCATGCAGGGTGCAGTCAGAAAGCTCCTCCTCACATCACAGAAGTTCTCATGTGTGGCTTTTCTTTGTAATTCAATTATCCCTTTGCACACAGTACATTTCTTTATTGTGTCGTGGCCTGGAAAAAGCTCCAAGACACCCGAGTTTTAGAAGGCTCTCCCAGCACATAGCACTCTCTCCAAACAGGTTAATCAGCCCCATGGATTGTTAAATAGAACAAGCAAGATTTAAACACAGAGCGAGTGAAGGTTTGGAACTTTAATGGGGAGAAAATAGAGGCCAAGATAGAAAGGGCAAGAAGAGGAAGCTGAGGAGAGCTTTCCAGAGAGAAGCAATTGCCTGAGTTGGCAGAATCCACACAAAATTTAGGAGCTGGTACCTCTGTGGTCACTTTGGGAGCTGGGATGGGGAGCCAAGAGTCTCGGAGGGTTCCCTGCGCTGGTTTGGGGTGTCTGCGCTGGTCTTCACATCAGGGCTGGCCACTGCTGCCGCTGGCCCTGCCCCTCTTCTTGGAAGTATTAATTTTGAAACCTTGACTTCAAATGCAGCTGTGTGCCACCCACCTTGACAAGAGTTAGAAAAGCATGGTTTTAGGAAATTATTCCTGTATGTGCAGTTCTCCAATGTAACTTCCACACTTGACTTTGGAACCGAATTAAGCCGGGACAATCTGATCTGACACTGGGCAGGCTCAGCCTGCTTGGGAGGCAAGTGGCTGGCTGGAAAGGGCAGGGAGGGTGAGTGACCAGCTGGAAATGGCAGGGAGGGTGAGTGACAGGCTGGAAAGGGCAGGGAGGGGCAGAAGAGCAGCGGCAGCGGCACTGTGCACACACCAGGAAAACCATGCTGTGTTCCAGGCCAAAAATACACCTCCTTATCAGCGGCTTCTTGCCCACATCCGACCATGGTTGTGAAAGGATGGCAAGGCTCTGACTTGACACTTTATTTTCACTCTGAGCCATGTCTTCAGGATTCTGTGTCTTCCTCTACAGAAAGCCAAAGAGAAAGAGAAAGTCTTCTGTAAGCTAGAACAGGTACACGCTCTTAGACATTTTTTAAAGTGGACAGGTGCTGCATATACAAGTCACTTTCCTCCTAAAGTACAATGCGTGTTTCATTTTGTACACCTCATCTCTGCATGGAGCTTGTCACGAGCTTCTTAAAGAAGTGAGAAATAGTTAATGTTGGAGCTATTGCCAGAGACATATAGTTACTCCATCTTTTATGATTGTACGTTTTCATTGGGCCCTTAATATGATGGTAAACAATGTATTTTGAGGTTTCATGACTGAAATGGGTTTTTTTTGTGACGTTGATATCAATCGACACACTGGAGTTTCATTTTGACTTTCTGCCCTTGGCTGCCCCTGAGCCAGTCTCAGAGCTTCCTGTTATGTTTCCATCCATGGGCAGAAAATGATTTGACCACACTCACTCTCCTTCTCCTCCATCTTCTCCCTTATACCTGCCATACCCCAGACAGGATCTGTTTTTCTTTTCCATCATTATTGTGTATGTGTGCATGTCTATGTGTACTAATAGTTCAAAGGGTTTTCAGTGTGCCATTTCACACATGCATAGGATAGTTCAGTCAGATTGAACTCTTGTGTCCTCTCATTTTCCCATCCCCTCCACCCAATTATTCAACAGCTCTCAGGCAGTTTCATCTTGCCATCTTTACTCACAGGTGCACTGTATTCTGGTATGGTTCACAGGTGCTCTGTATTCTGGTATTGATCACAGGTGCACAGTATTCTCCTATGGTTTGCAGGTGCTCTGTATTCTGACATTATTCATGGGTGCACTGTATTCTGGTATGGTTCACAGGTGCTCTGTATTCTGGTATTATTCACGGGTGCACTGTATTCTGGTATGGCTCTCAGGTGCTCTGTATTCTGGTATTGCTCACAGGTGCATTGTATTCTGCTATGGCTCACAGGTACACAGTATTCTCCTATGACTCACAGGTGCACTGTACTCTGGTATGGCTCACAGTTGTGCTATATTCTGGTATGGTTCACAGGTGCACTGTATTCTGGTATGGCCTACAGGTACACTGTATTCAGGTATTGCTCACAGGTGCACTGCATTCATGTAGTTATCACAGGCGCACTGTATTCTGGTAGGGTTCACAGGTATTCCGTATTCTGTTATTGTTCACAGGTTCACTGTATTCTGGTATTGTTCACAGGTGCACTGTATTCTGGTATTGATCACAGGTGCACTGCATTCATGTAGTTATCACAGGCGCACTGTATTCTGGTAGGGTTCACAGGTACTCTGTATTCTGTTATTGTTCACAGGTTCACTGTATTCTGGTATTGTTCACAGGTGCACTGTATTCTGGTATGACTCACTGGTCCTGTGTATTCTGGTATTGTTCACAGGTGCACTGTATTCTGGTATTGTTCACAGGTGCTCTCTATTCCGGTATTGCTCAGGTAAACCATACAGCTGCACTGTAGTTAAGTATTGTTCACCCTGTATCCATTCTTCTACCTTCACCGGTATCCTACCACTGCAAACATGTTACACTGCTGATCCTGTGTGTTTATGTGTAAGTTGCTGTTTTAGGTCTAGTACCACACATGGGAAGAAACATGTGACCTTTGTCCTCTGAAGCTAGTTGACCTTCCTTGTGGAGATCTCCAGTTCCACCCAAGATGTCTGAGTCACTCAGTGCTCTGCCTGCACAGTGTTTGCTCAATCCACCAGTCTGTGACAGGGTATCGGGGCTGTTTCTACAGCCAGGCCATTGCAAATAGTGCTCAAAAGAAATCAGGAAAACAGTTCCCTTCATGAGCTTTACAACGTCGGTGCGGGAGGGGGGGGAGGGGAAGGGGGGGAAGGAGAAGGATTGGGATTGGGGGGGAGGGGGGAGGCTGGGAAGGGATGTGAAGGGTAAACAAAGGAAGAGGCTGCAATGCTTGGTAAGAAATGTACGCATTATCCTGCCCATGTAATTGTAACTCCTCTGTACAGTATGTTCACAAATTAAATTAAATTAAATTTAAAAAAAAAACAAAAAAAATCCAAACAAATATACAAGCAAGCAAACAAACTCACTCTAGAAAGAAACTTAAGGAGATAAAGAATTTTAAATGAAAGCACTGAAGAAGAAAAATGAAGACGGGAAGGCTTCTCATGCCTTGTTAGAACGAATATGAAAACAACCATACTACCAAAGACAGTCTACAGACTTAATGCAAACATGTATGTCACTAGAATTCTAACATCATCAAGATCCACTGTCCTTCACAGACATAGAAATCAAGCCTCCTAAGTTAATATGGAATCATAAAAGACCCCAATCAGCCAAAATAATCTTGAGCTGAAAAAAGTAGTGGTGGAAGTCTCACAATGCTGGATTTCAAATTAAACTACTGAGCACAGTAGGCACAGACAGCATAGGATTGGCCCACAAACAGACCTGGAGACCAGTTAGGTGGGTTCTATTCCCACCATACCTAACCACAAAGAGAGCAGTAAGGGCCAAGTTCTACTTTTGATCACTCTAGAAGGGATGATAGCAAAGAAGTGAAATATAATTGAATTTGGAATATGAATAACTTAGGAAGAAGAAGAAGGATGAGTAGGAGGGAGGGGAGAGGAGGAGATGGAGGAGGAGGAAGAGATGGAGGAGGAAGAGGGGTAGAGGAGGAAGAAGAGGAGGAGGTGGAGGAGGAGGAGAAATTCAGTTTGAATAAGTGAGAAGTGCATTATGCTTAGAGTCCAATACCATGTTCATGTTTTCTTCCTGAATGGGAAATGACACATTTCAACTTTTCCAAGACCCTGTGTTGGGTATCCTTGACTAGTTATTTCTCAAATCGATTTTGTTGCATAGTTACTCATTACTGTAAGGAAATTATCTTTACAAATAGTGTATTTAGGCTTTGACCTTGTTATAACTTGGATGTTCAGTGACTCCACTTGGGCACCTCTGTGTTAATTGAATATTTTCTTTATTACCACAAACTTCAGTACATTTTTGTATATCTCTAATATGCATTTGTTAAGTGATAAAGCATAAAAATCAAACATTGCTCCTAACTTCATTGTGTTTCTTTAGAAAACCAATGTTCTTATTGTACATGTAAGTTACAAAATTATTTTGTTTTCAAAACCCCAAGTTCTTCACTGAAATCAAATGTAAACTATTAATATAATTAGAAAGATCTGGAGAATGGAAATTAAATAATTCTAGAAGTAAAGAGATTCCATAGTGTGTGTAAGGCAGCCCTACTAAAAGAAAAGTAATGCCTGGTGCCCGTGGCTCACACCTGTAATCCTAGCTACTTAGGAGGCTGAGATCTGAGGATCACGGTTCAAAGCCAGCCTGGGCAGGAAAGTCCGTGAGATTCTTATCTCCAATAAACCACCAGAAAACTGGAAGTGGTGCTGTGGTTCAAGCGGTAGAGCGCTCGCCTTGAGCTGAAGAGCTGAGGGACAGCGCCCAAGCCCAGAGTTCAAGCCCCATGACTGACAAAATAAATAAATAAAAATAAAAGTAATGATAATAATTCTGTGAACTCTAACAATCCTTATCTAAAATCTGTTTTTTTAAGATGCTTTTATTGTTGTTATAAAGGTGGTAAGCCGAGCGCTGGTGGTTAATGCCTGTAATCCTAGCAATCCTAGCTACTCAGGAAGCTAAGATTTGAGGACTGTGGTTTGAAGCCAGCCTATGCAAGAAAGTATCTGCGACTCTTATCTCCAGTAAACCATCAAAAATCTAGAAGTGGATCTGTGGCTCAAGTGGTAGAGCATAAGCCTTGAACACAAAAGCTCAGTGACAGCATCCAGGCCCCGAATTCAAGACCCAGGAACAGCATTTTTTTTAAAAAGCCAAATAACTAAATAATAAACATGATGTACAAAGACCCCCTAACATCTTTAAAATAACTTTTCCCAAAAGACTAGAAAGCTATTCCATGTAGTTCTCTTTTCTAGAGAAGAAAATAGCCCATAGGTACTTGGTTCTTTATACTCCTATCGTACTAATCAGATCTACTACCTGCCTCAATTCTCCCTTAATCCAGTTTTATGTTTTATCAAAATCTTCTGCAATTGCATTAGTGATGGACAAAAGCGCATGAATTGTGTCAGATCTGCTAAATAGGACCTGTCCAATAAGCTAGGGACTGTGTTTCTATTTCACTCAGAGGAACACGAAGGAGGAAACCGAGAGTTTGCAGGTGTGGCGCTGGCTGCGGGAGTGCTGCTTCCTCACAGATCGGCTCGTGTCAGCCTGGTTCACAGTCACTTGCCACTTGCTGTGTAGCCGAGGGGTGGTTGGCGTCCTCAGCTGCCTGGCCTCTGCACAGGGCAGCCCTGAGGCCTGCTGATGTGTGCGTCAATGCACGGTCTGCACCGCCATCTCTGTGAGTTCCTTTCTGCAGTGACATGTCATCTGGAAACCATGCATAGCTCCTAGCGCCCACTCCTCAGATAAAAGGGTGGGTGCCTTGCCCTGGGACAAGGTCCCTGCCCATGAGACCGGGGTACCTGGCAGTCCCTCCGTGGATTTGCCAGTCTCTCACCAGATCCACCCTCTGTCCTGTGCAGATTTCCTGCTGGGAAATACACAAGCCACAGCAACAGCTCAGTTGCCTGCTGGCATCAGACTGGTTTCAGCTGGGCTGCCTCCATGGCGGGGCTGCGGACTCTGGGAACAGATCTGGGGTTCTGCAGTGTAGGGGCTTCGCAGGTCGCAGGTCGGAGGTTGGAGGGAGCTCCACAGCCAGCACCCGGCCTTCTTCCTGTAATTTTGCACCCGGTTCTCTCTGGAAGCATTGTGGCTATGACTCAATGGTTTATTATGCATGAAGTTTATTATACATGAAGTTTGTTATACGTGATGTTTGTTATACATGAAGTAGACGTAAGCAGAACGTCACCAAGGAAGCCTACTCAGGTATGGATTTCATTCAACCCCAGCTGAAGAAGCAAAATGAAGACATGGGACCCAGGGACTCTGGCAGCACCCCCATCCCTGAAGGCAAGTGGTCAGAGGTGCTGTTTCAGAAAAGATAAAAATATCACCAGGATTTACGCTCTACAGCTCTTCTTCACTCCTCCTGCGTCTGCTCGGTCAGAGGCCCTGGCCAGCAGGTTCTGCTGCTGACCAGGGCCAGCTCATTTTCCCTGGCTCATCTGAGTCAGGGAGAAGAACAAAGCAGGAGGCAAAGCAGAGCAGCAGCAAGACCGAGCTTAAAGCCTGGCGGAATGGCAGTCAAGTGACATTTCTGGGCTTGCTTTATTCATGAGAGGAGAAAAAGCCAGGAAGAAAAGTTCTGCCAACATGCACCATGTAAGAGCCAAGGGGCCAGGTTGGCTCCTGCAAGGTTGCATTTCTCCAGGAGGGAGGGACAGCGGTGCATGCATTCGGGATCTGCAGCAAGCCTGTGGACTGGACGACTCTGCGGGCAAGGCGAGGCAAGGCGAGGCAGGTGTGGGGTGCAAACCACTCTCCTGGGGCATGGCTGCCCCCTGCTGGCTAGCACCACCTGTGGTTCCTGTTGGAAGGGGAGGGCTCAAGTTGTTTCAGAGAAGGATCTGGAACATTCTTGAGGGATCAGACACCAACCTGGCTGTTTCCGATTAAAGCAGCAATTGGCAGTTCCATCCATTCTCTCCTGTACACAGTGCTCTGTGAACCTTCTGTGAGCTCACTCCGACACACAGGGTGCCTCAAAAAGCCAGGAGCAAGAACACTTCTCTGTGCTACACGTAGCCAGGAAAAGTGCCCATCAGACACTGCAAGTGGCGTCTTCCCCTTCCCCTCCCCTCCCCTTCTTTCTCCTCTCCTCCATCCTCCCATCCTCTCCCCTCTCCTTTTCTCCCCTCCCCTCTCTTCCAATCTCTTCTCCCCTCTCCTCCTCTCCGTTCCTCTTTTATCGGGAAAGTACTATGAGCCAAGGACAGCTCTTCCAAGTCAGGTTGCTGGCTTCCAGTTTTGTGATCGTCACTATGGTGACCACTAGACCTCTCCCACACAGATTGCGCCATTGACAAGTCTGTTTTCGCCACGAGTGACCGCTTTATAAACATGATGCATGAAGGGTGCGCTTCCTGAGCTGCCGGGGAGAGGACAGAGGTGAGTCTGAGTCTGTTGTGTGCGTGTGGCCTGTGCTCCCCAGAGGAGCCCCTCCCCCAGGAGGCAGCAGGGGAGGGGGCTGCGGGCCTCTGCGGGCACACTTCAGTGAGGTGCAGGCCAGTCATCCTCATTTATGCCCTCAGGCCAGCCATCTCCCTAAGAGCAGGGGCATTGACCCTCATGTGAGAGGGACTAGACGCACATAATTGTGCAATGCCAGCCTGCCATAGAAGAGAAGACAAGGAAAAAAGTGTGCATTCCCCAAAAGTCACACGACTCCTTTGCACTGCTATGATTTATGGACTCGCAGCTCTTCACCCTTCTCTTGTGCTGTGCTCTGCGCTGGTATCAGGCCCCGGGAACTCTTTCTGGTGGTGCTGGTTCCCAGCTTACAATTTGAGGTGGAGAGAGGATCCTAACTCTTTGGCAGTGTCTTAGGAATATAAATTAATGCGCTTGAGGCTTGGCTAATTCATAACAAACTTTAAGACTCCTTTCAACTCCTCTGGAAACAGAGTGGGAGGTTGGTGTGACTCTGCAGCCGTGGCCTGAGTTTATCTTGCAGAGACGTCGATCCACGCTGGTCACTGCAGAGTGAATGGAAATAGAAGCCGGCCGGCCGCCCACTCTCATTGCTGGGTTTCACCAAGGAACAAGCAGCATCTGTGTGCCAGCGAGGGCAGCCGGCCCCGTCCTCCCAGGCCATCAAAGCAGGCTGGGCTTGCTAAGGAGAGCAGGCTGGGTGCTCTCAGGAGACCCAGGTTGGAAAGGCCTGCGTCCACGCTCAGGAGACCCCGCCGGAGAGGCCCACGTCCACACCGGCTATGTGCCCACAAGCACTTTGTATGACTTCCCTAAATCTTCATTTCCTCCTCTTTAAAATGACGATAATTAACACATTAATTATATTTAAGCCGCTTGGTGAATGTTATGATTCAACAAGCATAAACTGGGTACCTGTTAAACAGTAGATGCTATGAAGTGATTTTATCCTCTCTCTCATGCCTAAAGTTCCCTTACATTGATCAGAACCTGGGCTTGGGACCCAGGACTCCATCTTGGGGCTGTTACCTGGGTGATCCCCCACTCCATCAAGGACCCAAACATCTCTCACAGAAGCACCCCAAGAGATTCTGACCCCTGTGAATGTTTGCTCGCAGCAGCTGACTGGATGCACACAGCGGAGAATGGGGGGCAGGCTTGATCAGACTCCAAATCAAGATGATCAGAAAGACATTCAAACACCAGCCAGAGAGACCGGGTAGGGTTGAGGCAGGAAAGAGAAGAGAGGCTGTAGATCAGAGACACCGCAAGCAGTGCGCAGTGAGGTGGTCCTGAGCCCAGAAACTCTGCTGTCCCAACTCTCAGTGCATCTCCCAGCCCATATACAGGGTCAGTGGAACAGGTGTTTGGTGTATATTATAGATCTTGCCTCAGACAGAACATTTATAGAGATCAGTTTGTGATTTTAAAGTATAACTCTTAGTAATTTCTAATTCTTGTGATTAAGACATTATTTTTACAGATGGGTAGAAGACAGAGATTGAGATGAGCAAGGTGCTAAGGAAAAAATGAGAGCATGAGAGAGCAAGGGGGAGAGAGAGAGAGGGGGGGGGAATAAATGGGATAGATGCCGTGGCTCACCGCTTGTGAGGCTGGCATGTAGACATGCACTGAGCCCCAGCCTTGCAGGCCGATTGGTCCTCACATCCCAAGCTGCTATGCCTGTGGCTTGGCTTCAAGGGACACCCGGGAAGCAGGGTTTTAAGTTGTTTTATGAGAGGAGGTCTCTGCCTCCCACAGTTGCCCACCTATGGAAAGTAGGTGCTGTACACAGGAAAGAATCATACACGCTCTCTGTGGGACTGACACATTGAATCAGAAGCAGCTTCATGGTAGAAGCACATCACCACAAAAAAGTCATGTGGAGATCCAGGCAGGCTGAATGCCATCGCGTGCTCTGGTGACCTGAGGCTGTGGGGTCCGGCCCAGGCCACACATCCTCTCTCCTCTTTCTTCTTTCCCACTGGACCAGCTCTTTATCTCAAAGGGGGCTTTGCAGAAAGCCAGTCCAACATCTGGAGTTTGGGTGTCGTATGTAACAGCTTCTGGTGAGGACTAGAATGCTCCCCCGAGTTCCTTGCTTTTGGAGAGACACAGGAAACTCCCTATCAGCCAGAGTGGCAAGGTGGAGGGCCAGGCTTTCTGGGTCCAGGAGCATCCAGGCTGGGCATGGGGAGCTTGTATTCCTTCACCAGCGCAGCTGGACTGTATCTGCAGGTCCCCTCTGCAAGCCAAGGGGCTTGTAGAGAAACAGAAGAAAAAAAAAAAAAGAACTGAACACATTTCAAAAAGGAATAAAACCAGAGCAACAATCTCACTTTCGGCATAGTAATTGAGTGATTGTATTCCTGCTGCTCAGAAAACTTCCTCTGGCCGCAAAACGCAGAGCCTTCCAAGATAAGGTATCATGGTGGAAGCCACACAGACCCTGGGCGTGGGAGCAGCGGGAATCACATGCTTTGTTTTCTTTTCTCAGCTCCAATGTCTTGAGCTCATTGTGTCTGGATCCAAGAGGCACAAATCAGCTGGGAGGAGAGGCTGGGCAGTGTAGGAATGCCTCCCATGGCACCATGCCCGCTCTGCTCCATCTGGACAAATGGCCTCACTGTTTTCTGATTAGCCAAGTTATCATCTGGAATTGTGGCCTCTGGGAATGGCGGTGTCCTGCGGGCTGCCAGGGGTAAACCAGAGAACCGGGTTGGAGGCCGGGACCCAGGCCAGCCCGCCCCATCTAGCACAGGAGAAGGAGCAGCAGTGTCTGGATGTGAAGCCTGGGACCTGAGACAGCCGAGGGTGCAGACATCCCCAGCACACAGCCCCGGCGGTGCCCTTACTCTTGCTTCTCAGCCTCCTCTACAGTTCATGTGCCAACCACCTTGGGTTAGACATGCCATGCCTGCGAGCCTGCAGATGCAGCTCAAGAGAAAAACTGGAGCATGTGCTTCCTCGGGGAAATAAAAGTAATTCTACACGTGGACAAGACAAACCCTCTTCTTTGCCTTCGCTTGCTTCTGTGTCTCGGGCTTTATCACGAGTTATGTTTTATCCTCAAACGCCCGGACTCCTTAGAATGCCTAGAATCAGATGTGTTGTCCATGGCGGTGTCGAGTTCCATCACAGGCCGGGGAAAGCCTTCCTGAGGACTCAGAGGTTTTGAAAGGTTTTGAGTTGCTCCTTGCTATTCTTGGTTTCTTGTTTCCCCAGTTACAGAACTGTATGTCGTTTCAATGGATTTGAGGTCTCTAAGCAGAGACATTCTTGACTCGTATGAGGAAGTAAAGGGACCTTGCTGTACTCTGTAACTTTCTACTCGTGCGCTTGGCATTCATGATGGGCTCCAGACTTCAAGGGGCCAGGAAACAGAATAAAGACCCAGTTGTTCCCATTTGAACATTAATTAACTGAGGTGTGTGGAAGGCAAAGCAATCTCTCCCTCTCCTTGCTTTGCAACTTTTTTGAAGGACTCCCCACAGTACAGGGGGCCACATTTCCTTGCACACACACACAGGGTGGCAACCAGGCGTGTCTTGTTCTATGCTGTTGTTAATTATGTTTTTGTTCTGTTAAAATGACTGTAGTGTAATTTGTTACCAATTTACAGCCTGAAATGCAAACAACTTCGATTCAGTTGGATCCACTAAGAAGGCAGCAGTTGATAGAATCATTCTCTAGTTTCAGTTGACACCGCCGACCACAGCCCTGGATTTGAAGGGGTGCAAGACCTTCAGGAGCTGGGGTGAGGGGCCGGGAAAAGCACACCCCATCCCTCTTGTTGGTTACATTCCGCTCTTCACTTCAACTGTGAGTGAACAATGCGCTTATATGAGAGCAAGAGGGAGTGGAAGGGGTGCTGCATTGATCACAAACATCTGCGTGTGAGGGGAGGCCTGAGACCTGACACTTGCAGTTGGCACACTGTTGACCTAGCTCCATGCTGCCTGGCACAGGGAGTCCATCTCAGGAAAGCACGCCACCCAGTGTCCTCTGTGCTCTTACACAGCACACGCTCACCTGGTGGCCTTGTCCGTGAGCCCTGTGGCCCTGGTCTGTGGGTGGAAGGGGCCTCCAGCTTCTCCCTCAGCTTCTCCCTCCCGCTGAGGCCCCCCACCGCCCCTGTCCTCCACAAGAGAGGCACTGCCGGGCCCCTTGCTCACTATCACCTGTGAGCTTCTTTCTTCCCATGTGCTTGGTTTGGTGCAGATGAAGGTGTGGATGAGAAGCTAAGGGCAAAGCATCTGGATCTGTGTGTCCTGTTGCAATGAGAGTGCTTGGCACAGTCTGGGGCTGGCGGGGAGGCGTTCCTGCACACCTTGCCTGGGGTTATAACAGCCAGGGCTCACAGTGTGGCCTGCCAGCTGCCTGGCAGGCACCATGTGGCTGGTCTGACATTCCACCCAGCTCTGCCGGCCGGTAACTGGAAGTGCAGGACCAGGGCTGCATGGAAGCAGCATACACCAAGGTACCTGGTGGCCAGGCCATAGTCGGGGAGAGGCTGTGCCCCCCAGAGGGGGTGTTTCCCAAGGGGGATGAGGAGGATACTGCCTTGCACATGCGCGCTGCAGACTGGGTGTGTGAAGGCCTTCAGTGACCACAGGGGACCCCTGCCTCAGCATCAGGGGGAAATGGAGAACACAGTTGGTGTCTATCTGAGACAGAGAATGAGAACACAGCTGATGTCCATCTGAAACAGCAGAATGGAGAACATAGCCAGTGTCCACCTGAGACATGAGAATGGAGACACAGCTGGTATCCACCTGAGACAGGAAAATTAGAACACAGCCGATGTCCACCTGACACAGGAGAATGAGAACACAGTTGATGTCCACCTGAGACAGGAGAATGCACAACATAGCTGGTGTCTACCTGTAAGTCTACACCTGGAAGGACAGTGCTCTGACACACATTTGCCTTGGGAAAGGGCAAGAGACCCACGAGGCTGAAGACACAGGAATCTGGGAACCTGCTGTGCATACATAGTCTCAATCTCCTACTGTGTGCCTCTCCAGCTGTGCATACATAGTCTCTGTCTCCTACTATGTGCCCCTCCAGATGTTCACAAACACTCTCAATAGCTTTAAATACCCACACAGGCTACCCAGACCTGTGGTGGATGCTTAGAAACCAGTGTTGGGGGTGGGAGGAGTGAGAGGGTAGGAGGCTGTGGGCCAGGGCTTTCTGGGGACACCCTTCCACTTCCAGTATTTTCGCCAGTAATAGTGAGGCCTACTTGTCCTTCTTGTGTTCTTCTTTCAGTACAAAAACTCAGCCAAAAATCAAGGGAAATTTTCTTTCCAATTGTACAAGTGTTTCTTTCTTTCAGAGCTGTTACGCGAATCAGAGCAGTCCAAGCTGGGGTTGAAGCTGAAAGAGCTTTCTGGAACAGTGTGTTCAGATGTGTTTTTAATTATGAGACTGACCACCTGCATCTTTAATGCAAGGAGTCCGGAGACAAGCTGGGGTTGAGCGGAAGAAAGGGGGGGGGGGGTTGGAGGGGGAAAGGAGGCTTCATGGTAGTGAACTTTACAGCCCAAAGCAAAACAACTACTAAAAATCTGTCAATGCTCGTGCATGAGAATGCGTGTGTGTGTGTGCGAATGTGTATGTGGACACACGCATGTGCGCTCAAACAGTAGGATAGCTGTGTGTGTTTAAGTCAAAACCTTGGTTGTAAAAATAAAACTGTGGCTTTGAACAAGAAAATCTGAAAAACACTTAAAAAAAGATCTCATTTTATACATGCTAACTTTATAAAGATTAAAATTACAGCAACATTACAAAGAGATGTGTAGTGGCAGTAAAACTAGCATGCTTTCTAGAAAGTTATTTGATAATATGTAATAATAGCCATTAAATATCCATAATTCTTTCATCTAACAATTGCAGTTCTGGTAGCTTCTTATAAACAAAAAAATAAATAAAAATGTTTGTCAGAGCCAGGGACTCGTGGCTCATACCTGTAATCCTAGCTACTCAGGAGGGTGAGATCTGAGGATTGCGGTTCAAAGCCAGCCTGGGCAGAAAAGTCCCCATGAGATTTTTACCTCCAATTAACCAACAAAAATCTGGAAGTAAAGTTATGGCTCAAGTGGTAGAACTCTAGCTTTGAGCAAAAGAACTCATGGACAACACCCAAACCCTGAGTTCAAGTCCCACAACCAACAAAAACCAAACAAAACATGTTGTCAGATGCATTTGTAGAGCATTTTCATAACCGTGAATATCACTTTGCTATTAGCTGATATTAGAGAATTGTTGTTATCATTGTTGAGTCTTGTTATTTTGTGTGTGTTATTTTGTAAGTCTTCTCTTTTTTGTACTACCACTGGAGTTTGCTTGGTTTGTATGCATACTGCTGGTGCTGCACAATTTGAGCCACACCTTCGGTCCAGCTTTTTTCTGGTTCATTGGAAGTAGGGTCTCTTGGACTTACCTACCTGGGCTAAGTCTGAGCATCAGTTCTTAGATCTGAGCCTCCTCATGAATAGCTGGATCACAGGTGTGACGCCGGGATCCTCTTCTTAACGAAGTCTACTCCTCTCTGAAATTTAAGTGTCTGTCCAGGTAGAATTCCATGCTTATGATTTGATTTAAAACATGTGAACCTAAAAATAGAAAAAAAACTCAGAAGTTAGCAAACAAAAAAGAATTGAATAATATAAATATTAATCACTGAAATATGGATGAAGGTAATACAGCTAGATTTTAAAACAATATGTAAAAATGTAAGCCACAATTCTTCATTACAATTTTAGCAAGTACATTTTGAATGTGCAAAAACCATACAGTAAGAAACAGACATCAGGCACAGGAATTACCAGTGTCCACTTCTCAGCCTCTGCCTGAGGAGCCGCACACAGATGGCAAACGCTGGTGAGTTCAGGGATGACTGGTCCAGGTTGAACTCCTGCCCTGGCCCTGTCCACCTGGTTCCTGTCCCGTCCCGGTCCACACCAGAGGGCTTTTGTGCATCCTTCTCCATCTTTGCTGACGAGGGCTGAGGGTGGCCTTTCACAGCTCTGACCTCCAAATGCAAAATCAGCACCTCTGCTGACCCCAAGAGAACGTCTTCTTCGTGGTGCTGGGAGCAGAAGGGGCTGGACTTCATGGTTCAAATCATCATCAGTAAAGACTTAGCTGCTGTTGTTACTTCTTAGGCGCTCTTGGAAAGTACAAAACAAGCTGCTATTTAAAAGTAAGTGCTCTAAACTCTTCTCTCTCTCCCTCTCCCTTCATATATATGTACACACACACACACACACACACACACACACACACACACACACACACACACACACACACAATATAGTACAGTTAGCAGTAGGACTTGACTTCAGAGCCTGGGCCCTGTCGCTGAACTTTCACTCAAGGTGAGTGCTCTACCACTTGAGCCACACTTCCGGCTTTTTGTGGTTAATTTGAGATAGGAGTCTCATGGACTTCGAACCCAGATCCTTGGCTCTCAACATCCTGGGTAACTAGGAGCACAGGTGTGAGCCACGGGCACCTGGCTCCATTTAAAAAAAATTTTTTAATGAGCAAGGATCCTGCTACTGCTCAGTTTGGCCTCAAACTATTGGGCTCAAAGGGTCATCCTGCTTGTTTTCCAGACTCTTGTTTTAATTAAGAGCACTGTATAATGTTTATTTATGAAAAATGATAAGAAGTCAAGCCTTCAGTGGTAGTGGTGTCTGTCCTTCAGCTACCCATCAGGCAAGTGGTCCTTTGTATCCATTCATTCACCCCCCCCATTGCTCCACAGACATGCGTGGAACAGCTGTACATACACAAGCACACACAAACACTCATGGAATAGCTGTCACACACAAGCCAGGGACTCGGGGCTGATCAAGGAAATGCAACAGCAGGCCTGTCCATGTTTCCTTACAGGTTAGCACCTGGTACATGGCTAGCTGCCTAACTGCAGGTACAATTTATAACATTTATTTCTGACTCCTCACCTCCCTCGCCTTCATAGTTTGGGCCAGCCTTAAGCTTGTATTTTCTAACAACTGGAAATACTCCCGTTGGTGTTGGTTCTTCCTTCCAGCCCAGTCCTGGCTGGTGGTCAGAGCTGAGGAGTCGAAGTACCTGAGTCGGAGCTCCACCACTGTTCTCCATGGCCTGGGAGAGGCGGGTGGGCCGGACATGAACTACAGAGGCGAGCACACCCTGACCAACCCAGACACACCTGGCTTTACCCACGAAAGAAATTGGTTTGGAACTGTGGCAGCCCTTGTGTTAATTCTGTCCTCTTCAGACAGACACAGGCTTTGGAGTCCTGCACCAACAGTACAAACCCAGAAACGATCAATCGCAAAAGCGTGTCTTCCTTTGCAAGTTTCATTTAATTTCTAGAAACGGAAACTTCTTGAATCATAACTTCCACTGTCAACCTTGCAGGAAAGAACGTGTTGCCTTTAAAAATCTGAATTTTAAACATAGCCAGGACGCCCTTATCCTGGTTCTGGATCTTCGTGTGCCATCCCTGTCTCCGTGGCCCTGTGCGTGGCCTGCGCCTCACATGGTCCCACCACCCCCTGGGTGGCCCTACCACACGGTAAGCTCCAGAGATCTCCAATAGCTGCCATTGTGCCCTTGGTCCAGCTGGAACCCACATGTACTTCATTGATTCCCATGCTGCTCTTCTGAAATTGTTACTTTCCTATAGATCTTCACAACACGGAGAGCCCAGGGACGATTACAAAATTCTAGTTTATGTGGAAAAAAAAAACCACTTGGGTGAAGTGACCTTATAGAGGAATCTTGAGCAACACATGGCAAAAGTTTTACTTCCCATCCTTCATTTACTTTCCCTAAAAGTATTTGTCAGTATGCTGCTATTCTTTTATCTCCAATAGTTCTAAATACAGACAAGAGAAAATTGTATCAAAGAAGACATGATGTGCACATAATTCACCTCCTTTCTCATCCCACGGCTCAAGTATCCAGTAAAGATTTCTGAATATAGCTTTCCTGAGGCTAGGACAAAGTATCATGGAATCAAAGTTGCCAACTCTTCCCACTTTTGGTTTTTGTGATTGTATAAGTGAGGCGGGGAAGATGGAGCCCGGGGGGACAGAGGAGGAACAAATGCTATGTATCGGGGAAGGGAGACACTGCTCCTTTTCATAAGGGTTTGGCCTGACGTTTATTTTGGCTTCCTTGGGATCCCAGCTTGTTCTCACTCGTATCTGAATGAAAACGGTGAGTTGGAGAGGAGATGTTGCTTTTTGAGTAGGTGGTGGAGCTCCAGGCAGGCCCTGGGCCCTGGGAAGAGAGGACTGAGGTGGGGGGGAGGGTGCAGAGAGACCGCACTGCGACTCATGGATCAAGGACTCTCGTTCCTGTCTCCCCCAAACAGAGCCTTCCAGCTTGCAGATCCCTCTTTCTGCACTGTGGTCTCTGCACTGTGTGGCCTCCGTCTCTGAGGCCTTTTGTCTCCTTCAAGACAGGTTTCGCTCAGCACGAGTCTCATCATCAGCTGAAATTCATTCACAAGCAGAGCTTTCCTCCTGTCCTCTCCCCCGGGTGGCCTCTGTGGCCAAGGAAGAGACACAGAGGTCCTCTGAGGGCCACCCATCTCCTCTCCCGTTGTCAGGTAGACCAGCTTCCCCCCGCCTCTGCTGAGCCTTGGGCAGAAACGCTGCTCTCGGTCTTGCCTCTGACCTCATGTGTCCCAAGTGAACTTGTACACTTCGTGTCTTCTTATCCCAGGGTCCAGGCAGAGACAGAAGCAACATAAATGGTCTGACATAAAATGTCCAAGTGGAAACACTCATTTTGGTTTTAGCTTGCCCTCGTAGCTCTCTCTCACACACAAGTATTTGATAGGTTACTTCTAAATTAAGAAAGTGATAGAATATGACTATTTTCTCCTTTAAATATCAACCCACACACAAATGTCAGTATTTTCTTTCACAAATAATGTAGAGATATACTTTGTTTCCCGATCAAGTTATATAAAGCAATTAAAAACACTTATCTTTGCACAGAAATGAATATAAAATTCATTTATAAAATCTTTGGAAATGTTTGCTGAGATACGATGTTCTGAACTCCTGGGGGAGGTTGTGACACATTAGACCCGATGCTGTGGAGGTTACTGAGCACTGGCAGGCAGCAAGGTTTAATTGTTACACTAAAACATAGTGATTATTGTCATGGTGGAATATGTGAGTTAGAATAACATATAATTGTAGTGATACAGGGAGGGCCTTGGGCTGACATAGCACTCGGCAGGGGAAACGAGGTTGGTCTGTGTGTGAAAGAATGGGTAAGGCTAAATCTCTCTCCACAAGAAAGAGCCCAGCACGGGAGGCCAGGAGGCTGGAAGACCACCGCGTAGGAGACACTGCGAGTCTGACCTCACCAAGTGAACGTTTTCTCCCCACAGAGCTGGAGAGAGGCTGGCGCTGGAACGTAAGGGCATGATCAGGATGTTGGTCCCCTGGGGACAGCGGGGACAGTGGTGAGAAGGGGCGGGTGGCAGGCTGGGTGTGGGTGGGAGCGGAGCTGTCCTCCAGATGGATGTGTGTGGTGGAGCCTGTTGGACAGTTACCAGGAGGTCACTGACGGTGGAACCGGAGCCCAGGAAAGGCGCAGGCCTGGTCGTGCTGGTTAAAATATTGATAACACCTGACAAGGAGAGCAGTGACAGCAAACAGATGTGACGGCATAGGATGACAGTGAACAAGACAGGTGAGTCAAGATCCCAGGACTCAGGGCCTGGGATCTTGAGAGGCAACAGAGGCTGAGAGGAAATGCAGATAGGAGGACAGCAGACCAGCAACTCGAGGACAGCAGACCAGAGACGCAGAGGACGGCAGACCAGAGATGTAAGGATGGCAGACCAGAGATGCAGAGAACCATTTGAAGCTTCATAGATGCTTATTTTACAGTTGCTAAGTCACTGAATATTTTAAAATATCTCCTGCTATTGGGAGATGCTGGTTAATTCTACAAGATATTAAGCAGTCTGAAAGCACCTTTTCCCCCCACTCCTGATTTTCTATCTACAAATAAATTTTCTAAAGATTTCATAGAAAAGTTCGCAATATCTCTTGTCTTATTGTTCGGCAATTATTGACCATAAATGTAATTTTGAATTTCACAAACCCAAATGCTATCACATCAACGTCTCACTTTTAATTAACAACACAGATATGTTTTCCTGTAGAATGTCAAAGCAGAGGCCTGCAAGGTTTACTATCACAATTTGTTTTACCTGTGAGCAACCCTGAAACAAAACCAAACCCCAAAGCAAAAACTCCACGGTGTGCTGGAGCTCAGCTGAGACTGCTGTCCCCCTCCCCCCCACAGCCTTCCAGCCGAGGGACCCTGGCTCTCTCTCATCAGTGCCCTGCTGAGGGCCGGGACCAGCCTGGGCCATGGGAGTCGCACGCACGGGACGTCCAGGTTCCAGCGAGGACCTGTGAGGACACACGTACGTGCTGTACATGTGGTCTCTTCTGTGGTGTGTAGAGACGTGGTTGTCTCAGCATTGCATCTTGGCTGCTTTCCTTGGTCTTGGCCATTAGGAGTCATGCTTGTAAACTCCTGTGCCTTGGTCACAGCCCTCGTCAACCAACTCTGATGACCACAATGTTCATTCTGTAGGCCACACAGCTCACGTCGTCCTGGGCTGGGGAGGCGGGCTGGGCTACCATTGCTCCTGAGTACGTCAGACGCCGCACAGTGAGCACATCGCGGGCCTCTGTTGGTCATCCCTCCCAAGGAAAAGATCTCCACGCTTGTCCTCTTAGGCACTGAAGACCCAACCCTACATGCTTCTTACCACCTGGAAAATAACCAGACCCCCAACACGATCTTGAAGACCAGGAGACAACATGAAAAGCAATTTTTAAAAATTTGTTTTCTATTGTAAAGGATTTCACAAGCAAGGACTCTGTATTTTTAGGAGAATGGAGGGAGGGCGTGCAGTGAGACCAGGTGGAGAACATGTCTCCAGGCATCAGCGGTGAGAGCCTTTCCTGGGGGTAATGGAGTCCTTGCCCTCCTCTCTGAGATAAAAAGCCCAGCTCTAGAACCTCATGGAGCTTTGGCATCTCCACAAACCACGCAAAGCCTTGTGTGCCTGCAAAGGCTATTTTAAGAACCTGGCAGATTAACAAGAGGTTGGGCTGTGCAAACAATGAAAAGACTGACCAAACTTATGTCAGAACCACTGAAACAGTGTTTGGCAGCACCACAGGTTCCTGTGGTCAGGGACAGACCGAGAAGTTCATCTTTCCTTGGCCACTTATTTTGCTGCAAAAATAGAAATGCCCATAAACTAGACTTAGACCAAGAGAGCAGAAAAGTTCACTCCAGTTTTGCTGAGTATGCAAACTGAAGATTAGGCAATAGCCAGCAGAACAAATTGATGACTATTAAGGAAATGGTAGTTCAGGAGAGAAAATAAAGTATAAAAGGATCTACAAGAAAGGCAGTTGTTCTGGGCTTGGGTGGCTCATGCCTGCCATCTTAGCTACTCAGGAGGCTGAGATTGCAGGATCCAGCCTGAGCAGAAAAGTCCAGGAGACTCTTATCTCTAATTAACCAGCAAAAGGTCAGAAGTGGAGTGCAGCTCAAGTGGTAGAACACCAACCTTGAGCAAAAGACCTCAGGGACAGCATCCAGGCCCAGAGTTCAGGCCCCAGGACCAGCACAAAATAAAACCACAAAAAAGAAAGAAGGATGGAAAGAAAGGCAGGAAGGCAGGAAAGAAGGAAAGAAGGAAGGAAGGAAGGAAGAAAAGAAGGAAGGAATGAAGGAAGGAAGGAAGGAAAACTGTTCTCTCCTTAATTGTGAACTCCATACCTGTGCATAGAGCTTTCACAAAGACTATTCAAAGCAGCCTACAGCTACAGTACTAGAAAGCAATAATTGAAGCATACTTTTTATTTGAAATATCATTAAAGTAGCATGAAGAGAAAAGTTTTTATGCAAAAATGTCAGTGGTCATTTTGATTTTTTTTAAAAAGTGTATTCCCTTTTATTCGGGGGAAAGCAAGCCACAGGGGAGCATCTGTGGGGAATGAGTTATTCAATTAACTGTCTCCGTTCCATTAATCCCATTAGGGGACCAAATGCCACCCAGTGATCTAGAGAAAGCAACCTCCAAAGCAATGCAATCTTCTGCCATGAACACAGTCTAGACTGGTAAACACACGTTCTCCAGAGGGATGGATCCACTGTCATTAAAGGACAGCTTCATTAGCCTTGTTTTCTGCTCTGTCCTTGAGGAAAGTTGACATCTGGGTTTTATTGTTAGATGAATCCCCATTAGGAGTTTAAAACAGGAAATTTTCTTCAAAGCTGGTTTCTTGGCTGACTAAATTACTTCTTTTGGTTTCTTACCACAGTCTTTCCAAACCTTCGCCCTGTACTCGCACGCAGGGCAAGTACCCTCCCTCCTGAGAGGGAGAATGGAACTGAGGAAGGAAGTACAGAATGGACCTCAGAAAGCTGGTCCCTCTAAATGTATGGCTCTTTATTTCTGGAACTTTGCACTTGGTATTTTTTAATTGTGGCCGACATATTTTTTAATTGTAGCAAAATCATGAATGAAGAGGGCTATAATAATTCAAACAATTGGTAGCTCTTTAAGGTTTCGTTTATTTATTTTTAATGGGAAGAGGAAGGACTGGTTTATAGATATTTACATGAGCATAACACCCAGCAGAAGGGGCTACCACAAGCCCTCCTACTCTGTCTCACTGGCAGACGTACCACAAAGACCTCCTGCTCTGTCTGTCTCACTTTAACAGTCTCTTCTAAGGGCTCACTAACACCAATGGGTCTGATTGTAAGCAGAGACAAGTTGTTTCTTTGAACACGTGTACTACAGCTGAAGTTACGTGTGAAGGAACTGCAGACAATTCTGCATGACCTCTGTGACTGTTTCCTAGACGTAAGGGCGTTGGATGGAGCTTTGTTCTTGGAGAGAGAATGGAATCTCTTCAGAATTGCTGGAAATTCTGACCTACAAGACTTCTGCAACTAAAAAATGTTGTCCTCTTCTACATTTTTAAAAGGATGTGGGTGGGATATTGTGAGGCCAACATACTATGCACTGTCCAATAGTGGCTTCAGGTGACAGAATCTCCAGTTCTTGGAAAAATAGGCACATCAGCCTTTCAAATGCTCTGATACTGATAGAGGAGGAAAGAGGGCTCGCATGTTAATTTTTTAAAATTGTTTCTCCCCTAAATTGGTCACGATTTAACAAAATTGAATTCCATTCTCAGAGCAGTGGAAGTGACTGTGGCTTTCTTTCACTGACAGGTGTGTGTGCATGTTGATGGCTGGTGTCTGTGCAAACGACAAGGTTGGGACTCTGGTCCAGCTTGGGCTCACACGAGGTCTTGCCAGGCTCAGGCAGAGCGCCAGCGCCGACGTCACAGTCCTGCTCTCCCGCTCCAGCTGTGTGAATTTGGGGCTTGTGCTCCGAGTTTGTGCCGGCAGTGGGGTCACAGCAAAGGGAGCTCTGACAGTGGTTCCATTGTGAGCTCATTCGGGGAATGCCAGAGTGACAAGGACAATTTTCTGTCACTCCTCTTCTTGTGGCGGCCAGATCCAGTTCCAAGCTGCAACCCAGAAGGGCAGAGAAGAACGAAGGAGTAGGGGGAAATGTGAGTCACTGTACCCCAAAACGCTGATCTCCTTCACCGTGTAATTTCTGCCATCTATCCAAAACAGCAGAATAAGAAAAACACCCCTTCCATTCCACCAAAACCCAAACCACACATCATTTTGCATGTATGGGACTCTGCTTCGTGTGTCCAAAGAGACGACGGGAGGTCTGTCAGCCATCCAGAACCAGCTGTGCATTGCTGTGCAGCTGCTTCAGACATTCTCAATCTGTCTCCCCGCTGTGGGGTGAGGCAGGGTCGTTGCGGGGGAGGGGGCATGATCAGCACACAGCATCAGGCAAACACAGGTGAGGCCATTCCTGGTCTAAAAGCTAAATGTCAGGAAAACAGTTGTGAAAGCCTTGGAAACAAGCAAAGTCTCGGGGGTTAAGAGTTACTGCTCCCTCTTCTTGACTTTGAACTATTGCTCAGCCCTGAAAATTGTAGAAACCTGAAGCTGATAGGGAAAGGATCACTACCAGATTGTGAGTGAAGCGTGAGTTCCGCCCCATGGTCCCATGATGGCGGATGCCGGTGATCTCACATCCACGTGCACATTTCCACTTTCCCGAGGCCCTAGTACGCATGTTCTAACATTTTCCTTTGACATGGATCAAAATACTTCAGTAGTTTCCTCATAAGTAACTAATTAAACCCTTGGTGTGGGTTTGCTTTATACATACATACTTGGGCCTAAAACTCCTATGTCAAGCCCTTAACAGATAGTGTATAGACTCTTCGGGGGCATTTTTGTTGTTGTTACAAACCTATAGGTAACAAAACTCCATTAATCAGGGAAGTTGGTTGGCTACATAGCTTTTTGTCAACTATGTCTGTCTTTGTGGTTCCAAGGTAAGGAGCTGCTGTGAGATCCCAAGAGCCATGCAAGTGGAGGATGTCGCGTTGGAGCTAGCCAAGGGTACAGACCAGGCACACAGGGCAAGGCGCTTTTCCCCAACTGAAAGCTGCTCAGCCATGGTGACAGACAGGGCTGCCCATAGCTCGCTCGGCCGCTTGCTGGATGGTCAGACTGAACTGTGGCTGAAATGCTTCTCTTTGTTCCTAATAAATTGTTCCCTAAAAAGCTCCCTGCCTCACTGTTTTTGTCTAATGCACAATAAGCATGGAAAGAAACATAAAATCAATGCAAGAATTAGTATAATAGATTCACTTTATTGAAAGCCGCAGTTTATGGATGTCTTTACTAGCAAGTTTGCCACTATTACCAGAATTACTCCTCACGATATCATGGCCTGGAAGATAGGATTCCCTATCATCTATGGATGAGAAAGCCAGTACTTAAAGAAGCTAACTTTCTCATCTGGCTTCCGACTTCGTATCCACTTAGCTCTGAAGACGCAGAGTTAACCCTTTAGTCACAGGGAGATGGTGCAGCTGGGCTTTGAGTTCTCCCATCTGGCTGGCCCCTGGCTGGCCTGCCCCCCTGAGGTCACCGGATCTCAGAAGATGATGTTTTTCACAAAGAGAATCTGGGGGGAAAACGGAAATGACACGTCAGAGATCTGAGAGAGCCATGGGAGTGTTTGGTCATGGAGGGGAGAGGGGAGAATTTCAGAAAGGATGGGAAGCTCAATGGTGCCAAGCGTGTGGAGACGTCTACTCCTGTGCTTGCTGTGAGTTTTATGGGACAGTATTGAGTACGTGATGTCAAGTTTGACTGGAAAATTCCAGCAGCCACAGCTGGACGGACCTGGTGAAGGCAGGTGGTATGTGAGGGCTGTGGGGACAGGAACTGAAGACACACTGGAGGGACAGCACACGGAGAGAAGTTCCTCACAGATGTTAGAAGACCATCAAAGGGGAAACAAGCGTGTGGATTGCGGGGTAAAGTTTTAGGATCTCTGGGAAATACGAGAAGGACACTGGCAGGACAAGGGGGCAGGGAAAGGCCCACATTTAGAGAGGTGGCAGGGAAGGTGGGGACAGTGGAGCAGGGTGACCAGGGATGGCGGAACTGGCTGTTAAGCAGAGGCGGGTGGCTCACCACAGACAAGCAAGTTGTCAGCCAGTGAGGGCTGGAGCGGCGGTCAGCCGGCCTCGGCCAGCACCTGCTGCCTGGCCCCAGGGCTTCTCCACCAGGGACTGAGGCCTCATGATGGTGGATGTAGAATTAGGGCTCAATTGGCAAGATGAGGGAGGCTGGAAAGGAAAAGGAGGAACTGAGGGATGGCAGCACATGAAGATGTGGCCATCGGTCAGGAAGGAGGGCTCATCGCTGGGCACAGAACATGTGATGCTGCCCAGGCCTGTGTGGCTCACTGTGAGAGCCTGGGCCCAGGCCCTCGGGAGGACACGGAGCAGCCTGGTGGAGGCAATTGGTTATGGAGAGCGTGCAGACTCTGGCCTCCCTACACGCATCCCTTTCCTAGTACCTGCCCTGGCCGCTCTACCCCATAGTTAATTTGTGGTCCCCTAGCGTTAGATCCTCTCCTAGGCGTGGGAAAACTCTGAGCCTGTTCTAACTGAACAGCACCGGTGCAGAGGAATGTGGAGCCCTAAGCGTGGGGGCGTTTGGGGACAAATACCTGCATAAAGCCTCCCACGTGGGCTTGTGTCTCCTGCACACAGGTGTGGAACCACATGGGGGAGGGGAAGACAGACTGGGACATGCGCAGATCCCTTCCCAAACTCAGCAAGTCGCAGCCCCTCATTCCCTGAAGCTCGGCCCACCATCACCACGAACTTCTACACCCCACGCCCTGGAAAGTGGAAATCTTTCAGGTCTGTGTGCTTGCTCTTGAGCCCACCGTACTCTGCTAGACCCTGCGCTTTGCCACTTTCCTTTCCTGTGTGTGTCTTTGCTCCATCCTTTCCTGTGTGTGTCTTTGCTCCAGTCTTCCCCTCCAGGCCCACCGGCTGGCAACAGGACCATGCCACGCCCGGCTTAGATTTTATCTTCTGGGCCAGGCAAGTGTGCCCAGGATGTGGTGAAGATACTCACCGTATGTCCATGCTGGCAATGTCGGAATGAATAAATTATTAATTACAAAGTTCTTGTCCTAATGGAAGACATTTTAAAGACTTCCTATCCAGCTGTTTCTGAAGCTGTGTTAGAATATAATAAGGAGTGGCCTTCCCCCTCATTCACCCTCAAGGCTGCTGACTGCTGCGCTCCACTCCTCCAAGCCCTGTAAGCCATTGAGCTCCTGTGACAGCACCACCGCCAGGCACACCTTAAAATAATCCTTGAGAATAACGTCTCTACAAAGTCCTCCTGAAAGTATGGAAAGGCAATAAAGAAGCTCTAAGACACACCTCAGTGTTTAAACTTGGAGATTGAAATCTATTTTCTTTCTGGACTTGATTGGGGGTCACACACACACACACACACACACACACACACACACACACACACACACACACACACACACACACACACACACACACACCAAGCAGCTTTCTATTTCCAGGGAGAGAACAGCTCCATTTCAGTCACACACACACACACACACACACACACACACACACACACACACACACACACACACCAAGCAGCTTTCTATTTCCAGGGAGAGAACAGCTCCATTTCAGTCATACCTGTTTTTGTGTTGATAGATGGAATGGAACAAGAGAGGGAAAAGCAATTTCTACACCCATATGAGATCAGTTTTCCTGGACTTTCACATTCTCGTGTGATGGATGCATGCCAGCCCAGTGTTACCTGGCTTGTTTAGGAAAATTTACAAAAGGAAAATTTCACTACGTAAACCCAGCCTAAGGATGTTTTGTTTAGGGCAGAGCAGACGTTGATTCTGTATGTGCATAGAGTCACAGACATGATAATTAACTTAATATTTGCAGAGACCATACAACAAAACAGGACAGCAGCTTCTAAACTCTCTACAGTTAAAGCGTCTGCTTAGAGAGGCAGGGGGAGGTGTGACATGGTGAGGCTGAGGGCCAGAGGAAGTGAGAACGGTGCGGAGACAAGGCCCGGGTGGCTCCTGGATGCTGACGCAGGTAGCAGGCTGTGAAGCCGGGCAGTGGCAGCTTGCATTCTCCTCCCATACTCCCACCTGGAAGCACCAATAGTCTGCTGAGGTATCTTGCCACGGAAGGGGGGGGGGCGAAGGAGACTGAGGGTTTGGATTTGGAGATGCTTTGGTCATCTCACACATACACAACATTCGGAGCACCTGCCTAAAGTAACCGGGCCTAACTGAGAACGTTTCTTTAAAAAAATATGGTTTTCAGTCTTTCATATTCTTCTCAACCTCTTGTATAATCGTATGACTAATTTCTGCCTTCAAGCATAAAGTAAAAGGAACACAAACGAAATGCATGTAAGGAAGGAAACATCAACACTGAAGACATGGGACAGAATTTGGTAGTATTAAATGGCTTTAGCTATTTTCAGTTCAGTACTGTTATTTCATTTTTTTAATTAGCTTACATTACTTATACGGGAGATTCGTTGTTATTTTGCCATGCATGTTTATAATGTATTCCAATCAATCTCACCCCAAGACTTGTTAAATTAGCATGTTAGCTGTACAAGAGGCATGTCTTTGTGCTATTTTCATTCATGCATACAATAGTACCCCAAACTCCCTCCCTCCATCTTTTCCCTCCCCTCCTCAAAGCAATTTCAAGTTTTTATTGTTCTATTTCCATGCATTTGTCTGACGCACTTTGACGGTACCCTTTTCCCCCCATTCTCCCTCTTCCCATTGGCACACGCTCTTGTTCTTCCTAGAAAGGTATATTTTAAAAGGGGGCTCCTCCCTGTTGATTGTCTCTGCGTGCCTTCCTCCTAGTGATCCCTCTCCCCCAGAGTTCTCTGCTCTCGGTCCTGACACACGGTGTTCGTAGCTTTCTGGGAGGATTGTAGTTGGTTCACAGAACCCAGCAGGAGCATGTTTTCTGTGAGCTGTCATGGTGGGAATCTGGAAATGAATGTGGATCCTGACATACGGGTTCTCATGTTCCACCACCCTCGGTACTCCTGATGTGCTCAGGTGAAGATCCTGGGGTATCTCACAAGAGGGCTTGGCCCTTGGTTGCCTCCTTCCCGCTGCCCGGTGTTCGGGATGGAGGTAGATTTCATCAGCCAGGTGATGCAAATGAAGATACAAATCAGAGGACAAAGATTTATCAGGGCTAGAAATCCATTCTCTTGTGTTGAAGACACTCACAAAAATGACTAAAAATTAGAAATTTGATATTTAGACTCCAGGCCCCAAATCCCGGACTACTACATGAAGTCCTAGCACTCATCCTCATATCAGAAATAGAGAGACATAGTGACGGGCAGAGAAGGAGTTTTGTGACAGGAAGCCAGGGGAAGATGGATGAAGATTCATTCATCTTCAGCCCATCTCCAGTCTTGTTCATTTATCTTCTGGGCTTCATCCCTTGGTTCTCAGTTAAATAGGGAAGCCTATCAGCCCGGAGTCAGATGGGTGGCACAGGTGTGGCCTTGCTAATCATGGTCTCAGTGTTTTTCCTTGGAGGTGTCCCAGAAAAGTTAATGTTTATTGCATTATTACTGGAATAGTGTAGGCTCTGGTTGCTCTGAGTGTCAGCTATTTAAGATGATAAGAACAGGGCCTGAATTATATTAAGTGAAGTAAGCCAGGCCCAAAGAAACATAGGTCCCATGGTTTCCCTTATTTGCAATATCTAATATATGTCTGAGTCAAGCAGAAAAGGTCAGATAAGTTGGTGTTAGGGAAATGAACCCTAAGATATGTATTCAAATGATTTTTTCTTTCATGTGATTGTTTCTAACATATTTATAAGATTATTTCTTTGTTGCTTTGTATGTCCCTCCCCTACGGTATAACCCCTGTTTTCACTGTATTTAATGTTGTTATAATTTGTGGAGGGGAAGGAAAAAAACAAATCGTTTAAATAGGGATACAGGTGGACCCATTGCAACAATGAGATGTATAATCGTTATGTTGAAAATGAACTTTAACAACTTTGGTGGGGGGGAAGGGGGTTGGGTGGGAGGGCAGGGAGAGGATGGGATGGGAAGGGGAAACAAAGGAGGAGGCTACAATACTTGGTAAGAAATGTACTCATTATCTTGCCCATGTAATTGTAACCCCTCTGTACAGTATTTTCACACACACACACACAAAGAACAGGGCCTGGCCTGTCTGGCACAATTTGCCCTTCGCATAGGACGCTTATCAGTGAGTTTTTCTCTTTCCTCGTTCTCCAGATGATTGCAAAGGGATTACAGGGAAGATTGTCCCAGGTCAAAGGGCACAGGTATAAAGTTGGGGCCCTTTTAGTTTATTCATAGGGCCTGCCAAAAGCATCTTTGAAGTTGCTTCTATAAATGTTGTGTCTAATATAAACACACAGATGGAAAGCTAGGGTCGTTTTCAAAAGATGGATATATATTTACATTTCTGCTTTTAATCAACATATCTTTAATGCTTCAAAATCTTTTGCTGCCTTTAAGAGGAAAACAAAATTCAGAGGTTAGTAACATACTGATGAGAGTGACTGCCTATGTAAAACCCTGAAGACTCTCACAAGCCCAGACTGATGCCCAGGAATTCTGCTCCTCCTGAGGGTTGAGAATGTGACTCAAGCTGGAGCTGCTTGAAGCTGTCTCCCAGGGCTTGGTTTTCAGTGTTCAATGTTATCAGCTTAACCCGCAACCCTGGACTCAGGAGGGAGGGAGTATTTCTAGACTGCTTCCTGAAAATGCGCTTGTTTGCAACTGCTACAAATCTGGATTGGTGGGCTAGCAGACACTTATGCTAACATTGCTTAAAATTCATTTCCACCACAGTTTTCTTGGAAGCAGAAAGCAACTTGCCTGTTGCTGTTTTGGCTTCCCTTTGAAGGTATTTAATTCAGTCGTGAAAGCCTACAAAAGCTCCTGAGCAAAGGGCTATGCTGCCAAAGAGAATATGCCAGAATTCCTTTCATATGGAAATCAGTCTTTGGTGCAAATGAGGTTTCTACCCAGGAGAGTTGATCAAGTCTTCAGGAACCCAAGGCTGTGAGGAATGCTCCCGTCCTCACCAGGACAAGCTTAGGATAAGCCTGTAAGGAAATCAATCATTATCTCTGCCAGGATGCTGTGGGGAAGTTAGCTTGTTACTGGGGTGACGGCTTTGGTAGTAGGGGACACTGTAATGGTGGAAGGAAATTTTAATCTATAGCACATTCTTTAAAACATGACAGTAAATTTTTAGACTCCAGGCCTTCAAACCCCAGGGGTCTGAGTTCAGTCCAATTCACCTGCATGCATATGCCAGACAAAGAGACCGGGTGAAGGCCAGGGAACTGGGCTTCATTACTTAGCTGCCACAGGAAGACAACACCTCTGTGTGTCTGTGGTGTCTTCAACAATAGGAAAATACGGAGAACTGCGTTCTGTAGCTAACCTACAGTTGAGTCGCAGGCACGGCTTGGCATTAGTCTGTGGCTGTTCTGTTCTCTCCAAGACGCTAAGAAGACGGCTCTGCCTTCCAAGGGCGGTTTGCCTTCATTGCATGATCGTGGACCGTGCATCCTGTTCTTCCTGGAGTTGTAGATGGTTGTAAACTGACCACAGCAGGGTCAACCAGCACAGATGGAAGCGGGATGGGGGGGAGCATGGTGGTGGTGGTAAGTGTAAGGTCCGCTCCTGGATGGCGAGCAGACTCCACCCTCCTCGCAGCAAAGTCTCCACCCAGTACCTGCATTACCTAGGCAAGGGTGGCACTCCACGTGGCTGGGAAAGGCCTGGGAATGAGAGAGAGCTGGGAAGAGAGGAAAGAGAGAGAAAAGAGCAGAGAGAGGGGTAAGAACAGTAGCACTCACGTGGTATTCAGGTAAGGGGTAGACCTGCTGGGACCAGCAAGGTTGTCACTCCACGTGGCTGGGAAAGAGAGAGCAAGAGAGCAAGAAAAGAGCAGCAAGAGCTAGAAACGAACAGAGAGAGAAAAAAGGAGGAGTCTGGGCCTGGGCTAGCCCTTATGTAGGGTATGGGTGAGGAAAGGTGTAGCCACATCAAATTCAGATGTGACCTCTTCCAGGTGTCCCAGTTGCCTAGGTAATGCAGGTACTGGGTGGAGACTTTGCTGCGAGGAGGGTGGAGTCTGCTCGCCATCCAGGAGCGGACCTTACAGTAAGGAGGTGGCAGGTTCCCTGCTCAGCTTTAGCTAACTCAGGCCCAGCAAGAACATCCTCTGGGCTGCCTCCTACAATAAAAATGATCTGGGAAACTGCCACTTTCTGTCTGATTTTGTTTTTTCCTTGAGATTGAACTTCAGTTAGTCCCTTCGCTGTGTGTAGCAGCTATTGGCAATCTAATAACCAAGCTAAATTATTTTAAATGGTGCACAAATGTTGGTAGAGATGAAAGAGGCAATTGAGTACTCAGGCTGAATCACAGAGGGAAGTGCGTGATGGCCCTGTGGATGTTTGTTGTTTGGAAAGGGGGGGCAGTAGTTTATATGCTAAGGCTTATGTGTATGTAAGAGAAAAGGAAGTGGCACCATGGCTCAAATGGTAGAGCACCAGCCCTGAGCACAGAGAGGCTTGGGACATTGCCCAGACCCTGAGTTCAACCCCACAACAAACAAAAAGAGAGAGAGAAAGGAGGGAGCCATCTAAATTCAGAACTACTGCTGGTGGAGAAACAGCTGGCGCATCTGCCTTTGTAAGGGCTCCACGTGTCTCCAGTGTGGCACATGCTCTGAAGTGGAAATAAGCTCTCCTTGATTGCAAAAGAGAAAATATAACCTGGGAGATCAGGTGATTCCTGATTCCTTCAGCACCTGAATGTTTTGTGTCTCTAGTGTCATTACAGAACTTGTAGGTGTCTCGCCCAAATTCCAAAGTTCTTTATCAGGTCCAAAACTCACCCCAGTAAACCAAAAAGAAATGGATGGTAGAAGTCAGGGAAATAAATAGAAAATAAACTTTGAAAAGTCCATTTCTCATTGCTGGAGATAAACCGCAAGCCGCCCGACCTCGCTTCCTCTCTGGGAGATCTCACGTGGCGGCGGTGCAGCTCCTGTCTCTTGTGGGAGATTGCATGTCGCACAGGAACAGCACGTGTCTCTGCCTTCTGAATGTCTACATCAGCTTTTCATTTTATTGTAGACTTGTGGATCATTTTCGTGAGTCTCTCTGCAGCCACGTTTTCCTGTTTACAGTGTTTTCCCTGACAATAAGTGTTCCGCTGCCATGACAGGTGATAGCTGTGACTTCACTGAAATAACTTTGCCACAAAATCACTTCCAAAACAATTTTTGGTCGTTGTTGGATTTACAGCTAATCTTGTGTAATTTGCACATAAAGCTGGATTATGTTGCCTCTGAGATTTTAAAAGCCCTTAGGGGCGTGGGAGACTCAAGAAAAGATTATATTTGGGAGTGCATCTGTAATTCCAGCTACACAGAGGCAGAGATCAAAGGGTCTCTGTCCAAGGCCAACTCTGGGCAGAAAGTGAGGCTCTCTCTGAAAACACAAAAAACAAAACCCCAAAGCAAAGCAAGAACCAGGGTTGTCTCAAGTGGTAGAACGCATGAGGGCCTCAGTTCAAAATCCCAGTACTTCCAAATTTACAAAACACACTAAATAAATGAATGACGAGAGAAGAGAGACAAATCAAATTGATGAGTTTAAAAAGAGGCAAATTCACACGAACCTCCCCCTCCCAACCCCCCGATGAGATACCACTTTATGATTTGGCCAGTGCAGAAGCTATTGAAAACACCCAGCCCCTCGAGAACAGAGCTGTGGTCTTTGAGTTTATTACATATTTTTCAGCGCCCGCCTGTGGTCCCTTTCACTGTGTCCTTGGCTGGGCCCACTGCCTGGGAGCACAAGCCTCACTTCCAATGATTGCACTTCACACACAACAGAGACTGACTGCATTTCTCCATGACTGTGTGGGACACATTCCATACTCAGATTTTATTGCCTTTCTAAGAGCCTCCCTGCCATCGCGCTTGGAACGCCTGCCTACCTTGCATAGTGATTACTCAGTCACATCAAAGGTTATCAACAAATTGTTATTGAATACAGCAGAAGGTTGAAAATCAGAGAAGTTGGGTGATGCAGAATGAAAACTTTATGACTTGGCTCCTTAACCACAGGTCTCAGTTTAGTTGAGTTACAGGTGTAGTGTCATATGGTAAGCATTCTAGTAATAGTTGCTATCATGAATAAGTGAATAAGGTACATGTATTTAAAGATGAGTTTCATGGTGTTAAAGTACTCTACAACTTAAAATTACAAGAGATATTTGCTTTTCTGATATTCTGATTTTCTGAGGATTCTTGAGGGTGTTTTATAAATATCAGGAAAATGTTTAAATCAATAGGAATGGAAGGCTCCAAAGTTTATCAGCAAGTTTGCTTTCCTGAGAATTGCTGGCTGATGGGAGGGTTCATGTTATGGCCGCTGGATTTAACCAGACTTCTCAGATATTTAACTGAGGACATCTGGATGTTGTGTTGAGAGTGAATTTTAGAAGAGATGATCACGTAAGTAAGTAGACTTCCAGCACAGCAAAACCCCTAGTGGGCAGCCTTATCAGGCAGTGGAAAGCCCTCATGAACAACAACACTGGCCTCTGGAGAAAGAGACGTTCTCTGCCTTGGAACTGCTGTGCAGATTCTTCTTCAGCCTCCACCCGCCAGCCTCCATGTGCCAGTCTCCACACTGCCAGCCCTCCTTGCAGATTGGGACTTATCGGCCTCTACAATAGCATGAGACATTTCCTTAAAAATTTTCCTTCCTCTGTCCTATTCTTTGTCCTTCCCTCCTTCTCCTTTCCTCCTTCTTCTTCCTCTCTTTCTTTCTCTCTCTCTCTCTCTCTCTCTCTCTCTCTCTCTCTCTCTCTCTCTCTCTCTCTCTCTCCTTTCACCAAATACAATCTATTGGTTCTTTTTCTCTGAGAACTCTAGTACAGATAATGTTATTTCGGCTCTATCTGCTCATAATTCCTGTATAAAATAAAATGTCTTGTCCAAATGCACAGTTCAGCTTTGTTTGTAAACATAGCTTTACAGTTATGATGTTTCTCTTATTAGATACTTTTGAAGTGAAATAATTATGTCGAACAAAATGTCCATTTTTAAGACATGTTGCTTACATGTATAATTTTTGAATTTGAGTAGCATAGAAAAGTAATAACAGAAGGCATGAAATTTGTATAGTGTAATTTATTTGTGAATTCATTTTATTCTACTCTTTCATGGTTATATTGGCCCCCATACTCACCCATGAATTTAAATGTCTTGCTTGTTGTAGAAAACCAACTACTGTCTGAAGCTGTTCACATGATAATTAGAATCCCCTAAAATATTGCTGGAGCAAAAAGGCCTCCTGCCCTGCAAGCCCATGCGGCTGCCGATGCTGCAGCTCAGCCCGGGGTGTGTGCATGCGTCGTCCTCGGACCTCGTGTCTGACAGGGTGTGGGGCCATGGTTCTCCCCAAGTTCCTTAGCAGGGCTTCGGTTGGTTCATTTCTTTAGTCAGCAAATGCTTACTTAGGTGCCAGCATGCGGTGAACGCCTTCTCGACCAGCGAGGAAGAACGACCACCACACCAGGAGTCTTCTCAGATCACACTTTATTGGAGAGCCTTCTTACTTGTAGGAGAGCTTGAGCGCGAGAGAGCGTGCACCCAAAACATGGCCGCTTATATAGGGAATAGGAACACGGGTCGTTCTATCATTGGTCGTCTGCCTTTCACCATCACCAGGTGCCACGGGATTGGCTGGGGACTCTACGTGGCTCGCTCATGCGCAAAGCCCAGGACCCACCATCCCGCCAAGCACTGCCTAATATGGAGTTGTTTACCTCAAAGCTGCAAGGAAGTGGGCGCCATCTTGTAATGGCGTTCGCCCCGGCTCCCCGCAGGTCCCCCTTTTTGTTTTTTGGCAACAGGTAAGAGTAGAGGTTGGGCCTCTGTCTAAAACATTAATGAGAGGACCTTGCGCTGGCCTTCGCCTGAGGGGCGCGCCTTCCCCAGTGATGACCAGGCCTGTCCGATGCCTTTTTTGCAGAGGTGGGATCTTGGGCATCAACCCACTCGCAACCCAACATGCTCTTCTTGAGGAGATGGTCCTCCTCAAGTGCAGTGCACTTGCCTCGCACCCTGTCCCAAATTGCAAGTTGCATACCTGTCCCGGTGCAATGGGATCCCCTGATCCCTCGGGGTGCTAAGGCTATGCAGGATGGTAAGGCTTAATTGCCCCTCAGGGCCGACAGCCAGATCTGGGGTGAGGATCCACTCTCCAAGGCGGCTAATGCTTGCGAGATAACAACCTTGTCCCTTCTGGTTTGGGCTCGAAGGCGACAGACCAACCATAGGCAGACCACGCATCCTCCCAGGCAGCAGGCTAAAAACATTCTGACTCCCACCCGCTCTTTGAAAAAGGACACCGCAGAGGCAATCCAGTCAGTAAATTGTAACAGCCCACAGCATCATTGGTTTAGCTATCACAGGGATTGCTATTAGCACTGTTGCTAACAGCAGGAAGATCAGCTGCATCAGGAGACGAGTGGATGGCATCTTCATTTTGCGGGTCTTCTTTTTCAAGAGGGGGTTCTTCTGCAGTCTCCACCAGCCTGGTCAGTCTCGTTGGCACCCAGTGAGGTACTTCTTGACTCTGTGGAAAAACACAAACAGCTCCCCTGGATCTCGTTATTACCGGATCCGGTCCATACCATTTATTATTAATAACATCTTTCCACATAACCATGTCTTTAGTATCCATGGGGTCTCTTGTCATATGCCGATCTGCGGCAGACTGATCGTTGTCATTTAGAATTAAAAAATTAAGGGTAAAGAGCGCAAGAGAAAGTCTTTCCCTGGGGGACGCTGACTCAGCAATTCCCCCTTTTTGTTTTTGAAGCATTTCTTTTATGCTTCTATTAGCTCTTTCCACTATACCTTGTCCTTGAGGATTGTAGGGCAATCCAGTGGTGTGGGCAACCTGCATTTGTGCGCAAAAGGCGCGAAAACCATGGGAAGTATAAGCAAGGCCATTATCTGTCTTAAGTCTAAGGGGCTTTCCCCAAGCTGCCCAAGCTTCTAAGCATTGTATTTTGACATGAGACACCTTTTCTCCTGCCAGAGGTGTGGCATGAATGACACCGGAAAAGGTATCGACAGACACATGTAAATATTTCAACTTACCAAATTCTGTCAGATGAGTAACATCCATTTGCCATAGGGCATTTGGTCTCAACCCCCTGGGGTTTACCCCCACATGGGGAGGATGAAGAAAGGTAACACAAAATTTACAGGCTTTAACAATATCTCTTGCCACATGCCTGGGCAAATTATATCTTTTCCTAAGAGTATTTGCGGGTACATGATACAATTTATGAAAGTCTTTTGCCAATTCTACAGGATCAGCAGCAACCAGGGCCACAGCCCGAGCTGCCTGGTCCGCCAGGGCATTACACTTTGCCATCGGGCCCGGCAACATAGAGTGGGCGCGAATATGTCCAATATAAAAAGAGTGTTTTCTGTTTAAGATAAGGGATTGAATCTGTAACAAAACATTAGAAATTGTACTGGCCTGCTTAATTGAAGCAGCAACTTAATTGAAGGAAGCAACAGCATTTACAACATATAACGAATCAGAAAATAAATTAAAAGGTTGATCAAATCTTTTAAAAACTTCAAGCACAATTAAACATTCAACAGCCTGTGGGACATTCGGCCGAAAATTAAAGACCACCGGCTGTTTGTGTCCTTGAACAAAAAAGGTACCTCGTCCAGATTTTGATCCATCCGTAAAGATGGTCAGGGCACTAACTAGGGGCTCCTTTGAAGTAACGACAGGAAAATACACTAAGTTTTTATTAACAATGGCAAGCAGGGGATGCTTAGGATAATGATTATCAATTACATTGGGAAACGAGCAAACAAGAATTGCCCACATATCCACTGTAGCGGCCAAAATCTCAACTTGTTCACGGGTATATGGAATGATTAATTTATCTGGAGTCTTTGCAAAGTGCATCAAACAATACTTTATGCCCAAAAGTGCTTGCTTAGCCACTAATTCAGGAAAATATTGAACTGTTCTTGCTCCCACAGAATTGCCATGAAGCCACCACAAGGGGCCATTTTGCCAAAGAACCCCCGTGGGATAATTTTTTGTTTTTAATATACATAAATCGATAGGTAATTTTAAATCAACCCGTGAAAGTTGAGCCCTAGACAAAGCTGCCTCAACCTTTTGTAGGGAATTTAGTGCTAAAGGTGTCAGGGATCTAGAGGAGGTGACTTCAGGGTCGCCCTCCAAAATGGCAAATAAAGGTAACAACTCTGACCGAGGGAGATTAAGAAACCCCCTTATCCAATTAATATCTCCTGCCAATTGCTGAAAATCATTAAGTGTTTTAAGATGACCAGTTCGAATGGAAAGTTTTTGTGGTTTAATCTCAGTAGGAGAAACAATGGTTCCCAGAAATTGAACAACACTAGTCTGTTGAACCTTTTTTAGGGGCAATAATCAATCCTTTATCAGCTAAGGTCTCTGTTATCCGCCCAAACACTTTATGAAGAGTCTGTACCGAGGGAGCAGCCAACAAGATATCATCCATATAATGGATAATCCGTACTTTTGGAATTTTTTTCCTAACAGGGGTCAATGCAGCCCCTACGAACAATTGACAAATTGTTGGGCTATTAGCCATCCCTTGGGGGAGAACTTTCCACTGATAGCGAGCATCCGGGGTTTCATGATTAACAGAGGGTAAGGTGAAGGCGAAGCCCTCCCTATCCTTCTCACAAAGAGGTATGGAAAAGAAACAATCCTTAATATCTAAAGCTAAAATAGGCCACTCTCGAGGTAACGCAGAGAGCAATGGAAGTCCCCTTTGGATGGGTCCCATAATTTGCATCTGGGCATTTACTGCTCTAAGGTCATGTAATAATCTCCATTTTCCGGAGGCCTTCTTGATCACAAAAATTGGGGTATTCCAAGATGACACTGAAGGTTCAACATGCCCCAGCTGTAGCTGTTCCTGGACAAGAGTTTGAGCCGCTTCCAATTTTTCTCGAGAGAGGGGCCACTGAGGAACCCATACCACCTTTTGCGTTAACCAAGGTATGGGTACCTCACCTTCAGTGGAAGCTTTGTTTTCAGAGGCCCCTAAGAAAAACCCAAACCCTTTCTGTCCTGCTTAGGAAGTGGCTCTATCGGCTCCTTGCGTCCTTGGAGACATCGACCAAGCCCCAAGGCTGGAACAAATCCTTGCTGTTTCATCATATTCTGACTGGCCTCAGAGTAATCATTAGTTAAAGTTAACTTCAGCTGTTGCTGCACATCTCTTCCCCAAAGATTGACAGGGACGTCTACCACAAATGGCTGCATTTTTCCAACCTGGCCTTCGTCTGTTCTCCAAGTCAATTTTTTTGCACTTAACTGTGGGGCATCAGCATAGCCCAGCCCTTGCAAGGTCTGGGAGGATTTTTGAGTTGGCCATTGCTTTGGCCACTCCCCTCTTTGGATGATGCTTCTATCTGCCCCTGTATCCACCAGTCCCTCAAATCTTCTCCCTTCCACTTGGAGAGTTAGCATGGGTCTTTGGTCTAGAGTTATGGACAGGCATGTAAGGTCGACTCCAGTGGAGCCTAGCCCTTTATCTCCTCTCTTTATCTCCTTAGCAGGGAAGTTGCCATGAAGAGAAGGCAAAAGCAGGAGCTGTGCGATTCTATCCCCGGGAGAAATGGACACCACTCCATGGGGGACATGGCAGAGGACCTTGATAGTCCCCGTATAGTCAGGGTCAATCACTCCCGGGAAAATTATTGTGGAGGAGGAGCGTCCTAAAACTATTCCTACAGTGCCTTCATCTAGGGGTCCTGTCATGTCCGTCTCCACAATCTGGACTCCCATCTGCTGTGTTAATACCCGTCCGGAGGTGGCACAGAGGTCCAACCCTGCGGAGCCTGAGGTTGCTCTTTTTGGCTGGGGGGTTGTTGCGGGTGCTGTCCGGGAGCCGGAGTCTGAAATGCGCCGTAAATTTTCGGGCCCTGGGGACGAGGGCCCTCCTTCCGTTTTTTGGCTCTGGTTCCGAATCAGTGTTTGGAATAATTTGGGGGATAGGATGTCCATTGATGTCTCTAACTGACCTGCATTCGTTGACCCAATGCTTTCCCTTTTTACAACGAGGACACACTCCTGGAGTCCTTGGTGGCCTGGGTATGTTTTGCGCAGGACCACCATTTTGTGGGCACTGTTGTTTAAAATGTCCCAACTGACCACACCGGAAACACCCTTTTCCTTTACTATCTTCTGCAGCCCCGGCAGCCAACAAGACAGCAGCCGCCAGCCCCGCATTGGTCAGGGGGCCACCTACTTCTCTGCAGGCTTTTAGCCACGTGTCCAAGCTTTGGGTCCTTACTGGAGTAATTGCCCTTTGACACTCTTTTGTGCTTTGTTCAAAGATGATCTGTTGTACAAAAGGCATGGCAGTCTCCAAGCTCCCCAATACTCGCTCTGCAGTCTCTATCATGCGAGCAACAAAGTCAGAAAATGGCTCGTTGGGCGCCTGAATGATCTTTGTCAAGTTGCCAGTCGTCTCTCCCTTATTTGGGAGGGCCCGCCAAGACTGGTAAAAGATCTCGTTTACCTGGCGGTATACTTCAAAGGGATATCCTGTCTGGTCTACCGTGTAGGGTCCCTGCCCGAGAAGCATGTCCACCGTCCACTCCGGGTACCCATCATGGACATTTTGTCTATATTGGACTTGAGCTTTATCTTGTACAATTGACCGAAAATCAAGGAACTGCCCGTGATTAAGGCAAGTACGGGCCACTTCAAACCAATCCATAGGTGTCATAGCATTAATAGTTAGCCTTCGAAGCAAGGCAGTGGTATAATTGGCCGTCACCCCATAAGTCCTGACTGCCTCAACTAAATCTTTTAACTGGGAGTAGGAAACCGGCTCAAGAATTCTCTCATTGGTAATGGGATTCTCAAAGACTGGGAAAGCGGCTGCTAACCGCGACCAGGTGCTCCCTTTTATAAAGTGACTCCGCCCCGCCTCCGGGCACGGAGGGGGGGCCGACGGGTGAGGGCCAGCTCCTTTCCTCCTTTCTGGCTGCTGCAGTACTCTTATTGTTTGGGGACGCCACCCCCCATATCTGTCTGCCTCATACTCAGCCGCAGCCTCTTCTAAGTCTTCATTATCAGCTGGATCGAGCTGCTCTCCCTCCTCCTCTAACATTTCTTCCTCTGAGTCACTCACAGGATCACTGCGTTCTTGGTCCTGCCCTTCCACATGTAGGGCTGAGAACCGGTTTGCCTTCAAAGAAGGGTATAGGGGTCTCCTTGAGACCCCCTCTTTGTGGTCATCCCTAAGACCCTTTTCCTTTTCCTTTTGTGAGGGCTGCAGTCCCTCCTGTTTTAACTCTTTAGGATCCTTTTGTCTTTTTTCCCTTTTTCTTTTAGGCCTATTTTCCTCCCCTTTACTGGATGCTGACTCTGATAGACTATCCTGATGCCATGTTAGTACTTTGCGTCCTTCCTGGATTAAATCAAACCCTCCCTCCTCGAGGCAAGTGCGCACCATCAAAAAGACAAACCACAAGGGAAGAAGCAATGCAAGCAACCAATAATCTACAGTAAACAGCATACCGGGGGATACTTACCGACGTCTCCTCTCCGCGTGTTGAGTTCTGGCTCCTGTTCAGCCTCTCGCGTGGTTCCCGGGTTTCGGCACCACTTGCGGTGAACGCCTTCTCTACCAGCGAGGAAGAACGACCACCACACCAGGAGTCTTCTCAGATCACACTTTATTGGAGAGCCTTCTTACTTGTAGGAGAGCTTGAGCGCGAGAGAGCGTGCACCCAAAACATGGCCGCTTATATAGGGAATAGGAACACGGGTCATTCTATCATTGGTCGTCTGCCTTTCACCGTCACCAGGTGCCACGGGATTGGCTGGGGACTCTATGTGGCTCGCGCATGCGCAAAGCCCAGGACCCACCGTTCCGCCAAGCACTGCCTAATATGGAGTTGTTTACCTCAAAGCTGCAAGGAAGTGGGTGCCATCTTGTAATGGTGTTCGCCCCGGCTCCCCGCACCAGCATCTTCCAGAACCTGTATCACAGCTGGACAACATGCACTTTTGTCTCTACTCACAGCTTACATTCAGGGTAAAAGGGGAATGCACACACTTTTAAAAATGGAGAAATTCCCCAGATAAAGAAAATCCACAGGAGTAGAAAGCTGGAAGTCACAAAGCAGAAATGAATAACTGAATATGATTAACCCAGCATGGGCTCTGGGAGCTTTGGGGCTGGTAACTGATGCAGGAGGGGCCCTGTGAGCCTCAGGACCGGGAAGGGAAGCCAGCCCTGCCTTTACCAGGGCCTCCCCAGCCACGGGACAGACGCATCACCCCTGAGAATGCCATCGGGAAACAGCTGGGAGCAAGGCTTTCAAGCATGGGACTTGGTCACTTTGCTGGAGTTGTTTATTATAAACAACCCCGGGCTCATTATGAAATAAAGGGTGAGATGGGAAGCAGAAGACAAGGAAACAGAAGCCAAGGACTGGAGAAGAAATGACGGGGACAAGAACGGAACCAGAATGTTGGCTTTTGTTCTCCTTGTGTGCACAGTAAGTGTACACTGACTGGCTTAGCGTGTAATTTGTAATGAGACTTTCACCTCTGTGTGGCTCCTCTACCCACACGTGGCCTCCGTGAGAAGTGGGGAATTTGAAATAGCCTTATCATGAAGAAAGTTTAAAGAGGCCAAAACAGGATATTCTTACAGAATAATAGTTCTGTGTGTGTGCATGTTGTAAGAAAAGCAAAATTTGGGAGAGGTTTGGAAAAGACAGTTTCTGATTCAAAGGGGACGGTGATGGCCTTAGAAATGGGGGGCTGCCGAGGAGACCCACAGGGAGGAGACCCACAGGCCCCCTCTGCTGGCCCTGTGGATGTGGAGGTAATAAGAAAACAATGACCAATAGGAAATGGAGGTTTTCCACCTCCCTCGGTCCTCCTGCAACTTGACAAAGACGTAATTTTGGCTTAATTCTTAAAGGAACAGGAAAACACTGATGTCATCTGTTTGTATAATTCTAGAGAATCTCTTCCTGAGCTCTGCTTTTGTACTACCAAATTAGGGCGGGCTGGTTGAGGAGCCATCCAAGTCTTTAGATGAATGTGAACAAAAGCTTCTGGCTGCTGTGCGGGCAGCTTCATGGGGTAGATGGAGAAGCCAGAGACAGGGGAGGTCTGGCAATGCGGGACAAGCGGTCCATGGGGAAGTCAGCTTGGGTTACCTTCGCTCAGCAGTGCTCAGCAAATTAAAACAGGAGCCGGAAGCAGATGCAAGCTGGGGAAGGAGGGCCGGCCAGTTCCTGCCAGCAGGCTGGCGGTAGCTCTCTGCTTCCTGCTTGGATCTTCTCAGTTCAGAACCATTATTGCCCCCGTGTTGGCTCACATACACGAAGTGTGTGCTGATAAATTATTATCCCGTAACACTAGCTCGAAAATTAAGTATATGAAAAACGTACCTGCAGTGAGAGGAGACAGACAAATGAAACCTCCATTTGTTTTCCTCTGACTTTGTGGTTGGACTGGATGTCCATCTCCCTGGTCACTGATGGGCTCGATGTACAACTCCCTGGTCATGGATGGACCGGATGTCCATCTCCCTCGCCAGCCCTTATTGCACAGCGGACTCATTTGCTTGGTTCCAAGGGTGCTCTTGTGTGTGCTCTAGGTGAACTTGCTCCCGGACACAGATTTCTTTGTGGTGGGGGTTGATCCAGTGCATGATGAGACTCCACCGCTGAGCTACGCCCCCAGCACAGATTTTTGGCTTTACTTCAGCCTCCCATGAGCAGCTGTAGGAGATATGGCCTCCCATGAGGAGCTGTAAGAGATATGACCTCCTGTGATGACCTGTAAGAGGTACAGCTTCTGCAAGGACCTGTAGGGGTCCTGTAAGGGAACTGTGTTCTTGAGGACCGTGCATCCGTGAACTCTCGTGGACCTGTAGTTCTCTCTTGTGAGAGTTGGTACAAAAAGGACCAGGGTGGCTCTGGCTGTCTCTCTGGCTCTGTATTGTCACCGTGTCGTTGCCTCTTTTTCTTTCTTGGGTCCAGTCGTGGAGCCTGAACTCTTGGCCTGGGAGCTGTCCCTCAGCTCTTCAGCTCAAGGCTAGCACTCTACCACTTGAGCCACAGTGCCACTTCCGGGTTTTTACTTTTTGCTTATGTGGTGCTGAGGAATCAAACCCAGGGCCTCAGGCATGCAAGGCAAGCACTCTACCACTGAGCCACCTTCCCAGCCTCTGTTGTTGCCTCTTGAGGGGCCCTGGCTCCCCCTGGTCTTTGCCTTCCTGAGGGGCCCTGGGGGGGGGTGCTGACCCGTGTGTCATAGTCTCATCAGACCAAGCACTTTCTGCTTCCAAGACCGTGAGCTAAACTTTCCTCTTTTCTTCTCTCAGATACCTTACTAAAGTAACAGAAAATGGCCTAGCACATATTCCAATCAGGATGCATTTGCTAACAGAGGGTACGTTCAGCTGTCAGCAACACTAGAAACTAAAAGAAATGACCATTTCTTTTCCAACATCATGCAATTATCTCTTGTAGTCACCTCTTGCTTTGAATACACATCTGGAACAGGGCCTGATATATTTGAGATGGATAACAAACACATCACCAATGATGGACAGTCATGTAGTTAATTAAGACACATGGGCTACTCCATGGTAATTATCCAAGTACATGGGGGGTGGAGAGACCTGTGTGGTTTTAAAGCCATAAAAGCAAATGTCAAATGGGCTGTGTTAAGCCCACAGCTGAGTGGCAGGGAGGCAACTCTCTGTCAGCTGTAGCAATGCTTTCTTCTCCTTTAGTCTGGGACCAGCTTCAAGGCAACAGCATCTGACTCCAGAAGTCTGGAGGCTTCTCTGGTTGCATCTCTCTGTGCTCTTATGTGTGCTTCTTTGTTATTTGTCCAGATTGTACTCCTGATGTTCTTGGAGACAATGAAAATGCTTTCCAATGTGGAATTGGAAACAGAGGCTGTGTCATCTTGAAAATCAGACATTGAGTTTCTGTCACCTTAACTTATGATCACTTTTGCTTTGTGATCAGAATATAGGCTGACAATGACTGGATAAAAAAATCTAGAAGTTATAAATGGTTTTGAGTTGTGGAGACCCATGGCAGTTTTTCATAGTAATATGATAATCACATTTATGCTATCATCATTCGTGAACAAACCACAAAACTCTCCAGGTTCCTTCCTTCCTTCCTTCCTTCCTTCCTTCCTTCCTTCCTTCCTTCCTTCCTTCCTTCCTTCCTTTCTTTTTTCTCCTCCTCGTCCTCCTCCTCCTCGTCCTCGTCCTCCTTGTCATCGTCCTCCTCCTCCTCCTCCTCCTCCTCCTCCTCCTCCTCCTCCTCCTCCTCCTCCTCCTCCTCCTCCTCCTCCTCCTTCTTCTTCTTCTTCTTCTTCTTCTTCTTCTTCTTCTTCCACTTCTTTTATTGTGTTAGAGATTGCACTGAGGGTACTTTATCTTCTGGTGGCTGCTCTCCAACTCCCAGCTTTATGATTCTTACAAGTGATAATTCCACAAAGAAGTAGGTTTGAGTGCTAAGAGTAGTATTAATCTGTTAAGTTTTGGGTCCTTTATCCCTGTTTATCTTAGGATTTATGCAGGTATCCAGGCCATTTCTTATTCAAGAGATATCAGAGAAGACATACATAGTTCATAAGTACATTATAGCACAGGGTTTTTTTTCCCTGTTTTTTCCCTATTAGGATGGTTCAGCTGGTAAATACACACATGTGCCTAGTATTCTGCTATAAGAGCATGCATCTCTTGTTTTAAACAGCAGCTGTATCTTCAATAATTACAAATGTTTTAAGGATTCTTGCCATATAAATTATATTTTCAGGACATCATGTAGATCAGTTCTCTGAATGATAAGATGGTTAGATATATTCTTACTAAAGTTCCTCCGTGAGAGTTAAACAAAAGCCCCCAGCATCCAACAGAAGTAGATTCATGAGACTTTTTACTGGGCACCTAGGGCTGGCCTCCCAGAAGCAAAGGGCGAATGTAATCAGCACACAAGTATTTGTTGTATAGAGGAACGTGAAAACCAGAATAAGACCCACCTTACTTAGGACTGGGAGAAGTAGATAAAGCATGGATTGTCACTTCTGAGGTTTATGGTAAGTTTTCATGTCTGCTCTCCTTAGATGATGCATGCATGCATATATGCATGTATTCCTTCAACGATTACTTCTGAAAGTCATCTGTGTCTTGGCCCCCTGCTCACAGCCACTTTGCCTGGGGTCCTGACACCGTGGAGCCATGGTGGAGCCCAGCAGAGATCCCTGCTCTGCTTGGAGTCTGTGCATGTGTTTCCCGCTCAGTGACTGAGGTGGCTCTCTAACGGCTCTCTCTAACTGAACACATTCCGAATGGAGCTCCCGGAAGGAGGTCCCTGACCGCTCTTTCAGCACCTGCTCCTCCTCTGCACTTTGTCAGCCCCCCGAAGGCCACAGTGACCCAGTCCAGTTGAAAGCCATGTCCTTCACTCACTTGCTTCTCTCTCCAGCCTGGCCACTCCTGGTCTCCATCATTTTCTTTTCCAATTCCCCTGCCAGCAGTCCGAGCACCTTCCTTCCCACCTTTCTCCCCCCACCCCCCTCCCCTGCAATCCATTATTCATGGCTTGACCCAGTGATCTGAACATCATCGATTGCATCTCCGTTCTCCCAGGCAGAGCCCTAAGTGATTTCCATTACTCCTAGGACTGTGTCCAAACGTCCGCCTGGCTATAGAAGCCTGTGCCACCTCCCTCCTTCCGCTCTCCTCCTCCGTCTCTCCGTGAGTCTGGCATGGAAATCTTCACCATTTCCTACCTCAGAGCCCTTGCACACCTTCTAAGAGGCATTTCTGTGTATATTAAATCAGAAGTGAAGCACACACCTGATTGGAAAATTCATATCAACATCTATAAAATAACTTACAAGCTCTCCCACCTATGTCTCTCTTCTCAAAGGTAGCCAGTGTCGTTTACGGCTTGTGTGTTTTCCCAAACTGTGTGTGTATGTGTGTGCATGCACGTTCTCATGTATGTGTGTGTGTATATGCGTGCACGTGTGTGCACATGTGTGCGTGCGTGCATTGAACTCAAACCCCACCCTGCCCCACAGTGTAAGCAGCTGAGCCGCTGATTTCTTCACTGTTCTTAGTCCTCTGCCTGTAAGATGGGGAGTTGAGAGGTCTGCTCTACAGGTGTTGGTGAAGGGTGCGCACGCGCACACATACACACATGCACACGCACACGCACACACTCCCCCCAAACCAACCTCGCATGCAACTCCTCTGGTGGCTAGCTTCCTCTTTCAAGGCGTAGTTCATGTTTCTGACTGTGGATGAGTTCATCATGGGTCTCTGGCCATTTCACTACAGCGGGACTTAGACATCAAAGGAATTCCATAGCTGCAAGAGGACCACCTGTCCTCCATAACTGCATCACTCAGTCTTCAGGAAAAGCAGGAACGGCAGCTTTGGCCGGGTCCTCAGTGGAGGTGCACGGGCTGGGCACTCCAGGTCAGCTGGGCTCTCTTCTCAGTCCTGGGGGCCGTTCTCCCTTGCATTGTCTTCATTTCTCTTATAGACTTCATTCTAGATTGTTCCATGGAACAAGCTAGCTAGCTATTCTTTCCCTTGTACACCTTGGCAGGCCAGCATCCTCTGATGCTCGTTCATCACAGCCATGGCCACTGATCCAATCCTACCCTTTTCTTTCCATGGCCTTTGTCAACCACTCTTTGGGATTTTGTTGTTGTTGTTGTACTGGGGTTTCCACTCAGGGCCTTGGACATAATGGATAGGCTCTAACACTTGATCCACACTTCCAGCCATGCTTTCTAATACTTGATCCACACTTCCAGCCATGCTTTCTTTGCTGCTTATTTTGGAGATGGAATGTAGAAACCTTTTCTGCCTAAGGTTGGCCCTGAAGTGTGTCCCTCCAGATCTAGCCTCCTGAGTAGATGGGACTACAGGCGTGAGCCACCAGCATCTGGCTCAAACACACACGTCTTGACAGCTATTTTTAGATTAGCCAAGTTACCCCACTATACGATTCAAAACAGTCTTCTCCTTTATTACAGCTTACATCTGGTTCCTCTTTGCATGTAGGGAATTTGAAGATTTCTGTGTAATTTTTGTTGCCAAGCTAATTGAATTCTGTATTTTTCTATCCTAGCTGCTATCCTGTGTGCAGTTTTTGTATCTATAAACACTAGTGTTTTATCCTCAGTGTTTACACTTTGTTTCTTCCTCTTGCACTTGTATATGTAAGTTCAGAGTAAGCATAAGCAAGTGCTAGCCTATGCATTCAAAAGATACTGTTTTCTAAGCCAGGCACTGGTGGCTCATGCCTGTAATCCTAGCTACGCAGGAGACTGAGATCTGAGGATCACAGTACAAAGCCAGCCTGGGCAGGAAAGTCCATGAGACTCTTGTCTCCAATTAACCACCAGAAAACCAGAAGTGGTACTGTGGCTCAAGTGGTAGAGCAATAGCCTTCAGTCAAAGAGCTCAGGGACAAAGCCCAGGGCTGGAGTTCAATCCCCATGACTTAAAAAAAAAGCCACTGTTTTTTAGATTCAATTCGTTTTTCACTTAACAGTAAAAACAGATACTTTGTGTTTTAACAATTTGTTGTGCTTTTTAATCACATTAGTGCAATGTCATTTGAATATTATTGTCAAGAAACTTTCTGCCAGTTGTCTATAGCTCCTGCCTGTAATCCTAGCTACTCAGGAGGCTGAGTTCTAGAGTACAGCATTTGAAATCAGCCTGGGTGGGAAAGTCTACTCAATTCTATCTTCAAAGTAATCAGCAAAAAGCAGAACTGGAGACAAGTGATAGAGTACCAGTTTAGCAAGCATGAAGCCCCCAGTTCAAACTAGAACTCTCCTCACCACACACACCCCAAAACTTCACAAGTTTGAGAATACTGAGGTTGGCTGGGAAGGGAACTGCAAGGCAGGTGCCCTGTGTGTGTGTGTGGGGGGGGGGGCTTCACAGTAGAGTTGCTCAGCTAGGAATCCATCTCCAACAGTTATAGGGGTCTTGAGAGCAGAGGTGGGTGTAGAGATTTCTCTCCGTGGGGAGCAGGCCGGTATAAAGTTCTGTTTCTTCAGCTCCTGTCTCTGCTCATTCCCCGTGAGCTCATGCCCACCTAGCAGAGCCCTCCTTCTCTCGCTAGGAACTCAGATGTGCTCTCCCCTCATAGTTTGGGTTCTAGGAAGACAAGGAGGAGATCCCCCATGGATTCTTGCCTACCTGTTGTGACCATGGCCCTCTTTGTGTGGCCTTCATATTCATGGACTCAACCAACTGGGGACTGAGGATGGGAAGCAGAGCGGAGTCCATGCCAGGCATGTGGAGGTTTGCTGTGTCTGTCCTGCGCTGAGCAATAGGAGTGCTGAGGGGTGGCTCAGGTGAGTGGGCCACAGGCAAATGTGGGATGGTTTTGCATAAAGGCTTTGGGGCTGGGCTGGAGCTCTGGAGCACAGCCCCGAGGGGTCTGAGGGATGACCATGCTTTTAAGATCAAGCATCTATCTGTCTGTGTGTGAGTGTGTGTGTGTGTGTGTGTGTGTGTACACGCGCACATGCACGCACACACACACAGAGGCATGCGTCTAAGTGTGTATGCCAGTACTGGCTCTTGCAATTTTGCCCAAGGCTGGTGCCCCACCATTTGAGCCATGCCTTCACTTTGCTGGTTATTGGAGATCAGAGCCTCTCCGATTTGTCTGCATGAGCCTGTCTCCTAAGGAGCTAGGATTGCAGGTGTGAGCGGCTGGCGCCTGGCCAAGCTTGCTTCTTAGCAAGAATTCTGTCCATTTATAAAAGACTTTCAACTGTACTCGACTTCCTCCTTCTGCACTTTAGCACAATTTTCCCTCTAACTTCTCACTCCACTTACTAATCTGCAGGCTGCATCGAGACATGTCCTGTGGCTCCAGGAAAGCCATCCTGCAACAAAGGCGTGGAATTAGAGGTGGGGAGGAGGGAGCTTGTATCAGCCCATCTTGCCTGTGCTTGTTACCTGGATGCAGCCACCAGGCTCCCTTATTGATTCCTAAGATGAGATAAAACTAGCAAGATTGAAGTCCCCCAGCTCTCCCAGAGAGCACCGCAGGCCCCAGCTACAGACCACCCCGGCAACATCCGTTGCCTCTGGAGGACACGACCAGGTCTTTTAGGACAGTGAGAGTCCCTGAAGTTGGTGTGCAGACTGTGTGGGCTGACCCAGCCTGAGCAGGGACTGAGGAAGCCTGTGTTTGTTTGGGCTTGTCTCCTTAATTGCCACAATCATTCTCCCTGACAGAGTGCATCACAGTGTTCGAAGTGTTCACTGAGTAACTGCAGGTAAAGCAAGTGCAGCTGGGGTGATCAGGCTCAGGACTTCATCTTTCCATAGATATGCATATGTAGGGAGGATCTGTCAGTGAAAGTGGTAAGTTACAGCCTGTGTGACAAACAAGGCCAGCAGCAACTCCTAATGTAGATGCACTTCACAGAAATCAGCAGGGAAGAGGCAAAGATCCCAGGAAAAGTGTCAACCCCTCAGGATACACAATGTAAATAATTACACAGCTGAATCTTTTACACGACTTATATAATGTAAACTTATCAGAAAATTTTGCTTCATGGCTTAGCAGAGAAAAATAATTAATAGCATACTTTTCTACTGTGAAGTTTTTCTAAATGGTTTTAACAACCCCTTCTATTGAGAGAAGAGAAACAGACATTCTCACACACTGTTGGTATAAGTTGGTATGGCTAAAGAAAATTCAGATATATTAACAAAAAATCATAAAAATGTGGAGCGGATAATGTAATCTGAAATAGTAAAGATGCACACGAAGTCCTAAATAGCTGGATAGTGTGGAAACAATGTCAGTATTGGGCAACAAATGACTGCTTTGATGACATGGAAAACAGCTTATAAATACAATAATGTTAATGAGCACGGCTCCCGGCCCCTAAATGAATATGTGGAAAGATGCATTCAAAAACCAGTAGGAGAGTCCCACCCTGGCTCTCTGTAGGTAGCATTACAAATGTTGCAGATAACCTGCACTGATACCTGCCTCCTCCAAATTACTCCTGCCTGTGCTTTAAAAATCACTAAAGGCTGAGGTATGGGGCCACTGTAGAAAATTCATCTCACCTATGCAAGAAAACCGATTTTGCCCCCCCCCCCTTCTCTTGAATCCATTGGGTAGTCGTTGGCCTGAAATCTTTGTGGGTCAGTGAGATTAAACATTCCCAGTTAAACACAGATGGATGTCTGCTGCTGTTAGCCATCTTCATTCAATAGAGATCTGATGGTTTCTATCCTCTCAAGGATTGTCCTCTGTCCCCATCCCCCCAATGTATGAGCCATGAAAGGAGGATGCTATGTCTGAAAGAGAACTCTGTTCTAGGCTGGGCTTGTCTCATTGGATCCTGGGAGTTGACCTCTGTTTGGAAGTGTGGGCTTTGTGATTAATTGGATCTGATAAAGCCACCAGTGAGATGAGTGCCGCAGAGAGGCATGCAGGAAGGACAGCTCCCTGCCCACAGCTCTCACTAGAAGGGGCTCTCCACAGGGGCAGCCACAGGAGCTGGGTGGGGTCAGTGTCCTGACCTCCACACAGGGGTCAGTGACCTGCAGACCTCCACACAGAGGTTTGGGGTGCAGGCCTGAGGTTGTTTGGGTCACACATGAAGTGCATGCTCACAGGCAGGTGAACCCTTCACCATTTCTAAAGATTGGCTTCTCAGGCTGAGATTCTCCAAGGCTCAGAAAACCCTGGTCAATGCTACCTCTCCTCCTGTGTCAGTCTCTCCCTGATGTAACTTCTCGCCCTGGACTTCTCCTGGCTACTGGTTCTTTTTTTCTTTCTTTCTTTCTTTCTTTCTTTCTTTCTTTCTTTCTTTCTTTCTTTCTTTCTTTCTTTCTTTCTTTCTTTCCCTTCCTTCCTTCCTTCCTTCCTTCCTTCCTTCCTTCCTTCCTTCTTTCTTTCTTTCTTTCTTTCTTTCTTTCTTTCTTTCTTTCTTTCTTTCTTTCTTTCTTTCTTTCTTTCTTTCTTTCTTTCTTTCTTTCTTTTTCTTTGTGCCAGTCCTGGGGCTTGAACTCAAGGTTTGGGCACTGTCTCTCAGCCTCTTTGTGCTCAAGGCTAGCACTTTACCACTTGAGCCACAGCACCACCTCTGGCTTTTTCTGAGTAGTTTATTGGAGATAAGAGTCTCCTGGACTTTCTTGCCTGGGCTGGCTTTGACTGCAATCTTCAGATCTCAGCTTCCTGAGTAGCTAGGATTTTAAGTAAGAGCCACCAGTGCCCAACCTGGTTGCTATTTCTAATATCCGTGAGCTCTGAGCTCTACTCTTAACTCAGTCACAAAATCTTTCTACCAGTTACTGGTGTGGATTTGCCTCCTCCCCTGCTCGGGCTAGAGCTAATAGAACAATATTAGGAGGACTGAAGGAACGGTTAATTTCTACCTTGGGGCCTTCACACAGTTAGTTATAATTGGCAGAGTTAGAGTGAAATGTAGATAGAGAGACCAGAGGCAGGCCATCCTGATCCTGACCAAAACAACTGAGGATGTGCTACAGGAGAGGAAAAGTGAGTCCAGATGGAATCTTTGGAATGTAAGAAATATAGGCAGTTTAGAATATGTTGGCAAAAATAACAGTTGTTCATTTTAAAAGCACAGAATTAAGGAATAAATTAGTCAGTGAATAATTTGGGCAGAGTTGGCTATTTGTGTGCAAATATTTAACCAATTTGTTTGTCCTTGGATTTTAACTACACTGAAACTCCATGTCTGCTGGAGAGTCAATTACTTGAATAATTGCTCCTCTTTTCAAACCTAAGGGATACATGAAAGTATTACTGTAGGAAATAGATGGTATTTGTGATTTGAAACAGAAAACAGGGACATGTTGTTGTACAAAATAATAATCTTAAGGACCTTGAGGCTAGAAAGAACAAAGTTGTCATAAACCCAGAGTCATAGGAAGAGTTTAAATGCACATTGCAGTGATTGCACTCAGCTCTTAGTGCTTACCAGGAAGTTGTTCTTGAGAGAGAACAATGTCACTATCATTCTCTCTGGTACTGGGTTGTAATTAAGGATTCACAGCGTGGAATGTGACAAGATGCTGCTCCTCTTTTCCCAGAGCTTACATTGTGAAGTGCGGCAAAACAGTCGAAATGCCTAATGGAATTACTGGGTTAGAAAAATTTCCTATTTGATGACAGTTGAGTGAAGCAAAAGGTTAATTTCATTAAAGGCTCATGTAGCTGTCTACCTTCCAAAAATGAAACCAAATAAGACCATATGAAACTGTTCCTTCCTTGTCTTCAGACACGTATTAACCTTTGGCAAAGGGTGAGTAACTCTCCTATATGCCGGCACCTTGGTAAATTAAGTGACTGGAAAGGAGGAGAAGTGTTTTTTCTGGAATGAGGACCTTGTGAGACAGACAGGCCTGTCTGTCTCACAGCCTGGCCACGCGGAGTGAGGGCCATGGACGTAGTGAGTGTGGACGCAGCACTCCCCAAGCTCAGAGGGGCAAGATGACTACAGTGACAGCGAGCAGACCAGGGCCTGTTGGGGGCCAAGGGGGTCAAGCAGTGCCACTGAGAACTTCGAGGTGTCCGTATTCTTCCCCTCTGCGATGTCATGTGGGTGACACAATTGTCAGGGCGCCTGAGCTGCTTACGTCCTTGTGATGCATCACAGTACGGCCTTGTGATGCATCACAGTACGGCGGGGCATGTGTGTTTGCCCTCACTGGAGTCCAGGATGTTGTCCCCAGGGCGGGGCCTCCACCGACCAGCCTGTGTCCCATCTCCTCCCTGGCTTGAGGGGCTTCCTGCTACATCTCCTTCTTCCATGAAGGCCTCTGTCGGTTTGGCCTCTCTTTCTGGAGCTCTTCAAAGACTGACTCCTTTTCAGCTCTGAGTTTGAAGGAGTTTTTTTTTTTTTTTTTTTTTTGATTCTACAGTCTGTGTGCAGTTGCTGTCTACCATAGTAACTTCAGGCACATCCTTTACTTTGAAACAATTCAAAACCTACAGAAAGTAGGTTCTCCAAAGTAACCACAACACAGCCAACAAGACAAGGAAATTGGTAATAAGCCGTTACTCGGGGAATCATTTGGCTCTGTTCATAATGTTCTGATAATACCCCTTGTAACAAAGAATATCCAGTCACAATTACCCATTGTATTGATCTGTGATTAGCCTCTGTCTTTGGGCAAAACATCTCTTCTGAGGACAGTTGTGTCCTCACCTTGTTCCCCGGACCCAGGGCGGTAGGACTCTGCTCTTGGCCACACAGGTCACCTTGCTCAGGGCCTAGAGCGAGACTCGGCCAGCCCTCCCCCTCCCCCACCAGCCGTTCTTTTCCCTTTAGAATTTGGAGCCATTTGGTGGGGGTGGAACTGCTCTCTCGCATTATCTTGCTGATGTGCAAGCTTGTAATTTTTGCGCTTCTGCCTAGCTGGGGGATGAGTTCCTGCCGCACTCTAGCCCCAGCCGTGCTATCATTATTGATTTTGATGCTCCACTTGTTCCGGATTTGCCTCTGCTAGCCCTGTCCCCTCTGACTCGCTCCCATCTGTGTCTCTTTGACCTCTGCAAAATCAGATGCTCTCCAGCCGCTCCCCGCCTCCACCCCAGAATCCTTCATCATCCAGAAAACTGTTTCCTGTTAGTAGAAAACAGCATTTAAAATCTCAGCTCTGGACTGTAGGTGGGTTTATTGCTATTGAGAAATCTTGCTGGAGATCTTTCGGTAGGTAGAGCCAAAAACATGGAAAATGTAAATTTCTCGGATGATCATGTTATATTAGGTGTGTAGTTACATATTAGGTGTATAGTTATATATTTATATGCATTAGTTACCACAGATCTCTATGTACATGTGTCTACATTTATCTACACACCGTGCTGGGTTGACCAGTATCTAGCATCCTTGGACTGAAATGTCCAGAGAGAAAGGGAAGAGAAAGAGGTAGAGGAAGAGACGCCTGGCTCCATGTTCCTTCTGCATGTGTAGGCTAGTCCCTATTGCTCTTGCAACTAAAACATTCTTGTACTTGGGCATCTGCAGGGGAGGGATTCTCTCCCACAATGTACATATACAGGATTTTTTTAAGTCTGTATTTTTCTTTGGATTAGCACAATTTATCTCTATAATTATACAGACAAGAGTCAGTTTGATTTAACATTTCTCTCAAACAGGATGTTTATTAACTAACAAAGATGTGGTTTCAAATTCTTACACTGTTATTTTAAGACTTTGGAGTTACTGTCATAAGTAATATTTCTACTTGTTGGTATTTAGTGATAACACTGTACCTTTGAAATTTTAAGAATATTTGAGGTATTATAATCCCCCTCAAAGATTACTCAGACATATAGGCTTATAAATCAATCAATCAATGTCATATTCAGATATGGATTTGAATGAAGGCTTACTTTGTACACTGATGGTTTGTAGTTTACTTTTTCTTTCTCCATGTAATATATATTTCTATTTTGACAGGATTGAGAGAAAGCAAAACCAATGCAAATAATTTCTATTGTCAGCAAGTTAAGTAACTTTATTCATTATGTGGAAGATGTGAGCTTAGTTTCCTGTTTTGGGATGATTTCTCCCAGGAGTAAAAGCTTTTGACTTAGACATCTGCTTAGAACAGCAGGTCCCACATGACTTGCTGGTTGCTACAGTAACTGCATTTTCCTGAAAATACCAAACTACACTGAGCTTGAATCATCAGTGTCCAACTTGCTGCAATTACATTCACTGAAATTTGCCCTGGCACTCTAATAAACACATATTGTTCAGATTGTCCTGATTTCTTCATCCTTCTCTGATTCTGACATTCAAAAGCACATTTACACAAAAAGGCTAGGATCAGGATATTTTATGAATTTTGACACATAAAATCTCAGGGTCTACTAATCAGTACTACTTGATTATTTAATCTGTACTAGACATATCTCTGCATAAGAATTTACTAAGTTAGGGCTGGGAAAGTGTCTCAGTGGTAGAGCGCTTGCCTTGCATGCATGAGGCCCTGGGCTCGATTCCTTAGCACCACTTAAGCAAAAAGAAAAAAGGCAGAAGTGGCGCTGTGGTCCAAGTGGTAGAGCACTAACCTTGAGCTGAAGAGCTGAGGGACAGCGCCCAGGCCCAGAGTTCAGGCCCCATGACTGGACCCCCCCCCCCAAAAAAAAGAATTTCCTAAGTTAAAGGGAAGAAATTAAACAGCAATGGACCAAAAAGATACTGGGCTGGCTGGTTAATTATTCTGGGAATAAATGGTATCTCTGGTCATCATTGAAAAATTTTAAGCAGGTCTTCAAAGAAAAATTTTTGTATCTTATTAAAAATAATGTAGGAATGATACATGTTTGTGGTTGTGAATATGCTTATATTCATTTTAAAGTAGTACATGCGAAAGTCCATTTTCCTGCTCACTCATACATTTCTTAATCCCATCAGATAGCAAGTGTATCTTGATTTGGTTCTTAATGAATAAAGCACTTCATCAGCTATGAGGATTATTCAAGTTTTAGTGACACTGTTTATGGCATTCACGAAACCACATATTATTGGCTTACTTCCATTAGATGAAAATGTACTTTGAAATCCCAAATCAGTTTTCTCTTAAAGAATTTATTTTAATTTTCTGCATATTTGCATCAAGAAATTCAACTTTCCATTAAAACTGTAGAACCACATTTTCTGTGCCAGTTTGGTCTTAAGAATGCATATTAACACCTTTTAAAAGAAGTCATGTTTTCAAAAATATGTTCATACCTAAAACAATGACAAAAAAAAAAAAACACCCTACCCAAACCAGAAGGTCATACTACCTAGGATCAAATCTCCAGAGCTCACATTTAACTCTGCCCCTTGTCTGAAATGGGTTTAGAACATCCATGGGATTATTATGTGTCTATTTCGAAGTATTATTGGGAACACAAATCAGAACATATCTACAATGAACACAATGGCTCAGCCTAGCATTGTGCTATCATTATCAAATACACTACAAAATTAAACTCATCTTTAAAATAGTTTTATGAGCATAATCTCTTGTGGATCTATAATTTGGGACTTGAGCCCTGTAGATTTCATCAAATCTATTTTAGGGGAATTAACCTTTCTCAGACGCTGGTGTGGAATCCTTTGGCGACTTCACCACCACAGCTATATAAGGGCGTGAAGGCTCCTGCCAGGCCCCTCCCGTAAGGGACAACGCTGAAATTAGTTTATGACACACTCCCAGTCTTGATCAACAGGACCATAGGCTGATGTTCCCTGGTGACTCAGGCTGTTTCTGGTGAACAGGGTTTCAGAGTAGCTGACCTCTGCCCTGGGGACTTCGGGAACACACCAGATGCTTGTCTGGGACAACTGGGGTTTTCTGTTCCTTGTGTGGCCTCTGGGTTCCGTCAGCTGCCACTTCTGCAGCCTTAGCGCTGTGTGTCTGTCTCGTTTGTAACAGTGATCTAACCACAAAGCAGGTTCCCAGGTGAAGCCGACTCTGCTCCTGTAGTGAGCTCACCTGCAATCGCTGAGAAGGTTGCCCAGGACCCAAACCCAGGGGCAATCATTAGTTAATCTGCAGCCGCGGTGAGCTGCGTACAAGCAAGGTATTCTGGTGCGTCCTCCATCAGGATCTGAGGTGCCCTGTCCCCCACAGCACCAAGTACAAGGAGCCACAGAGGCGGCAGCCACACAACCAGCTCTCCCCAGGAGTCATGCCAGGGCTCCATAAACGGCTTCTTACCTGATTTCCTCAGCACAGCAATTCACCTGTCATCTTAATTGTGTGTCAATATCTTGGCTTATACAACAATATTATTGGACGTAATAATGAATTGATTTGAAGCTTCTTTTAAAATTGCTCTTGATAAAGGGGTAGATGGCTGCAGCTTTATTGATTAAACTCCCTAAGTCGCTTGAAAACTCCCGAAGTCCCTTGCCTTTCCACTTTGGAAGCCTTTTTCTTTCTAGATGTACAGTTCCAAACGGTCATATTTTTGCTTTTTTCTGTCAGTGAAGTTTTTGTAGCTATGCCATCCTTGATTTACCAGTGCTACTTAATCCTATTGCCTACCTGTTTTGTCATGTCTGTGATTTTTTTTTTTTCTGTCGGTCATGGGGCTTGAACTCTGGGCCTGGGCGCTGTCCCTTAGCTCTTCAACTCAAGATGAGCTCTCTACCACTTGAGTCACAGTGCCACTTCCGGTTTTCTGGTGGTTTATTGGAGATAAGAATCTCATGGATTTTGCTGCCTGGGCTGGCTTTGAACCACAATCCTCAGATCTCAGCTTCCTGAGTAGCTAGGATTACAGGCGTGAGCCACCGGCACCTGACACGTCTGTGATTTTTGATAAGCAGGATTTTATTTGTTACTTTTCTATAAAAATATGTCAGAAAATACCTAAATTCCCAGCCCCCACACAAGATATGTTATCAGAAATTTACGGTAGCAAAGGGGATTTCATGTCTGGTAAGAGAGGAATTCAGGCAAGACCTGGGCCTGGCTAGGGTGCCAGGAATCATCACTGGGAAAGAAATGTGGCAGAGAAAGAGCGGAGATGGCACAGCCATGCCATGGGTTTCCAGCCCCTCAGCCCCCCCCACCATCTTACACTGTCTTTGGGTGAAGGAGGCCGAATCAAGGCCCTTGGAGATCGCTTTCTGGTTGGTGGGTCTGCTTTCCGGTTGGTGGGTCTCCTTTCCATTGCCCTTTAGGTCTAGGCACTAAACATGCAGTGTCTTGCCCTGACTTCCTTACTCTGTGCCTGCTTCCTGGTCCTGGGCACTCTCTGCCCCGGTTTTGCCATCAGGCTGGTGCAGCTTTCTCAACTCTGCAGTCCCCGCCCCACCCCATGGTCTGCTTTTCTGCTAAGTCCTAGCGCTACTGTTCAGTTGGTTTCATAGTTTAGTAATTTCAGCATCCTCAGGGTCTATGTGGTTATTTAACTATGTGTCTGTTGTGGTCTCCCTGTTAATCATTTCATATTACTGGCTGGCAGAAAATTCTGGCAACCAGATGTTCATGTCAAGGTCACAACAAGGTCACCACAGAAAATGCCGGTGTTGGGCATACTGATGCTCACGTCAGTGGCTGCTGGGCATCCAAGTGAAAGTTTGCACCCGACCTGGTAGTACTACCCTTGTTCCTCCCGGCATTATAGGAGCTTCACATAATCAAGATTAAGGATTCATTTTTCATATAACCAGCTTAGAGCAAGGAATAGAAAAGGAGAGAGAGGAATAGAAAATGGAGAAGGGGGAGTTGACAGAATGTTGGGCTCTGTTGGCACCCCTGCTTTCAAAGCTCAGCGAATGCAGGCAGAGGGTGGATTGAGCAACTGCTAATCCTCAGAAAGTGGCTTGGGTGGGTCAGATGGGCAAGGTCCGTCCTACCCAGGGAAACCTGCAGGACGGCATTCACAGATCAATCCAATCCCCACCGTCTCCACGGAGGAGGCAGCTTAGAAAGCCCCTCCCGTGTCTCCTAATCTGAAAATGACATTCAAAAGAAGCTGTTGTGGGAGCTTACTTCCTTATTTTAACTTTGTGACATCTGTAATCATGTACTTCCCCGTCTCTCCTACCGTCCTCACCCAGCTGTGGCTCTGCTGTTCTCCCTGTCCTTTCTCCCAGTCCTCTGGGGATGCTGTCCAGGGCAGGCCTGGAGTTCAGACACCAGGAGAGCAGGTGATGGTGGCTATGTCCCCAGGTGATGGAGGACTTCCTTCTATTTCCCAATTTCCAGACAAAGATGGCAGGTCCTTGAGACCCACTCAGAACCATTTCAGGCGTCTACAGACAGGGGAGTTGCACAACAGGGATTTAGTTGAGTATCACAAGACAAAGCAGAAAGAGAGGAAAGCCAGGGACACTTCCTGCCTATCTGCTCTCTGTGGCCCTGTTTTCAGCAGCCCTGACTACGAGGCCATGGCTCTCTGAGCTACCTACACCTTCCACTTTCAGGACTCTTTCGCCAGACCTGGTATCATTTTCTTGTGAGTCTCTACCACTCAGAGAGAGCTCCCAGCTTCTTACCATTTCAAGGAGGAAGGCAGATTTAGGCAGCCCCTTGTATCTGGTGTGTCCTACCTTAGGACCACACATCCTAAAGGAACTTTGTGGGAGAGAGAAGTAGTCGGCCCTATTTGTTCCAGTGCTTACTTCCTCAGTCTAATGAGTCTGGCCCTTTTGATGTTGGTTAAATATAATCTAATTTCCCTGTCTCCTTGTCTGTCTATTTGGCATCATCAAGTATATACCATGTGTAAAGGAAAGAGCAACAGTTAATTTGATTGTTTCTCCCTCTGCCATCTGCCCCTTCTCCCGACTGAAGGGATCGCTGCCTGCTGCATAGCCCATTCTCATTGCAACTGCTTTCCTTCCATAGTGAGTTTCCTCCCACCTTTGTCTGTTGCTTCTTGGAATCTATCTTTCCTTCGCACACGGGATCCATGGGACAGATCCATCCGTGGCCCAGGGCCCATGGACATGCTTGCTGGACAGAGATTGAATTTACAGAGATTGAATTGCCTGGCTGTTCTATTACTGTTAAACTTGCTGAACTTGCTGTCAGACATGTTGATTTTTCTCTTTCTGTGTGCCCATCCTGGGGCTTGAACTTGGGGCCTGGGCTTTAGCTTTTTTACCCAGGGCTAATGTTCTACCACTTGAGCCACTCATTTGTAGCTGATAAATTGGAGTCTCACAGACTTTCCTATCCTGGCTGGCTTTGAACTGCAATCCTCAGTTCTCAGCCTTCTGAGTAGCAGGGTTTACAGGAGTGAGCCACCAGTGCCTGGCCATTTCTTTTCTTTTTGTTTTTTATAAAGAAAACCTTTTCTTGTCAGAATAAATTAATTGTACGGAGGTTTCATTGTGAGTTACATATGTACATAAATATCTTGGATGAAATTCACCTTCTCTCTGTTACTTTTTCTTAACCTCTTCTACCTCCTCCCTCCATTTAAAGTTTTCAGTGAGTTTTATTGTGCTATTTCCAAATATAAATATGCAATGTGCCTCTTTAACACTCTTTCCTCTGCCCTGCAAGGCCCTACACAACAGCTCCCCCTCCCCATAATCATGTTACACTCTTGCATTGTATTTTAGGTCTAGATGCCACATGCGAGTAAAAATGGCATTTGTCTTTCTGAACTTGGCTTATTTCACTTCGTGTCATGGTGCAGGGAAGCAGACAGAGTGGATGGAGTGACAGATCACCAGAAGTGCTTGTTTTTGTCAGTCATGAGGCATGAACTCTGGGCCTGGGCGCTGTCCCTGAGCACTTTCACTGAGTCTGACTGCCCTACCACGTTGAGCCACAGTGCCATTTCAGTTTTCTGATGGTTAATTGGAGCTAAGAGTCTCCCAGATGTTCCTGCCAGGGCTGGCTTTGAACCATGGTCCTCAGATCTCAACCTCCTAGGTAGCTAGCGGGGAAGCGTGAGTGTGAGCTGCCTGGACATCAGGAGTTTTGCTTCTTTCTGACTCACCGGATTGATGCAGAGGGCTGCAGGGAGCATCCAGCCTCCTCCTCCTCGCCTTCTCTGGAAGTCTGGAAAAGCTCTCCCTCACTTCCCTGAGTCTGAAGCTGGGAGGAAGAATGAACTCATTTTTTTTTCACTCTTAACTTGCATCTGTGATGCTGCATTGTTTGCATGAATGCCAACTTGGTGACAAGGAAAAGGAACTTTCCTTTAGCTCTACCTTCAGAGTGCAGACGTAATTCTTCTCCAGCATGAACAACTGCAGAGGGTTGAGTTCAAGATCCAAGTCTGAGCACACATATGCTCCGAGAATGTGAACCTTGAACAGACTCTCATAAAGTTCGAATAAACACTGAAACTCGTTGGCTTCCAGACAGGGCTTTCAATTGCCTTCCTTGTGCTCTTGTTCTCTAGTGAGCCCAAGTCCATTTGTCTTGCTTATCATGCAAAACCTTAATTCACCTAACTCACGCATTATCAGGAAAAATAAAATTAAACAGCAAAAGCAATACAAATCACAAAAAAATCAAATTCAACAGGATAATGTATGCAAAGCAATGAGCATGGGCCATGGTACAAGTATGTGGTATAAGCTATAGGAGTAATAAAGTAAGGTAGTGACTATCGCAACAGATGTGTCCGCGTGCAGTGAGGAAGTCAGAAAGCCTCCATAGGACAAGTGTGGCCAGCTTACTGAGCCTCTGACTCTCAGCACACAGCGCGTGCCCAGACTTGGAAATCATGCTGACTTCTTTAAGGGTTCAATCTTGAGGGTTCAGTCCACCATATGAGAAGAACGCATTGTACCTGTTCTTTCTTATTAGACAAACAATGGTAATGTGTTCAGATGAATCCAGCTGGAACTAATTAAATTAGGTTATTGGAAACATAACACATTTGGCACACATTTCTGAAGACTTCATCCTATCATTAGACGGTATCTTAAGAAATTAATAAAACCAGGTGACAGACCGTCTCATCTGGCCATCTGGGCTTCAGCACTAATGGCTGGAGGTGAGTTCTTTCTGTCGGGTTTTTGATTCGGGTAGGATTTCTATCTCTCATGCTTCATTCATACTCACTCCCCAAGGAGAAGACAAACAAAGAGATTAGGAAAAATTAGCCAGGAGATAATGGCCAGATACTTTAATTAGAAACCAAACTTAAACTTCAAAGTTAAGTATTTCTACACCAAGCATAATACATCACAAAACTATTAAGTAGCAAAAACAGAGTCCTGGGATTTGGCGTTATGAGGTAATCATCGTTAACAAGGGACTAAAGTCTCTTTCTCGCCCAGATGGAGCTGGTCTGACCCATGCAGGTGTGTGCAGCTGTGGTGATGTTGTAGGAGCAGGAGGTGCACAAAGGCAGCAGAAAGCTCTGAGATCCAATTCCCACCTATTAAAAGGTGCATTTTCTGTTCCTCAGCGGAACATTAGACTGGCCAATGCTTCAGCCAATCTCTTAAGGTAATCCTTGGCAAATGCCTGTGAACCATTCCAAGATGGAGTCTTGACGTGTCTGTTTGCTTTTTATTGCTGACAAAATACTTAATTTTTTATTTTGGCTCAATTTATTTGTGGCAAAACATCAGCGTGGGGAGAAAAGCTTACCCAGTATGTGATGCTAGAGAAGCAGAGAGGGATGGTGAGAAGACAGAATGGGGTCACTATCACCTCAAGAGCTGGCCCCAAGGCTGAACTCCAGCCCCATCATTGCGCCTGAGAGCAGCATCTGGTTTCTTTGAGCTCCCCTGAGCTCCATTGGGCAGCTCTGCTTCTCGCACAGGGCTCCATGGTTCTGCGGATGGAACCTGGGATCCTCTTCCTAAGGCTCCAATAGAATCCAAGATGCTTGTCAGTGTTGGGGAGACTCCATCATCATTCTGCTGATGGCTTCCCTGGAACCCTCCAGAGCATCGTCCTCCCCGGTCCTCGCTCTCCCCCTTCTCTTCCTCGTCTTTGGCCTCCTTCTCCTCTTCTTCCTCCAACTCATCCTCACGTCACACACCTCTGTGCTGGCCTCTCTTCCTTCCCAGGATATACAATTCTACCCATACCACTCACAAAACTCACAAATACAAGAGAAGTAATTCCTGGTAAATTCTGAATGGCAAACACTAATGCTGTGTGGTGTTGAAGAACACACTCAGCACTTAGGGTGCTTGAGTTGGGTTGAGACGTTACGATGCTACAACATGTCATGCTGTTTGTAAGCCATAAATTGGTGGCTTACAATGGACAGATGCTCATATCTCATGCTCTGGATGCAGGAGGTGTAAAATCAAGGTTCCACCAGACAGAGTGTCTGGTGGTCCTGGTCCACGCGCAGTGATCTGCACGCAGTGACTGCTCATGGTGGAAGGGGCTTTTAGTCCTTTATCCTGTCAGGAGGACTCAGCCTCCTGTGATCCCCACATTGGGGTTTTGTGTGCTAGAGTATGTGTGTGCACACACACGTGTGTGCCCAGGCCTGTGTGAATGTGTGCATGTATGTGCATGTATGCTAGAGTGTGTTCATGCTAGGATGTGTGTGTGTGTGTGTGTGTGTGTGTGTGTGTTTGTGTGGAGAAGCACTCCCATTCGGCATTGGGTAGGAAATCACATGGCACACTCACAGTGCAGGAGAAGATCACAGATAGGACACATTAAATAATGAACTTCTCATCAGTGGACGCCATTCAGAACCAAGGCTGCACGTTGGTATTTGTGTACTTCTCTGTGTAAATGATGTCTTTCAAACACTTTCACTGGAAACTACAAATGTGCAAAGCTCTGACCACTTGGAGGTCTGTAGAGGGGAAGGCTTCGGGAGCCAGGACACTGCCAGTCAGTGCCTGGAAGGGAAGGGCTGGCTGCATGAGGAGAGTGTGGGGGCCGGGAAGCCCCAGTCCCCTCAAGGGTGAAGCGAAGTGCCGTAGAGGGCCTGCTGGCTGACTGCACAAGTCACACTGCTCTCTGGCTGGCTGTCAGACATTGATTTGGAACATGCTAATAGTTCTTAGCGCTCTCTTCACTGTGTGCTTCTCCATTATCAAAGCTCATGGCAAGGACTTAAACTCTGTTGGAGATATATCCCAAGTTTTTTTCTGAAGGGCTGAAAGTAACTATTCACTCGCTAACAAAACCTAATTTAAGGCGCTAGGTGATCACTGTACCACAAAGCAGCTTTAACATGATTTCTGGTTAGTCAGCTCAAGTGTTATAATTCACAGTGTCTATTAGGAAAGAGCAGTTAGTAGTTTAGGAATAAACAAATTAATGGAAAAGTAAGTGCTAGTTTTCTGGCCAAGTTTAGCAGGGAGAAGCTCAATATTTCACACCAAGCCAGAACCCTTCTTCCCATGTAATAGCAACATAAATAAAAACGCTCGACTGTACATGGCTGTCTATTCCTAAAAGCAAGAATGTTAAATGTATTGCCCATTGAAATAAACTTACCATAGTTTCTAAATGCCTTGATTCTGGGCTTTAAAACAAGTCAGCTCCTGGCTGTAAATATTTGCTCAGTGTTATTAAATCACTGGGCTCACGTGACTGCTCCAGCTGGAGAAGATGCCACTGTGTAAATCAGTCCTTGAGGCAGGGTGAGAGCGACGGCAGGCGGTCCTCCCGCTTTCTTTGGTGCTCCTCACGTGCCCCTGACTCGCCCGCCAGCAGAAGGCCCACACCCAGACGAAGCCCACAGCAAGTGTGCAGTTAGCATTTCCAGACCACTTTCCCCACTATCTGAGTTTTCAGCCACAGCACACCTGAGCTATATTCCTTTTGCAAAGAGAAAAGGTTTGTTTTGCAGCTAGATGTGCTGCTTGCCTTGATTCTTAATCACGGTCTATACTTCACAGATTTCAAAACTAGCATTCGAGTGCAAGGGTGCTCGCTGTCTCGGGAAAGCATGGAGAGGAGGGCAGGAGGGGGGTCTGTCATATTTCCACAGCCCGCCACTGCGAAGCTCCACAAGGCCTGCTCGCATAGCTGTCTTCTTGCTGTCCTTACAGAGCGGGAGGAAAGAAAGAAGGGCCTGCACTTCACTCCAAAATGTACATTTCTGAGTGAAAGCTTTTCCTAAACAGAATGACAGGAGCTCTCACCAACATGCTCAGAAGCATGCACCTCCCAGACAACGATCTCCCTCCCGGGGTCAGACACAAGGCCAGGACAGTGCGATGCTCTCTGGCCTTCTACATGGAGTCACAGGTCTGAAACTCACTCATTTGTAACAATTATCTGTAAGTAATAACTCCTAAGTTGAAGTAAACTCTTAATCCTGCTATCAGAAGATCTAGCTTCTGGTCAGCCAACAGATTCTAGCTTACTTATAAAGCCAAGTTTTTGTTGTTGTTATTTTCTTCTTTTTTTTTTTTTTTAAATCGAGGACTGGCAGGTAGCAAGGCCATTCAAACTTTTAGCATTTATGAATAATTTATCAGGATTTTGACCCATCTCCCAAACCACAAAATCTGGCTTCCTTTTACACATCACAGTGTTAATTATTAAAGCATAATATTTAGTAATTTAGCAACAATAATGACAAATTATTAAACAACTTCTGAGAGGAAGAAGATGCACATATCATCTTGCTACAAAATAGATGTAAATCTTGGGGATAGATGTCTTGGACCAGGGCCCAACTTGCACTCCACATGTCACTTCCATTGTAACATAGAATCAGGAGGTCCTGGGTGAGGCTGAGAACACATGAGCGAGGAGCAGGTGTTGGATGCCCCTTTGGGGATGCGGGCCCAGTGCCTCCTCCCACAGTGGCCAGTGTGGGCTGAGCCTCAAGCAGCCTCTAGTGAGCAGCTGAGGTCTGGCTGTGGCAGAGACGTTCCTTCTCCCCAGAGCACTCTCAAGCATGCCCCATCATAATCCTTTTCTTTTCTTTATTTTCCAACATTGGAATTTGAACCCAGGGCCTTTGTGCCAGGCAAATACTCTGTGTTTTGAGTTGCGCCCAGACCTTTTTTTCTGGAAGTGGAAGGGAATAGGGTGTTGAGTTTATACCTGAACAGTGAGCCTTCTGTTTACAAACTCCCAGCAAACCTGGCATGATGAGCAAAGGATGCCAGCTTTCTATTGGTTGAGGTGCTTTAGGCCCGTGCTGGCCTTGAGCCACCCTCCTCCTAACCTCAGCCATTGTCGCCGGCTCTAAAACATTCAAAGGGAAAACCAGATACCCATTCCCATTCGCAGTCCCATCCTCACCAGGCTGCCCTTGCCTGTATCTAGAGACAGCTTTGTGATGTATGGAACTGGAAAGGAAGCAGGGAGCCAGGCCTTTCTTCCCCTGTGGTAGCTGCTGATCAGAAAGAGCTGCTCTCGGCCACCACCACTTTAAATAGAAGATTGAAACTTAAGCCAGGGTTTGTTTTTCACAATTGTTCTGCAAGAAAAGTGGCTTATTTTCTGATATTTCCCAATGCACTTGGGTAATTTAATGGGTTTTTTCCACCTCAAAGAATAATAAATACATAATCTCTGTAATGCATTGATTGGTTGAGGCCGAGCTCCAACATTCTGGAAGAAAGACATCACTCTCCTATTAAGAAGGTAGGTATTCAAAATGACTGGGCCTTTTCAGCTTGAAGAGGGCATAGGTCTATTTTGGGAAATTCGTTTCTCAGTGTGGTAGTCATCGCAGGAATAAACAACAATGAAGTGGAACAAATCTTGCTTTTCCTGAGGATCAATGCAAAGTTCAACTTTGCATGCAAAGGAGCTGGCAGCAGGCCTCGCGTGGACTTCGCGTGATGGGAGGTCCTGCAGCCTCGGCCAGGGCAGAGAAAAGTGAAGTCCAGGCACAGATGGAGTCAAGCAGTCAGACAGGTCTTCTAAAGCCACCCACCGCTGTGCAGTCAACAGTCAACGCGAGTGGCTCGATGATGAGAGGGAGCACGGTGTGCACCTCCCTCTTCCAGCCGGGACACAAACTGCACAGCCACCTCATGAGTGAGGTGTAGGCCTTTGTCCTCCATCCATCCAGTTGCGACAGCAACATGCCTGGCGTTTGGACAAAGGCATCAAGCAGTCTTCCTGGCAGATATTCTAATTTTGCCAACGTTAACCCATGCCTGTTGAGTTTTGCAATTTAGCCTTCATTGCTTACTTGCTTCAGTATAAACATAGATCCAGGAAATGTTCATTAGATGTGTACATGTATTATACATGCCCTGTCAAATATGTCTAAGGAGCTAGACTGGGAAGTTCATGAAAGGGAACATTATAATACCCCAACCCCAACATCTGCTCCAATAAGTCTCGGAGGACTTGCCTCAGAGGTTGGCAAAGTAGTTCCAGAAGGTCCCATGTCCACAGAGACACTGACGGACCACCGGTGTGGAATAAACATCACCAGGTACCTGGGGGTATCCTCATCCCAGCACCCTGCCCCACGGTACGAGCCAGTGAGTGAGGAGTCATGAAGAGGAGACTGCAGGAGCCCTCCTCAGATTGTAGATCACGACGAGGACAGATGGTGCATTAGCGGAGCCCCGCTGTGGCCACGTCATTTCTTGTGCTTTGTACAACAAGCCAGAGGTTCTCAGTAGCACCAGCCAGAGTAACAAATCTCAGCTACCAAGCAAGATGTCATAGTCTCCATACTTGTAGCAATACAAATGTAACTGCTAAAAGTACTAGGTGCACAGAACTGTAGACCGTTCCTTATAGTAAGATATGACTCCCATTTTTCTTCTTTGGTACAGGAGATGCAAACATCAGATTCAATTGCCTGTAACATAAATTAAGGGAACTTTCTAAGCAATTAAGAATTTTATCAGACTCCTTTATTTAATGTAGCATAAAAAAGCAAAACTAATAAAATGAGGGAGTTCGGGAAGTTATTTTTTGTGTCAGTGGACTTGTTAGTTTGTATCTGATTTTCTTTTTGGAGGAGTAAGAAGTATATGCCATTAGGCATTTTGCTTAGGAAGCAAAATAAGATACAACACTTGTATTTTCCATGTCTTCAGTTTTCCCTGGGACCATTTCTAGTCGAGAGAGAGAGAGAGAGAGAGAGAGAGAGAGAGAGAGAGAGAGAGAGAGAGAGAGAGAGACAGAGACAGAGACAGAGACAGAGACAGAGACAGAGACAGAGACAGAGAGAGACAGAGAGAGACAGAGAGAGACAGAGAGAGACAGAGAGAGACAGAGAGAGACACAGAGAGAGAGAGTGAGAGAGAGAGAGAGAAGGGGAGAGAAGAAGATGGGGGAGGAGAGAAGATGGTGTCTAAGACTCATGTTTAATAAGAAAGTTGAAGTGATATTTGTCTCTACCTTTGTGATGTAAATGTTAACAAGCTATTGTAAAACTGCCAGGAGGAAGCAGGATTCTGCTGGTTTTGTTCATGCATTTCAATATGCGTTCTTCGAAACAATGGAAGAATCAAAGCAATGCTTTCTTCATCCACCAAATACAGAAAGTGAGGGGCTGGGGGACAGCAAACACCACGGCCACCACCAGAGCCAGCCAGGGCACTGCACATGGAGGACAGAGCCACGCTCGCCAAGCCCCCCGCCGGTGGCTCCCCACCACGAGCCTGGCTGACTGCTCCTGGTCAGGAAAGATCTTGATGCAGCCTTCCAAAGTTCCCTGGGGAGCCCAGGTCCTCTCCCACACACACGCGACGTGGCGTTTGGCGTGCCGTGTGATGTGTGGCATGAGGCGAGCTTGTTACCCAGCCCCAGGGTGGACTTTTCTGGGAATGGATTTCCTACCTGAACAGAAAGAAGTGCTCTAAGACTAAAAGTTATTGCCCTGCTATCTTTCCCTTTACATACATATGTGTGTGATTGTACATATATATATGCATATGTATACATATATATAATTGTTATGTAGAGGTGATGTACAGAGCCAAGGCGTCATGGGGAGGGGCACCTTCTCTGCACCACATCTCCTCTGCACACCCAAAATGGCAAGGCCCTGAGAAAGGTCAGAGCCATCTGGACCTGATGCACTGGTGTGACACTTCACGTACATTATAAACTAATGTGACACTTAAATATCCTTGAAGTGAGAGCAATAAGCTATCAGGAAATGCAAAGAATCTGGCCAAGCACACATATATTCTTTTGACAAAAAATAAATAAATAAACAAAAAGAAAGGATGGTCCACAAATAAAAGATGGCAAAATAAATGATCAACTCAGCAATTTTACCCATTCTGTCCTCTGGTGTAAAGAACATTTCCAGGAAAGAATTTGCTCTTGATTACAAGGAGCGGCCAGCTTCATAAAGCAGATTAATATGTTTGTAAAGGACTTAGCTTTAACCAACCTTAAGAGCAGGCATTATATGTAAGCCATCATTGAAAGACTCAGTTCCCAGAATCTGTGTATTGGAAACCTGAGCAGTGTGGGCATTGACTGTTCAGTATTTTGATAGAAAAAAATCTATGAAAATATTGATCCTGCAACTATTTCATTCCAGAATGGAGGTGGATAGGCATGCCATTAGCAAAATCCAGTGAGATTTAGGGCATAAACTAGGGAATCATGATGTTGAGATTTGTTCAAGTTCAAATGTTATTAATGTGCTGTTAAAATGTTAATATGATGTTCAAACCGGCTGTAAATTAAACAACATTGGTTTTTAAATTTCACAAATGCCAAGAGGAAAAAAGGAAAACCATTCCTCTAAGTATTTGCAGAGACACGAAGAATTCTTCAGCATTTCCTTGTTGGAACAAGTTTCTCCAGGTACTTGACACTCTATTCCACCAACCAGCCTATGTCTACCAGTTCTCAAGCATGTATTGAGGGATTACAAAAGAGGAGGAGGACATGGATACAAACATTTCTTCCTCTCTTTCCTTGTCAAAATGCCATTCAAATATCGTGTTGAAACTGTTAAAATAATAGGCTTCAAAACCCAAATTTGCCATAAGGTAGAAATTTGAATCAGAGGCTATTTCCAGTAATTGCCAAGATCAGGTTTACACTGAAACCTTTGGGTGGAACACATACTATTTGTAAAGTACTGAAATGTGTGTTATACTAGATGGAGAGATGGAAGGCTAGGGTCATGTGAGCTGGTGAATGAGGGTGGGTTTGGGAGAAGCTGCAGAACACTGATAAGCCATCAGGGAGCTGAGCGGAAGGAGGCCAGCACTCCAGTCATACAAGGGTTATTACAGTGGCTGTGCCCATGGTCTGGGTGAGGGACAGCTGCATTCCATATTCAAACAGAGCATTGCTTCCCTCCCTGGAGTCAGGATGCTGCAATGCTGCTCTGGTTTCAAGGTCACCTTCACTGACAGTGGTGAATCAGGTCATTAGACCGCCGTGTTCATGGCCTGTGTATAGAGACTCTTCAGGTCTGACTGGCGAGATGAGATTAGAAAATGTAACCGATTTTGCAAGGTCACGTAGCATTGCTTCTCTCCTTTTCATGTGAAATGTACTCATCTCTAGTGCCTTCAGATTCTTTGCTGGGAGAAGGAAATCTTTGGGAATTCATCTAGTAACCAACCTGACATGCTGTGGCATGGGAAAGACACTGTGACCTGTTTGAAGTCTTTTCTTTCTTTCCACTTATAAATTTCCTGTCAACAAGGGAAAAGATGGACTTTCACATCCTAGAAACAAGATTTGGTGCTGGTGCTGTTGGGGCAAAAATGAGCAGGAAATGAGGGTACAGATCCTGTTAGGCACGTCGAGAGCATTATGGGAGAATTCATTTGAACTGTCTTGTATGTGGTGTATAAAAACTTGTAGCTCATTATTAAGTGTTACTGTGTGAAACTGAGGGAAGGAAAATCCTAGCATTCAATCTGGAGAAAAGTATTTGCATTTGCAAGCATATGAAAGGAATTTGTAGTTCATAATGAAAATCTGGACTTAATCACTTGCAGGGCTGAACTTTATTGTTCCTCGTTCTTAATATTGTAAGTTAGAGGTTATGCAAGGTCACACAAGAAACTCAAAACTAAGAAAAATAAGAGAATTATGAGTTGTGTTTTGATTCACCTTTTATGTTTGTATCATAGATAATATTCATATTCACTAAAATGAATTTTTCTCTGTGAAATTCTGGGCAAAGCATTTCACTTTTGAGTATTTACAAATGTAAATACTCAACGTATGACCCAGATCATTTTTTAAAGGAAGCAATTTATTTTTCATATAACTGCTCACCTTTTGTTTTCACTAACAAAGACAAACGAGTTACTAAAATATGGATATTCCAACATTTCGTGTCAGAACTTTGTGCTTATTGCTATCCACAGTTCATGGAGGTCTGTGCTAGTTTTCTTTGATCACAACTGACAGTGTATATGAATAGAGACTGCACAAACTCCAGGTGCACAGAGATGATGACATTGGAAGGTTGAGGTTTTCCTGTGCTTTCTATGCATGTTAGCATTCTTCTGTGAAATGACTTCAACTGTGTAGTCGAGTATTTATTTCTGTTCTTCAAATTAAAAGGTAAGTAATATTATTTTCTGATACTTGCTGAGATTTTTTTAAAGTAAATCATTGTTTCTGTAGATTAAATTTGTTATGATCTGTGTCATGAGAAGCTGTTTAAAAAGAGACAGTTACGCCTGTAATCCTAGCTACTCAGGAGGCTGAGATCTGATCAAGGTTCAAAGCCAGCCCGGGCAGGAAAGTCCATGAGACTCTTATCTCCAATAAAAACCACTAGAAAACCAGAAGTGGTGCTGTGGCTCAAGCGATAGAGCGCCCGTCTTGAGCTGAAGAACATAGGGATAATGCCCAAGCCAGAGTTCAAGCCCCACAAAAAAAAAGAGAGTTAAGATCATCATCTTTCTTGTTCCCACCTTTCAGTCCTTCAATCCTGTGAAGTAAGTGTCCCCCTGGGCTTCAGTGCTGAGCTCTTGGTCCCCTGGGTGCTGGAATTTGGGAGGAGTGGAAGAGGAAAGGGAGAGCATAGCTAGGGGGTGTGGGTCATGGGCTCCTTGGGCTGGTACCTGGCTGCCTGCCCATCTTGCTCTCTGTTTCCTGTTCCAGTTGCTTCGAGGGGTCCATTCATCAGTATTGTCTAGTGTCTAGTCTCTGCCAATCACTTTTCTCCGTATTCTGAGTAGAGAATTTCCAGAAGCTGGAAGGTGAAGCAGAGTCGGGGTATGATGTAGTTCAGTGGGTTCTGTGCAGTGTGAACTGATCTGGGCATACCCAGTAAGGCAGCCAGGTGCTGAACCAGACTCCAGGCTTGGGCACCAGTTAGCATAGCATGGACCTGCTCAAACCCCCCCCCCCGCAAAAAAAAAAAAAAAGCCCGCACTGTGTTACTTGGGTGGCATTTTCAAATATGTAAGGCTTTTCCTTGCATTCAGCTGAGTTGGCTTGTTGGCATCTTTATCTCTTATGTGGAGTTGATCCCTGCCCCACAACACACCATTCCACCCTGTCCATTTTTTTGGCCAGTCCTGGGACTTGAACTCTTGCCCTGGGTGCTGTCCTTCAGCTCTTCAGCTTAAGGCGAGCACTCTACCACTTGAGTCACAGCACCAATTCCAGATTTTTGGTGCTTCATTGGAGATAAGAATCTTGTAGACTTTCCTGCCCAGGCTTGCTTTGAGCCAAGATCCTCAGATCTCAGCCTCCTGAGTAGCTAGGATTACAGGTATGAGCCACCAGTACCCCGCCAGCACCCTGTCCTTTTAAATGTTCTGAGCATCAAACATGGAAAGTAAAACACAATCATTTTATTCTCAAATACTTGCTTAGTTCAATTCCTGAGTGAAGCTGCCTGGAGTTTCTGTGGTTTTCTGTTGTTAATCTCATGGCTGACAAGACTGACCAGGGCAGACAGTGATGGGTTTAGTTCACCTGCTGTTTCAGGAGGAGTTGCTGCCCCATGCTTTACGTGACTCGCTGAGCAATTTGCATAGGATTCACACACACACACACACACACACACACACACACACACACACACACATTCAGCATATCACTATATTTAACAGGCTGAGTCTGCCCTGGGACTCTATAAGCACGAGAATCACCTGCCAGATAGACAGACTTCCTGAGCTGGCCAAGAGGCACGGCAAACCAAACTGAGGCTTTCATCTTCCTCCAAACCCGATTTCTCTGTGTGTCCTCCCACATGCCCCATGAATTCATCACTAACCTGGGTTGCCTCTCCTTCCACGACGGACCTCCTCAGAGCCTTTCATCTGGCCTGCAGGCAGGAGGGGTACCACCCCTGACTCTCCCCTTGAGGGACACTCATGCTTTCCTCACATTGTTATCACAGACACTGTGGTGACTCTTCCAACGTTAGACTGTGTGACTAGGGATAGCCCATCTCATTTGGATTAAAACCACAGTGCTCATGATGTGCAAAGCCCTGAGGTCTCTGTGCATCTCCATTCTTCTCTCCTTCCACCTTCTGTCCTCTGTGTCTCTGCACGGATGTGGACACCTGAAGTTGTGAGTCTGTCCTGACTTCTGCACTGGCTGCGAGAACACACCATCCTTTACTCACAGACCTGAAGCCCGTGTGTGCGTCAGCTGCACTGCCCCTCAAGTCCGTGTGTGCCTCAGTGTCTCTCCCTGCTTGCTGCTGCTCCCTGCACAGCTTCCCGCTCACTGGATCCAACTCCGTGATGACAGGGAGCTGGAGGTGTTGCTCAGTGCTGTGTACTCAGAGTCCAGAATAGACTCAGAGACACAGTGACCCTAAATATATATTGAATAAATAAATAATGCATCCTCTGGCAATTCAACAGTTACTTTCTCAAAATAAAATGGCCTTCTACTTGTTTTAGCACCAAGGAAGTTTCTCTCATGTGGAGCAACTGGGTCACACAAAACTTACGTAATCTGAATTCATTCCTAGCCAGGCAATACACATATTGATTTGCATGTTCAAAAATAGATAAATAAATAAACCCCTGAATTGTAGTGATTAATGTAGTTCTAAATACTTTCTGTGTGAAGAGCCAGTAAAAATGTAAAGCTTTTGAATAGCTTCCTATGCTGCCCAGACACTGGCTCTTATTCACCTTATTTACAAGCTGCCACACCCAGCGTATAGGATCTGCTTTTCCTGAGCTACAGATGACACTTGGTAGGAAATCTGCCTGGTGCAGGCAGAGAGGCAACAGTATGAAACCAATGATGTCCATTCTTCCCACCACCCTCCACTGTGCAGGGACTGGCAAGCGTGCTCTTCACCAAGCATGGTGCTGGCTGCACCATTTGCACATGCTGCTCATTTTAGTCTCATGATTATTTTGTGGAATAGAGTCTATGCCCCTATTTTGTGGTATGGTGGTTAAAGGGATGAACTTGGAACAAGACTGCCTGGGTAGAATTCTAGCTTCATATTCACTAGCAATGACCTTGGAAAAGTCAACATGTCTTGTCTTTAAATTTATTTAGGGAATATTCTAGAATATTCTGAGCTTTCCAAGTGTTTGAATTCCAGGTCAAAAGCATTTTTGATTTCAGAATGTGATCCTGCTGCAATCTGGGCACATTCTTAACTCTTATTTATTGAATCTGTGCTATGAACAACATCTGAACAACTGCAAGTTTGATTGATGCTTTGGGCATTCATGCTAATTTGCAGACTACTGAAGACAATTTAAAGAAGGGAGTTTAAAAAAAAAGAAAACATGAGAGGGAAATAAAGGAAAGGAAGGAGAGAAGAATGAGGAAAGAAGGAAGGAAGGAAGGAAGGAAAGAAGGGAGGGAGAAGGGAAGGAAGGAGGGAAGGAGGGAGAGAGCATGGGAGGGAGGGAGGGAGGGAAGGAAGAGAGAAAGGACCTAATTAATACACTTGCTTGGATTTGCAACCATGATTGTGGACAAACCTTTTTCACTGTCAACTCTTCTTTCAACCCGTCTACTTTTTCACTTTGCCTTTAAAGTGTGTGAATCTTTGGGGTACAGCTCCCTCCACTTTTCTCTGAGCTCAGCCCTAGAAGAGAGGCAGTGGCCAGGGCTGGCCTAGGTCCCTGTAAGTGTTATAGAATCTGCCATTGTTTCTCCCATGCCATAGTCCAATTGGCATGTCCAAAGACATTATAAGACATTTAATTAGTCATGTTATCTTTGAAAAACAATTAAGAAATATGGATTTTGTTATGTGTATTTTGAGTTGTCTTTTTCTGTGTATCCATTCATGTGAAAGGACCTAGCACCTCTGCAGAAGCTCACAGCCAGCAGACAGGTGTCCTGCAGGGGACAGGCGTGTCACCAGGATGACCTAGGGACACTGTGCCACATGCACATGATAGTTCATAATAATGGGTTCATATTTGTGTATTGATAGCATAGGCTTGAAGACTGCCTTATCTACAATGTTTGACCTAAACTAACTCCAGCCCAGTTGGAAGAGGGCCATGTGTGTAAGACAGTGGCATCAGTGGAAGCAGACACATTCCATGAGCAGATGGAGGGGCGGACATTTCATGAAATGTCCTGAAATAGTCACAAGAGGCTGTCGAACTGGCTCAGGGTGTCAGCAAGAACATTGGATTATGGAGACAGCCGCTGGCCTGCGATTTCAGCCTTCTTTGTTAGTGAGAATCTCTTCTCATGTTCATTGTCTTTGCCAACCAGTTACTAATGTTAAATGGACAACTTAATTGGTAAACGTTTTAAATTTAACACCAGAAGCAATTTTTAATGACAAGCAAAAGGTCTGGGGGAAAGTAGATAGCTTTATACAACTAAAAAACTGAACTACATTAAGATTAGTGGTAGGCTCAGCTCATCTTTCAAAGTCTACATTGGTGAATATTTTATGATGTACAAAATTTTCTGTTATTTGGGACAGATCTGTAATTTATGAATAAATTTTAAAACTGTATATCAAGGATGCTAGTGATGACATTTGTTGAAAGATGAAAGACTTGAGCCAATCATAAGTTTGGGAGAAATTCCTGGTAAATATGGATTCTAGTCAAATAATACATTAGGTGGATGATACGGATGCTTGAGCTGCCCAACCGAAGATTCTTTGTCTGAATTTCTCCAGATAGCTGGAATAAGTTTTGAATAAGCCCAGGAAAGATATTTTCAAGAATTAAAGGCATTGATTGAAGTGTTTTCCTGAGCTCGGTGTTTGACTAAGCCTGTTCCCTTTCTCTCGGCAGAGCAGAGAACCCCAAATTTCATTATGTAACGAGATTCACCACTGACAGGAGCTGCAAGGACAGCAGCCGGGTCTGTCAGCGCTCGCGGCAGCCTGGCCAGACTTGGCCTCTAATTACAGTGTGCTAACATTTGCCACAAGACTCAGGCTAATATGGTTATTGTGAAACATGTGTTGAGCCACCAAAATTCATTTATTGAACATTAGTTAGAATCATTCATATTATAGAATAAATAATAATGTACGGAGGCTGTTGCTGCTTCTAGAGTGACCATTGTAGAAGCCAAGCCGTGGTAAGGCAGGCAAGAATAGTCGTACGTAAGTATAAAAAATAAACCCAGAATCTAAACAGGTCTGACGCCGAGCCGCATTGGTGGGGTCTGCATGGCAGGTGCGGGCCTTGTTTCCATGTTTTTATGATTCCTGAAGCTAATAGATGGCAATCAAGCCTGGACACCCTTGGGGGAGTGAGGAAGAGATTTGCTTTGTAATACTAGAACAAGAAAACAGGAAAGTGCAACCCCAAACTAGCATTCCAGAGTATATGCTAGTCTCAGATTCAGAATATCCACTCTCTTAAAAAGCTGCTTCTAGTCCTAGTCCTGGGAGGGAGAAAGGGAGGGAGGAGTGAGGGAAGAAAGAAGGAAAGGGTGAAGGAAGGGTAGGAGGAAGGGAAGGAGGGAGATGGGAAGGGGGAGGGGCGGAGGGACACAGGGGGGAAGTAGATGTCCTGGTTCCAAGCTGTACTCTTCTGGAGCCCCCACCCGGCTGGCCAGGCTGGAGCAGGAGGCACTGTGCGCACTTTCTTTAGAACTGGTCATCACACAGAAGCTGAATACCCTAGGTTCATTCTTCTCTTCAAGAACAGTTTAAAAACCTCAATTCCAGGAAGTAGGTGATGGATGTGCACAGGAATGACAAGTGTGCAAGCTAGATGTTTTGCCTTTTATGATTAGATTGGGGATTGATTTTCTGCTCTTCTTACATAGAAAGCCTGTATGTGAACCTTTTTGATTGAGGGTGATATAATTCCAGGCCCTGTCCATGCCCTAATGAGGCAGATAGGAGCTCCTCATTTAACTATTGGAGAAGGAAATGCTTCTCTCTGTGGGTAAGCTAACTGGCTGCAAGTCCATGGCTACTGCTGGGATTCAGGTATCAAATGCTTTGTCCATGTGGAATTTGGTGTCAAAGACTTGCTCATGAATCTATGCAAATGGAGGCCCAGGCTCAGGGCCAGCCAGTCCATTCTTCTGAGTACCACATCTTCTTTTCCCTCTCCTCTCCCGCAGCTATCCCCATGAAACTCAGAGAGCCGAGAGGTCCAGGTGTCTGTTTATTAACTTAGTGTCTTGCTCTTTGAATGCATGTCTATTTTGAGAGATTTTATTGATAAAATATAGCATAGGCATGTAAGCACTGTACTGTGATAAAAGACTTGTTTTAGGGTGGACGGTTGTCCTTGAAAATATCCATAGGTTTTCTGTCATTGATTTGTCTTATCTCTGTTGAAGCCATCTAGGACTCCTATGGAGAACTTAATAAAAGACATTTAAAAGTCAGAATAGGAGAAAAGTCTCAAGGAGTTTCTGTGAGTCTCATCTGGCTAACTTACTGGGCTTGCAGCCTTTGGATCCAGACGTTACTTCCCGTCTGAGGAAATGGACCTGGGCTCAAAGTTTCCATGTTTCGCAAAATTCCCTGTTGACAAGACTCATCTGTGGTGCTTGCATCTGCTAAAGTGCAAATTCCCACTGCATTAGGCTTGCGGGGTGTGAGGGGTCCCAGAAGCTGAGCTTGACCCTGGGCAGACCCCTTGTGAAGTGTCCTTGGTCAGATACTTCCCCAGCAGCCCACGTGGGAAGTGCCAAGGCCTCTGACTCTTCCCTTCACAACTTTCACGGAGGAGAAAGAGTTTGGACTAGCGATGGTGGCAGGAAGAAAAGTAATTATTTCCTTAAAACAAAGATAATGTCAAACTGAGCTTTACCCTGAAATGGTAAAATAATGTCAGGATATTGAATGATGGGGCGGCAGAGGGAAGATGGTAACAGAGGCAATGAGGACGGTCAAAGCACATTACGTACATCGATGACCAACCAGAATATCACCGTGAAGGCTCTTGCTTACTAAACCCATCTGTGCTAATGAAATAAATACTTGCAGAAAGCAAGCTTTGGGCACCTTCCTAAAGAGATGTATAAGGGTATAGGATAGGATAAGAAACAATGAAAAACCAGTTCTCACAACAGTAACAACAGAGGTGAAAGGAACTCAGAAGCCATGCATTCACAAGAATTCTCTCTTGTGATGTGATTTTGCTTTACCTATGTCTTAATCACAGCAAAAAAAAAATGTTTAAACTAGGACCCATCCAAGAAAAGGATGGCTAAACATATTTTTCACATTAATTTCAACTTCTGATCTGTTAGATTCACTAAACCTTCATTATAAACATTTTTTGAAATTTCATAGAAGCACAGCTATAGCAAAATAACATAACATGGTGATAGAAGCATGAGCGTGCAAGGGCCTGTTCAGAGCTTCCGCTCACACCTCTCTGTCCCCGCTCAACTGCTCTGTCCTCCTGTGCATGTCCACAGCATCCGGAAACACTCAAAGTGCTGCACCGTTTGCACCATCGCTTACTTTTCACTTGCTGGGTTTATGACTTCACTCCAGCTGTTTTTCTCATGGGAATGGTTTTGTTTTCTTTGCCTTTAGAGATGATTTCTTTCATCTGTGTTGCTTCTTAGACAAAGTCCTGATGTCCTCTTTCTCCTTGAGATGGACGGTTTTATTCGCACTCTGTGTCTTGTTTGTGATGGGAGAGGCCTTGCACTTCTAAGCTAAACAACACAAATGTGGAAGGAATCCAGACAGCTTAAACCAGCCCTGCTGGCCTCTGCTGTGTCCTTCCGGCCCCTCCCATGCCTGGACAGGCTGCTCCGCAGCCACAGCTTTCAGTGGAGCATGCAAGTGTCCAAGTTACCGCCAAGCCTTTAAAATGATATTTTAATAACTACATAACATGCCAATGGTTGTTCTGCCATAAGCCAGCCAGTTACAAAACTGCCAGATATTGACCTATGTCCAGGGTTGGTGTTTTCATTGTTGTTGTTGTTTTAGAATTGTTGTTCTGTTGTTTTGCCTTTAGAGTCTCATAAGCTTTTCTGACTTGTGTGTCCTTGAATCACAAACCTCCCAATCTCAGCCTCCTGAATAGCTGGAATTAGTGATGTGAGCCACCAGCACTGGTCCCTGCTTTGTTTTTTATATAATAAATTATAATTTATATATAAATTATAAATTTTTATATAATAAATTATATAACTATATAATAAATTGTGCATACACACACATTTTAGCTGAAGCCTGAATAAGATGGTTACACTAGGCTAAAGAATGCTAAAAATGTTTGCAGTTTAAGCCATTTGTAAGTGAGTGCAGCTAAGGCACCAATCCTAATGTGTAACCATTTTTATACAATAACCAGACTTGTACAAACACACACTAACACTCTTAGATTGCACATGTGTGCAATGCTGTTTCATTGTTCTGATTTCTACTTACTTAATAACTATCTGTGGAGATAAACACGTAGTATCTAACACATCTATTCCACCATAATGTTCTGCTATAAAACTGGGTGTAGAAAGGAAAATTACTAATCTGAAGGGTTAAAATTAAAATTAAAAATGAACATGAAAATAGAGCATAGTGAGGTGATAGTAAACACTAAATGGGCCATGAGGTCAAGGAAGCTTTCAATGTGCACATGTGAGCGTTCTTTGCCTCATGGTAATTTTGTTTACATTTTTCTGTGCAATTTTCTAGTTACCCTTCAAAAGAAGAAACATTTGGAACTGTCCCATCCCTTCAAACACAGCTCCAAGTGTGGAAATCCAGGATGCAACTGGAAAGGCTGAGTGGTCATTAGTGTGTGGAGATCCGGGGTACAGCTGGAAAGGCCAGAGTGGTCATTAGTGCACATGGAGAGCCAGGCTAAAGCTGGAAGGATTGGAGTGCTCATTAATGTGAGTGCAGAGCCGGGGTACAGCTGGAAGGGCCAGAGTGGTCATTAGTGTTTGGAGACCGGGGTACAGCTGGAAGGATCGGGTGGTCATTAGTGTGCATGGAGAGCCGGGGTGCAGCTGAAAAGACTGAGTGGTCATTAATGCACGTGGAGATCCGGCGTGTAGCTGGAAGGACCGAGTGGTTATTAGTGTGTGTGGAGATCCGATGTGTAGCTGAAGGACCAAGTGGTCATTAGTGTGTGTGGAGATCCGATGTGTAGCTGAAGGACCAAGTGGTCATTAGTGTACGTGGAGATCCGGCGTGTAGCTGGAAGGACCAGAATGATCATTAGTGTGCATGGAGAACCGGGGTACAGCTGGAAAGGCCAGAGTGGTCATTACTGTGCATGCAGAGACAGGGTACAGCTGGAAGGACCGGAGTGGTCATTAGTGCATGTGGAGATCCGGTGTGAGGCTGGAAGGACCGAGTGGTCATTAGTGCACGGGAAGTGGACGCCAGGGCCCTGCTGTCCGTGGCCTTGAAGGTTCTTGGCTGAGGTTGGTTTTCCTTCCCCTGAGTGTCTTTGAAATAGCCTTGTGTGTCGGGACGGGTCCCAGATGGGCTCTCAGGCCAGGCTCAGGCCGACCCTGCCTGAGATGGGTTCCCCAGAGGCGTGGGGCATGGCCCTCACGGAAACTTTGTGTTCCAGGACTGTCCGCAATGACATGGACACTTTGCCAGCCCAGGCAGGCTGGTCACCCCACGCTGGTCATTCCACGCTGGTCACTTCACACCGGCCACTCCACTCCATACCAGTCACCCCACGCTGGCCACCCTACAGCGGTCACCCCACGCCACTGCCCTCAGCAGGGCAGAGAAAACTCACCCTTGGGAAGACCCAAGACAGGAGACAGATGGGATGAGGTGACCCACAGGGTGGATGTTACCTGGATGGCAAGGATGGACAGCACCCAGGGGATAGGACATCTGGCCAGACCCCAGCCCTGGCAGGGCAGGGCAGGCAGAGGCTCAGGGAGGGGGCTCTGGGACAGAGGTTTGGGGAGGAGGCTGGGGAAGAGGCTTGGGGGAGGATGCTCTGGGTGGAGGCCATCCTCCCTTTGTGCAGCTCCAGGCATGGACCAGAGGAAGGTGCGGTCTGCCTGACCTCCCTGCCAGCCACCGCCATCGCCCTGCTGGACAACGACTTTATTTACACACTCTCAAAATGAGCAAGTATTGAATGTGTGGGGAAGAAAGTTATCACAAACTCAGTATCTAATGAAACATCTAGTCCTCTCGAGGCAGAGTGGAGCCTCCCAAGCTGGCCCCTTGTCCACATTGAGCCATGGTGGGTGGGAGGCTGGTCAACTGCGCCTGGCATCTGCGGTGACCGATCCCTCAGTAGGGGGATGGCGTTCGTGTGCACAGCACCATGAGCCTTCTCTAAATACGGGTGAAAGAGGTGAAGGGTGGATGTGTGAACATTTTAAAGTGAAGGGAGTCAACACATGTGGTGTAGGAAGTTACAAACCAGCCAGAGGAGCAAACAGCATGCAGACCTTGAACTGTCGGTCTCAGTGAGGAACTGACTGTGTACGGCCTGGTCCTTCTGTCCCCAGCATTTCTGGTGAACCACATACTTTCACACAAAGTACAATAAGAACTATCTGTGGATGTTCAAGGGACTAACAGAAGTGGATGCCAAGCCTTAAAAGGCCTCATCTTAGCCGGGTGCTGGTGCTCATACCTGTGATCCCAGTTACTCTGAAGGTCAAGATTTGGGGATCTCAGCGATTCAAAGCCAGCCTGAGCAGGGAAGTCCGTGAGACTCTTATCTCCGATTAACCAGCAAAAGGCCAGAACCAGAGCTGTGACTCACAGCCTTGAGCAAAAAGAGCTCAGAGACAGCACCTTGGCCCTAAGTTCAAGCTCCAAGATCAGCATATACACACAAAGTAAAAGGTGATGTCATAATAATGAAAATGGTATGGGGTTGAATTAATTGAGCAAATAAATGTTGTTTTGTCCTTCATATAGAATAATAAATTTAAGCACTGCCCCACTGAACTACACAGTAGATACCACTGCTTACTACTGATATAAACATGGATAACTTGTTTTGTCTTTCTCTGTCTTGATTTCCACTTTTGTAGAAGTCTCCCAATAGGTGTGTGTTTTAGGGTGTTTTTTTTAAAAATAAAACCACTATGGAAAAATATTACAAGAAGCCAAGGATTCAAACAAAAATAGCATGGAAAATATGGCATATACCAGGTTAAGACTTCCCATGTCTTAGCTCTCTTCTCCCAGTGTTATAATCTTCCTTTAGCTCTGATCATGGGTAGAATGAGTTCAAATCTCTACACTGTAGCTTTGTTTGAAGCTGTAGTATTATTACCTATGAAATGCTTCATATTCAACAAATGTGCTGACTAGGCACCATCAAAATACTCAACACATGAAAATTCAAAGTATTATGCATGTGAAATTCATAAAAACGAAAGTATCCATGTATAAAAAATTATAAAAACATTTCAATTTTTACATTCTGGGATTTTAAAATATTTTAAATATTAGCCCACTATTTGAATAGGCAACTACTTTTGTTTTTTTAATCTTTTCTAAAGAGACAAAAAGTAAATAACCTTGTTAAAATGGAATAATTTAGTGTTGAAACCATTTTTATGGTGGCAATAAAAGAGTATAGAACTTAATGTTGTTATCCCCAGGTTTTCTCATGAATTTCTTACGTCCATGAACACTAATTGGTTTACGGAAAGCGAAGGCCTCACGGTCTGGTTTTCCTCCTCCAGGTGGGAAAGGAGGGTCATGACCTTCAGTACTGGGTTGAGATGGGATCTCATCCAGGGAGAAAGCGTCCACCATTGGGCCATGCTCCCTACACATTTGGCCTGAGGGTTGTGGACAGGGAAGTTCTGTTCGCAGGGAAATTTCCTTTCGTTCGTAGGCTTCAATGCTTTGGAGAGCCAGTGAATCACCCAGCACGAGTATGAAAAATACTATATGTGAAGGAACGTTGAGATTCAGCAGACACAGACAGAATGAAGCCTTCCTCTTCTCCACAAGAAACTTCTGGAAGGAGGCAGCAGTGGGGCCCTTCTGCAGGGGTGTCTCATGACCATAGAGGAAAACAAGAGAAGCATCCTCTCTCTCTCTCTCTCTCTCTCTCTCTCTCTCTCTCTCTCTCTCTCTCTCTCTCTCTCCCTCTCTCTCTCTCTCTCTCTCTCTCTCTCTCTCTCTCTCTCTCTCTCTCTCTCTCTCTCTCTCTCTCTCTCTCTCACACACACACACACACACACACAGCCTCTGGGATGCCCGCTGGCTCTCGTCCCCCTCCACCCCAGGCCCTCCCACTCCTCTGGCCTGCGAAGTCCTCTGTGCAGGGCCTTTAGCTTCAGACATTTGGGAGAAGTCAGCGTTTCTTTCTTGTCTTCCCACCATGTGACTAAACTATGGCTTTGATTTCTCAGTCCGTGAATCCTCTACATATTGCCGGCTAAACTCCTGGGTCTCAATGGGCTTCAGAAAAGAAATTCCATTTTGGCCAACACAAGTACCTAATGCATCATGTTGCTTCCAGGGCAAATGGCAGGGAGAGTGCTTAGGAAACACGTCCACAGAGACTCTGTGCTTCTGGAGTATACAGTTCTTTCCAGCTTAATGGATCTCATTGTTAAAGGGTAGGAAAGGGCAGGAGGCAAAGCATGCACCAACAAATGTCTGGCTAAGAGCTGATGGCAGGGAATTCTGACAGGCAGAATCTTACCCCCTCTTCCTCAGGGTTTCTCTGTGGCTGGGCTGAAAAGGTAAGCGGACAAAAGACGCAAACAGGAGAAAAACATCTGCATTTATTGAATGCATGCTTTCCACAGCACAGGGTCGTAATAAAGACTCACTCTGAGTCGGTTACAAACAAACAACTAAACTGGAGACTGAGTAGTATGAGTGGGCAAGTGTCGGCCTCTATGGGGAGATGTGTTAACAAGGTCTGTGCAGAGTCCTCCCGGGCTCTACTTCCTGTCCGGTGATAAGCACCTATTCCCGGCCCAGGGTGGCCGGCCATGCTTCCTGCTGGAGAGCAGAGGGGCCTCCAGTCTACCGCCTTGTGTCAGGCTGCCTGGGCAAGCAATTTCCAGGCTCACTGGTGCACTTGGCAAACACCAAGCTGGAAGTGTTATTCATCATGCTGTAGGCACAGGTGTGCATGGGTTGAAAGCAGAGGACACAATCAAATAGGTTATGGTCTAGAGTCCAACCAGACTTGGATCAAATGCTGACTTTGCCTCTTCTGCCTATTGCTGTTGGCAAGGTTAAGTAAGGATAAAAACTTCCACTGACTGAGTAGATGGGAGATTGAATTAATCTACTCCTCTGGGCATGGTGGAGAGAAAGCAGTGTCCTTAAAGAGTTCTACAAATGAGAGGGCATGTGTACATTTGAAAGGGATAGCAGAAATCTTGCTGTTTAATAGCATTACCATATGAAATAATCATTACTAAGAACCAGTGAGTGAATGTTATTTCTTACTCACTGTCTGTTAATTTCTCTAATTTCCCTTCTAATGGATGTGCATTCTCTCCAATGGAGACAAACACATGGTAAACATGAGTTTTCTCTGGAAATATGGTAATAAGAACACTGTGCAGCAATCTAGACAGTAAAAACAATCCTTAATGCAACTTTTTGATTATCCTAGGTACCTGTAAGGTATACCAAGCTTAGTTTACAATGATAAAGCAGCATTTAGGAGATAATATTCCAGAAATACTGCTGGCCTGTTCTTATCAGCTGCCCTGACACACGTCAATTTACCCTCCAGAGAGTCGGGAATGTGCTTATGGAATGGCTGCAGGATGAATTATGTTTGCACTGAGCAATCTGAATCAAAACTTAATCTGTAGAAAAGACAGATATGCACACTCCTTGGAGAGTTTATTCTGGAAGCTATGATAAGGTGGTATCATGCAAGTTTGGGCCTGGCCCACTCACGGCAAAGGAAGGACTACACAGACACTCTGCTGTGTCTCCTCCCTCAGGGAGGATGCACTACTATTCACAGAACAGAGTCCTCAGGACTCCCACAGGACCTAAAACTGCCTGCTCTGAGATGTGGCCTTGGAATCGCCAATGTGAGTTTTAGGGATCAGAAGATGAATGTAAGCAGTCAGAACATCTTTATAAAATCGATTCTTTCCATCACTTAAGCGTGCAGTTGATTTTGTTACAACTTTAGCTCACAAAACCAAAAGGCCTTGCTTCACAGTCCCATTTCTAATAGGTGCTTTATGGAAAGTTGTGGGACATTAGAAGAGAGCAAACAGCTGATTAGATATTTAAAGTCTTGAATAGTTAAATGATACTTTAAATATTTATGTATTTTGTTTTCAACTTTTTGTTGTTCTGATAAAGGTGATGTGCAGAGGAGTTACCTTTACGTAAGCCAGGTAAAGAGTACATTTTTCTTTTTTTTTTTTTTTGGTTCCATATCTTTTTTTTTATTGTGAAAATACTGTACAGACGGGTTACAATTACATGGGCAAGATAGTGAGTACATTTCTTATCAAGCATTGTAGCCTCCTCCTTTGTTTACCCTTCCCATCCCTTCCCATCCTCCCTCCCCCCCACCCAATTCTCCCCCAAAGAGTACATTTTTCTTGAAACTATGCCCGCCCTTTCCTCTCTCTCTCCCGGTTTGTCCCTCCCATGCCCACCCATATAGTTCACTTTGAACATGGTGTCTAGCAAGTGTCACGGCTGCATGTGTTCACCCCCGTCCCTCCATTTCTGTGTCCCCCTCACCCTCCCAAAGGCAGATATATGAAAAACAGGATGAAAGGGAAAGAACAACAGCAGCAGTGAAGATAAAACCTCAGTTTCCATTTCCTGGAGTTTGCTTTGATGAGCACTCTTTTGTATGATCTGAGGCGCCCAGGCACTGCACCTCGAGTTCCTCCACGCATGTCCCCCTTGGTCTCCTGTGCGTGAGGCCCACAGCCCTGTGTGGTCATCCCCTGGGGTGCTGCAGCTCCTTGCCAGCCTCCCCTGCCAGCCTCCCCTGCCAGCTGCCACTCCCAGATTTCCCTGTCAGCCTCCCCTGCCAGCCTCCACTCCCAGACTCTCCTGCCAGCCTCCCTCCACCCCACAGCCACTCCATTTGTAGTATACTCAAATGGAGGTTCCGTGGTCCAGGACTGGGGAGGAGAGCTGGCGGGCGGCTGAGGCCAGTGTATAGGGGACTGGAAGGCACATTCAAGGTGGAACCAATGCATCAGAAAGAGCTCCAAGTGAGCTGCGGGCAGCACTGGCATGAGCAGGGCCTGAGTTCAAAGCTGGGACCACCCAACACATCGAGGGCAGAGTGGCTGGCGACGCGCTGTTCCCCATATCCGGCAATGACACTGCTCCGGAGGCTGGAATCCGAGTTTCAGATGCTGACCAGGAAATCAGTCCAGACAGAAGTGCCACACAGACATTGCTGTGTGAGTGTCAGGCCCTGTGCGGAGATCTGTGCCAGTGAAGCGGCCCTGTGCACAGCTGTGTGCTGGTGAAGATTTGTGTGGAGATCCGTGCCAGTGAAACAGCTGTGTGCACAGATGTGTGCCAGTGAAGCAGCTGTGTACAGATATGTGCCAGTGAAGCAGCCTTGTGTGGAGATCCGTGCTGGTGAAGCAGCAGGCACAACAGCAGAGCTGGGGCCCCCGGCCAGGACCCCATGCTGACACGTGACAGAAGTGGGTACGCGACAGAAACCACGTCAGCTTCAACCATGGGACAGTGGAAAGAAGGCCAGGAGACATCCCAAGACCAGAGAAACAGAAAGGCACACGTCTGTCCATCCATGGTGACTGGCCACACTGACCGGCCCTGGCAGGAGCCGATGCAGTTTGGTGGGCTGGGGGGGGGGTCTCCTGAAGACAAGGCACAGGTTGGTCTGGGGAGCACAATTTAAAAGCCACAAAACCACATCTGACACGGTGGCTGGCCCTCACCCAGCTCCCAGCAAGAGAACGCACATGCCGATAGAGTTTGTTTGAAATGTACATTTATCTCTGCAGACCTTCCAAGATAAAATAAACCAAGTGAAACAACAGGTAGGATCTCATTTTCCGAAACATGTCATCAATCACTGAACTGTTTAATTTCATGCATCCCACGATGAGAAGCTCATTCTTTAAGATTTATACATTAACACGGGCTCTGTTTTCATGCCAACCAAGGCATCTGATGTGAATGACAGCAAAGCAAAAGCAACCAAGATTCTTCCAGTGACTTCCACGCATATGGCAACGGGAACCCGAGAAGCAGTCTGCTGTTCTGTGAGCTCAAATGTCTGCACTTACAACCGTCGTGAGAACAAAACACATAGGTTAGCAGTGACGGAAGAGGAAAAACTAGATGTCATGCAATCATCAACAGGAAAGATGAAAGAACTCATAATGATCACTTAAGGTTTTTTTTTTTTTTCCAGGGCTGAGGACCGAACCCCAGGGCCTTGCGCGTGCCAGGCAGGCGCCCTTCCGCTGGGCTAAACCCCCAGCCTCCCAGAGAAGTTCTTTCAAGGACAAGTCAAGAGGAAGAAGCTAAAAAGCCATGGAAAGCTATTCCACACCAAAATCTCAAGCCACTGAAAGCCATTCTTCTGCACCATGGTCACAAGGTAGGAGAGTCGCCGCTGGGGTCCCCAGCCCGGTGGGTCCCATTTGTACAGCGCTGTGCAGACCCCGAGTCTCTGCTACCCTTTCTCTGCTAACCATCCCAGAAGGAGAAGCCATTCACTTCCATCCAGATAAGACTCAATCTACTCTAGAGAGAGTTCTTTCCCAAAGTTCCTTCTATGTCCGCAAAGTCATAAAAGTTCATCTTCACAGGTGCTATCTCCCAACTGTGTTTAGCTTCCAGGAAGTTTTCTGTCCCAGGTGAAGGGGAAGAAAAGAGGGAAAAACAATTTAGAGAGGAAAATTATTGATGGACCAGCTTCTGTGGAATGGGCTGAGAAGGGTCATCTAGATAACTCGACTTCTAAATTCCATCGTAAGTATCTTAAATGGCTACAAGCATATGACTTCTGGGATATGATAAATATTTAAATCAGCTATTACAGTACTCTTTCAAACGCAATGGATTTCTAATGCCCTAGCAATTTGTGACTGCCACCATCCTTTAAATGATACATGAATGAGCTAAGAGTTAACAGTTCTACAGGACTTCAGAAATCTCCGGTTTCTGTCATGTTATTCTACATCCCCTGAGTGGAATTTTAACTTCCTGCAGTAAAACTTTACACAAAGTTTTCCCCAATAATTTCATCATATTTTAACTAGGATGTATACAAAATTATATGTAATTATAATATATATGTGTGCCTTCATTTACTTATTGTCAATATTGTTAAGACTTTTAATAAGCACAAATGAACTGTTCAAAGGGGTTTCACTGAGATACATGCCTTGGTGTACTTTAGTCAAATTCACCTCCCCCGTGTTCATCTTTTTTTTTTTTTTGTCGGTCGTGGGGCTTGAACTCTGGGCTTGGGCACTATCCCTCAGTTCTTCAGCTCAAGGCGAGCACTCTACCACTGGAGCCACAGTGCCACTTCTGGTTTTCGAGTGGTTTATTGTAGATAAGAGTCTCGCGGACTTTCCTGCCCTGGCTGGCTTTGAACTGCCATCCTCAGATCTCAGTCTCCTGAGTAGCTAGGATTACAGGCGTGAGCCACCAGCGCCCAGCATGGTCATCCTTCTTAACCTCCTATTTTCCTCCCACTTCTTTTTAAATGGTTTTCGGTGTTTTTCATGGTGTGGGTTTCTGACATGTTTGCAGTGTGCCCTTTTCCTGGGCCATCTCCCTCTCTTTCCCCGCCCCCTTGGTCCCCCCTCCAGGCCCCCACACTCTAACAATAACATGGAAGAAGAGCCTTCAGGTGGTGGGCACTGGTTCTTCTTTCCAGAGACAAAGCCAGGTGAGATGACTTAGGGAGGGTGAGGACAATGAGGGGGACAAAGCAAAGCTGCTACCAGAACATTCCCAGACAGATGAAACCAAGGGGCACACCTAGGGAAATTGAGGGTCTGGAATTAGGTTTCCTTCAAATACGGCTGCCTTATTGGGCATCGGGTGTGAACCACTTCCCAGCCCCTCGCCAGGCAAGGCCCACAGCCCGCGTATTGCTGGAGCAGGCAGAGTTCCCTGCCTGAAGGGAGAGGGCACAGCACAGAAGGGACGCGAGGACAGAGGAGATGGTCACGTTTCTTCTGATCATGTGCAACAAGCCGACAACACAGACCAAACACATTTCTGTTTCCTGCCCACTACACTTCTTAGGAAATTACACTGAAAGTGGCTACTCACGTGAGAATTTTTTCCTCTGGAAATCAAATGGGCGTTATTTTAGAGGCCTGTGAATAGAAAACACTACACTATTTTCTTTAACTATTGAAGTTATTTTAAAACATTTCCTTGGAAGGCAGTTTTGAAATGACAAAATATCCTTTTAGATCAAGAACGTGTACAAGCAAGGTCTCCAGTAGTAAAAGATGTGAGAAATGTGATGATTTTACAAGAAAATAAAATGTTCCTAATAGTTTGAAAAAGAAACTATACCTAAAATAGCATAGAAAACCTTTTATTTTCACCTTTCCTCTTTCCTTCCTTCCTTTTCTTTTCTTTTTTTCTTTCCTGTTTTTGCAGTGTGGAGTTTGAACTCCCCAAGGTTAGTATGTGTGCTCAATACTGCTGAGACGTTCAGGTGCTGAGACACACAGGCCTCTGGTCCTGTGTGCTTATTCTGGGGACCAGGCCTCACTCCTGTGAGCCAGGAGTTACCAACCTGACTTCCCATCTTTGCTGGGGTTAAACACAGCAGGCCTCCTCCAGCTTCCTCTGTGGAGATGGAGTCCCAGGGACTTTTTACTGGAGCTGAGTTGAAACCTTCATCCTCCAGATCTCAGCTTCACAAGTAGCTGGTGTTACAGGTGTGAGCCATCAGCAGCCAGCTTCTTCCTTACTGCTAAGAAAAAGTTCCCAGCCACTGCGGAAGGCTGTGTAAAGCTACTTTCACATCTCAGGCTGTTGATTTGTAGCAATGCGTTATGACCTTTAGAAGTCTTAAATTTTCAGCGAACAAATGGAAACTATTTCTCCTATCCTCTTTTCATAGCACCTATTGGAAAATATAAGTATCTGTGCTCATGAATTCTACATCTCCCATCTTGAAATTGGGCTAGGTAAGCTCACTAATTGAGCCATCTTCACACCTAACCCCAGAGGAGAGCCTTGCCTCTTGGGAAGAGCCCAGGAACTACAGCTCGCGGTGATCTGCGGCTGGTCCAGAGCCTTGGCTTGGGGACTAGAGATGACGCCCTGGCCCCAGCTGCTTCCTAGTGGACGTGGGACACATTTGTGTGTGTGACACGAGGAAGGCAGGTGCACGGCCTGCTGCTGTGAGTAGCTCACAAGCTCCTGGGCACCGCCTGTCACCCGAGGGAGCTGTGGCGGGGAGCCATCAAGCCACATTCATCACATCTGTCCATGAGTCCTGAACTCAGGAAGGTGATGAAGCGCAGAGAGGAAAGAGGGAGGCAGAATGCTTGGACCCAGGAGCTGTCAGAATCCTGTGGCTTTTCCTCCCTTGCCTTTCCCCCTTCCTCTTCCCTACTCTCCCCTCTCCTCCCCTCCCCACCTCCTGTCCCCTCTCTTCCCTCTTTCCTTCACCACTCCCTTATCCATTCCTAAAGAATTCCAATGTTCTTCCCACTTCTCCTTATAAAAATACTGATGTCTACATAGTTACTGAAAATAAAGCAGACTTAGAGCAAGCAACTCTACTGTAATCACTTAAGGAGGGTGTCTTCCCGTGTAGTTTTCTAGAATCTCAAATCAGCTGCATGCTTGCTCTAAGTAGGCTCTGCTATGAAAGACATGATTGTAATCTCAGCATGATAATACGTGCCACATCTGTAACATTTGTAGCACGCCTAAGGCCCCCAGCTGGGATTGTGATCTCAGTGTGCCTAACATGGTATAACGTTTGTAACATGGTGAAGGCCCCCAGCCAGGATTATGATCTCTGCGTGTGTAACATGGTGTAATGTTTGTAACATGCCAAAGTCCCCCCCCTCTGCGCCCCCGGCTGGGACTGGGAGCTTCTGGATACTCCATGCCACCTCCACGCCCTGGCTGGTTAACCCACCCACCACTGTGGATGTCCTCATCCTTGCTACCACCTTTTCTGTTTCCTGCGGCTCCCCATTCTCAACCAGGCTGGTATGAAGGTGGTGCATCTACTGACCGTCCTCTCTCTCTCTCTTGAGGAAAGCGCCCACACTCCTCTCTTGAGGAAAGCACCCACGCTCCCTCTCGCACTCAGTGCTCCACCTCCTTTGTAGACTCACAGCCTGAGTCGGCTCACTGCACGGGAGTTGGCATGTCTGTCACCCATCAGTGGACAAGAATATTGCCTGTGGGCTTTGTCCACTCAACATCTGACACAATGCCTGCACCAAGACAGACAAGCTGAAATGACTACAGCATGACTCGATGAAGTCTGTGATGATGAATCCAAAGTTGTGGGAAAGTAGCTGGTGTGAGCAACCCAAAGTTATCCAAAAGATATCATGCATTGCCAAAGCATTGGCTGATACGTGTACTGATTTATCTAAGCCTGGCTTCTTATCTTGGAAGATCCATCTCCCAATCTTCAGACTCACTCATCTCTCTGTTTGGGTGACAGCTGTGTATCAATGGAGTGAATGTGGCCTGAGACACTTCCTGATCCACAGTGAGACAAAGTCCACCTAGTGGTCCACTCTGTGGTCTGCCATCTCCACTGGAAACACACACACACACACACACACACACACACACACACACACACACACACACACACACACACACACACACTTGCCCTCTCTTAACCTGCACCAGGACTTAATCCATCTCAGTCGTAAAAATACCCCATGGCTACTGGACTAACAGAAAGCACCGTGGTGTCTTCAGGAGGAATTATGATTTCTCTCTCCCAGTGTGGGTCAGGAAATAATCAATACCTAATTGTGTTGCTTGGATATTGTTGAAGTTGCTTTTAAAACCTTAATGATCTTAAATTAACCAAATAAGATTCTCGACTGGCCTTTCCTCATGCCGTGGAGTGGACCAAGTGCCACACAAAGCACAGTGTCCCGGCCGGTGTTCCGGACATTGGCTTTGCATAGGCCTTGCCACAAAGCGCAGAAGGGTTCCCAGCCTAATTCCCCCCTCTTTGGAAAACAGAAATCCCACTCCGACTGATGAAAAGGATTAATCCACCTTTCGAAATCTCAGCATATTCCCAAACAAGTAGCTCTTTTTCAAAAATTCTACAAATAATTACAGACCTTAAGAATAACAAGTTACATAAGAAAATAAGCTTCTAAAATAAGGATTACCACCGAGGCTCATTAGCCTTCCACCAGGGCTAATAACATAATTTGAGCTTTTCTTTCTTTATCTCACTTTGGAACACCGTACTTGTAATGGGAAAATGCCAGAGAGATATTTTCATTCTTACTTTTAAATTAAAAGTATTAGTTGTCTTAGAAAGTTACATATTTGTTCATTAAAGGCTTAGGGCATGTTATAAATAATAGAAGTGCTATTTGGAGGTATAAAGGATGGATCACCAGATGCCACATGAGTGTATCCTAAATCTCAGGTTCGAAAATTTAAGTAACTTGAGTATAGTTAAGGATTAATAACCAAAATTAGCCTCTTCACAAAACTTGGCCTCTTCGAAAAAAATAGACACAGAAATATTAATTACCTGGATTGCCCTCTTTAAGTTTGGTGTTGTAAATGTTAGCTTCAGAAAAAGATAAGCTTTTCAGTATTCATTTGGTAACCGTAATTACTTTGATTATTGGTGTTCAGAATTTTACTTCTCTTTTTTTTATCAGGTCAAAGTTAGAAGAAGTGGAGATATAAATAAGAATTTGTCATTTAATATTGTTTCAAGCATGATCATTTTAACATCATATATGACTATAGTGTGGATGTATCCAGGAAACATTTGCAGACACAGGATTGATAACATGATTACAAATACACGGCCTTATTTCTTTGCAACATTTTAGACGTGTTGCCCTTTCAAGATGAAGATGATCTGAAGGCTGACAAATGTGTACAAAGCTCAGAAGCAGAGGCCACTCCTGTTAACATCTGGCATAAATGCTACACTCCGAGATGAAATAAACATTGCTATCTAGTGTCTGACTTTAGTCTTAAAATCTTCAATCATGTCCAAAATTAGAGGATTTTGTTCTCAGCCATGGAAAACTAGATGATAACACTAGGTCATTTAGTTCTTGGTGCCCCTGGGTGGTTGAACTTGGGGCCTTGAACCTGCCTGGCACGTGTTCTACCATTGAGCCATGACCTCAATCTTTTTTGTCTTTATTTTTTTGATTAGGCTACCATGTTCTTCCAGGGCCAGGTTGGACCATGATTCTCCTGTTTACATTTCCTAGTATAGCCGGGACACTCACCCAGCTTGTTATTGGGCGATATAACATCTCTCGAATTTCTTCGTGTGCAGACTAGTTTTGAACCATGAGCCTCCTGGGCTCAGTTTCTCATGTAGATAGGATTATAGGTGGGAGCACCATGGACAGTTTAGCTAATAATATTTTTTCTAAAACACTGCTGTGAATGTATTCTGAAAGTCTAAATGCTGCCTAAATTTAATTTTCCCATATTTACATGTTGTGAGACGAGAAATCAAACAGCCTCTAGTGTGATATTGGAGCTGTTTACACAGTCACCATTCACAGATACCGATTACCCGCCCACCCCTGGGGTACTATGGGAAAAGCAGGAGTTCAGTCCAATAAACTGAAGGTCCTGTCTCCAAATTCCCATAAAATCCACAATCTGTTGTTTTAATTGTCCCTGTCCTTTTTTTTTCTGATAACAAACAAGCTTTTTAATGGATTTCTGGGGCCATGGCTTAGTTTCTACTATTTTCAACCCCAGAGCAATACAGAGGATCTCCTTGCAGCTGGGCCCAGCCTGTGTCTGCCAGAAAGGCAGCCAGCTGCACCTCACAGAGTGAGGCCCAGGGTCCAATGGGGACTGCGGTGGGTACAGAGTTACCGTGCGGGTGTAGATGTGGAAGTGTTGTTGCACGTTAGCTCAGAGCTAGGAACGACAATCCATACATCGCACCTGCTGTCTCCCTAGACAGCCTTATTGAGAATGAGTGTCTGATAATTTCCAACAGGCCTTGCTCCAAGTGGAAAATCTGAGAATGGAGTGGCAGGAAATTCCAAGATATAATTGTCCTAAAATTTCGTGATATTTATATAAACCAGATGCATGCTGCCATCTCTGACCCAATGTGATATTCTTCTTTATTAGTATTTATGAAGTGGACAAAGGCGTTCATTGTAATATTTCCACACATACACACACTGTACTTGAGCCAACCTCACCTCTCCACTGCTCTTTCTTATCTCTCTTCCTTCCATTTCAGACCATTTTACGGGGTGTTTTCACGCATGTGTCGAGTGTTTGGATGATATGCAGACCTCTTTGCCCCTCCATCTTTCTGCCCCACTGATTCCCACTCCTAGATCAGGCCAGTTTCACATCCCTGGGATGTGTTTCTCGGGCCCAGAGTTCCCTCTGGAGTGCACATACACGTGAGCTTTGGTTTCCCAGCCTGGCTCACTTTGCTGGGCTGAGAGTCACTGGTCCACTCCACGTTGCTGCGAGCAGGATGGCTTCCTTCTTCTTGATGGCCAAATGGCGTGCCATGGGGCATGTCTGACTCGTTTTCTTCTCTGCTCTTTCATTGGTGGGCATGGAGGATGACCCCATAGTGTTGTGGATTGTGCTGACATGACTATCTCCGCCGTGTGTGGACGTACGCATACTCCAACAGGTGTGCGTCCACCAGGGGCACGCAGACCACAGAGGGATAAGGAAGAGGGTAGGAGGATGGGGAGTAGGGAAGGGGGATGGGGAGAGGGGCAGGGAGGATGGGGAGCAGGGAAGGGCCACGTTATAGTCTCCACAGGTCTCCATGTCGACACCTTGTTGGTTGGAGTTTGCTCACTGTCCTCCAACAGTGTGCGGGGAGGGTTCCTCCTCCCCCCACATCCCCTGCACCTGCCCCACTCTTCCCTTCCCTACATCTCCCCTCTCCCCAGCTGCCCCCAAAGCACTGAAATAGTAACCTTAGTACGGTGCTGATTTGCATCTCCCTCTTGACTAAGGATGTTGACATTCTTTGTGTATTTCTTTTGAGAACCATCTTATTCATTTATCTCTTTATTCACTGGATCGCTTGTTCTTTTTTGTCTCTGGAGCTTCTGCATACTGTGTGTTCGAATCCTTATCCAATGCAGGGACCAGGCTGAGGCATGGCTCTCTGATAGCTTTTGTAAGGCATGGAGTCTATGTGCCTTGAAAGGCAGACTTACCTCTCCCGTGGATGTTGCTCCTGTTGGCATCTGAGAACTGGAAGTGGAGCTTTCTGTTAAAACGTGACTGCATAGTGATCTATCTAACCAACATCAAAACAGACAGGGGTCACTTCCAGCTCTCATCCAAAGATAGGAAGGAAACCAGTGAGCAGCTTCATGGCCACTCAAGATTTCATCCTGCTGTGAAGGCGGGACTCATGTCTGGAGCCCACTGTCTTCCTCCCACATGTAAGGACAAAACGAGGGGTTGCCTGTCCACCCAGACCTCTCCGTTCATCCTGAGAATGAGGGAACTGACTGGGTTTGCCTCCCTGTCTGTGTTAACGTGGCTCCCTCCCTCCCGAAGAGCTCCTTCAAGCTTCGTGATCTCCTCTCACGTGGAACTTCGAAGCGCTTCTTCATCCTTCTGTTTCTGATGAAACATGGAATTTTATATTGTGGGTAAAACTTCAAATGACAAATGAAAACCTCGAGGTAAACAAAAGTGTCCCATCAGGATGTAATTTGCTGAACTTAATTCCATTAATGCAAATACAACAAAGTGCAAAACTTCATGTATACATCAGAATAGATAAAAATATACTCTGTGTTTAAAAGCAGCAGTGCAAATCAATGTACATTTTGCAGTTGCAGAACCTGTTTTATGACTTTTTTTCACAAGTATAGGAGGCTTCCATTGTGACACTCCTGTGCACCTCATCAGCTGACCTCCAACTGTGAGCTTTGTTGTTATCGTCAGAGACATCTTGAGCATATTTTCTTAGAGTAATAGCGACGCATTTAATTTTATCAGGGTCTCAAGTTTTTAATTCCAAATGTTACTTATCTGTCGCAGGCTTATGGACAAGCCATTGGCTTGTGTGTAACAACTTTGCATCCTTCAACCTTTCCATAATCACCTACTAGTTCCAGGACAGGTTTATTGCTTGGATGATCATGCCACCTCTGAACAAAGACAGCCTGATGATCACAGTGCCAACGTAACTAGCCAAGGGAAGGTGCACAGATTTAGACGGAGGAAATGAAACCATCTTTATTAGAAAGTAGGCAGAATTATTTTCCCTGTTTCTTGTTCTGCTGGGTGCTTTCTTTGTTGATATGTTTGTTGTGGACTTTTCTTCTTTAGCCTGTTGGCTGTGATGGATTACATTAATTCATTTTTGCATAGTGAATCTGTCCTGCAGTCCTGTGATTGAATATTCTTAGTGTGGTGTATAGTTTTTTTAATACACTATTGGATTTTACTTGCTAATATTATGTTGAGCTTTTTGGCATTTATCTTCATGAGAGAAATATATCTACGCGTTCCTTTTCTTGTAATATTTTTATCTACTTTTCATATTTTGGTGATGCTGGCCTCATTGAGCAAGCCAGCAAGAATTCTTTCACTTCTAACTGTTACAGAAGTGGCTAGGAAGAGTTGATCTAATTTCTAGACCTGGGCTGTTCTGCTTTTTACGGTTTTAATTATTGACTCAACTTCCTTAACTAGACCTGTTCAGATTGTTCAAAAGTTTTATTATATCCTTTTGATATATTGTAATTTACTGTCTCACATGAGTTTTGTAAATTTAGGTTATTATAGGATTAATTTTACTTCAAATGAATATTAGGGTCTTAAGAAATATTTAACTGCTGACTGTTAGCACTCAAAACTCTAACTTCTTATATAATACTATGTTTACTAGCTGTTAGATGAGTTAATATTTTTATTTTTATTGTTTTTGGGTCCGGTCGTGGGACCTGAACTCTGGGCCTGGGCGTTGTCCCTCAGCTCTTCAGCTCAAGGCAAGCGCTCTACCACTTGAGCCACAGCGCCACTTCCAGCTTTTTTCTTTTTGCTTATGTGGTGCTGAGGAATCGAACCCAGGGCCTCAGGCATGCAAGGTAAGCGCTCTACCACTGAGCCACCTTCCCAGCCCCCTATTTTAATATTTTTATCGATATCCACAGCAGAAGACTGTGGAAACTCCAGGTATTAAAGCAGAAGAAGTAGAATGAACTAACGAAAAACTGTAATTTCATTATGAAAAAATGTTCTTGTATTCTCTGGATAGTGAGAAAAGAGCAAAGCCTGTCATGTCATGCTAGAGAAGGCAGGGAGCAGTTAGTGTGTCTTGCTGTCCCCTCCTCTGCTTCTCAGCCCAGAGGTGCACCGCGGTGTTGATGGCAAAGCAGGTGAGCTGGGAAGAGAGCTGAGTACCTCCTCTCAGGACAGTACAGGCTGTGACCAGTACAGGGAAGTGAGTGTAAACAAGCACTCTGCTGTTACCCTTGCAGATAAGCCAGACAGCAAGAGCCTGGCATGTAACACTCATTGCGAGCAATTATCTATGTATTCCTGTACCTTGTCAGCCTTTTAGTTGGAATGATGAACGAAACTGAAAAGACAGGTAGGACAGGGAAGGCAGTAAATAGCACAAAGGAAGACCAGGAGGACGGAATATTACAGAAGCCATGAGACCAAATTCTCTCACCTTGAAAGAAGGGTAGGTTTTGGAAAGGAAGACTTGGGGTCATGGGAAGCCACGGGGAGGCACGGGAAGCCACAGGAAGGTACAGGAAGCCACGGGAAGACACATGAAGCCACAGGAAGGTACAGGAAGCCACAGGAAGCCACAGGAAGGTACAGGAAGCCACGGGAAGGCACAGGGAGGCATGGGAAGCCATGGGCAGGCATGGGAGCGATGCTTTTGGCTCCTGGGCCTCGAGGCTGGCAGGGCCATGTGCTCCGGAGCCCCGAATGCAGCCAGGCCTCAGCCTGCACACTTGTGCTTTGTGCTCATTTTCCACACTGAATATTTTCTTTCTCTTTATGCACTTCCCGTTGCAAATGTGCTGGAAGCACAGCTCATGTCTACATTTACTGCTCTACTCTAGCCAGTAAGTGCCTGACTGAAAAATCATTCACCACGTTTTCCTCTCCAGGGCTCCCTCCTGCTCCACCCCTGGGCTGGGATGTGGCTGGGCCAACTTTTATACACCTTGCTTTCCCCCTCGCGGCCCACGGCATTATCCCTGCTCTCCCACAAGGTCTCTTTATCCCCAAGATTCAGATTCTTTCCTTTGCTTCAGTAATACTCGATGGATTTGATCTAAGCTCCACCCCACTCCCCTCCTTCGGGAACCCCTGCTCTGTATCCCAGGGCCTGCACGCCTCTCCCATCCACCCTCCTTCCTTCCCAGGCTCCATCGCCAGGCGGAAGGTCTCACAAGACTTTCTGCTGCGCCCCAGCTACATTCCTTGCATCCCCTGATTATTTCTCCTCCTCCTCCTCCTCCTCCTCCTCCTCCTCCTCCTCCTCCTCCTCCTCCTCCTCCTCCTCCTCCTCTTCCTCCTCCTCCTCCTCTTCTCCGTGTCATCAAACAGCAGCATCTAGTTTGTGGACATCTACTCCCTCTGACATTTCCACAGACCTAACTTGCTTTACTCTGCTTTTTAAATTTGTGATCTCTGCCTTTCTCTTTGGCTCGGGGCTGGCTCTTTACTTCCTGAACCACAGTTCCAGTCTGGCATCTTGTTGGTTAATAGGAGTTTTGAGCATTTTTCTTCCTGGGCTGGCCCTGTAGGTCTCAGCCTCCTGGGCCGCTGGGATTACATGGGTGAGCCACCAGCGCCTGACTCAAGGAGGGTTTTGTGAGACTGGATGGCTTGTTTCCTTTGCTCACACTGGGCCATGTGCAGCCAGCCTCCTGCTCCCCGCCCTCTGCTGGCCTCCCGGCCCTGCCTGCTTTCGCTCCCCAAGTCCTCTTGTATCTCCAAGTCCTCTCATACTCCTGAGTCCTGCTGTACCCTCCTCCCCCAGCAGGCATTTGTAAGCCTCCTATTCCCCCTTTGTTCCTCATAACCTGGCCCTTTACCCCAGCTATAGAAGGCATTCTTTCCTTTTTTGTTTTCAGCACTAGTCTACACGTGGCTCCCCATGGCTTTGGCTGGCAGGACCCTAGCCCATCCCCAGAAAGAACCGTGTGCTCCGTCTGGGGTCCATTGTTTGGCGCTGGGGAAAGGCTCCAACCACTTGGGCCCATTTTCTTCTTTGAAAGTTGAACTGAGCTGGACCATGCTCTTTCATCTTTGCTCAGGAGTTAGTTGATCATTGGCAAATGACTTCTGAACCCAGCTCCGTCTTCCTCGCCCTGCCCTCCCTCCCCCACTCCCTTCCCCCTGCCCCAGGCTCACCCCGAGTGAATGCATGCACAGCTTCTGAACAGCTCCCGGCACAGGTGAGTCACTGTTCAGATTCCTAAGTGCTGAAGGTGCACTAGTTTGCACAGGAGCAGCCATAGCCTATTTAAGTGAGTGCAGCAAAACAATGGCCACATGATATTTTCCTCCTCAAAGGCAGTTGCTAGAGGAGCTGAGCTTGGAGTCTAGGGGGAAGGGGTTGGTAACAGAAAGTCTTGAGCCCTACCAGGAGGGCCTTAATGGCTCCTCAGGGAGGGTCTGCCTGGGGCTATGAATGCACAGTCAAGTCAAAGAAACTACTGAGAGACTCAAAACAGTCACTACCGGGCGAGGAAGGTGAGTTTTTGCTTATTGTTAACAGTACCATAATCCTTAAGATAACATTTAGTTTCGCATAAGGCATCTAGAATGAATTTGAGATTCGGAGGTCCTGCTGAACCCTACGTGGGAAACACGAATGATATCCCTAACCAGCTGACCACTCCTGGCCTCAGGCATGGCCTCCATTCAACGCTGGGACAGTGGGCCTCTTCTAAGTCAAATCTTGACTGATTTCTATGTGGTGTTTTATTTTTCCATGGACAAGGGACTGGACTCTTCCCCCCTTCAGTGTGCTGCCTCTTTGGATGCTTTCTTTGGCTAACAATAGGTGATTCTAGGAGAAAAGGTAAAGTTTGGCTTCTTGTAGGAAGGCAGACAGGAGCTGGCTAACAGAAGTTGCCAGCCTTCCTGTAGGAATCTCAGCTGGAAGAAGCCCCAGAGGCATTTCTAGAATGAATCCAATGCTCACCTACACACTTTACCAGCTCTCGTGAGTGCTCTGCTCCCTCTTCCTCTTCTCCTTCCAGCCTTGGGTGAGCCCATCTGTTTGCATTCTGCATCCATGCCCTGTGCTGAGATCCCTTCTGAGAGGAGCTCCAGGGGTCAAGGACAAGTGTGTGATTGAAGGGAGCAGCTGGGCCTCAGGGTGGGACAATCCTGTCATTCTTCCCGGTTCCCGCTTTGCAATTCCAATCTGTCCTGGCCCGCTCTCCTCCAGCAGAGGACATCCGCTGGTAAGCCCTTACAATGCTTCTTCTCCTGTTTCTCTCTCTGATTCTCCTATGAGAACGGGAAAAGAGGTCTTGTTTTTTGAAGGTGTGTGTCGACAGCGTGCATGCTTTTACCCTGACTCTCACACGAGCTCCCAGATCGCCTCCTCTAAGCCAGGGCATCTCCCCCCACAGGAAGCGCTCTGGCAGCTGTGCAAGCCACTGGCTCTTTTCTCAATTGGCTCCCAGAATCAGGATCTGGCATTTATCTATATTAAAATTAGAGGCTTGATACTCATCAGGCTTTTCTCCCTTCTCCTGGGGCCTCAAGTAGAATTTTTCACTGTCCTCCCATGCTCAGTACTTCCTGGAGTTTCTACTATTTTAAAGAAGGTGATTTAAAAAGGAAGGTTTTGTGATGATATTAATGAGAATTTGTGAAAATACAACACGGGCAGTCTATTTATCAGTCAACAGCTGATCAAAGCTGACTTCCAGTACCTTTCTGTTCGGATTGTATGTAAGTTTTGGTCAATTTTTATGAAACCCACATAGGAAGGTGGAATGTTTGGTAGGTTATAAAGCACTCTTCTGTCAGCATCTCCACATTTGGTTGGTGTTCAGTCCCGATGGAAGTCTTTGGGACGCCCTTCCTGCACGCCACCTGTAAGGACACTAAAAGCACAGCTTTCCTATCGGTGCCCAGCCTGTAAGTTCTTTGCATTTCATCACGGGACAGGGCTTATGTGCCCGAGGGCTTTAAAAAGAGGCGGGCTAATTAGAAATGACAAAATAATGGCATTTGCAGGGAAATGGATGGAGCTAGAAGGAATCATTTGAGTGAGGTAAGCCAAGAGCAAAGAGACAAACGGTACATGGTCTCCCTGATAAGTGGATGCTAAATCCAATGTTAGGTGATACGACAAAATTAACAGGACTTAAGAAACAAAGAACTCCCACTCATCTGGTCAAACCACTACTAAATATCCCCATGCTGCTGATCACATGTATGGTGTATATGTGTACACCGTTATATGTTATAGACTGTGATAGACAATTTGCTCCAGGAAAGTTAGAATGAACTTGTGACTTTAAATGAGCATCATTAGTCCACAATACTGTGAAATTTGGGAAATTATGTAATCACTTAATTACAATGAAAAAAAAAAGAACCTCAGGGAAGGTAGGGAGGGAAGGAATGGTAGGGGAAAAACAATGGAGGAGGTAACAATGTCCAATAGGAAGTGTACTCATTATCTTGCTCATGTAACTGTAACCCTCTGTATAGTATCTTTACAATAAAAAATTTTAAAAAAAGAGGCGGGCTAAATTCAAACCCTGTTTCCAGTGTGTGACTACAAATGACCACTTACTTCCCCTACCAGTGTCATCACTCCTAAAATGGGGTGAGACTGTCAACTGCTAAGGATATTCGCAAGAATTGAAAAGCAAATGATGCTTATTTTTTAGGGTGCACATTGGCTGAGTATAAAGTAGATCTATTAGGACTGCTATGTTACATGCTGTTATGGCTAGCTGTGGGCATTCCAATGTACACCACTGACGGGACTGGCAGCATCCTGAGGGCAGAGTGGCAGGGCCTGGTACTCCACTCAATCAATCACATCACCAGCACTCGTAGACAGAGAAAAATCGTGGGAACCTTGTGCAACCAAGGTTTGACATATGGAAACTCTGGGAAATGGAAAATTGTCCGCATGGAGAGGTTTGGTGAAGAAGCAACAAGTAGAAAGGTGATTGGTGGGCTAGACAGGGTACTGGATGGAAGGAAAACCCAGCAGCCTCATCTGTCTGCTTGGACTTTTCTTGGCATCTTCATTGTTCTTCCTCCTGGCTCTGGGGCAGGTTTCTCTATGGTGACAGAATCTTCAAGGGGTAAGGGAAGGAGGAAAGGAGGAGGGAGCTCTCTAGGTCATGTGTCTGGCTTTAAGGAGGTGTGTGTGTGTGTGCGTGCGCACGTGTGTGTGCGGGCCTGAACACTATCCCTGAGCTTTTCTTTGCTGAAGACTGGATGGAGCTCTACCACTTGAGCCACAGCTCCACTTCCGATTTCTGGTGGTTAATTAGAGATGAGTTTCGCACACTTTCCTGCCTGTGCTGGCCTCGGTCCATGATCCTCAGATCTCTGCCACCTGAGTCATAGGATGACAGGTGTGAGCCACCTGGCCCTCCGAGTACTTTTAAGGGTACACTTGTCATATAACATTGGAACCAGAAAGACTCTCTAACCTGTGTGTTTTGTGGATGTTTTGTCCTTGGATTGTTTGTCCTCCAGGAGAGAAGCTTGTGTTAACACGTTACAGAAAAGGGATTGTAAGAAACCCAGTTGATAATTAAAGTTTTTAAAATGCACAGCCTCGTGTTTCGTGTTTCCATTCTCAGTGGTGAGGGCGGTCCGGTCTTCCTCTGCAGGGAACTTTTTAGCGCAACTGCAGATGATCAACTCAATTTAAAGAAGTGAGGTACGAATAAACCCCAGCTGTCATGCCTGCCTTTGGAACAGCGGGCTGGAATTAGCGCTGGGCTCTGCGGGGCGCTGCGGTCTCACCCAGCCAAGCCTGGCCGCTCAGCAGAAGGCGCCGGGCGGGGCCGGAGGGCCTCGGCCCGCGGGTGGCGGGCTTCTCTCTCCGGGGAGTCCGCGGCTCCCCGAGCCTGGGGAACAGGAGGGGGAGCCAGACGACCGCGTGCCCCGGGGCCCGGCCTCCGCCAGCTGCCCGGCCGGGGGCGCACCAGGGCCGGGGTCGCTCGGACCCGCCCGGACCTCCACGGGACGCCGACCTCACCTCCCCAGGACCCCGACCCTCCCCGCAACCCCTTCCTCTCCGGGATCCCCGACCTTCCACAGACCTCCGACCCTCCCTGGACCCCCGACCCTCCCCGGGGCCCCCGACCCTCCCCCGAGCCCCGGCCTCCCCGTGACCCGCGACCTCCCCGGACCCCCGACCTCTCGGGACCCCCGACCCTCCCCGAACCCCGACCTCCCCGGGACCCCGACCCTCCTCGAACCCTGGCCTCCCCCGGACCCCGGCCTCCGCTGAGCCCCTCGGCTCCCTCCGGAAGACCCTGGGCCTCTCCCGGGGACTCCGCGGGGCGCGCGGCGGGACCCGCCGGGGCGGGCACGCCCTCCTCGGGCTGGGCGCGGACTCCGGGCACTCAGGCTCCGCCCCCCTCCTTAGACTTCAGGCGCCCCGCCCGCCCGGTATTGGGAGCGCGGCTGCCTCGCGGAGGGCCGGGGCTGCGGCGCAGGGAACCCGGCGCGGGGCAGCGGCTCCGGTGCGGGGCGGGCGCGGACAGCCGGGCGCGGGGCGGGAGGAGGCTCGGGGCGGGCGCGGGGTGGGCGCGGGGCGGAGCTCGGGGCGGGCGCGGCCGGAGGAGGAGGAGGAGGAGGAGGAGGCGGCGGCGCGGCGGGCGCCCGGCTCCTGGCCCCGGCTTCCCGGGTCAGCGCGAGGACGGCGCTGCAGCCGAGTTGACCTTCGGGCGGCGGAGGCGGGCGGCGCCCTCCGCGCGCGGGGAGAGCCCGGCCGGAGCCCCGCGGGCGGCGCGGAGCCCGGGGCAGCGCGGCGGGAAAGTTGGCGGCGGAGCCCGCGCGCCGCGGCACAGAGAGACCTCCCCGGGCGGCCCGGGGCAGGCTCGGCGGCTCGCCCCGGGCGGGTTTCATGGCCGCCGGCGCGGGCGAACCCCGCCGCCCGCCCAGCCCGCGCGCCCGCTTGGCCCATGCGGCCCGCGCCTCGGGCCGCCGCCGCCCGCCCGCAGCCCGCGCCCGCCCCTCGGAGCCGCTGCCCGGGCCGCGCCGCAGAGCATGACCGCGGTGCCGTGGCCGTCGGTCCCGAACGGGACGGATGCCGCCTTCCTGGGCGGCCCCGCGTCGGTGTCCGCGCCTTGGGGCAACGGCTCGGCCGCACCACCGGCCGCCGCGTTTCGCTGCGCACTGACCAAGACCGGCTTCCAGTTCTACTACCTACCGGCCGTGTACATCGTAGTGGCGGTGGTGGGGCTCGTGGGCAACAGCGTGGCCATGTGGATGTTCGTGTGCCACCTGCGGCCGTGGAGCGGCATCTCGGTGTACATGTTCAACCTGGCGCTGGCCGACTTCCTCTACGTGCTAACGCTGCCCGCGCTGGTCTTTTACTACTTCAACCGCACCGACTGGGTGTTCGGCGACGCGCTGTGCCGCCTGCAGCGCTTCCTCTTCCACGTGAACCTGTACGGCAGCATCCTCTTCCTGACCTGCATCAGCGCGCACCGCTACAGCGGCGTGGTGCACCCATTGCGCTCGCTCGGCCGCCTGCAGCGCGCGGGAGCCGTGCGCGTCAGCGCGCTCGTCTGGCTGCTGGTGGCCGCCGCCATCGCGCCCATCCTCTTCTACTCGGGCACCGGCGTGCGCCCCAACAAGACGGTCGCCTGCTACGACACCACCTCCGACGAGCACCTGCGCGGCTACTTCCTCTACAGCCTGTGCACCACCGTGGCCATGTTCTGCGTGCCGCTCGTGCTCATCCTGGCCTGCTATGGCCGGATCGTGCGCGCGCTCGTGCGCAACGACCTGGACCACTCGCCGCTGCGCAGGAAGTCCATCTACCTGGTCATCATTGTCCTCGCCGTCTTTGCCGTGTCCTACATCCCCTTCCACGTCATGAAGACCATGAACCTGCGCGCCCGGCTGGACTTCCAGACCCCGGAGATGTGCGCCTTCAACGATCGCGTCTACGCCACCTACCAGGTGACCCGCGGGCTGGCCAGCCTCAACAGCTGCGTGGATCCCATCCTCTACTTCCTGGCAGGGGACACGTTCCGCAGGAGGCTCTCCCGGGCCACCAGGAAGGCCTCCCGGAGGAGCGAGGCCAACCTGCAGTCCAAGAGCGAAGACCTGACCCTCAACATCCTCTCCGAGTTCAAGCAGAATGGAGACACCAGCCTGTGAAGGCACGCGGGGCCGGTGCCCGCCCTCCTGCACGGTAAGGCCTCTCCCGGGTACTCTCCCGGGCCTCCCTGGGTGGCTTCGGTCACTCAGAGCACATCCTAGAAAGTGGTTTGTAAAACCCACAGGGACTGCTGGAGAGGGCACGTTCACACTCTGCCTCCTTTCCCTCAGTCGTCTTTGACCAACTGGAGCCAACAGTGGTTGAGCTTTTCCTTTCCCTTCTGCCTCCTGCGTGCAGGGGCCTCTGTACCCACAGGCGTCAAGCCTCTCCAGGAGCTGGAGCCCTTGTGTAGGATGTTGGTAGAGTTCCTGCAGGGAAGTTTGCCCATGCAGCTTGGCTTTTGGGTTTGTCCAGACTCTGTTGCTTCCAGCCATAGATTGTGACGGCCAGAGCAAGCTGAAATCCCCAGCAGAAGACAATACTGAGCACACACAGCTGCAGCCCTGGAGCTGGTGTGCCTCAGCTCCGAGCCACATCCAGGGTAGCAGCCTACTTCTCTGTGGGAAGCTCATAGGAAAGCCTTGGAAAGAGAGGCTGTCCTGATCATTTCTGGGAGGCCATCCCAGGGGATGGGGGGTTGGCAGCCTGGGATGGGGGTTGGCAGCCTGGCTGGCATCTCACCTGCAAACAGCGCAGGCTTCCTGGGGCCCCAAGCCTTCCCTGGCTCCGTGGCTGGGAGGCAGGGCCCGCCAGGGACAGCTCTGCTTCCCAGCCAGCCTGAGCCTCTCTCCCCTGTAAAAAACAGTGCCCAGAAATGGCAAACTCAGGTCCCAAGCATTGAAGGCTGTGGGACGCAAGATAACAGACATTTCAGCCTGAAGAGCTTGAAGCTTTCCACACCACAGCGGGCCAACTTTGCTCAGAAGTGGCAAAGGGGGGTGGGAGGTAGATGGAAGGGCAGGAGGTAGTGGGGCAGGAGGGGATGGGGAGGGGGACTAGGCGAAGAGAGGGAGAACCCTACATGAGGACTTTTAAGTCAGAGTGGTAAAGAAAGGTTCCACTGGCTTCTTCAGAGTGTTAGGAAACAGCAAATGCAGCAGGACAGGAGATAATCTTTTAATACATTTTATACCTGAACATTTGGGTTTGGGAAAGGAAAAGAAACACATGTGGAAGGAGAAAAATGGAAAACTCTTAACTAAAATCTGAAGTATCACTGAAACAAAGTAAGCTGTAGGGAGTGCTAAACAAGCCACTAAGAATTGAAAATGATGGCATTGCTTTTCTGTGATCTCTGGCAGGCATGAATAAAACATTTGTAAAATGTTTCAGCAACTTGAATAGTAATTTTTAATGAATGATGAATTGCTGAATTTACAGCCCTCTGAGAGGTCAAGTTTTATGTAAGGAGTGTAGTAAAGAAACACAGTAACTACAGATAAAGGGCATTTTTTTTTTTTTTTGGTTGTTGGAAAGCTGTTGTGCAAACAGCCTGCACCAGAGGCTGCAGCTGAGGCTGAACAGCTCTCCGAGTGACGCCTGGGGCTGCATTCGGGAAGGAAGCCCCGCGGTGTCCTGTGGGGCTCAGTACTGGTTATCAGTTCTTGCCAGTCATTCCCTGGGTGGACTGAGGGTTTGTGAGGCTTTCTGTATCACCTCACTGAAGAAAAGCTGTTCTTAGCCTGCCTGCACAGTGATTCTTCCACGCACTCGGTTGTTACTCGTAGGATTCCAGAACTTATATCAAGAAGCAGCCTCCTGTACTTCATTCAGTGTGACAAGATCTTCAAGGCCCTTACATCGAAGGTCCATACAACACTGTCTGTTTCAGTACCTAGAAGACAATACCGACCATATGTGTTTACTCCCCTGACCCCTTGAAACATGTAAATATGTGTTCAGTAAAATAAAGAATGGAAGCGCCAGGGCCTGTGCTGGTATTTGAACTCACAACCTAATAGACACATTTCTGTAGCCATTTCTCCTCTTTCAATTTTCTTCCTTTTAGGTTTCTAGTTGCCCAGCCTGGGTTTGAGTGTGTGAAATATTGTTTCAGCTTTTGGGGTGTGCGGGGTAGAGGCAGACACTGAAGACATCCTTTCATTACTTGGTATGTTTTTTTTCTTTTCTTGTTCTCTCTTTCCCTAGTGCCAGAGATGGACTCAGGGTCCTGCGCGTGCTACGCAAGGGGTCTACCTAAGCTACATCCCCAGCCCAAGTAGATCATGATGCATGGATGCGGGCAAATGGTTACAAGGATGGCCTTTCTTGTCAGCTTCTTCCAGGAGGAGAATCCCTGAAGACCTGTGTTCTTGGCAGGACATGCAGAGGATGAGCACAGAGCGCCAGGAGCCTGATCCACGCATGCAGCATGACCACACACGTCCTCTGATATTAGAGACGGAAGTCTGGAGGCCTCTGGATGGAAGGATAGCTACAGCTGTGTTCGCCTTAGAAAACAAACCATTTCACTCTACAAAGAGATTTCAATATTAAGTCCAAGCTTTTCTGAATGCTTAAAAATTGGCAGCTCAGCTCATGAACATGGATTTGTCATGGAAATAAGATGAAGATGAAATGCAGTGTGAAGGTCAGAATTCGGATGGACACCTGATGTGGTGGGACGCCTAGCCCTCAGAAGGCCAGTCTTGGTGGATTTTCAAGGTTGGATGATGTCCATCTGCTGAGGCCATAAGGGAAGCAGTAAAACCACTAGGCAGCCACAGGTGTGCAATGTCTCCTGTATTTTCTGTCTTTAGTCAGTCCTTGTCAAAAATTCCTACAGGGTTGACCAGCTGTGAGCTGGCCAGGTCCCAGCTCTGCGTCTTCTCTGCTTAGACAGAACACAAATCTCTCTTTGGTTGGATGTTGCCGTGGATGGTACTTGCAGCAGTGGGAGCTTCGTGAGTCCCTGTACCAAGAGGGGTGTTGCTTGTGAGGTCTATTGAAACTGTAACTTTGCTGGTCAAACTGTAAGCATTGTAATAGTATTTATTGACAAGGCTCATGATCAGTCTTTTGCTTGTACAGACTGCAAGCGCCTCTTGGAAGCACAGTATAGAGATGTAAATTATATTTATTGCCATGTATAATATTAATGTCAAACTAGTGTGTTTTACATAATGTACAATGCCTAGGTAAAGTGAGAATTCTGTATTGTGATGCTATTCAAATATTGGAACTTGAAATATTCAAGACTTTGGTTTTTATTTTGGTAAAATATGAAAAGTCCATATTGTAATATAAGTGATTATTTTTACCTAGTAGTACATTTGCATGTCTGCCTGCTTCCGGATCTATTTCTGCAGATTAGGTTTGGTGTCCGGTTATGATTAGTACAGAGTATAATAAAGCAGTGTGTGTGTGTGTGTGTGTGTGTGTGTGTGTGTGTGTGTGTGTGTGTGTGCGTGCGCGTGCGCGCAGAACTCCTATTCCAAAAGCCAAAGGCTTGTTGCAGATATGACCTCTCAGTGTAGAAGGCTAGCAGACTGCACATTCTTAGATACAAAACTAGAAGTTAAGGACAAACTTTGGGGAGATGGAAGAGAAAAAGCTAACTGGTACAATCAGTTGCTGCTACTTATTTCTGAACTGTTTTTGATTGTGTTTCTTCTTAAGATTTAATAGAAGAATCATAATTCCTTTAGGGTTTATATGTAACACACTACCAATTATTGCTGTTGATTTCAGGCTGTTTTCCTTTGGCAACTGCTAACTTTAATTCTCTAGTGGTAACTGTATTTTGGGGCTTCCAAGTTTGACAACGTGTCTTTTTTCTCTGTTGTACATTGTATCTTCTACATCAACATACATTAATATGAATATGTTACATATCAAGGTTTGTGAATCTTAATTATGTTATGGTTTAGTGCTTTTTTCAAAAAAGCACTTTTTATTTTTATATTACTGATTTTAATAGCGATAGCTTGGTGATGGTGGTTCCACTGGAGTGTTATTTGACATTTTCTGCCTCTTTGGAGTTTTCTCAGTCCCTGGTAGCTTAATGAAGCCCAGACCAGTTATATGTAATTGTGTTTTGTTAAAAAAAAAAAAAGCACAAATTTGTAAAAGCATAATATAGTTTGCATGCAGGAATATGCAAAATCTTTGTGTGTGTGTGTGTGTGTGTGTGTGTGTGTGCGTGCTCATTTGTGTGCATGTGTGTGTATGATGCACGTGCACACAAGCACATCTACAGCCCGGTGACAAGCCTCCTGACTGCTGTTGATAGATGTGGCAGGGCTTCTCAGCCACGGCCACTGAGTTGTGCTGTCTGACACCAGTGAAACTGGAAAATAATCAATAAAGCTATGACACTGGGCTGATTGGCTCCTACTTCCTGCAGAGCCAGACAGAGCAGCTTTCCCACATCTTTAGGTGGAGGGAAGGCTGTGGAGGGGAGGGTCCAGCACAGGTGATTTCTTAAGAGCTGTAAAAACGAGTGTTTGAGAGAAACTCCCCATACAGGACAATCCCTAAGATTATCATTTAGGAACGTAATTCCTTAAAATACTGAATGCTACCTTAAGACATACTTTTCATACTGGCTTAAAACATTGGCTTTAATCATTTTTAATGTAAATTTAATATCTTAATCCACAGAGATAACCATCCTGACAGTCATTTTGAGCTTCTGTTAGCCTACACTGCTTCTCCTAGGTATGTTACATTTATCTAATCTTTCTTGCCTATTATGTATCACCTATCACTATTCACCTATCTCCTAATATCTATGTATCATCTATCGATGATCTGTAGATATACAGAGATACCTATAGAGAGAAAGAGAGAGGGAAAAAGATCGCAAATACTGGGAAGGAACCAATTTAAGTCTGTACTATTCTTCCTCTCTGTGAAGGTGTGTGGGGCGGGGGGTGACCCTCTGGGGATTTCCAGTGCCTGCCGCCATCTCCTGCAATAAATGCCTGTGGATAAAAAGTACAGATTTCATGCTGTTCTCCTGACATGTCGGTCTCTGTTTGTTCCTTGGTTAGATGTGTAAATTTCACTGTTGGTGACTCATACTTACTCAGATCAGCTTTGGTAGAGTTTGTGTGTGTGTGTGTGTGTGTGTGTGTTGGTAGGTGCATGTGTGCTACTTAATACCTACATAAAATGACACAGATAATTATCCTTCTGATTCAAGAAGAACTCACCCTAACTCCTTGATTTCCTAAACCTAGGGTTGGAGTCCTTGAACCTTTTTTCTCCATGCATCAGTATGCGTTTAGTTCCGACTTTAATGTTAAGAACTGAACTCTATAGGTTGCTTCCTGGAAATTTTGTTCAATGGAAAGTTCTTCCTAAGTGCTGAGAGTGGGAGGGTGTCTGTCACGATGCAGGGAGGGTGTCTGTCACGATGCAGGGGAGGGTGTCTGCTGTGGTGAGATGCACACTGCAGACACAGCACAGGACCTTCAAACCCCATTGATATTCAAACACTGTGGGGATGCATGAACCCTGCACAGTGGTAGACTGAGCCAGTCCTGGTCTGCTGTTGTCAGCCAGCACAGGCACAGGGGTGGATGCACAGTCTAAGCCAGCCACAGCCTGGGTGAACAGTTGGCAGGAGGGCAGTCACTTGGAGTGAGCTGGTTGGGGAGGGGGGAGGGAAGGGGGGCGGAGTGGGGAGAAGCAAGAGGGGTCCTGGTAACACGGGAGGGAAGAACACTGCCATCATGATTACCTGGCTGGGAAAAATCTATGATACACTCAGAAGGGAGCTCTGCAGGTGACCGACTTAATCCCTGGCTCTGGCTTCAGAGGGGAGCAAGGTCTTTATTTGAAAGCAGATCTCACAAGGAATGCAGGCCAGGACAGCAGGTCGATACTGACACCCGTTAACCAAAAGAAACAGAGTGAGCTGGAGGAACACCTGTAGTTCAGTGTTTATCATTCACACATGATACCGTATATGAACACGCACTTTCGTCCTGGGTTTTTATTTTAATTTTTTTCCAGTTCTGGGCTTGAATCAAGGGCCTGGGTGCCCCCCCTGGACCCAAGGCTGGTGTTTTACCACGTGAGCCACAGCTCTCCTTCCAGCTTTTTGGTGGTTAGCTGGAGATAAGAATCTCATGGACTTCCCTGCTCTGGCTAGCTTCCAATTTCAGTCCTCAGATCTCAGCCTCCTAAGTAACTGAGTTTCTAGGCATGAGCCACTTCTGCCAGCTGGGTGTTTGCATTTTAACATGAATGTGGTAAAATGCTGCACATTCTTCTTTGCTATGAAAGGTGGAAAGAAGTAGGGATGAGAGACTTTTTCAAAACGATCTTTAATGAGCGAAGAGCTGCTCAGTTGTTAATCTTGTTACAAGTGTGCCTTCTCTCTCTCAGACAGCTATTTTCAGTTGAAGATAGTATCAGTGAATTGATTTCTGCAAATGCTGACAGTTTTATTGCCTCTCTTGGTTTGAACTGTGAGCAGGAAAGCAAACCTCCATGTGTGTTTTTGTAATTTTTTATTGTTGTTTTGCAGGTGATGTACAAAGGGGTTGCAGTTACATAATCCACCTGTGCTTTTGACCGTCAGGTTGCAGGCCTAAAGCCCTAGGTTTCTGACTGCTTATATACCTGGGCCACACCATAGGTATTATAGGATGCCTGTGGTGTCAGGTAGAGCAAACCCTACAGGGACACTGGGCAGCAGCAGGCTGAGCCACACTATGTCATGGTCCAGCCGTGACCAGGGCTCGAGGACTTGTTGTCTGCTCTCATCTGGTGACTCTGGGTCTCAAAGGGTTCACATGGTCAGACTGGCGCTTACTATGGATCTCCATCATGTGTTTGAACTCTGTTATGTCCTGTGGGGATATATCACCCAATTCAAGTACATCCGGCTAAAAATGCACTAACAGGAGGGGTTGTGTGACCTACTTCCCCCCACATACCCTGTCCAGGTTCACCATTTACTTCAGTCACTCTAGCCCAGAGTCTGCTCTTCAGAATCTTGATCTCTCCACTGTTCACCCAGAGTTCACCAGCCCTCGAGGACTAACTCATGGCAAGCAGATTGACACTGATGGCTTCCCAGCCCCACCCCTAGTGTCTGTATCTCAGTCACAATCACAGACACCTGGCTCTCCTTTAAGAGGATCTAATTGTGCATCAGGAAGATGCCTGCAGAGCTTAAATAAGAAGGGTGATGGATGATGTCCTGGGACATGAGGGCAGCTGGCAGAATCACAGATCCTTCAAGGTGCTGTCTGGCCGGTCAGCCTCCGTCTTTACCTCACTGGCCACCTTCATCCGGCACGTGGCCTGCCTGGTACAGCTCATAGCACATGGTGGAAAAATCTCTTGTTCACTTTGAAAACTGGCCATCACTGTCCTTCCTGGCACATGCATCACGTTGTAATGAATGTTACCAGCTTTGTGTGGAAAGGGGTGGTGTAAAACCATGAGGATGCCTGTATGCTGGAGACGGAGGTGGGCAGCTTGGGGGTACGACGTGCCACTGTGAGCACACTCCACTGAGAGATGGGTGGGGGCGCAGAGGGCAGGCTATCCCCATGGTGGAGAAAGGAGGGGCATCTTCCAGGGACTGTGGGCGGTAGAGCAGTACAGGCTGAGGGTGGCGGCCAGACCCCACGGCCACCTGACAAGAAGGGACCACAGGGACCCAAGCTGGAGGGGCCCAGACCATGTCCTGAGGATGTGACATGCAGGAGAAATGTCTGGTGCAGAGGATATCTGTGTCACAAGGAATCTGTGAGCTGCGCGTGGTGGCACATTCCTCCCGTCCATACTCAGGAGGCACTGGCCGGGAGATCCTTAGTCAGAGGTCAGCAGCAGAGCCTGATCTCAAGAAAGTCAAGGCTGAGGTTGTGGCTCAGCTAGAGAACACTAGTCGGACCTAGTTTAATTCCCAGGAAAGGCAGAGAGACAGAGGCAGAGAAAGAGAGAATCCATTTGGCTTATAGATTACGAAGGGCTGGTGTTTCTGATGCTACATTTACCCATAGTCATTATGAAGACTGAAACAGTAATTATTAAAAAGTAGTGGTTATAACTGAGATGGTAAGTCAGTGAGAGGAGGACTGTGCTCCAACAGTGGAGACAATAAAGTTAGAAATGGAGAGAGAGGAGAATCTTCCCGAGGGCAGCGGCAGGGAGAAGCCGGAAGGAGGGTGGTGTAGATGGGGCAGGAAGCAGATGCCGGGGGGGGGGGGGGGGGGGAAGGGAGGGCCAGCTTCAGGGAGAGGAAGCTCTGGGCATGGACAGACAGGACACTCAGAGTCCAGAACAGCCACCACCTTGAGGCCAGGGTAAGGCCTGGCCAATGCTGGGGAGGCTATCTTCTGTAGACTTGTGTGAGGATGCTGACTTGAAGCTCAGTGTGTGAGAGCTCCGAACCCATGGACAGGCTACTAGAACTGGTTGCGATTGTTTTCAAGACAGAGATTTATGTAGCAGTTGGAGATTGGTGTTCAGGTGTCCCTTTTCCTGTGAGGAGGGTAGTAACAACATGGCAGAAATGCCATGCCCTTGAACTTGGGAGGGCTTCTGACTCTTTAGCTAATTCAAGGTGACAAAAACAATCAATGTGACGTCTGAGGCCCACAGTGTTATTTGTGGGAACATGTGTCTTGCCACTCTGAGCTGCAGTAAAGAAGCAGGGTATTCAGACTGCTACACACAGAAAGATAGACTTTGTGATGTGGTTCTGAAAAGAAGGTGAGAGAGAAGCGGGGAGAGGAAGTCTGAGAAGGAGGAAGAGGAGGAGGGAGAGACAGACAGACAGACACAGGAACACTGCACAGAGCCCCCAGTCATTCCAATTGTACCAAATGGGAGGACTGAGTCAAGCATGTAGCCAGTCAGGTCACAGCCACACAATGCTTCTCAGCTGAGCTCTCAGAGGTCACGTAACAGAGGTAACACCTTCCCCACTGAGTTCTGTGAGAAGTTCTGACCCCCATGATCTAAGAGGAAGATGACCTTGTGCCTATACTGCGTCATTGACTTCGAGAGCCACTGGTGACACCATGCAGACAACCTCACAACCTAAGATGGACTGTAGCTGGAGAGAAAGCGCTCTCTCCATTTATCTAGCCTGCATGTAGGTGTAGGACCGGGGTGAAAGTACAGGGAAGAGGTGATCTAAGAACACTAATTACCTTCCCATCAGAGCTGGTATCCAGCCGTGTGCCTGAGGGATGCATACGCACAGTGAGTCGGATGTCGACACAAACTGGTTACAAGCAGCCCCATCCTGGGTGAATATTACCATGTGAACCCCTGTCTTCATGACACTGTTGGGATTTAACAGGCGCTCCAGTAACAAAGTGATTCACTCGTGAAGAGTAGTTGAGAATGAACAGTATTAATGGGCTGTAGTTGTGGAAGAGAGTCGCAGAGGAGAGCCGGCTGCTTTGAGCTCCAAGGAGCTCCAGGGAAATTCCACTCAGCTCTGCACTGACACCATGACTGCTTCGGGAGGCCCTGCTCCAGTCATGACTGCTCCAGATACCATCCTGGCAGGAGAATTCACTTCCAGCTGCACATGGCCATGCCCCCTCTTGGGGGCAATTCTCAGGCCTTGGGGTAGTCCCTCTCCCCCTCCCCCCCCCCAAGCAGGTCAGCAGAAAACATGGGCTGTGCACATTCAGCTGTAAATAGCACACAACTGAGGCTGGTTATTGGAGGGCTGGGATTGATTAATACACAGTTGGCTGGTGATTTGTGCACATTTGAGGCTCATGATTGGCGCACATCTACTATTCGTACTGGTACCTGTTAGAGGCTTGTGGTACACTAGGAGTTGTAAGCAGACATAGAGGCTGGATTAGAAACTGGGCAGTCCTTCTCTCCTTGTACTGCCCCTCCACCAAGAGTTCCAGGTAGCAGCAGGGTGAAGAAATTGTGTGGCCTGGGGAAGAACAGTGGCTGTGAAGAGCTTGCGGCTGTGTGAAGCTTTACAGAGCAATGCCAAGGAATAAAAGCAAGGTTTCCCAGCACCTGAAACACACGATCTGTAATACCAACTGCTGGTCTCAGCCTTCGGGGCTTAAAGCCCAAAGCAATACGCCTCAGATCTGAGCACCAACATCTGCACATCACTGGCTTTGAAATCTTGGGATTATCAACCTCTAGCTCTCCAGGGCCTGGGCACTTAGAGCTGTCAACCTCTAGCTTTTAATGCTGGGAGCCATAAATTTGTAGCTCTCAGGACCTAGAACGATCAAGCTCTGGGCTGTAAAAGCAGGATTCAGGCTGCCAACACTAAGGGAACTGTTGTCTGTCTGTGTGGGCAGAAGGGAAGGATCCATGGACAGCTCTCTCCTCAGAGTGGAACGGAAGGATCTACTGGCTAGTGTGTGTGTGTGTGTGTGTGTGTGTGTGTGTGTGTGTGTGTGTGTGTGTGTGTGTGTGTGAAACCACCGAGTGCCCAGAACCAACCTCTTTCCGGCCTGACCAGATAGAAGTGCATCTACTGCGCTGTTTGGTGTGCCGGTTTATAATGGGCATACAGATGCTGGACCTATACTGCAGGATAGGACTCCAGACACCAAATGCCTGAAAGGTGGAAAGGAAGGTTAGACTTTCACTGTCCTTAGCTTTCCTGGGCCTCACAATGCTGGGTCCATTAGAAGAGTTACAGTGCAGGTGAGGAGTCCAGGCACCAGCAGGAGCTCCAGGCTCACCCAGCTCAGCTGACCTCTGTGGAGTCTGGGAAAAGCCCAGGAGGTCACTCAGCCCCCTCTACCCCTGCATGTTGAGAGTGCAAAGAGGCTATGGAAGAGCGTTTGGAGAGTGTGCATGGAGACCTAAGTTTGCCACACCTGGACTAGGGTGGGGGGGGGGAAGGGAGGAATAGCACCAAGACTGAGGGGTTGGGGGGAGGGGGGGAAGGGAAGGATAACACCTGGACTGGGGGGGGGGGAGAGGCAGGGAAGGGGAGGTGGTGTGGAAGGGATGGAGTCTACAGGAGAGAAGTTTCCAGACTGACTGAGGAGGCTGAGAAATACACTGCTTCAATAGCAAGGAGAGGAGCGTGGCATGCTTGTGGCCAGCTGCTAGGGAATCGCCGCCCTGAGATGTGTGCCAATCACAAGATTCAGATGTGCCAACCACAGACTGTGCCCCAATCAGCATCCTTCTCCAGTGTGCGCCAATCACAGGTCCAATCATCATCCTTCTCCAGTGTGAGCCAGTCAAAGCCTCACAGCCCTCAGACGCGCACCAATCACGGTCCTCCTCAGACGCGCACCAATCACGGTCCTCCTCAGACACGCACCAATCATGGTCTTCCCCAGACGCGCACCAATCACGGTCCTCCTCAGACGCGCACCAATCACGGTCCTCCTCAGACGCGCACCAATCACGGTCCTCCTCAGACGTGCACCAATCACGGTCCTCCTCAGATGTGCACCAATCAAGCCTTCCTGCTGTGTGCCAATCACAGTCCTTCGATGTCCATGATGCACCTCAGGTGTGCACAGCCGCCTTTCCTTCCCTGGAAGTACAATGGACGCTATCCATGTATGTAAGCGAATGAAGCTAAAACAACCACAGTTACAGACACGGCCTCACGAGTATTTAACATGTAGAGAGGGAGCAAGCATCTACAGAACTTACGATTTGGAAATCCCAACGCAGACAGCAGCCGGGCATGAGCGACTAGGCCAAATGGCTGACTTTCCCGAACCTCCCAGCTGTCCTCTGGGCTGATGAGTGGACGAGCCTCTCTCTATGGAGTGGCCAAGGGTGTCCCTGTGAAGCCCTGCATCAGCCCGACTCCTGCTGGATACTCAGAGAATGAAGGACGGTGCCCAGGGAATGAAGGATGGTGCTCAGGGAATGGAAGACAGTACTCAGGGAGCGGAGGATGGTGCTCAGGGAATTAAGGAGGGTGCTCAGGGAATGGAGGATGGTACTCAGGGAATGGAGGACAGTACCCAGGGAGCGGAGGACGGTGCTCAGGGAGTGGAGGAAGGTGCTCAGGGAATGATGGTGCTCAGGGAATGGAGGACGATGCTCAAGGAATGGAGGCTGGGAACCCAGGAACAGGAGCAGGTCGATAGCCTTCTGGGCTGGTGGGGACAGGAAATGGGGCAGATCTGGAGACAAGCTGGAATCTCAGCCAAACAGACCAGGCAGAACAGCCTGGGCAGCAGAGTGGAGAGGGAAGGGGGTGGAAGAAACGGGAAAGGAGGCTGTGGTCAGCAGGGTAACAAGGGGAAGAGCTTGAACCGGGAGGGAGGTAAGGACAGTGGATGAGTGGTGGGAAAGCCAGAGAGTCCAGAAGGAAGGGTGGAGGGACCCTGGGTCCCCGGGGCGGATTCAGAGAACACATTTCTCCCCAAGGCGGCGTGGCAAAATGTATTACTTCTGGAAGTTTATGTTTTGTTTATGTTTATGTTCTTATCGTTGTTCAAATTTCCAGCTGGAGAAGAACAAGCAGCCCCAGTTGCAGGACGCTGTCCTCCCACAGCTTCAAAATCCAATTCCGGAGACACAGCCCCTCCCACGGCCAGGCCCGCCCGCTGTGCCCATTAGGGCTGCCATCCCCTTATGGAGCACAACGAACCTTCAGTGTTGGCTCTAGTGTTTCTTTTTGTTATCAAGTTCATTTCCATATCAACTGCTGCAGTACTAAGCCTTTGCTACTCTCAGGACAAATTTCCTCTCCATACTAAAAATAATGTTTACCTTATTGGACGTTTAGCAATTTACAAAATTCTCTTTACATGCTAGGAACCAGTGGCTCAGGATTATAATCCAAGCTACTCAGAGGGCTGAGATCTGAAAGATCATGATTCAAAACCAACCCAAACAGCAAAGTCCATGGAGCTTTTACCTCCAATTAATCCCATAAACACTGGACGTGGACCTGTGGCTTAAGTGTTAGAGTGCTAGTCTTGAGCAAAAAAAGCTTAGGGACAATCCCCAGGCCCTGAGTTCAAACCCCAGAACCAGCCATGCATGCTGCATGCATGCATGCACACGCGCGCGCACGCGCACACACACACACACACACACACACACACACACAGTAAAAAAAACTTAAATGTTTCACAAGTAATTGGAATAGTAATGGATTTTTTCAACTCACTTGCTCGTAAGTTTATAAATTTGTTGACTGGTCCTAGTAAGGACTACCCAACTACCTCTTTAGAGCTAACAAAAAATACTAATAACTTTTAGCACTACAAACATCTAAAGGTCACAACATTACATTCTTTGCTAGAAAACAAATGATTTGATGTATAAATAAAGTTGACCTCAATTTTGTTCAAGGGATAAAACTATGCAAATACCTAATTATTCCATTTGAATATATGAATTTCCTACGATATATGTAATTCTGCATTCCTACTATTCTGATACTCACTATTACTTATAATTTGGTCATTCTTGTCATGAAAAGTACCCTGAAGTAATTGTCTGTTTTTATTTCTTTCATGAGGAAAAATTTAAAATCAGTCTTAAAATACTACATTGCAACCTAACAGCAGCAGAATGTCGCCTTAATTATAAATTGTGTTATTCAACAGAAACAACTTCAGTTTCCAAATCTATAATAAATATGAAAGGCTTAAATTTTATCTTTAATTTTGCTTTGATTGTGTTTGATGGCATTTAGAAAATTCCTTCAGATTTTATGAACACTAATGTGTCTGAGAGATTTTTATTTTAGAAAAATATATGTTCTTTCAAGTTATTCTTGACATCTTTTTGATTAATGATTTACCCATTTCTGTGATATATATATATATATATATATATATATATGTATATTCTATTTATCCATCAGGAAGAATAATATTATATCAGTTGTAGGGAAATGGATTGACCTGGAAAAAGTGACACTGAGTGAAATGTCAGGCTCAGAGACAAAGGGCACGTGTTTTTTCTCCTGTGTAGAAATTACATTTAAACTATGAACACAGTGAAATACCACAAGGCCATACACACAATGTACTATCTAACTAACCGCAGTATGGCATAAGCTGGGATGTGTTTCTATTAACAACTAACAATGAACTGACAGTTAAACCAAACAAATACCCAGAAGCTGAAACATGTCTTGTCTGAGGACGGCTGGGGCTGAGGGGAGGCAGTCATACTACTGCACGCACGTCTGTGTGTATGAGCAGGGAACTGGCAGGTCTTGGGGAGAGGGAGGGAAGGTGGGGGGGAGGGAGGAAGAAGGGAAGGAGGGAAGGCAACATAGATTGAGAGTCATTGTATCACAAACTGTAGCCCTTACACAGCTATTTAAAGATTATTTAAAATAATGAAAATAGATACGCATTTGAATGATGACATCGAGTTTTCTTTAGGAAATTATTCATGACCCTTCCTGTTAAAGGAACTCTTCCATGTGTTAAACATGGAAGAAAGGCAAGTAGTTTGCAATATATTTTAAAGTAAGAAACAAGTATGGTAGTGCATACCTGTAACCCCAGCTGCTCCAGAGGCAGAAGTGGGAGGACTGGGAGTTTGAGGCCAGCCCTAGGCTCTGTCTCTAAACACAAAGTAAACAGCCAAAGGGATGGGGTGTGGTTGAAGTGGTAACATGCTTGCCACAGGCTTGGAGCTCAGCCTCTAGTACAGAGAAAGGGAAGTGGGGGGTGGGGAGGAACACTTGTCAATAAGATGGAATATTAGAAACCTAACAGTGTGTGTGTACATGTGGTCACCATCAGAAAACCTGGACAGGCTCCACTGTGACTGCCAAGGCTTCAGGTAGTGTGAGGTTTGAAGTAGAGAGGAGGCCAGGAGAGAGCGCCTGGCCTCCCACAGCTTCTGCATCTCCTGCTCCAGAAAATGAAACGGGGTGGGTGAGCAGGGAGGGGGGAGGTCAATTAATTAATAAACATATCTTCTGATTAATTAGGCCCCAGACTGGAGCTTTAATAAATACAACCATACAAACCTCTTCATTTGCTTTTATTTTCAAAGGCCTGCTCATAACTAGAGCAGCATTTAAATACGGTACAGAAGTCATTTGGCCCAGGACCCAGCGTCTTCTCCAAGAGTCTGAAACCAGCCAGGGACCAGAGTGAAGTGAGGATAACAAGGCTCAGACCCGGCTTCGCCGTGCAGCTTCACCATGCCAGCCTCCCTGAGCCCCGGGTCTGTCCATGGGGTGACCTTTGCCCAGATCCCCACACAGCCACAATCACAGTGGCCAGGGATGGGAGGAGGCCCAATAGAACAGATCCCTCACAGAAGCAGCAAATCCCTCAGGAGTTTGAAGGCCTTTGTCTAACATAGCACTGGCACAGAAGACATACTCTGTTGACACACAGCACAGGTTACTTGCAAGAACTTGTGCAAGAAGTTGGTACAGAGTACCTGTGCTGAGTACCCCCTCCATGCACACACATGGACGGCCCCTAGGGATGAGCAGAGCGAGTGGAGAAAGCTCAGGCACAAAGGCAGAGGATCTGGGGTCTCCAAGAAGAAGGGTAGACGTTCAACATTGCCAAACAGGGTGGAAAACTGGGTGAGTAATGAGGGTGAGGCCTGGAACATGGGTGCTTACCACACGAGGCTGACACACAAGAGCAGGTGCTGAGGGTACTGAGCATGGGTGCTCGCAACTCCAGGCTGATACACAAGACCAGGTGCTGGAGGGTACTGAGCATGGGTGCTCACCAAGCCAGGCTGATGATAGATGATGCAGGTGTTAAGAGGGTACTAAGTAGAGAACCAGTAAGGGATGACTTGTTTCATATATTAAATCCTTAGGTTGTCATCTGGGAAAATTACTATTATTGTAGAAAAATTGAGCATTTTTCCTATTTATCTAAGTTAGAAAATCAGGACATTTAGAGAGGACAAAATACTTGCTGTCATGCTTTCTCTATTTTCCCAACAAATGTCTTCTTTGGGCTGTCTCTCAGTCAGAGACGCACCTTGCTGTTCAGCATTAGCGTTGCAATGTGTGGTGAGTGCCGGCCTTCAGAAAGAAGGTGCTGGCAGCACTGTCTCAGAGAGGAACTGGCTGTGCTGGGCGCCATGTTATAATTTATGTTCTGAAGTGATGTTTTGCTTGTCACCTGTGAAACAATATTCTTCAGAACTGCTGAAACCCTAATTAAAGAGAAGTTGGAGAGCTAAGACAGGAGGAAAACAAACAAACATTGAAGCTCTGTGCTTGTCTTCACATATCACTCATGTTTTTCCAGCAGCAGTGCCAATTTTTAATGATGCCAAAACATTTTCCTTGAGGCAGGAGATTAGATTTTAAAATCATTCCATGACTTTTAAAAACTGAGTATTCTTTCATCTACTCTAGCAATCTTCAATGTATGCAAATAGCGGCATAAATTGCCTAATAATGCCATGATGGTTTTCTTATGTTAAAGTGAAAGACAAAAAAAAAATCTTTTTTTTTTTTTTTAAGTTCTAGAATTAGAACTTGTGGGCTTGAACTCTGGCTTGGGCGCTGTTCCTGCATTCTTTAGCTCAAGGCGAGCGCTCTTCTGCTTGAGCCACAGCGCCACTTCCGGTTTTCTAGTGGTGGCTTTTATTGGAGATAAGAGTCTCACGGACTTTCCTGCCCAGGCTGGCTTTGAACTGCGATCCTCAGATCTCAGCCTCCTGAGTAGCTAGGATTACAGGTGTGAACCACAGGTGCCCAGCTTAAGTTCTAGAATCTTAACAAGCAGAAATGTGATTATTAAAAAATGAGGTTTTTTATTCTTCCAGAAAACCTAACCCAAGTGCTTTTAGGGCTGAAAAAGACTACTTTTTGTTATATGAAGGCCATGTCAAACTCTTCTGTTGATTTGGTGATTGATGATTGATTGATTTATTCACTCATTCACTCATTTTCAAGTTTCATACCTATTGTTGTTTGCATGATATGTAGAAGAAAATGAGAAAAAAGACATAAGGATGGTCTCTGTAGCCAGTTAATTTGCAGTCAAAGCAAAGAATCAACAGAGTCATAAAACGTTTTCAAGCATGAAAGTGAACACAAGGCACAGTAGCAGAGCCATCACCAGGCAGCACTGGCATCTGGGTGTCAGGTAGTGCTACAAGCAGGACAGACGTCTGGGTGTCAGCCACACAGGCAGGACAGCTATCTTGGTGTCAGGTAGCTCTGTAGGTGCACCTGTACCTCCTTCAGGAGTGTGAGTTCACAAATGAACCAGGGCTCCCTCCTCTCTGGTGTTTCCAGGGCATGTACTCCAGGGAGGTCAGATTAGGGTTAAAGTTTACATTCTTGGAGCAGAAAATACAAGGTGTTTTTTTGGTTGTTACACAATAGTTCTATCACCTTAAAAGGAAATGTTTTTCTTCACATAATAAAAAGGAACAGATTCACTCCATACTCTATTATTTTATCTTCACTCTGCAGACATTTTAAATTGCATAGTTGGAAAGCTTCTGAAAGAACCCTTTCAGAAATCCATCATTCGTTTTTTGGTTTCGTTTTTTTTTTTCCTCTTTAACTTGACTGGATCCTTCTTCAATGGCATTTTCCACCCACAGGCTCAGGATAAACAAGAATCAAGATAAATATGTTTACATTTAAAAGCAATTTCTGACCAGGACATGCAACTAGAATACGTAGAATTGTAGAAGAATGTTTTGAAACCGAGAACATATAGGAGAAAGCTGATATTTATATTCCTATTGCAGTTTGGACTTTCTCTTCCTCTTCGTGTTCCTCTTCTCCCTTATCCTCACATCCCACACCTCTTCCTTTCTAGAACCACCATTCCTAATGTCTGGCCACAGCAGGCCCAGGCTGGCCTTGGTGTCTTCCTGGGGGACTGCAGGGCCAGGCCCTGACCTGTGAAGAAGGCATCTGCCGAGGGTCGGCACCTGGTGCGGGGTAGCCACCCCATAAGGGTGAAGGGAGACTAAGGGAGGCTGCCAGGCAGGGACAGCATAGGCTTCAAGGCACATAACACAAGAACCCACACATCTGTTCATAAGCAAATAAAGAGATGGGAAAAAAGGAAAATTTACTCTAGGGTGAAGACTTTCAGACTATTGGAGTGATCAGAGCAAGTCTTCAGCAATGGAGTAGCCAAACTCACCGGCTGAGAGCGCAGTACACATCGCTTCTGCATCGTTCCCGCCAGAGATATGCAGCCAAGTCTGCTCAGACAGACCAAGAAAATCCAGACTGTTCTACAGAACCACTGGCCCTTAAGCCTCTAGAGGCCTGGGTTCTAGTGGTCAAAGAAAGATGGAGGACACTGCACCTGGCCACTATAGTCATGTGATTCTGAGCTGGCACCTAAGGACTTCTGGGAAGAACAGTGCCCCTCAGATAGTGTTGTACAGTGAGAAAATAGAAAAGCCACGTGTTCAGAGGTCGAATCTTGGAGTCTTTATTAAAAGGACAGGAACTGCATGGTGGACTCCTGTCTCAAAGACCAGCAGCCCCAAATAGAGCTTGCTCCAAGCTTTTAAAGACAATAGCCACATGCTCGGGGTGGGGACCAAGCCGTCACAAAAGCAGACCTCATACGGACATACTCAGGTGCCAGCAGAACATTTCCATCCAGGGAAGACACACTTCAATCTTCCATACAGGGAAATCTCAGAGGCTACTCAGAGGTGGGAGATTCAAGCTATTTAGGGAGGTAATCAAGGCAGAATCAGAAGTGACTGTGTAGGAAAAGGCATTTGTTTACGGGAGTTACTTACCAAGGTGTTCTCAGCTAATGAGGTACCAGAGTGACAACTTGCTCCTAAGTAGTTCAGGAAACTGAGTTGTTTGCACAATGATTTCCAGGCTCTCCACTTGCGATTGTTTTAGAAGTTGTAATTCTTCATCATGAAGGACAGCCTTGCCGAACTTGTGTGTGGGGGTATTCCCCCTGTAAACAGGTGGTGAAATTTACATAATCAAACTGGATAATTCAAGTCCCCTCCTGAGGTGATCTTCTACAAATGGTGACCCCACAAACTGCCCTGAGTCTCGGGTGAATTCCTGTAGTTAGGGTACATTCTGCATTTTAAAAAGGGGGAAATTACAGTGATCTAATGTTCTGCTAAATGGAAAGCAAGGTGATTTGTTCTAATATTTATTATGAGTTTATTTTCAGTGTTGAAATTCAAAGCACGTGAGTGTTTTTTTTTTCTCTCTTCAGATAGCAGCTGAACTACAGATCTCGTGGTCTAAAAAAAAAAGAGTCACTTTTTACTCTGAAATCAGAACCAGAGGAGGGAGAGCAAGGTAGTTAATCCTTGTAGACCCACAGAAGGCTGTCTTTAGAAAGCCTGCAGGCAGGGACAATGATGCCCTTTCAACTACTGCACCTTGCTTCTCCCAGCTGAACTCATGCAACCTACCTGTGATTCTCCACCCAGTCCTTGTGCTGAATCACTGCCCTCATCAGGAGTACAGTGCCCCAGACCACCTTTCCTCCCAGACCCAACCCGGTGGCCACTGACAGATGTCTGAATTCGTGTCAGCCAGAGATGCACCAATGACGAGAGACACTGACCATCGGTACAATATGCTGTGCAATCCGTCATAGCAACCAAACCACGTCCAGCTAAGAACTGTAGTCAGTGTCACAGCTGTATTTAAGGTTTTACATATTTCCTATATCACTTTAAAAGAATCGTTTTCCTCAGGTGACTCTTCCTCTTTCAGACTTTAAATTGCTATGACAACATCATTCTTAGATAAGCTAGGGTTCAGATGAATGTTAGTTTGCTAATGTAATCAGTGGACATAGTACTTCCTCAAACTGGCTTTCAACTAAATGAGAGACATTCTTTTCTAATTCCAAGTTTTTCTCTCATTATCGTCAGAAATCATTATTTCTCTTACAAAAGAATCTGGTATTTTTATTCTGTTATATAACGAGAAACTTAGTTTCGTTTAGTTTTGTTTCCCCCCCCCCCCCCCACTCCCAGAAAGCATGTAGAATGACTCTACAGTATCTAAATCAAGGAGCCGTGCAGTATTCCAGCTGGGCCACTTCCAAGCTCTCGAGCCTGAGCTGTCTGATCTGGTGAGTGAGTCAGCAAACGCTAATGAGATGCCCCCAGGGACACCGGCCTGCTGCGGCTGGAGAGAGTTGGCTGCATTCCAGCACACAACATCTTCAATCTCGGTTCTCAGATGTGCAGCATCTGGAAATTGGGTCATCTCTTTAAGACTAACTTTTCCAGTTGGGTAATTATTACTCAGGGATAACAAAATTCCTGTGTCAGGCAATCAACAAAACTCGTGTGCTCATAGCACGGATGGAGAGTGGGCATACTGGTCCGGGCCAGCCGCTGGACCCAGGACCAGCCTTCTCTTATCTTATGTAAGGTAGGCTTCAACCCCCACACTGCAGTCAGAGCCCTTGCTGCCGAGTTCTACGCAAGGAAGTCTCTGGAAGCCGGTGTAGTAGTGAATGTGGCCTCTCTGTCAAGTGTGAAGGGCAACTTTGTTGAACACAGGATTCCGTAATAACCTCTGTGCCTTTCTTCCCATCCATCGGGAGTGCATTTCTGTCTCTGCCTCTGATCCTGGGGGACACCATGGGCCTTGGAATGCAGGCACGTGGCTCTGGGGTGGGCCGTCTCTGCTTCCCACATCCCCTGGGCCCCCTCTGTGTACCCAGCTCCACCGGGCAGGCCACCTCCCCTCCTCAGACCCGCCCCCTGCCCACTGGCTCCAGGTGGGTCTGGCCTGCGGGGAGTGCAGTTAGGAGACTAGAGAAGGGAAGAACAATGAGAGTTGGAGTCTTTTTTTTTTTTTTCTTTTAGCCTCTTTCTTTTCTCCAGATCAACGTTAGTTGGGACTGGGCCCTGTAAGGGAAGGATCCCGGAGGCAGACTACTTCAAATGGACAGAAAACAAAACATCTGTCCAATAAATACCAGAAGGCCAAAAGACGCCTGGCCGGGTGCTGTGGGGACCAGAGAGGACGCTTATGCCAGACTGTCACATGAAATTTCAGTTCCCAGCCCTCTGACAGAATGCCATGAGAAATGTTCAAGCCGAGAGTGAAGGAAAAGACAAGACAAGAACAAAGGCAACGTCTCCCGGAAGGAGGAAAGGGCCAGAGGTAGGGTTAGAGGCCTCGGGTTCAACTGCAAAAGACCAAACAAAACCCATATATAAATAACGACACCCCCGCCCAGTGTGTGTTATTTATTAGTCAGCTTTCCTGACTAGTAAATACTGAAGGAAGATAATGACCCAAATACAGAAGAAAGCATTCTCAAAGAACAAGAAAATGGACCTCTGAGGCACCTTAGGGGACACTAAGAAAGAAATCCAAAAGCTCAAGGGTAATGTTGTGATAGTAAGACTAGAAGAAACAACAATGATCGTGCATTCAAGAAAATAAAGAAGGCTCTGAAGATAATTGCAAATACATTCAAAAAGAGAAAAAGTATAAAATCAACCTCATCAAAAGCTCTCCGACACACAGAGAAGGGGAAATGGTGTTTGCATGATGGTTGTTACAAACTGGTCAGATACGGAATGGCTTTCACCTGGAATGACTTTTTAATATTCTCTTTGCTCACTTCTTAAAGCTTACTTTTTGTTGGTTGTTCAAAGGGGTTATAATTCATCACACATCTTGATATCGCTGTCAGCCATGGCATCTCCCTCCCCCATCTTTCCCCACCTGGAATCATTTTTTTTTATTGTGAAAATACTGTACAGAGGGGTTACAATTACATGGGCAAGATAATAAGTACATTTCTTATCAAGCATTGTAGCCTCCTCCTTTGTTTCCCCTTCCCATCCCTTCCCATCCTCCCCCCTACCACCCCCCCCACTGGAATCATTTTTATTCTACCCTTCTTTCTTTCCATATTAAATGATAATGGTGAACGTATTTGAGTTTTCCAGACAAAGATGGCTTTCCCTAAGTACTTAGATGACTGTAGCAGCAGCCACAGGCGATGTAGCATGCATTCCCTTCAACCTTCCTGTGGCCCCCTAGCCTCCACAGCCAGTGCTTGTGTCTGGGCTCAGGCCTCCCCACACCATGCCACCTGCATCCACAGCCGAGTGGCCAAGAGGCCAACAGCCACTTCTGGAAGCTCTGACTCTGGTCACCTCGGCTTTCTGTCTGGATCTTTCTGTGAGGGGGTCTGTCTCACCATCTCCAGTTTAGAAGAACCCAAAGTAGTATATACATCATGTAAAAATAATGAAAATATAAAAATAAGTTCTAAACTTCTAAAGTCTGCCAAAGTGATTCAAAGGAGTCTTCTGATTTACTCTGCTTTTTAAGGGTCAGTCTTGAACAAAAGCCATGAATAAGGAAAGGTAGGCTAAAACACTAAAGCAGATATTGCCAATACAAAATAACAATTGGTTATTTAATTTAAGCAACACTACCAGTCACTAGCACATTTTGTCCCTTAAAACTACAAACCATTTTCTTCTTACAAGATCAATTTTTAATTTTTGTTGTTGTTGGTTATTGTGGGCCTTGAACTCAGGGCCTGGGCACTGTCCCTGAGCATTTTCTGCTCAAAGCCAGCACTCTACACTTTGAGCAACAGCTCCACTCTGGTTTTCTGGTGGTTAATTGGAGACAAGAGTCTCATGGACTTTCCTGCCCAGGCTGGCTTTGAACTGCGATCTTCAGATCTCAGCCTCCTGCGTACCTAGGATTACAGTGTCCAACTCAAGATCAATTTTAAATGAGAAGACAGGCACTGGTGGTTCATACCTATAATCCCTTCAGCTCAGGAGGCAGAAATCAGAAGGAATATGGATCAAGGCCATCCCCAGCAAAATGCTCATGAGACTCCATCTCAACCAATAACTGGGCTTAGTTGTGTGTGACCACCACCCCAGCTGTGGTGAGAAGTAAAAGCCACCATAAGGAGAGTCTCACTCAGATGTCTTGACTTCCATCTCAATCATTTCCAAAAGGACTTCTCATTCCTGTCTTTCAGACATCTCCATCTAATCCCTGGTTGACAGTGAAGTCAGATTGACAGGAAAAGGTACTCAGACAAAATCTGAAGCCTTGATCTCGAGAACGCAGCACGTTCATGGCATTGTCAGGGAATGGCTGGGAGTTCAGCATGAGTCGCTGCTTGTGCCTGGAGGGGGATGGGCAGCCTGACGGGTGGAGCAGAAATGCTTGTGCAGAGCAAGTCCCAACAGGGCTTCCACCAGGCACACACACCCAGCTGGCTGTGTTCACCTCTGTGTTCAATCACCTTCCTCGGCACCATCTCTCCTCCTCCTTTGTTCCAGAAGATCAATCTTGTCAGCCATGAAGAAACACCCACCATGAAAGCATTCACATGCTGTGACGGATGGTCGTTCTCCCGCAGTTCTACGGTCTTTCCAAGGCTGAACTGCCTGAATGTTAGGATGAGAAAAGTCAACTCTTATTTCTGAAGTACAAAGAAATGCTAAGTGATCGCTCCAATTCCAGGAAGGGATCCATGACATTAAGTGGAAGTAGATCACAATGCAAACATTTATGATACCAAGGTTGGCCAATGCTGCGGATTAAGGTTGGTGTGTTTGAGAGCCAGATCACCAATACAGGTCTCCTTGAAATGGTGGTGGGCCATTCCTCTCTGGTTTATCAGACCAGGGGCTTCAAAGACAAGCCAGAGCCCAGACAGGGCCTTGTGATACTGGAAGTGCAAGAAGCTCAGCTGGGGAGGGGCTGCACTGAGGAAGTGAGGTCCAAGTTGGGTGGAATAAGGAATGTGCATGCATGTGCATGAGTGTATGTGTGTGCACGTATGCACACGTGTGTGTATCTGCCAGTCCTGGGGCTTGAACTCAGGGCCTGGGCTCTGCCCCTTAGCTTCTTTTGCTCAAGGCTAACACTCTACCACTTGAGCCACAGCACCATTTCCAGCTTTTTCTGTGTATGTGGTACTAAGGAATGGAACCCAGGGCTTCATGCATGCAAGGCAAGCACTCTAAGCCACCTTCCTAGCTCAGAGATATTTATTTTTAAGGCATAGAGAAGTACCCTATAAAGGAGGAATAAAACAGAAAAATTGTACAAGTAGAACATTTTAGTGGGTTACTCAGTGAGCCATCACCACCACCACCATCACCACCACCACCATCATCACCACCAACAACAACCATCATCCTCACACCACATCACTACCACCATCACCACCAACAACAACCATCATCACCACCACCACATCACTACCACCATCACCATCACCACCACCACCACCATCACCACAATCACCATAATCACGATCACCATCACCACCACCATCATCTCTACCATATTCATTTTGTATTTTTAAGAAATTCTTAGAATATATTATGTAAGCATTATTATGCTATGAACTCTCAACCTGGTACTAAACACACATTATTACAACTGTGTCTTACTTTTTGTCACACACAACAGTTGCTGTGAGCTATACAATGACAAGTTCAGAGTCAGGAATACCACCTGTCAATTACAGCATTGTCCCAGTGGCAAAGCACCAGTCATCTACTGTAATCCTACAAATTCTGGTTTCCGTTTGTCACAGCCGCACTGCCAGAATTAGGGGACAAATGAAAGACCCATCTCAGACTCATTCCTGAGGCAGAGGAGTTCTAATTTCTCCATAACGCAAGGGTCTTCCAGCCCCTCTGTTTGCCGTTGTGAGGACAGGAAGCCCAATGTGCTCACTTTTCCCGGGGCTGGGAGGAACTGGCTGGCCGGCTGTGGTCTGAGCTGGCGAAGGACCCGGAAGGCTGGATCTGTGGAGAAGCCCCCGCTTTTGTGTATTCTCCAGACCTGTGTCAATCCTGCCTCATGGCCACAATCGGGAGAGAAAAATCGCCTTTCAGAGTAATAGTTACTTATGCAAATGTCCTTTACCCTTAAGAGTACTGGCAATTGTGGTTAACTGCTGAAGCTGTTACAAAGCCTCCTTTCCACACCAACAAGATACTTCTCATGGTGACTTTTCCTGATTGTTCAGGTCTGCCCTGGTTCACAGGGGTAAAGCAAGCCATAGCTGACTTCAGTGCTGATTCCACTCTAGGCCATCCCGACTCACCCTACTTCCTTTCCTCAAATTGAAGGCATCTAGCAGGAGCATTGAGTATCAATTCATTAGTGGTTTTTTTCTTATTTTTTTTCTTTTCTTTTTGCTGGTCTTAGGCTTGAACTCAGGGCCTGAGCACTGTCCTGAGCTTCTTTATGCTGAAGGCTGGCGCTCTACCACTTGAGCCACAGCACTACTTCTGGCTTTTTCTGAGTAGTTCATTAGAGACAAAATTCTCATGAAATTTTATGCCCAGGATGGCTCCAAACCTCCAAACCTTCCTAGCTACTCGGCCTCCTGAGGAGCTAGGATAACAGGTGTGAGCCACCGGCACCTGGCTCTCATTACAAATTATTGAACTGATGAAGTTTCAGGGCCTTAAACTGCTATGGGTTGGTAAGGATATCAATAACAGGCTTTCAATGTTTTGCAACACTTGAATCACTGGAAATAAACAGCATTGGTAACTCCAGCACAAGGCTGAGCTCTGGCACAAAACGTCCCTGTATTTGGAATCAGTTGTGTAAACCTCAAAACTCATAGTTAGGACTGACTTAAGAAGTGGTCTTTTTCAGTGCTGGGTATCAAGCCCTGCCTTCTGCACATCAGGCCAGGGCTCTACCTCGAAGCTGCACCCCAGCTCACCACATCACTTAGTCTTGTTTGTTGTATTCTTTGAAAGTTTGGCCATAGCACCTTGTCTTAGTTTGCCACAAAGAGTCACCCAGCTCCAAAAAGATAGAATCTTTGCTTCTTCCTGTCTATGAAGCTGGGCAAATACGTGGAACTTTATCTTACCATCTGGGTTTTGTCTTAACCTCTTCCTCCTCCTCCCCTTCCTCTTCCTCCACCTTCTCTTCCCCTTTCCCTTTCCTAACCCCTCCCCCTTGTCCTTCCTCCTCCTCCTCTTCCTTCTCACCCCTCCCCTCCTTTCCCCCACCTATGGAAGGGAAACTGAAAATTCCAGCAAAAGAGAATCTCTCAGGTTTTAGGATTTTCTCAGATGGCAAGGAGACAGCAGTGCTGTGGTTTGTGTTTCAAACATGGACTGAATGCTTATATCAATGGTTTGAATCATAAACAAAAGTCCACAGTAGATGCCGAAAGAATCCTGCAGGAATTTCTGATATTTCTTCACTCACATTGCCAAGGACTGACCGACTTTTATAAATGTCAGAAAGGTTCTCAAACCATTTGAAAGTTCAATGGTTAGCAATGCTCGAAGCAGCTGCCTCTTTATGATATGCATAAAACAAAAAGGTTATTTAAAAATGATCCCAAACCTGTAAGAGATAAATACAACAGCTTCAGTCTTGGGCCTAACTCCTGACTTTTTACTCTGTGTGTGTGTGTGTGTGTGTGTGCATGCGAGTGCGTGTGTATTCTGGTCTTGGGACTTGAACACGGGACCTGGGTGCTATCCCTGAGCTTTTTGCTCAAGGCTAGCACTGTACTAATTGAGCCACAGTTCTACTTTGGGCCATTGGGTAGTTAATTGTAGATCAGAGTCTCATGGCCTCTCTTGCCTGGTCTGACTTCAACTGGCTTCAAATTCTGATCCTCAGATCTCAGCCTCCTAGGATTCAGGCTTAAGCCACTGCCTCCTGGCTGTGACTTTTTACTTTTAAACCTGTCTCTGTAGTTTGAATTGTTCATCTTCTCAGACTCTACACTTTTTTATTGTTCCCTCTACCAGTGATGACTTCCCCAATTTCCATCTCTCTCAGCTGCACCGGTCTGCGGTGGAAGCTTTCGGGGAGACAAGGCTTGGAGCTCGACCCTCTCACTTCACAGACATTGGCAGACAGAGGTCTCACAGGAAGCTGGAGTCCAGTGTGTTCAGACAGCACTGGCCAGTCACATCCTCCTCCGGTTCTGCTTTCCGGCCGCGCCTCAGGCTTCTCACGAGGGCAGGGCCGATGCAGCTGCCTCTGAGCTCCCACTTCCACGTCAGCTTTTCAGTTCCAGACTGTGGCCTCATCTTCAGTTCTGCAATCACGAGCTCCTGGTTTGGTCAGCTCTGCGAACTGCTTCCCAGATCATTGTTTGAGACAACAGGTTGCTGACATCATGGCCCAGGAAGAGTGCCTTAGCGCTGTCGCTGCTCCCTGGACTCTACAACCTTATGGGAGGACAGACCGGCCAGCAAGTGGAATTAGTAAGTAGTGTGATGAAAACATGATAGGATAATGTGCTATAGTTCTAATTTCCATCTTACTTCCAAATGCAAAAGCAATTTTCGCACATTACTTTGCACATTGCAATGGGGGTAAACCTGTATGTGGTCCCCACAGTTTCTGTGGGCTAATTCTTGAGATGGGATGAATGGAGGGCAAAAACACCTGCACTCCGATGTCACAATGAAGAGAAACAGTTGGCTGCTGCCCACACCGGGAGACACTGCCGGGCAGCAAGACCGTGTGTGTGAACATTCAAACCCAGTCCACACACATCACGTCAGTGTGGACAGAGCGAGGCTGCACCCCCTCCAGTGTGGACAGAATGAGGCCACGCCCCCTCCAGTGTGGACAGAGCGAGGCCACGCCCCCTCCAGCGGTGTGTTGGACTCTCAGTAGGACATGGGACAGCAGGAAAAATATGAGGGACCGATGTCCACAATTCTTCACGTTCTTCTCTTCAGACTCTTTCTCCAGTTTAAATTCCATCAGTGCCCACATCTCAATGGATAACGCAAAAGAAGTCCCATAATACAGGATGTACTTTTCCTTCTCACCAGGTCCAGACATTATACTGGACTGCCGGAGGACAGCATGGAAGCAGAGTGGAGGGAGGTGGGCCCAGGCCGCGGCTCGGCTCTGTTTTCTGCGGGTGGACCTCTCTTAAGGGCGCCACTGTTCCTCACATCCAGCTACATCTCAGACATTAAACGAGATTCTGGTCGTGAGAGCCACGCATGGTTGTTGCTCCCTGGCTGCCACCAAGCTCAGATACAGAGCCCTGGCTTGGGCAGGCTGTGGTGCAGCCCATCCTAACTGCGGATAGGAGGTCACATGGCGGACCCCGAGGCGCATGTGTGTGCACAAGCTGGGGAGATGGCAGATTCGGTCAGTGAACTGCATGGAACACTTCTGGACAGGGATGAGGTGCAGAAAAATGGTACAGACCGGCCCCAGAGGACCTAGCACATGCCCAAGGCCCGGCTGAGATGCTCGGCTCTCGTCCCGGGAGTCTGGTGGAAGAAAACCGGAGCGCAGTTGCTGGCGTTACCAGAGGGGATCTGCTTGTGAGAGGGATCTCAGCAGGCCCCCAGGGCTGGCATGCAGCTGGTATTCCCTGAAGAGGAGGCCATGTCTAGGGAGCAGATTAGGAGGAGAAGGAGCAGGAGCAGGAAGGACAGGTGGGTAGAGCTTGTAAACAGGCAATCGTGAAATCTTCCTGTCGGTCCCCGGCCGGGTGGAGGACGATGGACACATCTGTGGTTTCTGTCATGTCACCGTGGGTTATCCCAGCAGCAAGGAGGCCACGCAGGCCATTCCTCAGGATAAAGGGGTCCATGGGGCTCTGGCCCCTTACGCCCAGAGCTTTCAGCCTGGAACTTCCTTGGCCTGCTTGAAGCTTCCTTCTCTTCCTCCCAGTCTTCCTCCTTCCTGCCCTGAATTGAATCTCCATGTACCTTTCAAACACATACATGGAAACCCCAGGGCTGGTGTTTTCGGCCGTGAGTTTTGGACACAGGCCATGAGGACAGAGACCTCGGATGTGGGGTTTGTGCTATTATAAAAGAGACCCCCAAAATATCCCTCCTCCTTCTGTTGTGAGGGCACAGTGAGAGGGAGGGGGCGTCACAAGCTTTGCTCTGACCGGTCAGAACTTAGGGCCACAATCCTGCACAATTGAGTAGCTTGAAAAGGGTTAAAAGTTTATCCAGAACCGGGCATCTCGGCCGGGCTGCAGGAGCCTGCCAGGTCTTCTCAGGGCTGTTCTGCACCATCTTTCCACACCTTACCTCCATCTAGAATCAGTGGCTCATGCCTGTCATCCTAGCTACCAGGGAGACTGCGATCTGAGGATCACAATTCAGAGCCAACCCAAGCAGGAAAGTCCATGAGTCTCTTATCGCCAATTAATGACCAAAAAAACAAACAAACCAAAACTGGAAGTGGAACTGTGGCTCAAGTGGTAGAGCACTAGCTTACAACAAAAGCTCAGGCAGGGACAGCACCTAGGTCCTGAGTTCAAGCCCTATGACACACACACACACACACACACACACACACACACACACACACACACACACACACACACACACACACACACACACACACACACACACACACACACAGAGTTTATCCAAGCAATCAGAAACCAGGGTACCTATCCAAAGCAGGAACTGGTTGGAAAAATAATTAATTCTTGTTCAGTGTAAAGGTGCAGACAAGAAGTATGGCGATCAGCAGGGACAGGGAGAGCCCGATGGTCGTTTGAGATTCTATGTCAGGAGTATGGCAGTGAACGGGTTTTCTCAGCCACCCCTGGGGCGTCCCCAGGGGGCTGTGTGCAGACAGTGAGGACCGGATGGTGACAAATGAGCGCCTGGAACTACAGCACCCAGTCAGTGACAGATGAGCACCTATAATCCAGAAGCTTCCACTGACCACGCATGGGAGCCACAGTAGCCCATGTTTATTCTGACTCAAACCCCAGACGAACAGAGAAATAAACCCAGCTACCTGACCCGTTTCCTTCAGACTACACTCTCACCTAGCAAATGAGAGTGGATCACAAACTTGCACAGCATGAAGTCAAATCTGGACTATGTTTTAACCTATAATTTAAAAAAATTGGATTAATTCCTAGAGTTAAAAACTTCAGATGTGTGGACTTAAGGGAGAAAGGAAGGAAGGAATTTAAGTTTGGCCACAAGTGGACATGTTGAATAGTGGTGAAGGAGGCCAGCCGAGTGCTGGCTCCGGTCCCGGGACATCCTGACTTCCACAGGTCCGTCCCGTCCGACAGCTCTCGCAGACACAGGCAGACAGGCTGGCCACCGGAGCAGACACTCTGTAGATGCACACAGGCTTGAGATTCAGAAGCAATGCCACCAGGTCAGCCAGAATTATAGAACTCGTTTCTGGAAATCTTTCACACTTTCGAAGCTTGGTTCATCAAAGGAATGGTTCCTCAAGACCCCATCAGAGAAGTCACCCTCTACTTTGGGAAACAGAGGATGGCTGTAAATCCACCAGGGGAGGTCCACGCAGGTGAGGCTCACGCAGGATGAACCTCCATGGGTCCTCCGTGTGGTCAGCTTCAAGCCCAGGTGACCATTGTGCTCTGGGCTTCCAATCCACTCAGCTTTGCTCCTCAGCTTCTTGACCTGTGTGAGTGTGGTTGGAATAGACACCTCACTGCACCTAGGATCATCAAGAATAGGCTGGGGAATGGAGGGCATGGCCAGTCTGGAGACTGCCCGGTACCTGACCAGCCAGAATTGAAAGTCCAGCACGACTGTCCAGGGCTCCAAAACTGCTGAGAAAGATGCTTTGGCACATGCTCCAAAAGAGAACAAGGAGCAGTGGTAGGCTGGTGTTCCAGAAACATCTGGCAACATCTGGGGCAGTTCAGAGATCTGGGGAAGCAACAAGCCCTGTGCCCTGACTCTCCCTGAGTTCCTCTTATCTGATTCCAGTTTTTGAAAAATAAGCACTGTTCATTGGCTTATTATGTATACAAGTACATTTAGATGTAAAACCTGGCCTGCTATTAAACGCCACAGTTTGCCAACTAAACAGAGGTTCCTGGTGTGGAGAACAATGAAGGCAGTTCAAAAATTACCCTCAGAAATTTCTCTCTTATACAAGGACAAATAAAGTCTTATCAGTTGCATAAATGATAACTCAGATGAAGCATCAGGTGGAAGTCAGGAAATCTCTGGGTGTGGTAATGAAATAACAGGTCTGTATGCTGGTATGTCTGGAAATTGCTGCCACATGCCCTCCCGCATCCTGAAGGCGTGGGCATGCAGGCCATGCTGGGGTAGGTGCACACCCATGGCCCTTCCAGCTGTGGGATGCCCTGGACACCCCCAGACGTCTGCCAGCTCAGCATTGGACATCGATTTTTGTCAGGAAATAAATGGATTATACAGGATGTGTACAGGATCTGCTGAGGTCAAAGGACAGGTGAATGCTGATGCAGGAGGGCAAAACGGAGAGTATAAGTCTCGCTAATGGAAGGTCATCTATCACTATTTGTTGAATTAACACTACTGAATACATTCTTTGGCTGCATGTTAAGTTTTATGTTTTCACACTAATAATGCTTGTAAAGATTAAACTAACTGGAGGCACAAGTAAGAGCTGTTAGATCTTAGTGCGAACAATTGTCTATCTGATTCTTGGCATGATTACAAATGTAGTCATTTAAGTCCATTATTACTATACGAAGTTCAACACAAATGTTCTTTTTATATCATTATGCCAGTTTCATATCCAGTAGTGGTTATAATCTTTAATTTTGTCTCATTCCGTTGTCAATATTATTAATAGGAGACAAAGGCTGGCTCCCTCTGTCTCTGTCTCTGTCTGTATATATGCATTGTGCGCACACACACACACACACACACACACACACACACACACACACACACACACACACACACACACACACACACACACACACACACACACACACACACACACACACACACACACCTCTGCCTGGCATCAGTGCAAAATGGAGTAGGTTTGATCCAGTAAAAATGGTGCCAATAAATAGAATGCTGGAGGAACAGCTGCAGACCCGGTGGGGGGGGGGAGGGGAATGGCTGCGGGGCCTGTGTGGCCATAGCCCACCGCCTGGTCCCACATAGGCTGTGGGAACACCGCGAGGGGCATTTCTCTCTGCTGCAGGCCTGGCCAGTAGCACCCGGAGCCGGGGTATTGATCTCCATCTCCGAGGCCAACACTAAAAGGAATTAAGTGTTATCAACGAAAAGCATTTTAAAGCAGCCAATGTGGGGTTGCTTCAACAGGAAATGATGATTCCTGGAAGTGAGTGAGCAACTGAAAGCCTTAGCAAAGACAGAGAACTTAGAAGAGAATCACGTGGACATGACAGAAGTACAAGATTCAACTGCAAACAAAGCTCACTGGATCCACTCAGCCAAAATGACAGAAAAGCTCAGCAAATTTAAGGATTATTCAATTATTCAGCTCATGCAAAGACTTACGATCGCCAATCTGCTGGAAACTGAGAGAGAAGAAATCCATTTTAAAAGGAGGAGTAAATACACAGTGCACCACAAATTTCTCATCCAAAGCCATGAAATCCAGGAGAGTAGCACAAGACTTCGTGTTGAAGGAAGGGTGTTGGGAATGCTTCACTCCATACCGAGTGGAGCTATTTTCTCGAAACAGGAGAAATAAGATCAGCAATTATTTAAGAGGAGATTTCTAACACCATCTGCCTTTGAGTAATAGCTGAAACCATCCAGAAAGATGAGAGTAGGAGCAAAATGAGCACCTCAAAAAGGAAAAAGCAACAGACTGTAAATATAATAGGTCAGTGTAAATATCATAACACATCATCTTCCTCTTGAATTCCTAAATCCTTCTGTTCACCCGAAGAAAATGTTATAGCCCCTCCCATTGTGGTGCCGGTGTATGTAAGGATATGTAAAGAAATTATGTGAAGGGAATGAAGGGTAAAGGGCTCATTTGGAAGCCAGCCTTCAGTCACTCATTGCAGGTGGTGATGCTGATGCCTTCGTGCAGCGAGAAGCTGCGTATGAATGTTCTAATACTTCCACATCAACCACTATGAAACTACTCCAACTGATAGTTTCAGAGTTTCAGCAGGGCACTGCTGGTGGTTCATCCCTGTAATCCTAGATACTCAGGAGGCTGAGATCTGAGGACAGAGGTTAAAGTCCAGGAGACTCTTTGTTTATACTCCCCCCTCCACCAGGAGACTCTTATCGCCAATTAGCCACTAAAAAAGCCAGAAATGGAATTGTAGCTCAAAGAAGTTGAGTGCTAGCTTAGAGTACAAAAGCTTAGGGACAGCATCCAGGTCCTGAGTTCAAGACTGGCACATGAACAGTGATATTTTCAAAACAAAATTCACCAATACAATAAGAAAGAAAACCTTAAAAATGTATCAAGTAATGAATCCCTAGCAGGAAAATAAAAAAGAAACGACAAATTGAAACAACAAATTTAAGTTTTATTATGTCAGTAATTATTTTACATATGAATTGACTAAATGAATTCATTGAAAGATTGGCTGAGGATGTAGCTCAGTAGAAGGTAGTTGTCTAGCATGCACTTAGACATACTTGCAACACTTGCAAACTGTGCCGATAATTGTGTTTTGTCCACCTACTGATTGAGCTATTTGGATCATGGATTTTGTAAATGCATACCAAATGTACAATAAAGGGATATTTTCAGAATATACCTATTACATGGCTCAGAGCATGGACGACCATTCTTGAGTGATGAGGTGTGTTCTATTTAAACCTCATAGACATCTGGCCAGGCCGAGCGTGTTGCCAGTCCCACTTTACAAGAAGAGGCACAGACAGTGAGACTATTGATCAGGTCGCAGTGGGAGGCTGTGTGATGTCAGCAAGGACTGTCTTTGTCCATCTGTGCTGCTACAATAAAACATCCCAGACTGGTGACTCACGGACACTAGGAGTGTATTCCTCATAGCATTAGCTACTTGGGCGGTGGAGGGAATAGGAAGCCAGGGCTCAAAGCCAGCCTGGGCAAAAAGAAAAGTTCTCGAGACTCCATCTCAACCAATGGTGAGACAGGGATGCCTGTAATCCCAACGCGAAGGGAGGTACTGGTGGAGCTCAGCAGTGTTCCGCTATAATCCAAACAGACAAAGGAACGCACATGCAGGCCCACGGCAGCCCAGGCTGGCCGGGGAATGAGGTGAGACTCAACCTTGAGAATAGCCAATGCAAAAAGATACTGGAGGCCTGGTTCAAGTGGTAAAGCTCCTGCCTAGCAAGTTGCATCCCCAGTACCACCAAAGAAAAAAAAGGAAAGAAAAGAAGGATATTTCCTGGAGTTTGGGAGTGGATTTAGAGTCTGGGGATAGCCACCGTTTGCCACCAGCAGGTTGGCCTGTGTCTGTGTGCTGGGGAAGGGGGGCCTGTGCCCTCACAGGGCGGAGGGAAGCATGTGGGAGGAGGGGAGGATGGGCTGACCACTGCCCAACTCCTTCCTCCAGGCCCTGTCGCCTGAGGGCTAGGCAGCCAGTGAATCACCAGCTGGCTGCAAGCTCTCAATATCACTGCACGTGAACGAGAGGGCAAACACAGACTCAAAACAGATTCCAAGCCAGACAATCCTACTTCACTAAAATGCAATGCCAGCCGGCCTGAGAGAGCCTTGTTACCAACGCAGCCTTAACAAGCACACCGTCCATCCTGCCAGAAAAGTGTGAGGAGAGAAGAGCAAACACCCCAGAGGGAGCTGGGGGAGGGGGGCCACTGGGAGGGCAATGCAGGGAGGCTGGTATGTGACACACTAAGGGAAGAAGGGGGAGGCTGGTGTTACGATACAGAAGGAAACTCCAAGTTAGTGGTGGAGGGAGGAGGGAGGGGAAGACAGAGAGAGTCTTGCAGCCTAATTCCACATTCATTTCTGAAATTCGCAGGAGTACTCGAGCTCTAAAACGGCGTTTCCAGAAACACAATCTATGGATAATGGCATTTGTGAGTCAATGACTATGACCTGGCACCTGGCCGGCTCTTATTTTACAGTAGATCTGGCGGCAGAGCGGCATATGGGTGTGTTTTGACTTGGCTCTGTGCTTTCTCAGAGGTTTTCTTTCGTTCTCAGGGCGGCTCTGAAACGGGTCTGCTACCTGTTTGGGCCCAGGCCAGCACCTCGCTAAACTGCAGCGTGTTCTCTTTCTCTCTGGAGTCCAGCCTGCCGCCCAGTTCAGAGCTTGGCACCTAACAGACTGCCCACAGAGGAGCCAAAATGTGCTTTGATCCAAGCACCTGGGAGATGGCAGGAGGGAAGGCCTGAGCCTTCTCCAGGAGCCTGGGACAGGCAAACTTCTGCGTTGAGAGAGCAAGCACTGGACGGCCAGAGCCAGGACGGCGGCTCAGACTTCCGATGACGGTGACGGTGCTCCCTCCACCCCCCCCCCACCTCTACCCCCCTACTTCTGCTTAGCTAGTGTTAAGCCCAGACCCAGGAAGGCCGTCCTCCTTCCTTCCATCTTCTGGGAGCTGGCCCTCATTGTTCATGCATTCATCCCTCTATCTGTCTGCTTCCCCAGCAACTCAATCGATCAACTATTGAAGAAAACCTGGGGGACCAGGGCTATGTGTTGGGAGTGGGCACTGGCCTGGTGTGGGGGTAGCCCCCTGGCAGGAGCAGAAAGGAGAGAGGGGAGGGGAGGGACAGAGAAAAGAAGGAAGGAAAGAAGAAAGGAAGGAGGGAGGGAGGGCGGGAAAGAAGGGAGGGAGGGAGGGAAAAAGGAAGGAGGGAAGGGAGGGAGGGAGGGAAGGAGGAAGGAAGGAAGGAAGGAAGGAAGGAAGGAAGGAAGGCGGCAGGCATAGTAAGTCAGCAGTGTGCGAAGTGCTTCCAGTAACTGAATGAGCACTGGCAACACGCCTCTGGCCTCATTTCTGATTCCTATCAGCTGAGGATGGATGCCCAGGCCGTAGACACAGACTCATCTCATTTCCCCTTTTCCTAGATCAGTGATTTTCAAAATTGCCAGAAAAACGCACATTTCTGGACCTGTTTGGGAGGCTGGGTTACCTGGAGATGCCATTGAGGATGGAGTGTTGCAGAGATTGAGATGCAGGCCCAGTGCTGAGGATCAGACTCCACCCCAGCCAGGCCCAGATTCAGAGTCACCCATGCCACTCCCAAGTCCCCAAGGTGTGGCTGATACAGGAACTTCTGGGAGGTGGGATACACCAGCGAAGATGAGTGCAGAGGCATTGGCCTGGCCCCCATAGAGTCGGGAGTGGGAGGAGACAAACCAAGCTGGGCGGGTCCATGGCCAGCCATCTGGTCAGGTGGCGTCAGCAGAGAAGCCAGGGCTTGAGCCCACACCCACCCACCCAGCCTAGTGGCCCAGAGCTGCTTGCTGAGTCCATGCCAGCCTCCGGGAGTGGCTCTGACTGGGGTGTGTCCATGTCCATGAGTGTTACCTGCAGGCCGGGGCTCCAGGCACCTCAGCTCCCTTGGGCTTTACCTTCAGACAGCATCACTGCCTGTAGAGAGACCATCCCCTACTCTGAACTGGCAGGTGCGTCAAAAGCCTACAGCACGCTTTTTTAAAAATAAGCAATCCATTTCTTTCCTGGGAGGATTAGAACCCATGTACCTCCTGTGAAACCTCCAGGCGACATGTACATTGAATATCACAAAACCATTGTGAGAAGAGAGCTGACAGATTGCAGTCAATACACTTGTCATACAAGACACCAGCTCCATAAAGCATTCCGGTGCCACCGCTGCCTCCAAGTGGAGTTCTGATAATAACTGAAAATCCCCAAAGACTACAGAGTCATTTCAAGTAAAATGCCATTGAGAAAGTTAATTCTCTGTCTTCCAAGAAAGCAATTCTAAATCAGATTTGTTGCTCTGTGCCAGATATGGAACACAGGAGGAAGATGCTAAAAGGGATATTTAGTATTGAAGATGGCTGTCATGTTCAAAGAAGTCCTTTTTGATGAAAGATTTCCATACAAGGCCAACCTGGCAGGGTACTCTTTAAATTAGAATGTGAATACCACATGTTTGTCTTTTCTACTGCAGAATATAAGGATCTCTTGAAGGGTAAGCTGTGAGGTTATATATAGTGACATTCCCACAAGCAGAGACTAAAAGAACAGCAGGGAACTCTTATTTGATAACAGCACAGGTGAAGATGTGATTACGAGATTATAAACAGGAGAAAATTCAAGTAGGAAATTGCCAAACTGTATCTAGAATTGTCCCAAAGATTATGAACTGTGAAACTTTTAGAGACATGATTCTAACATCTCTTGACATTCGCACCACTGTGTCTGATATGGCAATGATTGGTTTGAACCATGATCTCTGTCACACAGACACCCCGTGGTTTGAACCATAGCCTCTGTCACATAGACTCCCTGTGGTTTGAATCAGGAGACCACTGCACCTCGAAGTCCCAATGATTTGTCTAATGTTACGCAGTTGCAAAGTGCGTTCACATGACTCACACAACGGGAAGGAGTTTAAATGCTTTGCTTGGACTCACTCTGGATTTGGCTTGAAATTCTGGCTGCTTTTATTTTCCTGCGGAGTTGATTTAAAGTCTCGGCGGTATCAACTGCAAAACTGGGGCAGTGCCAACTTCTGGATAGAGCTAGGATTCCAACAGGAAATGGAAGTCCAGGTAGTTGAGCATTCTCATGAAAGAGGAGAAACAGGAAACAGGGCTGTGTGGGCTGGAGGGAGAGCCCTGGCCACTCCGACCCTGAAACAGCTGGAAACAGGAGGGGACTGGACAGAGGGCTTCCGGTCAGTCGGGAGCAAAGACAGTCCATGAGAAAGCACAGCTGGTGCGAGCAGGTGCCAGGTAGGAAGAACTCGCACCAGGGCTGGCTATTCCCTCCCCAGCCCTCAGCCTGTGCTGGCCTCTCAGCCGGCGCCTTCCCCAAGCAGCCTGGGTAGGACGTCCCCGCTCAGAGCAGGATGGAGAGCAGATCTCAGATCTGGCAGCGGTGATGGGAAATGTCATACAGGAGGACAGAGTGAGAAAATGTTCTGAGAACATGAAATATTTACCCTGGAGATGGTATTACCAAAGTGGTATTATTAGCTCCGTATTAAGAGCCCCCTACATGTCACTGCTCACGGTAGTCATCTCCTATATCATATCTGTGTATTGTCACAATAATTCTGTGCATTAGGAGCTATCCATTTCCCAGTGAAGAAATGGAGACTTGTAGAGTGATAAGAATCTGGCCAAGTGCTAGGACCAAGGTCATCAAACTTCAACTCTACTTTTTTTTTTTTTTTTTTTCAGATCTTGGGGCTTGCTTGAACTCAGGGCATGGGCACTGTCCCTAAACTCATTTTGCTCAAAGTGAGTGCTCTACCACTTGAGCCACAACATCACTTCTGGCTTTTTCTGTGACTAATTGGAGTTAAGAGTCACAGACTTTCATGACCAGGCTAGCTTCAAGCCAACAGGATCCTCAGTCGTAGCCTCCTGAGTAGCTAGAATTCCAGGCGTCAGAAATCGTGCCCAACCAACTCTTGCTTTTTAACTTGTGAGTGGTGTGAGTCTGTGTGGGGCTTGGAGAATGAGCGGTTAATTAACAATGTGAGCAATCTTTTCCTTTGTGTTATGAAGGGTTGGCAGTTCAGTCCTACAGATAAGAAGTGGATGCTTTCCCTTGCGCACTGCTGAAAATGGCACAGATTATTCTAGAGTCTTCCCCAGACATCTTCCCTTGCTGCCCTTTGTGCCACCGTGAAACAGTCCCCAGACATCTTCCCTTGCTGCCCTTTGTGCCACCGTGAAACAGATGGCTTCAAAATACTGCAGAGAGAAAAGCACAAATATTTCGTGGTGCTGGAAGTGTTGTCTTATAGAATTATTCTTGTTAGGAAAAATAAGACACACTGAGAAGCCTGCGCTCTCTTCTTGATAGAACACATGAGCTCAAACACAACAGCTTTCACCAACCTTCCTAACATACTACATGCTCTTTATCATCTTCTCACCCAGCTTTTGGCCAGACAGCTGATTTATGGTACACATAGTGTTAAAGTTGATGTGGATGCCTTCTTGAATTTCCTTTTTTATGTCTGTTTTAAGGAACTTGTCGAAAGCAAAATGACCACTGGGTAACTTTTGTAGAGCATATAAAAGTAAGAGTGTGTAACCGCTTCCTCCTCTGGACATGGTGTACCCTGAAGAAAGGAGAGGAAAAGATATGGTCTTCTTCAGGTCCCACTGGGCTGGTTTTGGGCCTGAGTTATCAGAGGAGGATTAATGATGTGAAGACATTTCTAAATATCACTTCTCTGAAAGAAACACTTGCAAAGTGTCCCTTGGAGAAAGAATCATGTGTGAAAGAGAAGTGCACATTTCTGAGCGGGTACTGCTTAGTAGACACAAGCAAAGATAAGGTGGTCAGAAAAAGAGGGTTTGGGTGAAGGGATAACAGGTAAGAATCTCACAGTCAGGATGGAGAATAGGGGGGCCTCTTAGGGAGGACCCACAGAAAACACCAGTGTATCAGGTTTCCTGCTGTGAAGTAATTCTCCATTCTTACTCAAGGCATTGCTTATATAGTAGAAGTTAGATTAAATTTGTTTCAGACAGTCTGCATTTCTCTAAGCAGAGACTAATCTATAAAGACAGCTTAGAAGCCTCAAGCTGTAGGATCCTTAGATCTGTTTCTCTGTTTATTTCCCTCTTCCTGGGAGGAGTAGGTTCCAGGCTAGCCTCTTAAAAGCAAGAAAGGAACAAAACTCAAACATATTCATTAAAAATTATTTATAAAAGTGAGGCCATGATCTCTTGAGTAAAATGTATTTAGAGCAATGCATTTAGAATTAGGTACAAAATATAAATACATTTATGTATACATGTATAACTGAGGCTCAATAAACAGATATATATATATAAATATGTATATATACATATACACACATAAATGTATTCTTGGATATACAGCCTCTGGATAAGCAGCAGGATATATATATATTACACAAATATATAATGTAATATATTCATTTCTACATCAGAGCAGCAGACTGAGCTTCATGGGAAAGAAATGAATAAGGTCAGGTTGAACAAAGTAGATGTCTATGAAAGATTCACCAGGTACTCAGCCTGCAAGTATGGAATTGATTTCTTAGTAAAAATACTCTTACCTCATCATTTCTCTTTTCATATTTTCCTGAACCTAAATTTTTTTAATTTTTATTTATTTTTTATTGTGAAAATACTGTACGGAGGGGTTACAATTACATGGGCAAGATAATGAGTACATTTCTTATCAAGCATTGTAGCCTCCTCCTTTGTTTCCCCTTCCCATCCCTTCCCATCCTCCCCCTCAACCCTCCCTGCCCTCCCCCCCACCAAAGTTGTAAAGTTCGTTTTCGACATAACAACTTGTACTTCTCATTGTTTCAACGGGTCCACCTGTATCCTTATTTAAATGACTTGTTTTTCCCCTTCCCCTCCACAAATTATAACAACATCAAATACAGTGAAAGCACGGGTTATACTGTGGGGGAGGGACATACAAAGCAACAAAGAAATAATCTTATAAATGTGTTAGAAACAATCGCATGAAAGAAAAAAAACATTTGAACACATATCTTAGGGTTCATTTTCCTGACATCACATTATCTGACCTTTTCTGCTTGACTCATACATATACTAGATATTGCAAATAAGGGAAACCATGGGACCTATATTTCTTTGGGCCTGGCTTACTTCACTTAATATAATTTTTTCCAAGTCTTTCCCTTTCCTAACAAATGGGCAATATCATTCTTTCTGATAGAGGCATAGTGTATATATACCACATTTTCTTGATCCATTCATCTACTGAGGGGCATCTGGGTTGGTTCCATATCTTAGCTATAGTAAATAATGCTGCAATAAACATCGTTGTGCTGGTAGCTTTAGTGTGGTCTTGTTTGTAAACATTTGGGTAAATGCCCCAAAGTGGGATTGCTGGGTCATAGGGGAGCTCTATGTGGAGTCTTTTGAAGAACCTCCATACTACTTTCCAAAGTGGTTAAACAAGTTTACACTCCCACCAACAATGAGTAAGGTTCCCTTCTGTCCACATCCCCTCCAGCATCTGTTGTTATTAGAGTTCTTGATTTTTGCCATTCTAACTGGGGTGAGGTGGGTATCTTAATGTTGTTTTGATTTGCATTTATTTTATGGCTAGGGAGGTTGAGCATTTCTTCATGTGTCTATTGGCCATCCTTCTTTTCTCTTCAGAGAAGTTTGTCTTTAAGTCTTTAGCCCACTTATTTATTGGGCAGTTGTTTCTTTGAGGATTTGTTGTTGGGGGATTTAATTTTTTGAGTTCCAAGTATATTTTAGATATGAGACCCTTGTCTGTTATATGGCTAGTGAAGATCTTCTCCCAATCCGTGGACTTTCTATTGATCTTGCTAGCTATGTCCTTTGCCGTTCAGAAGCTCTGCAACTTCATGCAATCCCATTTGTCCAACCTTTCTTTGATTTGTTGTGCTGAACTTAAAATTTTATGCATTGAACTCCCCCTAATTCTGAAGTTTAGTTTTTCAGGTTACCCGCTATAAATTAATTGATTGAGATTAATTTAGATGTGAGATTTTGCACACCTTCCCTCATGTAGGCACCAAGAACAACTCTAGAATTAAACAAACACTGCCTATAGATGGTGGAAGACACAGGGAAATGAGCAGTTCTCGTAAAGCAAAAGAAGAGCTGAAGTTTTTGAAATGGAAAAAGAAATCCCAGCTAGAAGAAGTCAACTGGCTGGAGGCATGTTCAAGCAGTAAAGCGTCAGATGTGCGCCACAAAGCAGAGGGAGCATGAGGCCTGAGTTCAAGCACTGCTGCCACAACAAAAATGTTCACACATTAGAGGCGCCCACAGACAAAGAGATGCAAATGTGGATGGGGTAAAGGCAGAAATTTCTAAGTCTGTGGAGCCGTAGAGCATATATCCTGGGCTCATTGACTGGAGCAAATACCACAGTGCTTTATGGCTCAGTGGAGTTCCAAGTCATAGGGAGAACATGGCCTTGGGGTGGCCCGGAGTCTCCCTCCTCAGGTGCTTGTGCGCTCTGCTGACAACACACTGCCGTGCATCCTATGTCTCAGAAAACTGTCCTCATGGAACAGCAGCATGCTTCAGTGATCCAAACATTCTCCTGCCTAGACCGGCCCCCAGCACTGCAGCAAGTGTTGACAAGCTGTGGCCTTGGCAGAGTCCTTCTGCTTGTCCGACGTGGATAAACAGCTCTTGGCTAGACGTCCAGCCTCCTGCCTTCCCTGAGCTTTGCTAATGATGCTGTTTGAATCCAAGGCCTGGAAGATTGAGTTCTTCAATAAAACGCGAATGGAAGCTCTCTCAAGACATTTCCCGGGTTTAAAGAATAGACTGGCTTCCCCTAGCCACGGAAGTGGAGGTGACAGAACCCAGCTTTGGACGAGATCTGGCTGCCATGAGCAATCTGCAGCAGGCCGGAGTGGATGCCTTCTGTTGGTGTCTTTTAGGTAGTGATGAGAGTTCTGTTGACTCTGTTGGCTCTGTGGTCCCCATGTCCTCACAGATGATACACAGGCAGGCGCTGTGTGTCATGTGCCAGGTGTGTGCAGGTCAGGGGTTATGTGTACAGAGGAGCAGGACGCACACTCCTCCTCTGGGCCTGCTTGCCCGTTCCTGTGCAAGGAGCCAGGGCCATGCTCAGCTCCACGTGCAACGCTCCCGCCATCCCTCCCGCACTCCACCAAGCCTGACACACCTCCGTGTCAGTCCATTCTGGGTGAACTGGGACAGCTGCAGCTTATAATGTAATGCATCACACCCTGTCAGACCATTGTCTAACATATGCGCTGTGGCAATACAACAATTTCCAAATATTTTGTTGGTTTTTGAGGTTATTCAAAGAGTTATTAGTCTTGCATTCTTGCTCAAACATATGCCTGGAATAACAATCTCTCGATTGTTTTAGGTGGTATTTCGGGTACTCATTATAATGAATTTTCTCAGTGTTGACGGCCATGGTGCTTTGGGTGTCATTCTAGATAGCAGCTTTCAGATTCTTCACCCAAGATGAATGCTACCATGTTCTCTTCAGTGTGCCCTTTAGTATGACATACCCCAGGAATTATGATGCCGCTTATTTTTTCTAGCACTAGCCAGGGTCACATTGCCACTAACCATTTAAATAATAAGATTTACTTCAACTGACATGCAATTTAGGCCCGCTTACTTTTCATTAACTGGGTACCTTGATTGGCCCATGTGTTTGAAGCCAGACTTTACTTTCCTCGCTAGTAAGTGTCCCTGAGTTCTCTTTAAGCATGCAGTTTGCTTTCCTAGCCAGCTGCAGAGTCTATATGCTCTCTTGAGAACTTCTAGTCTGTGGGCTGAATTTAGAACCGATCTTCTGGAATCACATTTCCAGCACTGGCTCTCACACCCACGTTCAGACATCACAGTCCCTCGTGATGTTTTGCTCAAACAGTCCATGCACCTGGCTCTTTTATTTTGCATTCATGTTTGGCAGACATCTAAAGAGTCTACTGGGCATCCATGAGTTATCCTGGCCCTGGGGTATACTCACTGAAAACGGGACAAAAATCTCTCCATATACCTCAGGTACAGTGAACGAAAGTACCCACATACATTCAAAAGAAGCAGAATGTGGGATAAGCTTCATAAAGGAAACAGGTAATGGGGAAAATGGGAACAGGGAAATAAGAAACTTCACAGGTTGGTCAGAGACTGATTTCATGTGGGAAAAAGAACCTTGGTATGCCACAGCTTCATGGGCAGAGAAAACTGTGTTCAAAAAGGACTGGGAGCTGGGCACTGGTGGCTCACACCTGTAATCCTAACTACTCAGGAGGCTGAGATCTGAGGATTGCAGTTCAAAACCAGCCCAGGCAAGAAAGTCCATAAGACTCTTCAATGAACCTCCTGAAAACCAGAGGTGGTGCTGTGGCTCATGTGGTAGAGCGCTAGCCTTGAGTTGAAGAGCTGAGGGACAGCGTCCAGACTCTGTGGGTTCTGCCTTCTCAACCTGTCTAGAATTCTGTCTAGAAACTGTGTCTAGAACTGTCCTCAGTGCTTCTCAAGGTATCTGGAACTGTCCTCGGTACTTCTCAACGTGTCTGGAACTGTCCTCCATGCTTCTCTCATCTTTAACGAAGTGCCATCCTCTCTGTGAAATTTACACCCTCAGTGCCACAGCACCGATCTGCTCTCTCAGAAACTAATTACCAGGCTTTGGTTTTTTATGATATTCAACAGTTTCCATCTATGTGATATACTAGGTAGTGTGGGTGTTTGTTAGGTTTATTTTCTGTCTCCCCCAAAAGGCATGTTGGCTTCATGAGGTTAGAGATTTGTCAGATTTACCCATGGGACTAGAATACCTGGCCACAGTGATAGCGCGCTGTAAGTATTAGGTGAATGACTGAGTGACCGTAACTCCATAAGTACTAGGTAGATGGCTAGATGGTGAATGTCATCCTGAAGGAGGACATACTGTGGGACTGAGTGGCACGCTGAAGACATAAAGTGATGGACGGATAGGTCTTTGCTGTTTAAGTTAAACAGCACTAGAAAAATCTTCTGAAGAGAATATGACTTAGGTAGAAAATCTGAATATAAAATTCACACAGCACAGTCAGAAGTCCCAGGGCTGTTTTCAAATCTTGGTCAGTCCTTCTCCTTGTGGACAGTGCTCCCTGGCCGTTGGGCTCTGGAGAGGCAGGGCCACTTCACCAGCTCACAGCCGCGTCCTGGTCCTGAGAGTGATACTTGGGTGGGAAATGCCTGACTCCACCCCTTCCACAGCTACATGGCTTGAAATGATTTCCACAGTCTTCCAGAGTCACTGGAACTGATCTGGACGCTTTGCGTGAGTGGCAATTTCTGTTCTGAAATCCTCCATCCCTCAGCTCTGTTCCATCCTTGATCGCCTTGTGCTTGTGGGCTTGCTGGGAGGCACGGCCAGCAGGGGCTGCTATCCCGTGACTTGTTTGCAGAACTGGGCACTGTGGGTATCTTTTGATCTGTTGATGTTTGGCATGAGAAATGCTTAGACTATATCCTTTTGTTCCAGCCTTTTAAAGAAAAATTAATGCCTGAACTCTAATAGGCAGAGCTCAAGAGGAGTTCACAGCAAGTGGGTGGAAAGAGACATCCCATGCACATGCTTCCTGGTGAGAGAATATACAGACAGGTGCACCTGACCACAGAATCGTACTGCCGTGGGGCTGGAGAGGGGACGGAAGGAGGAGGTGTTTGTCAGGCAAGAGGACTGGGAGACAAATACCAGTCATCACCTCCTAATGATATATTGTCAGCATGTTCATCTTTCGATCTAGAGAAGCTGCAGGTCTGCTGCAGGCAACTTGTGAAGTTCAGCCCTCACACTGTCTTCATCGAACACTGTCAAGCCGAGGCGCATGGCAGTGGTCCCGCCCTGCTAGCAGAAGCATGGGTGACGCCAAGTCCATCTCAGAAGGTTGAACAGCCAGGCAAATTGGCTTCGAGGGACAGAACGTCACCCTTGGATGGTCTGGAATAAACCTTAAACTTACCTTTGCTTGGGATCAGCGAGAGTTTGTTCTATCTTTAGAAAGACCAGATTATCTGCAAAATGGAATATATGTTATTATTTACTCTTATTTTCTTTCACTGAGTCCCAGCTCCCTCTCCAGCTGCTCTGGGCTGTTGTAGCTCATGGGTACCACGCCCTGGGGATGCCAGGGCTCTTGAATGACTTCCTGTGAAGAAACGAGCGGCTGGAAGGTGGAATAGGTCTGTTGGGAGCATGTGGCTAGGAGAGGCCAAGGAAATGTGCTGTGGTCCGAGCACCATGTATGTCTGTGAGTAAATGCAGTCAGTGCTGGAACGTGGGGAAGTTGTAGGAAGAAGGGAGATGAGGGGAGAGAGGTGGAGGAGGGATGGGGTGCTTTGTGTGTAGAAAAGTCACCACGAACACCTTGGACAATAATAAAAGTCTTCAAAAATATTTACAAGCTTTATACTGTTATCTGAGCCATCTCCCCACACTCCCTTTGGACGAAGAAACAAGGCTTTTTCTGTGGCTACAAAAACTCACTTTTGCCAGGCGTCGGTGACTCACATCTGTAATCCTACCTACTCAGGAGGCTGAGATCTGAGGATCGAAGTTCAAAACCAGCCCAGGCAGGAAAGTTCGTGACATTCTTATCTCCAATATAGCACCAGAAAATCAGAAGTGGCGCTGTGGCTCAAGCGGTAGAGCACTAGCCTTGAGCTGAAGAGCTGAGGGACAGCGCCCAGGCCCAGAGTTTAAGACCCACGACCGAAAACCTTTCAGAAGGTCTAGGTAAGGGTGTGTAAGCAACCTCAGGTTAAGTAATGATCCTGCTGCCTGTGTTGGCATGGAAGCTATGGTTCATTACCTTGTCCCACAACACATTATGCTACATACGATCGAGGCTTCTCTGCAACAGTTCTGGGTACTGAAGCTTCACGCTACCAAAGAAGTGATGAGAAAATTAAGAATGTATCAACAATGAATCTGAGAAACCTAATTTTGCTTATTGCAGTAAGTTGGTGGCTGAGATTCTGTGTCTCAACCTGTCTGGGGAGAATCTATTTCCTGGAACAGGTAAGTGTGTATAAAAGCCAAAGACACTCCCTTGGTAATCTGCCTTTAGAGTGCCCCATCTTGCAATATGCAGATGTGCGCGCACACATGTGTGGGCGTGTTTGTGTGTGTGTACTCATATAGAGCAGGAGGTAAGCAAGCAAAAAGATAACTATTTACCGAAATGCTTGAAAGGCAATGGAAGTTTCACACAGGTGGTAGGTTTACAGATCAGTGGTGCTGGATCATTTTTGTGTCAGTGTTCTTCTAAGCGGGCGGTGATGGGCCCACCGTGCAAATGTGGTCAGCGCCTTGGCCCAGCCGAGACCTGGCATGGCAGAAAGGCTTCACCGCCATTCCGGGATGACAGGGTGGTGAGCATTTCGTTTGGCAGGCTTCCCGAGAATGACACGGTTGGGTTCTGTGCAGACAGCGGCAGCCCCAGGCAGCGCCTCGAGAAACACACACCCTCGCCTTTCTGGGAACACAGCCGGCCTGGCTCAGGCCTGCGCCTGTCCCGGCCACGTTGGCTCAGCCGGCTGTGCAGACTGGGGTTTGTGTCTGAACCTGTTAGACAGCGTTTTATTTCTTGAGAGTAGCTCTGCTTCCCACAGCCCCTCCTTCTTTCTCACAGCCAGAAAACTTGCTGTGGCGGTCTCCACGGAGAGACACCGCGTCTACCGCAGCGATTTTAATACAGACTTTATGAGAGCAGAAGGAAATGTTCTCAGCAAATGATCTCTTTCGCAACCTTTGACACCTAGAGAAACCTCGAAAATGACACCTTCAAAAAATAAAAAGGAAGCCAGGTGCTAGTGACTCATACCTATCATCTTAGCTACTCAGGAGGCTGAGATCTGAGGATCACAGTTCAAAGCCAGCCCAGGCGGGAAAAGTCCATGAGACTCTTATCTCCAATGAAAACTAGAGGTGGCACTGTGGCTCAAAGTGATAGAACATAAGCCGCGAATGAAAGAGCTCAGGGACAGTACCCAGGCCCCAAGTTCAAGTCCCACATCCTACAAACATATTAATAAATAGATAAATAAATACTGAAAAGGAAGTGCCCGCCTCCAGTGACTTGACCCTCCTGGAGGGGTCATGTGGAGAAGCTGGTCTGCAGGACCTGCCCTGAAGTCTCTGCCTTCTGGGCCCAGCCTGCCACCATGCTATAGCTCACCAAGCCCCTCTTTACCCCACCTCAAGCCACACCAAGTTTCTCAAAGTGGGACAGAGTTCCTGCTGTCCCTCCTGGCCAAACTGTCCACTGCCCACCCTGCGATCCCTCCCAGCAGAACTGTCCACTGTCCACTCTAGCAGTCATTCCTGTTTAGAACTCAGGAGTGACTTGCAGCGGGACAGCACCTCCATGAACACATTGTCAACCTCTTCTGGAAAGCAGTGTTTTCTTCCCAAACATGGCGTCAGAATCTCCACCACTCCCTGTGACTTAGTAACTTCCACACCTAATTATGCCCAGGGTTCTGTGGCTGGCGTCCATTCTTACTTGAAGGCTGGGCTTGTCCTCTGCTGTAACTCCTACTTGTCATGGTCTAGTCTTCCTCAGCGTCTCTCCTTGCTCCACGTCCCCAGGCCACTTCTGAGGCTCTGATAATGGAGAGGACAATTTCCTCATTTTGTCTACATTACATTATTTCACTTCATAGCCCTAGGAATCCAGGGTCTGCCTAAGCTGGGCAGCCATACCTGCAGGCCTTTGTTTTTCAGATTAGCTTTGAAGTTGCTTTATAAACTGCCTGTGGAATGCTGAACCTTTGTACCTCTTATCTTATCTGCAGGATTTCCTTTCAGCTGGCAAACCCTCTGCAGCTTAGTAACTCATCAGTAAATAAACAAGCACTCAGCAAACACCAGTAGGTTGCACAACTCTCCCTCCTCCCTCCCTCCCTCCCTGGCTCCTCCCTCCCTCCCTCCCTGCGCCCTCTCTTCCTCTCTCACTCCGCCTTCTTCCTCCTCTCTTTTCCTTTTTTCAGTCCCCTGAACCACAAGATGGAGGAAAGCATTTCATTCACTTTATCTCTGGAGTGCATGCATATTTCCACTCAACTGCTATTATATTTCAGGCTGTACAATGGGACAGAGGAAACAAGCAAACAACTAACCCTCTAGTAGAAGAGTTGGGCACTGGCACAAAGCTAAATACAAAATGACACTTGCAACCCACAGATATTTTGCATAATGTCCTATGTCAACGCCCCAGTTTCCAGGAATTGGGGGCAGGACAATTGGTTCTGCTTGAGGACAGGGAGAAGAAATTTCTAGAAAGCTCCTGATTTCATCACTGGTGTGTAGGCTTCTTTGAGAACGGAGTCACTGCTCACCAGTAGGGAAGGATCGTTACTCCGGGCAGAGTCAGGGATACTGGGAAGGGTGAGCGGCTGGAGGCGTGGGGTGGAGGGGACGGAGTGGACTGTCGTGGGATGGGAGGGGGTTCGTTGGTGTGTCAGGATGCTCATCACGCAGTGATAAAGTGCGGATAGGGAGAGCGATCATCATGGAGTAGTGCTCATGGCTCCGCTCCACAGTGTTCGGGGCCCGTGGACATCGGAGAACTGAAGGTAGGAGAAGCATGTCTTCTGTGTTGGAGATTCCTTGGTGGTTAACAGCACACGCTCTGTTGCTCGGGTAACGGCTTCCAGAGGCCCCAGGAGCCCCGGATCATCGGTGTCACCGACCCTGTTTGTCCTCATAGCTTATGCAAGAGCACTGAGATTCCCTCCCAGGAGCAGGACGCGGTCTGTGTCCTGTAATGTGATGTGACTGTCTCTGCCAAAATGAAATTCCCCCGAAGATGCTTTCTGGCCATTCTTTTTCAAGAAGAATAAGTCACTTGGATCCATTACCCAAGAGGAACCATTCCTCACAGGAAGAAGTGGAGCTGGGAGATGCAGCAGGCCCCTTGGAAGGAGGGGCACGGTCTGCTTCCCCGAGTGAGTTCCCTCTGTCATGGATTCCCAGGCCTGTGGACCTGCTCGGCTCTTCCTTCCGGACCCCAGGTGCTGAGAATGGAAACAGCACTGTCTGTCCAGTCTTGAAAGGGCAAGAACATCCAGAGTCCTACATGCCCGTTTTCTCCTAGACTCAGAGACTGGGCAGGCGCCTGTCAGAGCTGGAGGTCACAAGACTTCTAGGCCCTGCTAACCACTTTCCCAAGGGTCTGTCACCCTGCCTGCCTTGGGATGGAAACGCTTAATTTCTTAATTCTATCTCAACGCACGGTTTGTTTCAGTGTCACAAACGGATAAATGATTCAGACACTGAAGTTGACAACTCATGCTAATTTGGACACAATGAAACATTGACGTGCAGGAAATTACAGGGTGACAGAGTCTTAGGAAGAATAAAAACTGAGAACATTTTTCCCTAATTTTTCTTTTTTTTACAGGTTCATCAATAAAAATAACTTCGTACACCTTGGTTCATGCACAGGGGGCATGGTGACTTGTGGAAGTTCAGAGCCTTAGAATAGCAATGGCTTTTGGGGAGGGAAGGGATCTGGGGTGCCTTGCTGCTATGTTGTCCTCACAGTGACTACCGCATGGCCCTGTTTGGTGGATGCATGGGGGAGGTGCTGAGGCTACAGTGGACCGAACCAGCCTGTCTTATCTGAGTCCCTCACCATTTCCTGCCTGTCAATGAAAAGGAGATAACGCTGCTACAGAGCATCCAGCACACTGGAGAGACCCGCACCCTGAACTGTAGCTCCTGAAATTTTGTTTTATATTAAGTTCTCAAGTTCCAGTGCGGATTTCTAACCCTTACCTCATTGCAAGGTGATGAGATGATCCTTTAAAAGTCCACATTTGATCTGTAATTTCAACCCATAAGATTTATAGTTGGAAAAGTAATTATCCATACCTAAGTTGTTCTAGCTCTGCTTGAAGACTAGCTAATGCTTGGCTGGGTGTATGCTTTTTCGGATTTAATTGAATTAAAATTCTGTGATACTAAGAATCCCTTTCCTCAGTCTAATGAGCTGCCCTCACATGTTCAGTAGCAGTGTGTGGTTCAAGGCTGTGGTCTTAGACAGTGAAGTTCAAGTTCCTTTCTCATGAGTCAGATTCCTCCTCCTTCTCTCTTGTGCTACTCATTATCCTCCCATTCTTTTCTACCTCTTCATCCTTTGGGTATTGTCAGATCATTTGAAAGGAATAAATGAGTATTATTTTTTTAACTATACTTACTAGTAATTTCTTTGCATTCTCATTTGGACACCTTATATATATTAGCCAAATGTAGTCAATTTTTGAAATGTTTGGCATGCTATTCCTAAACTCCAGATTATTTAAATGGAATGTATTGAAAGTTAATCTCAGAAAATACAAGATTCATAAATATATATAAAAGTCATTCTTTTCAAATTTGCAACCAATTTAGGAAAAGAGCCATGCAGAACTCTACTCAGAGGGACTTCAAGCTATAAAATCACAAAGCCAGCGCCAGAGTGGCCGGATCCCTGAAGACCTGGAGCTGGGCCTGAGGAGGTGTCTCCAGAAAGATGGGGGCCACTATTGTCACAGAAGTTGGCAGCCAGGCCTCTGGAACGGGAGCAGACTCCTCTGCTGATCCTCCCTTAGGCTGAACTCAAAACATGGGTCACTTAAAAAGAGGTCAGGTAGGGGGCTGGGAAGGAGGCTCAGTGGTAGAGTGCTTGCCTTGCATGCCTGAGGCTCTGGGTTCGATTCCTCAGCACCACATAAGCAAAGAGAAAAAAGCCGGAAGTAGCGCTGTGTGGCTCAAGTGGTAGAGCGCTAGCCTTGAGCTAAAGAGCTGAGGGACAGTGCCCAGGCCCAGAGTTCAGGCCACGGCCGGACCCAAAAAAAAAAAAAAGGTCAGGTGGAAGTGGGTGAGGTTGAGATAAACAAGTTATGGAGCTGTCCCACAAACAGACCAGTGGCTCTGCCCTTCTTTCCCTGGCTGCATTTCAGACATGCTCACCCTTCATCCGGGGAAGTACATTAAATTCTTACCCATCTTCTGCTGGACATGTCTACTTTCTCATGCTTCACTCTTCTGACTGCTTTGATGAATAATATAAATATTACCTTTTTAAAAAAAAAGAAAAACCTTTTTTTGATTAGTTGTGGAACTTGAACTCAGGGCCGAGGCACTGTCCCTAAGCTCTTTTGCTTCAGGCTAGTGCTCTACTACTTTGAACCATAGCTCTACTTCCAGTTTTCTGGTGGTTGATTAGAGATAAGAGTCCCACAATCTTTCCTGCCTGGGCTGTCTTTGAACTGTGATCCTCAGATCTCAGCCTCTTGAGTAGCAAGTATAACAGGCAGGCATGAGCCACCAGCATCCAGCTGAAAAAACACTGCTGCACACATTAATTACCTCCATGTTTCCTCCATCCCCCTCCTCCTAGCATAGCCCTTCAGCATTTGTGTTTCTTTGCCTATTCACGCCACAAAAGCACAGATTGTTCTTTTTTTTGGGGGGGGGGGTCCGGTCGTGGGGCCTGAACTCTGGGCCTGGGCGCTGTCCCTCAGCTCTTCAGCTCAAGGCTAGCGCTCTACCACTTGAGCCACAGCGCCACTTCCGGCTTTTTTCTTTTTGCTTAATGTGGTGCTGAGGAATCGAACCCAGGGCCTCAGGCATGCAAGGCAAGCACTCTACCACTGAGCCACCTTCCCAGCCCCACAGATTGTTCTTGACATGCATTTTGTAAACGTTTGTCGAGCGAATGTTTGTGAGCAGTGTACTGGGTTCAGAAGACACTCATTAAATGAGGATTGTTGTAAATTCCTCACTTAATACAAACAGCACTCTAGAATTAATTTAGTAGGATTATGCGTATTTTACAAATGAAAAAGTTGGCTCAGAAACTTTCAATAATTTGAGATCAGAAATATAGTTGGTGGAACCAGACCATAAATACAGCTTTAATTTCCAAGACTTGTCCTGCTACTTACTGTCAGAGCTAACCACATCCCTACAGAGGTAGCGAGTCTACAGAAGATCCATCCCATTTCTTTTTAACCCATCTTGATATCAAACTTCTTGAGTATTTGTTGTAATTTCTATGCACATGTCCATCATTGGATCATTGGTGCCCCCCTTTACTTGCTTGTATTTGTTTATTTGTTCTCCAGTTCCTCTGTGTACATTTTGCATCCACTAACTCCTGAGGGCCGGGTCCATATGAGGCTCAGGGTATGAGGCTTGGGGTATGTCCTCATTTTTCCCTCAGTTATTTTTTTCCTTTTATTGTCATTGTGAGTTCTTTGAGCATTGTGTCCTTCCTTCTCCTTTTCTCACCAATCGTCTTCATTCCTGGTGTTTTGCACGTCAGCAGTTGGAAAGGGAGATCTTTGACTTAGAGGGCAGAACATTTGAAGATGTACTTTAGTTTTGTCTCAAAGCATAGATGCATTTGTTCAACTTAGTGAAATTGGGTCTTTTATTTCAGCAGTGAGAATACAGCATCTGTGTATTTTGGAAACCTGGCTTTTTAAGAGGACAATTGGTGCTTCGGGAGACATAAAAGAACGGCTGGTTTCTATTTAAAGTTTTGTGGCATTTTGTTGGGGTTTGGCTTCTTGGTATAGAGAAAAGAATGAGCCTCTTGAGTCTTTCTCCCTGTAAGTAGAAAATGGAATGCCTGGATTTATTACTCTGGTTAGAAATGCTCGCGATAAAGTCACACTCCTAAAACAGTGCTCACAACTTTCCCACGTGAGAACCTGCTCTGACCCCCTAAGCCGAGTTCAACTCCAGCTTAGGAGCAGAAAGTGGGGGGGGGGGGGCGAACCGAAGATACTAATGTAGTTTATAGGGTACGTTTCACGAATGATAATGCTGTGTCTACTCTGGCTCACACAGAAGAGCAAACTTCCCGTATCAAAAGCCCTGACTCACCCTGTGGTTTGTAGAGTCCACAGGCAGCAGGGAGGGAGGGACCTCCAGATGCCCTGCGGCCTTCAACACGGCCTGGAAGCCGTGAGAGGGAAGTCAACGCAGGGACGTCGTCCACATCTCTGAATGCTCACTGCTCCCCACCGCACCACACTGTTGGTCTCAGTCTGCATCCGGCGAGTGCCTGGGCTGCTGAGCACTGTGCTGAGTCAGCAGGATTCCTCTGAACAACGCCAAGGACTCGAGCATCCTCCCTGCCTCCCTGGAAATGATCGCATGTTGGTTGCGTGTGTACTCTCTCCAGACTTACAAGTATTTCCCACTGCTTTAAAACACCACAGAGTTATCATTTACAATGGGGGGGGAGGGCATAGAACTGTGTCATACTGTCCTTCAACTTTGAGTCTTTGTGCAGCAAAGACCGCGATCCCCGGCTGGAATTGGCATAGTGGGCACAGAGCTCATCCCGGCACTTGATTGTTTTTCCTGTGACGTGCTTGGCTGCAGACATGGCTGATAGTAGGGTAACTGTGTCGTAGGCTGCCGTTCACAGTCTTTACCAGAGCGCATAGAGTAAGTATAAAGGGCTTTACTGGACAGGTGCAGTGGCTCACGCCTGTCATCCCAGCCACTCAGGAGGCAAAGATCTGAGGATCACAGTTCGAAGCCACCCTGGGCAGCAAAGTCCATCAGACTCTTATCTCCGATGAACCACCAAAAAGTCAGAAGCAGAGCTGTGGCTCAAGTGGTAGAGAGCTAGCAAGAAGCTCAGGGACAGTGCCCAAGCCTCAAGTTCAAGCACCAGGACCAGCGCCAAAAATAAAACAAAACATATTGCTAAGTGCACTATTAAATTCAAAAGGTGTGTGTGTGTGTGTGTGTGTGTGTGTGTGTGTGTGTGTGTGTGTGTGTGTGTGTGTGTGGAGTGTGTGGTATGTGTGGGTGCATGTGTGTGATTCACGTGTGTCTGTGTATGTGCATATGTCTCAGTTGACAGACTCACTGTCCAGGCACTGAGGTGGTGCCTGGCTGGAGGAACGGCCCTGGTGCCCTCCTGTCTTGCTCTCAGCTCAGGGCTACCGTGGGTGGCTCTGCTCCACCACACATTTGGTTGTGATTTGAGTTCAAACTCAAGATGGCACCTGCACCAGTAAATCCGACCATGGCGTGGCTCTCGGAGCCACAGTTCAATGGGTGCAGCCTTTTCCACTTCCTGGGGCTGAAGTGAGGGTTGAACTAGGTGATAATTTAATAATGGGGGGGCTTTGCCTGCAGTCTAAGGTCCTTCACACCCCGCCCTCTTCCCTGGGAGAGGCTGAACTGGCATCTTTCCCTTTCTCATTTCATCTCAACCCACTCTTCCACTGTAAGTTCCCAGATGCCGGTTATGCTCCCTACATTTACTGGCAAAGATATCCACAACATAGTAATAGTAGTGATGACAATAGTGATAGTTTCCAGCCATCTCTGCAGGACTCAGGTCTGTCCCCATTGGATGACCAGGGGTGACATGTCTGTGGGCTCCACGATGCATTCCGCTGAGCAGTGGGTTCTGCTCCTCCGTCTAATGTGGATTCTTTGCTTCGCAGGTGTAATTACTGCGGAGCGGAGCCATGTGCACACATTCCCAGCCCTCCCCGGCCATCCCGCTGGGACACCAATGTCTGCTTCCACCTGCAGACAATGCACCCAGTCCCAAGCCTACACTCCGCTGTGTGTTACACCTGCCATCCACCCACACTACGCTCATCTATGACGCACATCACCCTGCCACACTGGAGACCCTTGGTCGCCTGTCCATCTCCAGGTGTCCCCTGACCTCCCATCCTGACCAGGCCGGGAGATCTCTTCAGCAATATGCAGCACTGTCACCTGTTCCAGACGCAGGGCATGCCCTGTGTGGTCACACAGCCTTGTTCCTGTGATTTGGGGAGAATGCAGTCTCTTGCTAAACAAACTGAAGCGTCCAAGCTGGTGGTAGTGCTCGGGACTCGGGACTCAGTCTGCCTGAGCTCGGTCCCAGCTCATCAGGGTCCAGTCCTGTGACTTTCCGGAAGAATTTCTTTGACAACATGTAGCGAGAGCAAGGCACTGGGGCTGCGGATTTCAGCTTCGCAGCTTCTAGAGACCATTAGGTTGCTTCCTATCTCAGGTGTGCTTTTAGACAGCATCTCTTTTAAAACAATTGTTCTGGATGGGCTGGGAAGGTGGCTCAGTGGTAGAGTGCTTGCCTCGCATGCATGAGGCCCTGGGCTCGATTCCTCAGCACCACATAAGCAGAAAAAGCCAGAAGTGGTGCTGTGGTTTAAGTGGTAGAGTACTAGCCTTGAGCTGAAGAGCTGAGCGACAGCACCCAGGCCCAGAGTTCAGGCCCCACAACTGACCAAAACAAACAAGCAAACAAACAAACAATTGTTCTGGAAATGCACGGCCAGCTTTGGAGAGCAAGGAGGGGCGAGGTGAGGTCAAGGAAAAGATGGGTGAAGAGGATTTCAATTCCAAGTGGTAATGCCATTTTATTTTACAACATTTCAGGTTTTCTATCCTTTGTCCCTGTCTCTGTCTCTGTCTTTGTCTCTGTCTGTCTGTCTGTCTCTCTCTCTCTCTCTCTCTTTCTCTCTTTCTTTAGGCAGTACTGGGATTTGAACTAAGGACATCACAGGGGGAGACAGATGCTCTACTATGGAGTCTTGCCTCCAGCTTTTTTTGCACTGGTTATTGTGAGGTTACTGTGGTTCCTCCTGGGCCTTTGTCTGAACTGCAGCCCACGGAGTCAAAGTTCCTGCTGCGGCCAGGGGGACAGGCACGCATGACCCCTCCCAGGCCCCTGTGCTGAGATGGGGCCTTGCACACTATTTGCCTTAGCTGGTTTGGAATCTGTTTCCTCGCAAACCTAGCCAAGGACCCGGATGGCAGGCGTGGACAGCCCTGTCTGGTGAGGTTTTCCACTATCTTTAGAGCAGAGGAGGACAACCCACTGCCGCTTTGACACCAAGTGACCTGTGGCCATCCATTCTTCGATGTCTGCTCTGGTGTGGCTGCAGCAGAGTTGCTCTGGGAGGCAAGGGACTGGGCTCTGGCATCGGCTCTAGCGTCTCCCTGGGGAGGCAAGGAATTTAGCTTCTCCTTTGCCAGCACCCAAGAGACGCAGAAGTGGTTCAGCTGATCCCTGTGGGAGACGTTGGCTGCCTGAGGGTATGAAGAAGCACAGAGTAGACACTTGTCCCTGAGCCAGGCAGAAACTTGCAAGCAGGGATTTCCAGCATGACCCAGACTCGGCTTCTAAGGACGGCTACAAGAACCAAAGCTGAAGGAGAGAAAACTCAGATCCAATCCCAGCTCTTTATCCCCGATCACGTTGTGTCTGCCTTGCTTTGGCCGAGCCAGGTCTGCGCTGCCGTGTGCTCTCTCCAGGGCATCCGGAGCTCTGTGCTCACAGCTCCGTTTCCCTCCGCCCTCATCATATGTTGTTCTGTCCACCCTGACTTTGGTGCTGGTCCCAACTGCATGTCTAAGGTCTCAGGACTCATTTCCAGGTCCCCCAGCACCCATTCCCTGAGACCTCACCAGCCTGGTTGGGCAAGCACCCTCCGATGGACAATGACCCCCGTGTGTGCCCCAGGACTGTGCACAGCCTGAGACCCTTCCTCAGCTTAGCTCAGCGTGCTGGACAGACCTCTCCCCCTCCGAGGGAGAACAGCTTCCCCCTTCTGGCATCTTCCATTACAGGAGAGGTGCTGGAAGTCTCTAAACACATAGTAACAACCAAGAGTAAAACCTGAATTGCTCTGACTTGATTGATACACATTTTATACATGTGCTGAAATATCATATTGTACCTCATAAATGCATGCAATTACTACTGATTACTCAAATCTTTATTTAAAAATGTTTAAGGAGATGGAAATGTTAACCACCTGGGTCTGATACCTGTACCAAATTACATTGAGACCCATAAACTTTCACAATTAAAATAGTGCATTCAGCTGGCTTCAGCAGCAGACATCTGTAATCAGGAGGCTGAGATCTGAGGATGGTTTGAAGTCAGCCCGGACAGGAAAGTCTGTGAGACTCTTCTCTCCAATAAACCACTCCAAAACCAGAAATAAAGATGTAACTCAAGTGGCAGAGTGCCAGCCTTGAGTAAAAAAACCTCAGGGGCAATGTTTAGACCCTGAGTTCAAGTCTTAGGATCAGTATGCACAATAAATAAGCTAATAAGTAAATAAATAAATTCAGCTTTTAAAAGTGCAACAAGTAATTTCTAATCAAAATCCCCTGGGCAGCATGGTAGAGCTGCGCAATCCCAATTAGATTCTGAGGTGGCAGGACGACAGGTGGAGGTCAGACTAGGCTGGCTCCAAAAGCAAAACCTGACAACAAAAGGCAAGTCCATGCGGTCTGTATGCTCAGATCCTGGCCAGGTTAACGAGGATTGCAGGGGTGAGGCACCTGCTTACCACCTCAGCCCTTCCTCAGAACCCAGCTCCACCCAGCTCCTGCCTTCCCAGAGGCCCTGGGGCCTTGTGTTTTCTAGACCAGGGTCACCTGTGTGGGCCCATGTCAGCTGATCAGAGCTTCTGCAGAGCTCTTGGCTGGCCTGGAAATCCTCAGCCACAAACAGCATTGCCCGCAAATCTTTCCATGTTGGCCATCCAGGTTTATCTATGTCTGTTCCCGGCTGACTGGGCTTCTGATTTGTCCTCCAGGGGTCAGTGCTTTGCAGCTCTCAGAGGAACTCAAGAACCCTTGGGGACTGGGAAGGTGGATCAGTGGTAGAGTGCTTGTCTGGCATGCACAAAGCCCTGGGTTCGATTCCTCAGTACCACATACACAGAAAAGGCCAGAAGTGGTACTGTGGCTCAAGTGGTAGAGTGCTAGCCTTGAGCACAGAGAAGCTCAGGGACAGTGTCCAAGCCCTGAGTTCAAGCTGCAGGGCTAGGGGAAAAAAAGAAAGAAAAGAAAGACACCTCAGCGAGTAAGGGCTTTCTGGAGATGCAGTCATCCTTAGCTGAAAGACACAACCTCCACAGGGCATCGTCCAACCACACAGAGCCTCTACTGATGAGAAGCAATTCACCTGTGGTCCCAGCTCCCTTCCTAGGTAGCCCGAAGCCCTCCAGAAAGTCAGGTAAGTCCTCAGGCGCCGGCCATTGAGCCTCCGACGTGGCCTGGTAGAAATAAGACTAAAGAACAACACGTGTGAGTGAGTGGTGTGAAGACCCCACATGCCCCGCACCGCATCAGGGACCCAGGATGGGTCTGGGAGTGTGCCTTCCTGGTGACCTTCATTGAATGACCTTCCTGGTGACCTTCATTGAATTACTTTCCTGATGACCTTCATTGAATGACCTTCAGATCCCTGTGTCTCTGGGCTGCAATGGGAGCAGCACCTGTGTACATGCGTTAAAGTAGGTTTTAAATAGCACGAGTGATTGCCACCACCCCAGAGGAACAATTATTAAAAATATTACTTTGATTAAAAGTGTCAGTTTTGAGAAGCTTTTAATATCTTGTACCAGTGCTAACCTGACACCAGTGACATTTCAATATTAGTTTCAAAAGTTGGTTTTCACTTGTATTCTCATTTAGCTGTGATTTTCACCTTTTGAATTTCTAAAGGACGGTGGCTTTCATAAAACTTTAGTTTACAAAGAAGGTTGTCTGAAATCTATAAGCAATACTATAATTTCTGGAGGGATAACAGTGATTTTCCTCAGTGAGTCTCCCTCTGGCGTCATATTCTACCTCTATGGGAAAGAGTAGAATTGAGTACTGAGAATTTTGCTCTCTTCATAAATCAAAATGCACATTTATTTCCCACCACTCTCAGAAACTGTTATAGCTTAAAATGACTCCTGTTATGATGAAATTGGAATTTTGATCTCTACCTTAGACAATGAGAGGATTTGGGTTGGGAAGCTCAGGTGTGGTAGATAGCTTGCCTTACACACACAAGACCCTGTATGGATCCCACCCAACAGCAGTAAAAAGAAAACAAAGAGCCACTGGATTTACTCTGAAACCTAGAATGTAGAAAACCACAGGACTTTCCAAGAATGGCAGGTGGCTACCCATTCGGCTAGCGTCCGAGGGAGCTGCTCCATGTCCAAGCCTCTGCCCACCTGGGCCTATGCGGCGGGAAGGCACTGGGCAGTGACCCAGCTCCTGTCTGCAGAAGAGCCCGATGAAGATGCAACTTGACACACCCTGGGACATAACTGGAGGGAGACACGACACAAACGTGTGTGTGCTGACATCTGTGCACACGTATAACAGATGTTTGAAGCTGAGGAGGAGGACAGGAACAGGCCCCAGGAGTTTCCTCCATTTGCTGTTTCATCGGCCACCTCCTCCATCAACAAGCCACAGTCCATCCGTGGATGAGCAGATAAGACAACATGGTACAGATAGATGCACACCACAGGACAGTCCAGCCATGAAAGAGAACCAAGTCGTCTTTGTGATGGCTGGTGTGGAGCTGGAAGTAACCAGAAGCCTGAAGCTGCTGGTCTGCTTCTGCCACAGCCTCCCGTGGCTCCTGTCCATCCCATCTGGTCCTCCCTACCTGGGCCTCTGCTTCCAGGCCAGCCTGCCTCCCTTGATCAAACTCTGAAGTAGGAAATTTGAAGCCCATCTCCTGGAGATGCAGATTCTTTACCACTGCACCTGGAAGATCACTGACTTGCCCATAGTACTTGCAATAGTATCATCTCAGCCGGCTTCAGGGCACAGGGAACAAATGCGTCCCAAATCTACACTGTGAATAACACTGGTAACTCTTCCTGACAGGGAGAGAGCCACACTGCCAGGCTGCCTGGTGCAGTCTGCACTCCGCTGCTGAATCTCCTCGGACAACCCCTGCAGCTTCTCTGAGACTCAACTATAAAGCAGCCATAACAAGAGCACAGACAAGCAGGTTATTTTAGAGCTAAATGATTTATATTAAATGTTCAATGAACACGAGCTTTTTTTCTTTTAGAAAATAAAATATGCATTTGTTCCATGTATAAGAGTACATATCAGATTTTCAGTGCAAGTACACATTGTAACATAGTGTACAAAAGCTTCTTAAAATCATCCTATTATTATTGCAATAGCTAGTAGCACCTCTCAGAGCAGCTTTCTGAAAACCTGGCTTCCACACGGCCCTGCTAATGGAGGCCTGCTACGGTGTGAAACATTTGGAGTGTATTGCCATTCTAACTGTCCATCCATCCATCCATCCATCCATCCATCCACAGCATGTGATTCTATGCAATAACACTCACGTACACTTCAATCGTTCAGCGAATCACTTTCCAAATCATTTCTCCCTTGAGGGAGAAGTCATCTTTGGCACTTCGGTACTTTTGAAAAGAAATGACTCTTGGCAGGCCGGCCACAGAACTGCCTGATTTCCTCAGCTCGGACTGTCAGCCTCAACGGAACTCTAATTATCTCCCAACATGGCCTCGAGGCCACTCTGGGGCTCCTGAGAGCGGCTGGGCTGTAGTACCACAGTTAATCACACACGGAGAAGCCTGTGGTTCTAGACTGGAAGCGAGGATTTATTGCCAATAATATTGATCTCTTCCCAGGTTGTCATTGTAACTCCGTGTTCAGTCAAATGCTTTATCTCTGATAACGACCACCGAAATCCTCATCCCCATAACAATTCACCTTCTGGTTTGGTCTCCAGTGCTGCTCAGTTGCACATTAAGTGCCAAGTTTTTTTGTCTTTTCTGTTTAGAATCTTTGTCAACAAAGCGAGGACGATGTGAACTTTTCCGATCCCTCCACAGTGGCCTTCTGCTTGGGTTGCAGGTGACAGGGGAAGTCTGGGGCTCTGAAATGCGGCAGGGAAACAAACCCGTGGGCCTGAGTGCGCAGGCACCGTGGCTGACCCTCAAGGCACGCCCCAAACCAGAAATTTCCTCTCGTATTTTCATTTCTTTTCCCACTCACAAAAATGCCTGCTGTGGCATTTTCTTTCCTGAGCAGGTGGCTCACAAAAGTTGCTGCCTGTAAAAGATCCTGCCCTGTTTTTTAGCTGTGCATTTCATCTTTTGTCGAGGAAACCAGTGCTTCGCCGTGTATTTGAGACTGACTTTCGAAGTCTGGAGTCTCCCCCGAGGTCTGACAAAGAAAGAACCGGAGAACTCAAGAGCCGTGCGGACTCTCCCCGACTCACCAGCCTCCACCCGCCCCTGGTGTTCTCATTTCTTGGACATCAAATTAGAAATGACGGCGCCAACAAGAAGTTTTATTCTCTTTGGCACTAGGCTCTATACCTTCGAGTTCTGCGGAGAGCTGCTATGAATAGAACTAGACGTTACATCTAATTTATTTGCTTGACCCAGCGATTCGTTCTCCTTGCCCCATCCGTTAGACCTCATTCCCATTCTTCAACTCTGACAAGATGGACAGCAGGAAGTAATGTGTTATTTCAGGGTTCAGTAGAATAAGCGAACCTAAGAAATAATAATAATAACCTAAGAATGGAGAGGAATTTTTCTACCTGTTCTTGAATTACCCAAGAAAATTTGGCCTTCTATAATGCATGAGATTTGGAAAGAAATTCTTGGCATACAGCCAGTTGGGATGTGCTCATGGTCTTTCAGATTTAATTATTTGTGATTCGCTAATTGTAGCATGTATAGCGAGAACTCTTATTTTAGAGGGACTTATTTTAGAGGGATGCTCTCTGGAGCAGGCCGGAGTTACAAGACACATCAGCACAGGTCATGAGGTTCACACTGTACTGGAGCACACAGCTCGGAGATGGAAGCCAGGCCGAGTCCTCCCACCCCCGCATCCCTGCACCTCCAAGAGAAGAGAGATGCCTTCCAATCTGTGGAGCGGCTCTGTAGAAACACCAGGTCAAACCTGGCTCCACCAGGGGCTTGGGCTCCATGAGGGCTGTGGGGTCAATGCCCAAGGTCAGCGTCCAAGCTCAGTGCCTAAGGTCAGTGTCCAACCAAGGTCATCGTCCAAGGTCAGTATCCAGGGTTATCACCCAAGGTCAGCATCTAATATCAGCACCCAAGGTCAGCATCCAAGGTTAGTGTCCAAGGTCAGCATCCAAGGTCAGGTTTGTGTGGGCCCTGCCTAGCACCCCCTCTTTGGGACGGGTCCTCTCCCTCCCACCTCAGGCCCCAGCCCCAGCCCACCTCCCCAGGCCCCGCCGGCCCAGGCCTAAGGTGGCTGATCGCTGGCATCCATAATGATCCAGTCCCTGAACCTTGCCTCTCCTCTCCTTTATTGTGCGAGCACTTTGAATTCGGACCTCCCACGGGCCAGGCAGGAGCTTTACCACCCCAGCCACACCCCTTTGCTTCAGCAACCTTTAGGATAACACCTTGCTTTTCGCCGGGGCTGGTGTGCACGACCCCCTCCTCTCCTGCCTTCCTGGGAAGTCACTGTACCAGTGTTTCCCATAAGAATTTCAGCCCTCTGGACTGCTGCCTCTTCAGCAGCAAGGACTGTGGGCCGTGTCCCCCTTCACTGGGAGATGATTCCCTGGCTGTGGGGACAGACCTGGCTCACTACCACGTGTCCCTAATTTCAGTGTCAGTGCATAGCACATAACATTCTCAAAAAAAAAAAAAAAGGTGAAAACACTGGTCCATGCCCACAGTCTCAGCCTCCACCCAGAACCTCCTCTCCATCCCAGGAAGAGCAGCTGCAGCCTCAGCCTCTACCCAGATACTCCTCTCCATCCTAGGAAGAGCAGCTGCAGCCTCAGCCTCCACCCAGAGCCTCCCCATCCCAGGAAGAGCGGCTGCAACCTCAGCCTCCACCCAGAGTCTTCCCGTCCCAGGAAGAGCGGCTATAGCGCTGGCCATGTGGTGACCCCGGGGACCCAGACACAGCTCCCAGCGGTGATGTGGCCCCCACATGGCCACGTTCCCTTGTGTTTCACATGGCCACACAAGCCACAAAGTGTCAGGCCACGATCAAATTCCAGCAGAAACCATGTGCACCCAATGTAATGGCAGGCAGACCGTCCTTCTGTGCCGCCCGGCTCCTCAGGAAGAGCCCGGCAGGGGCCGGAGAGGCCGGGGAAGCGCAGCAGTGCTCCTTACAGCCCGGATTCTGGGTCGTGGTGGAATCTTCCCCTTCATTGCCGTCAGTCGAGGGGCAGGCCTGGGGAGCCAGCCTCCACCATGCCTTCTCTGTCATGCACGGATTCTTCAGGTGCCTTGCTGTGGCCCTGTGAGATCATCTGCAAAAAGGCATGGTTTACATCCTAAAACACCCCCACCCTAAGAAACATGTCAGGAAGTACATTCAGCGGACATTTATATCCAGAAAGAGACAGGCCTACACCCCAGCCCTGGCTGTGACACGTAACTGCATAGATGACAACACGGATAATTGCGAAATAAAGCAGACTTTTCAGACTGGCTCCCAGCATTGGCCATATTGACTGAGTAAGGCACACCTGGGCCGTGGTGTGGGAAGACCAACGAATTCTGGATGGCCCACAGGGAAGAGCTCATTTGAAAGGAAGTGAAGCAGGAAGGCTCGGGGTTGGAGCAGGGTGGGGCGGTGGGCCCTCAAATGCTGTGAAATCATGCTTTTATTTGTGGCTTGGACATGCTGTTTTTAAAAGTATGATCTTGAAGTAGTTGTACAAAGGGGTCTCAACAAGTGAGTTTGTGAGCACAATGCATCTTGATCAGCGCCACCCCATCCATCCAGTGCCACCCTGTCTGTCCAGTATCACCCCGTCCATCCCTCTCCCGCCACTCCCCACCCCATCAGCCCCTTCCCTTCTCCCAGTGCCATTGTCACACATGTACGTAGAACAGTGTGACCACAATCTCACACGCTTCTCTCCTTCTTTGTCTACCCTCATCCTCTCAATCTACCACCTCCTGAGATCCCAAATCCAGCTTCCTGGTGTTCATCTGTGAGACAGTAAGCTAGTTGTTTGAAAGAGGCAGGCCACAGGGACGTCCCTGCCAGTGCATGTGTGACTATGACCCGAGACCTATGACCCGCGCTGTATGTGGTTACATCTATGTTCACACATTAGCTCTCTCTTTCACATATGGGAGAAAGCGATTGCAAACACCAAACTTCCTGGCTTCGCTCAGGAAGGTGACAAGGAAATCCAGCGCTTTCAACCTGATGTAACGTGGCAAATCTGAACTCAGAATGCCAAGTTTGACATCGAAGGTAAAGAAATTCCAGGCACTGGTAGCTCACCTCTGGAATCCTAGCTGAGATCTGAGGATCGAGGTTGAGAGCCAGTCTGGGCAGGAAAGTCTGTGAAATGCTTATCTCTAATTAAGCATTAACTAAGCCAGTAATGAAGCTATGGCTCAGGTGGTAGAGCTCCAGCCTCTAGCTAAGGAAGCTCCGGGATAATGCCCAGGCCCTGAGTTCAAACCCCAGAATCAGCACAAAATATTCCACATGAGGACATTTCAGGGTGAACTATTGAGATGACAGAGAAATTACGAGCAGTAGAGTTCTTTCACAATTGGGTTTTAAATGATCATGTATTGTAATGGTTAGAGTTCAAAAGTATGGAAAGCAGCGGAGAGAGTTTGAGCATTTCGATTCGCTTCAGCCGTCGGCACATCCCAGGCATCCCTGGCTCTAGACACGAGCAGTGTCATTCACTCTGTTATCCAAAGACTTGGAAAACTAAACTCCTCACCAAAAGTTGAAGCAAATAAAGCACAGCACAGAGATAGAGAGAAATGACGAGCCCCAGGGCTGCTATTGCTTTTCCTGCAGGAGAGCAGCGTGTGATTTCCTGAAGTGCTAGTAGTTGGTTTGGGTTTGGTTTTCTAAAGCTTTGAAGACACACAAGGCCTCATTCCGAGTGCAGAGAGGAGCTGCTAGGGACAATCCAATCTGCATGGGAAGCCCCACAAGCATGGGGTGAAGACAATACAGTCACCACAACCCATTCTCCTTGGTTTAATTTATGGAGAAATCAATCACCTTTACTGTAGCTCCCGGTTGTCTGGCGTCGACTTCAAAGTGTAAAGGGGCTCCATTTATTTTCAGATTAGGGCAGTGACCAAACCTTGTGCAGTCCGAAGGCTCACAATTTTGATCTCTCCAAGAGAACAAATTCCTTGGCTTCAAAACACTCGAAAAGCTTTTACTTGGAGGGTAACAGAAATCTGAGGATTATGAGCTTGCAGTAGGTCCCAAAGGTAATTGTTTGATTGCAGTGAAAAACTATTTTAATTATTGCTCAATTCACCATGTCTTGCATCCGCACAGAACTACAGCTGGTAGGAGACTGCATATGCATTGAATCAAAAAGCTCCTAGCTGGGGGTGCTATTTTCATTATTTTTGAACTATAGCCACTTGGTACGTGATAATTACTAGCGAACATAAAAACCCAATTCTGAAATAATTAAACATCCCATAATCTCTCCATCATCTCAATTGTGCCGCCTGCCTCTTGATTGTTAAACTTGGAGTCAGCCAAGCCTAAAGTGCAGTAAAGTGAGAAATAAGATGTACTGAATGTAATCATTCTTCTTAGTTTAATTTGCCCTTAATTCGAATGAGAAAGCCCGAGGGAGGGGAGGAAAGCCAATTAACAATTCTCAGAGGTAAATGCCAAGCTCCTGGAAGCTTCTGGGCTTCTCTCCTCCCTGGAGGCTGGCTGCTCAGCCTCTGAACACAGGTAGCAAGCAGAGGAGACATAAATCCCACCACTTACAGAGGACAGGGCAGCAGGGGGCTTACTGACATTCTTCCCTTTATTTTCTTCGCAATGTACACCTGACAGGCAGATTTCCTGAGAACTGATTATGTAGAGCTTGGCATGCATTCCACACTTGGTGGGGGAGAAAAAGGAGATCTGCTGTGAAAGGCTGTGCTTGCAGGCAGCACTGATGGTGGACGTAACAAGCGTGGCAGCCTATTAATCTCATGGCAGCTTGGTACGTTTGCAGAGAGTGTTTGCTGGCTTTCAGCGGCTGGGGAGCTGCCCTCTGACAAGTGTCCCGGGTGGAGGAAACGCGGGTGCAGGCCGGGAGAGGCCCACAGCGGCAGAGTCCAACCTGGGCCGGGGCACGCCGTCCCAGACTGCTGTTCCCGCCTGCCCCCTGCCAGAGCGCACACACACACTCCTGCTTGTCTGTCTGTCTGTCTGTCTGTTTGTCTGTCTGTCTGTTTCTACAAAACAGAGATGGGGCAGCAGCCTTCCAGCCACCCAGGGTACGTGAAACGTCAAGACAAAGTTGGGTAAGTGTTCCTGTGATCACGTGCATTCCGACTAAGAGGCCTCCACCGCTTCCTCCTGTCTACCCCGCTGCAGATCTTGTCTCCAGGCTGCTCCCCAGCCTTTCCCCACACAAAGCCTTCTTCAGGTTGCCCTGCCTTCCAGAGGGAGCTGAGGCTCCAGGGGACTTGGGGAAGGAGGATGGCAGGAAGTGTGGCATGTGCGTGGAAAGGCAGGGGTGGAACGTAGGGAAATGAGGGCTTGACTTCAAAACAGAGGAAGAGAAGCAAGAGAGAAACTGCCATCCACAGGGATTTTCATAATAAGAATGAAAATTAGGGCTGGGAAGGGGGCTTAGTGGTAGAGTGCTTCTGGGTTCGATTCCTCAGCACCACATAAGCAGAAAAAGCTGGAAGTGGTGCTGTGGCTCAAGTGGTAGAGCGCTACCCTTAAGCTAAAGAGCTGAGGGGCAGCGCCCAGGCCCAGAGTTCAAGCCCCACAACCGACTCCCCCCCCAAAAAAGGATGAAAGTTACCCATGAGAGGGAAAGAGACTGGTGTGGGTGTGGGTGTGAGTGGGTGTGCATCTGGCATTTAAGGCTGTGATGTAGTGGTTGATTTCACAGACATAATTAGCATTGAGCAATGACAATATGGCCTCTATAAAGAACACTGCAGGCCTCTGCTCCTACTTCCAGCTCCGGGATGGCTCCGCAGTCTTTCTGTATCTCCTTAGATAGCGGGGAATAACAGCAACATTTGTTTCATATTTGTTCATTTGTCATGATTAGATAAGGTAAAGGACATCACACAGTGCTCCGGGTGATTGTAAGGGCGCTAGTCATCAATGGGCCTTGTGTGGACCAGGTGTTTAAGCCCAGTGCCCTGCCTGCTGCTGTGTGGCCTGAGCTAGCTGGCTCCTGCCTTCCGGATCCACACGTGAATGGACCTCAGGTCACCAGGGCAGGGATGGAATAGATGACTGGCACCTATGTATCTTGGTTGTTCATGCTTGGAAAGTTGGGTTTCCGAAAGAAATAAACTCCTATAAAATGTTCCAAGAGAGCCCAATTGTTATATGTATTTGTATTTACATTTTATCATGATCAGTTGGTTGTACATGGGGATTTCATTTGACATGTCTGTACAGGAGTTGTTTTAAATGCCAGACACCATTAACAACCACCCTTGCTGTAAAAGCCACATGCAGTTACCAGTGATGGACAGAAGGGGGCTCCAGATGACACGTATTATTTGTCAACAATTAAATAATAGGAAAACATGTTGTTCAACCACCTTTTGACACCCATGACAATCTTGTTTTCGTGTGTTCTGTTAAGATACATATATACATACACACATGAATATATACATACATATATATATATATATATATATATATATATATATATATATATGTATGTATACCACACACAAAAAAATCACCCTTATTTTTTTCTAGTTTCCCCGTGTCCTTGTTTCAGGCAGGTGTTACTTTAAATGAGACTCTGTGTTCAGGAATACCCGTGAAGACATGTAAGTGTGGCTGGCATTCTCTCCGCCCTCCTGTTCCACCGCTGTGTTAATCTTTTTCCCTTCAATTACACACCTGGTCCCTGTCCATCTAAGTCTCAAAGAGTGCAAAAATCTAGTCTCTGGGAAATGTCAGGACAAGCTGGGTTTGAAAGCTTTCACAGAGATTGGTTTCAGAACACTTCAGCTTTTGAGTTTTACTCTTTCAGATGATTGAAATGTGGGGTTTGTGTGTATGTCTGTCTGTTTTTGAACAGCGTCTTCTCCAGGAATTTGTTTTGTAGTGCAGGATTCTAAGGGATTGTGGTAAGTGTAAGCAGTGATGCAGAAAGGTTCTGGAACAGCAGACCCAGAAGGTTCACATTCATCCTCACATGTGTGCACACGTATACCACCGCTGCATGTGCCATGAGCAGCTGCTTCTGCACAGCCGCTTATGCCAGCTGAACTCTGGCTGGAACTTGGGGGTCTTGGTAGGGAACTCAAGGCCTGGGCCTCTGGTTCCGGCCACTATCACCTGTGCCATGTGTGGGCGAGAGGCAGTGGTTTGGCTGCCTGGACTCTGGCCTTTGACCTCTGGCCTCTGGCCTCTACGTTGGCAGGAAGGAGCAGTGACCCGCAGTGGCTGAGAGTGAGTTAGAATGACAGTGGAATAGTTTCTTTTCTTTTCTTTCTTTCTTTCTTTTTTTTTTTGTGGGTTGTGGGGCCTGACTCTGGGCCTGGGCGCTGTTCTTCAGCTCTTCAGCTCAAGGTTAGTGCTCTACCACTTGAGCCACAACGCCACTTCCAGCTTTTTCTGCTTATGTAGTGCTGAGGATTCAAACCCAGGGCCTCATGCATGCAAGGCAAACGCTCTACCACTGAGCCACCTTCCCAGTCCTTGCTGAGGGTTTTACGCTGGGAAGGGCTGGTGCGGGAAGAGCTCTTACCTTGGCGCTCTGGCGGGAGGGCAGAGGCGGCACCTGGGGAGAGATGTCAGTGCCTTCTTGGGGACAGGACAAGGACCCCAGAACGGACAGCATGCATCAGAGGTGAGTTTTCAGATATGTAGATTCAGGGCACAGGGAACTTTGAGACCTGAACGGAGGCACCACAGGATTATTCCTTTCTTTAAAAATTAAAAAGGCGTTAAAGGAAGCCCAGCGTCATCTCCATGGTAACAGGAAATGGCAGCTCTTGCTTGGGGTATTTGATATCAAAAGGAGAGTGAGGCTGAGCTGGGCAGGGCAGCAGGTGGAGGAGGGAGGGGGAGCAGGAGGAGGGAGAGGCCTCCTGCCCGCCTGCCCACCGGGGCCTCGCCTGTGTCCGGGCCGCACCTGTGTCAGAGCCTCACTTGTGTCTGGTTCTCCGTGACGGCTCCAGGAGTCATGTGCGGATGCTAAAAAGAACACAGGCCAGTGGCTGCAGCTCCAGGCACTTCTGCTAATGCTGGGGCCTGGACAGTCTTTCAAATCATTCCCCCTACTTCCCTCTTCTTGTTCAGTTTTAAATATCCAGGAATTTCCATGCTCCACTCAGTTTTCTGTGCTGTTTCTACTTGTTCTGCTTTCCAGAAGTGGAAGCAGAGACCTAGAGAAGGAACACACCCTGCGTCATCAAGTGCGCAGCTCAGCATGGAGTAAGTCCCTATTTCTGGTCAGGAAAGGATGCCCAGACTCGGAGCTAGTGGTGTCCTTGGTATGGGCACCAGTGCTGCTCCTGGTGCAGCCGGGTCGAGTGACGTGAGTGACGCACTCTGTCTGTCCAACTTCACGTAACTGGTAGTACATGTGACAAAAAAAGTCAGAAGTGGAGTGACAGTTCAAACAGTAGAACACTAGCCTTGAGCACAAAAGCTCAGGCTCAGTGACCTGGTCCAGAGTTCTCGCCCAGGACTGGCACACACACAAAAAAATCTGAGTAAATAAGTAGATAAGGTACAAGAATACAAAGTCTTGAGACCTCGAATACCTTGGACTTTCTGAGATTCCATTTCGGGTTCTGCAAAAAGCTCCTCGAGTGACTTCTGAAAAATCTGTAGCAGGAAAATGTTGTAGGGTAAAGATTTCTGATATTGATTTGATTTCAACACTTGAGTTTAAATGGTTTATAAATGATTTTAAAATAAAGGTAGGTGTGATGTATGTACACACAGTGTATGCATATACCTGTGATCATGTATATGACACACAGTCATGTATCACATGTAGTTATGCTTGGTACGTGATGTGTATCATACCTGGTCATGTGTGTTAGATGCAGTCTTTGAAATCCATTCACTTCTATTTGTTTGTTTTGATTCAAACAGTTTCATGTGAATTTTATATATTACATTATATACCATTATACCATATATATATATATACATTATGCTGCATTAAGACATATGTTACACTGCACACGCTGCACTGCATGCATACATCACATATCACATTACTGTACACGCACATTACATTACTAACCATAGCACTATACCACATTAAATACCACATGATAAATTGCACTATAAACCATTCTCGATGCTGGAGCGATGGAGGGCTCTACCCTCTCTGATCACCTTGTCTGTATATCCCACATTAATTTTCCTAACCCATGTCAGAGCTAAACCCTATTCTGTTCCGTCTCACACCAGCATTGCTGGTGGGACATGCTCTGTGCCTTCCTCCACCTCACCACATGGTGGCACCCAAGCCCTGCCAGCACTGGTCCTTGGTGTGTTTTCCTCTTCACATTCCCAGACATCTGCGGTGGTTTTGGGGGCCCGCCGTTTCGTGGAAGACTCCTTTACCTGCGCCTGCACTCTTCCTTGTCTTTCCTAACCATGTTATGAAACCATGTGTTTGTTGGAGACTCACTTTCTCTGTCTCTCTGTCTCTGTCTCTCTGTCTCTCTCTGTGTCTCTCTCTCTGTGTAATGCAGCTTGAGCTCAGGGGCTGGACACTGTCCCTGAGGCTCTCTTGCTTAAAGCTACCACTCTACCACGTGAGCCACAGCACGGCTACCAACTTTTTTGAGTAGTTTATTGGAGATAAGAGTCTCATGGACTTTCCTGCCCAGGCTGGCTTTGAACCACAATCTTCAGACCTCAGCCTCCTGAGTAGCTAGGATGACAGGCGTGAGCCACCTGTACCCAGCTTCTGCTCTGATTCTTTGGCACACTTGCTTGAGAACGAGTTACCGATGCCACTCCTGCCCCTTCTGCTTTGCTCCTGCTTCTGCACTGGCTGGCCTTGCACCATGAATGCTCCCAGCCCTGCCTCCGCACTGGCTGACCTGCTCCCCGAATGACAGGCCCTGTCTCCACACTGCCTGGCCTGCCCCCCGAATAACAGGCTTTGCCTGCCCCCCAGCCATGCCTGTCCAGGGCTCTGATCCTATGAGATTTGTACTGGACCTTCACCTCACCCTGACAATGTGTGCTCACCCTCTGTGGAATGCCCCCTGCCTCACACTCTAAGTCGAATTCCAGTGAAAGAATAAAAAACCTGCTCATCTCCCTCCAAATTCTATGCCCAGGGAACACCTGTCTGCACACCGAGTCAGGAAGGGTAGTGGTTTCTGTGGTCAGTGCTGGGTGTGAAGGTGGCTGGTGGAGTGTCACCATGGACATGGGGGTGGATGGAGTGTCACTGTGCACACGGGGTGGGTGGGGCGGCTAGAGTGTCACAGAAAGCTTGTCTTCATCTTTTGACAGAACTAAACCCGTGAATAATTAGGTTGCAAACTAAACCTGCAAGGAAAGAAAGGCTGTTGCTTTTTCCATCTGTCTGGCTAAGCCTTGTTTCAGCACAAGCACAAAGCCATCCACACACCAGGGGTGGAGCCGCAGCAGAGCCTCAAGTCTTGACTGTGGCTTTTCTTCCTTAATATCTGCCAGAAACTTAGTTGGAGTGTTTTTCCTGTCCCGAAAACAGCATTGGATTTCAGTTTAATTACTCAGCCTCCCCTTATTAAGTAATTACACACATTTTCTCATCTCTGTGTCTATATTTTAAAAGGAACTGCTTCACTTTGTTGGCAAAAAAAAAAACCTCCAGAAAATTGGCCCAGAGAAGAAGCAATGAGACTTTATTTTTTGCTTCCATTCTCTCTCCCTGGGGGAAGTAATGAATCTTCCAACGCATCACAAAGTGACAATGCTCAGCGGATGTCGTCCCAGGAATTGCTAACACAATCCGTAACGGGAGAGGAGTCGCTGTGCAGAATAGATGGTCTATTAAATGAGTGAAAAATCAGTCTCCTCCTGTGAGAATTGTCTGTGTATAATCGTTGAAATTGAAGACCACATTGTCACCATGTCCCGACCTGTCCAGACCTGTCCATCTCCAAAATCTAAACGTGTTCCTGATAGCCAAGGGCCGCACAGCCCCCACAGCCAGCACATCCCACCGCACAGCTCTGGGTGGTGTCGGGAGTTTGTCCGTCCTGTCTCCATTTGGATTTGAGGTGTCCCCCAGCGCCACTGCGGGGGGACAGCTCCCAGCTCTGGATGGATTTGAGCTCCGTGGGACCTCTGGCATCAGCAGCAGCTTCGGGCATCATGGGCCTCTTCCACCCCCCACCGATGCACAGTGCCTCGGTCATCCACGGACTGTCCATGTCCACTGACATGGGGCAGTGCCTCGTGGATTGGTGCATTGTGGATTCCTACTTTGCTGAGATGCCGGGCAGTGGCTCGAGATGGAGTGAGCAGGCCCCGGGGCTCTCCTCTGAAGGGCTGGTTTGTCCTCTGCCTTGCCTCGGTTGCTCCCGGCAGTCAGGGTATGACCTGCAGTAACTTCCACCCCTCCTGCCTCCAGGCTGCTCACCAGCATCTCAGGCCCACAGCAGTGGAACAAGCCAAGCCTGGATGAGGCCCCTGAAGTCAGGTGTGGAAGTCAGTCTCTTCCCCTCCCACGAATGGCTGTTCTCAGATACACATCTGAGTCCCAGCTGAGGAAAACCCCCAGTCGCCCGCCTGCTGGAAAGGTGACACTGGTCCAGGGCTGTTTTACACCTCAGATCCTCCTGCAAACCTTTCCTGAACTCAACTCCAGCAACGTCACAAGCGGAGAGGAAAAAAAAAAGTCTTATTTCGGGGAGCATCTATAGAACATTGCAGAAGGGCATGTCACATCACCATTTTTTGCAGCCTCACATCACGTTGCAAGCTCGTCAGACCAAAGTCATCTACAAGTCATCTATCCCTGTCACCTCCACTGGGGATTAGATGAGACCTCAGTAAATATTTACAAGGGTGAACGATGCTCGCCGGCGCTGAGAGTGCACTGCATTCAACCCAGAGCTCCACGCCTCCCGTTGAACCTGCACCAGAACCCCCACAGCTGCACCCACCACCCCAGGCAGGTGCTCTGGATCCTCCCATGATGTCACAGCACAATCTCTGCCTCTTCACCTGCAGCCCCCGTGTTTCCTCTTATCCCCTAGCTTGTGTCCAATAACACAGAAGCACATTCACTCTCAGACAAACGTGTCTTCCTTCTGACCGTCACTTGGGACCCCTGGGCCTGGGTGCTGGATGGCCCAGCCTCGGGTCTCTGCTAGAGGAGACATGGGATCACACAGACTGCCCGTGAGTGACCACAGGCCCCCCGGCCCATGCACAGAACCACAGATGGGAGACCAGGAGGAGATGACAGAGGCCGCACCGCAGCTGCCATCCATCCTGCGCGGAGGGCACAAGCAGCTGTGTGCAAGCCAATCAGAGCCGGTGTCAGAAGGTATGCACGGAGAGGAAGTGGGTGAATGATTATAGCCACCAATCCCTACCAACACAGCCGTCCAGAGAGCACCGTTCCAAGGCAAGGGGAGCCCAAACCAGGCAGACTGAGGGGGGACTTCCCTGGGACTCCGTTTCCACCGTTGGTCCCTCCTGGTGTTGGTGTATGTACTTTAGATCCCCTCCCCTCTCCTGTCCTCCCCTGCTCTCCCCTGCCCTTCCTTGCCCTCCCTGCCCACATTCCCTTCCCTCCTGCCTCTCCTCTTGAGAGCACCTGGACTCCAGACCATTCTCCATCCTCTGGGGGTAAGCACGGTCGGACAGCAGCAGAATGAAGGCTGAGCACGGGATGGGAGGGCGGTGCCTTGTCTGGACACCGTGTAAGGACAGGCACCATGCCCGTGACCCCGGTAACCACCCGCCGTCACCCGCCTTCAATCCTGGCTGTCGGTGGAGCAGGAGTGCACAGACACACTCATCTCCAACCAACCAGACTGCCAACACTCCACCGCCCGCTCAAGGAGTGTTTTTGACTCTCTGAGTTTACCAGAATTTAAGAATGACCTCTGGAATCACAGACACAGCGAGCTACTCTCAGAGGTGTTGACTTCTGTGGACTATTTCTAGTTTCCTCATGACCTGAGCAAGCTGTTCCTGAGTAATTTTTTTTTGGGGGGGGTCAGTGGTGGGGCTTGAACTCTGGGCCTGGGCGCTGTCCCTCAGCTCTTCACCTCAAGGCTAACACTCTACCACTTGAGCCACAGCACCACTTCCGGTTTTCTGGTAGTTTATTGGAGATAAGAGTCTCACAGACTTTCCTGTCCAGCCTGGCTTTGAACCACAATCCTCAGATCTCAACCTCCTGAGTAGTTAAGATTATAGGCATGTGCCACCAACACCTGGCTTCCTTAGTAATTCTTTTTTTTTTTTTTTTTTTTTTTTTTGTGGGTTTGGGGCTTGAACTCTGGGCCTGGGCACTACCCCTCAGCTCTTCAGCTCAAGGCTAGCACTCTACCACTTGAGCCACAGCACCACCTCCAGTTTTCTGGTGGCTTATTAGAGATAAGAATCTCACAGACTTTTCTGCCCAGGCCGGCTTTGAACCACTATTCTCATATCTCAGCCTCCTGAGTAGTTAGGATTACAGGCGTGAGCCACCAATACCTGGCTTCTTGAGTAATTCTTTTGTGTGTGTGTGGGGGGGGGTTGTGGGGCTTGAACTCTGGGCCTGAGAGCTGTCCCTCAGCTCTTCAGGTCAAAGCAAAGACTCTACCACTGAGCCACAGTACCAGTTCTGGTTTTCTGGTGGTTTATTGGAGATAAGAGTCTCTCAGACTTTCCTGCCCAGGCTAGCTTTGAACTGGGATCCTCGGATCTCAGCCTCCTGAGCAGCTAGGATGACAGGCGTGAGCCACTGGGGCCGGGCTCCTGAGTAATTCTTGAGCCACAGATCCCGCGTGACTCAGGCAGGGCTTGGTTGCTCCAGCCCATGCAGAGCACCTGTACGCACCATGCAGATCATGGGTGTCTCCCACAGCGCATCCATCAGGCCAGCACGAAGAGCCCACTCATGGGAACACCAGCCTGTCCTCCCCTCCCATAGGCCGGAGCCCCACACTTCTTCAGGGTCCTCACCTGGTTCGGCAGTAAGGCTGAAATTGTTCCCCCACCAAGCTTGCTCTGCAAATCCTACAATCATAATCCACACCCATCAGTACAACAATGGAAGATCCCTTGAGTCAGAGGCCGTGCAGTTGATGGAACACCAGGTTGAAGGTGAAATCTCTATTCTCCATTTGACTTTTCTATAACCATATCCTGGGAATAGAAATAAATTCTGGTAAAAAAAATTGTGATCTATATATTTGGAAAGCACTTAATTGCAACTGTCACTTTAAGCATAAAAGTATGCTAACATTGCTTTTATCATTCACTTCAAAAGACTGAGCCTGCATTTTAAAAAAGCCATTCCTTCAACAGCTATATAAAATTATCAAGATGATCTGTGGTGGGAATTAAAATGTTAATTCCATCATCATTTTATTAATTCAGGAATTCCTCGTAACAAGAATTTGTCTCAATTAATTAATTTGAAAAACATTTATAAGTGTTTATTTTAAGACATCATCAGAAGTAAACATCCCCGAAACATAAGAAACTTGCTTGGCGTTTGCTGGGTACTTAGAAAGCCAGAGCAGCTTTAAAAAGCAGAACTCTGAAGACACAAAGGCCCTTCAGAAAAGTGTTTGATTTTGAAACCATGTTGGTTTCTTTTTGGGTGGGGCTGGGTAATCCTGAAATCATATTTAGCTTATCAAGACAACTCGTTCCTTTTGTCCAGAATAAGCAAGTTTAAAAGCACTTGCCTCTTGAGAAGATTTGTTTTCCGCCTGTGGTGAGATGAATGTGAGCGCAGATATCACGTTTATATTGCTCCCACGGGGGCCTTTGAATCTCCCCGTAGCCTTTCTATTCAGGGCTCACAGGCCTTAGCTCAGACAACTTGTAAAAACACGGATAACTGGACCCACGGGCCCGAGGACCCCCTCCCTGCCACACCCCGGGTCTCCACCACACAGCTCCCTGTGGAGGAAGGAGACAACACTGCCAAGTTTTTTGCAAGATTTCAGCAACCAAATCCCCTTTGGATTAAACCATGCTGTTCTCAACGAAGTCCTGGTGTCTGGCATTTCAGCACTGAGTTGATCTCCAGAGTAGAAAGCTTTGGTTAGAATGAACATGATATCATGTATTTTTAAGAAAATGCTGATAAAAACCCCTGGTTTTTCCTGAGTAAGAAACAGGGCCACTGCTGTTGGCACATCACAGTTCCATGTCATCACCTTGTAATATCCCAGAGTTTAAAGACAAGTCACCACTTGGATTAACAGACTCCTGACAGCACCAGTTACAGAACGCTGAGTGGGAGCCTTCTCTCCCCACCCCAAGCAAATGCTTCTCATCCGGCTTTCTCCAGTGGAACCACGGGAGAGAGAAAACGGAGACCGGGGTCCCGAGGTGGAGCAGGGACCAATGCCCACCAAATACTTTCATGCTGATCCTGGGCCTGAATTTGCACAGAAGGTTATAATGGTGGAAGGCACAGGTTGGAGGGAACAAATAACACTAAAATAAAACCAGACAACCATCTTGTCACCCCTCAATCTCTGTGGCACTTCTGTGTAGAGATCTACCCACATCAGACACAGAAGTGAACTAAAATAAACCTATTTTCGTCATTTTAAATGTGGCCTCATAAGGCAGTGACGTCACTTCCGCTTGGACTCACCTAGATGGACATTTCCTGCCACTGACTGTCCTCCTGGGACCGGCCCTGCCTGCATTTTAAAAATGGCACAGAGGGGAGAGAATAAATTCAACCAGTCGTCTTTACAAGGTCCACTAATGCATCAATTGTTCTAGTGTTATTTGTTCCCTCCAACCTGTGCCTTCCACCGTTATAACCTTCTGTGCAAATTCAGGCCCAGGATCAGCATGAAAGTGTTCAGCGGGCATTGGTCCCTGCTCCACCTCGGGACCCCAGTCCCCGCGTTGTCTCTCCCGTGGTTCCACTGGAGAAAGCCGGATGAGAAGCCTTTGCTTGGGGTGGGGAGAGAAGGCTCCCACTCAGCGTTCTGTAACTGACGCTGTCAGGAGTCTGTTAATCCAAGTGGCCACTTGCCGTGGCAGTCCTAGATGCTCTCCTCTGATTAAAGTTGGTGATTACTATGTTTCATTAATCAACATTTGATAAGAGATTGGTTGACTATTAGAGTCTGGTGGGCAAAACTTTTGAAAGATGGAGCTCGTAGTGAGTGAGTGTATAGAAAGCTGTAGTTGCTGGGACTAGATCGGGACTAGACGGCACACGGAAACCTCCACGTTTTCTAGAAGCAGAAGCTGATGCCAAACAGAGCCGCAAGCGCTTGCCAGATCTCCTTCCTGCTCTGAGCTCTATCTTGTCCAGAGGTCTGACGGCCCTGGCCTTCCATAATTACGAGGTCTAATAAATCTCACCGGTGATAAATGCAGTCATCTGCAATCCCTCCTGTTTCAAGAGAAATCTGTGTCCTCCGCAGGTAATGAGTGCCGTTCTGTCACACTTGGGGAGAAAGAGCTGGTCCTGATGAAAGCAGCCTGTGGAGGGGGGAGGAGAGGGGCTGAGGCCTGGCTTCCTTCCCTCCGCCAGTGACCTCTGCCAGGGAAACATCTTTGAGAAAACTGTTGCCACACGTGCATTAGATCACCTCCATAAAGCATGTGGCTTCAAGTAGCAAGGAGGAAAACGTGTTTGGCAAACACACCTTTGTTCTGGCAAGCTCTGTGTCTGGGCACAGAGGTTTATAGCATTTAACTAAAGCAACCATCGGTCCTGCCATCCTCTCTGTGAGAAAGCATTTTAATTTATGCTACATAGATTCTCAGACACACATTGGGAAGCTTCTCCTGTTTTCTAGGAAGGCAATAGTAGGAAACTAAGAACTAAGGAAAACATTCACATGATATGCCACGGTGACCTTGGCAAAACTCCAAACGTGGAACTGCATGACGAACAAAATTCACGTGTTCTCTTTCTCTATGACTCATCTTAAAATCCCATAGAAAAGTGAAGATTATTGTGAGGAGGCCCTTGAAAGGCTGCGTCTTTGATTAAACACGGCTCAAATTCAGATTCAAAGACCTCCCACAGGAAAGGGCTGGCTCCTCTCCAGAGAGCAAAGCCTGACTCACAGCAGCAGCAAACCTCAAACCTAACCTTTCTGTGCAGACAGCCGCTCACCCGCAAAGAAGCAGGTGATTCCATTTGGCTTGAGATGGATCGGAGTGTAAGCCGTGGGCAGAGCCCTGTGCTCCACTGTCTGCTTGGATGGCAGAGCCCACCAACATGCACAGTCCACTCATGGAGCCCTCTTCATTCTCCCCTATTCCCATGTCCCTGCACCCCCGTGTTGGGCCTCAATGCTTTGATATTGGGGTCAAAAGGTAGAGGCCTTAGCCATCCATGACCAGTTTAACGCCACCAATCTAACCCTCACCACTGATTCCTGGCATTCATTGTGCCTATAAAGAAACCTCAAGTCCCCCAGACAAAAATGGGGCCTGGCACCAAGGACTGGAATTAGAAGCCTCAGTGGGCACACAGGTTACTGGAAACCAGTGACTCCCTGAGAAATGGCCTGACCATCATGGATTGCTCCAATATGAAGTGAAAACTCACAAGGCACATCAGTGGGAACAGTGTAAAACAGATCATCCAAGTCACAGGCAGGGCTCCGGTGTGGTGTTATGACTGTTAGAGACTCTGGAGCAGCTAAAGTCTAGACTAGCCAGAGGGGTAGTGGGAGTAGTTCTGTTTACAGACTCATTCCGCTGCATTTGTAAATCAATCAAGTGAATTTGCATTGTGGTCTGCTGATAAAAATCTGCAGGAATTGTCAAGTAAGGTCTTTAGCCAAGGTTCTTCAATAGTTAACTTTCTGCCCCAGGAAAGTTGCCGGCCTGCATTTCCCCATGCCTCGAGGCTGTCAGGGATAGAGATGGGTTCCTAAACTGGAGGAGTTTCCGAGGGAAAATGTCTCTGTACTTTGCTTTCCTTTTTTTCCCTACTGGTAGTTGCTAAGCATTAGCATTGTGAAAACTATTTTTAAACTTAAAAGCACTTTCATTATCTCGCTCTTATAAATCCGCTGGTGCACAGAGACATCTACTGAAAGTGAACAGGATGCAACACTGAGTCTAGAGAAATAGCATTATGTCCAGTCTTTAAAAACAAAGGAAAGAAGTATACTCTGAACTGACATTACAGGACCTGGAGGGCCGAGGGAGCTCGGCGTCCAGGGCTGCTCACCCCTGCCCAGGTCAGCTGGCCTCCGTGGGTCACTGCACCAGGACTGTGCCCAGGAATTCACACGCTGGGCGTTATGGAATATATTAACAATTCCAGATATATAGTGCTTCAAAGGCCCAGCTGTGGAGGAGACACACGGCCTGGGGCAGTTAGGGCTGCTTTCCTCCCAGATTGCTGCTCCTCCCAGCTGCTTGGGTCGGGGAGGAGCCCCTGTGCATGAGTGTGCACGCACAGGTGAGTTCCCATGTGTGTGTGTGTGTGCATGTGTGTCCACGTGTGCATGTGTGTGTTCATGTGTGTGTTTGCATGTGTGCATGTGTGTTCACATGTGTGTGAATGGCTGGATAAAGAAGATGACAGCAACAACAGATCTTTTCACAGTTTTGTTTGCTTGGTGGTGCTGGGGGCTGGATAATGGTCCTGCTCTGCCCCACCCCACCAAGCCCTGCCCCACCCCGCCCTGCCCCAGCAGATGCTGGCCTCTGTCCTCCTGACCTGTGAAACTCACGTTCTTGGTGGAAACACACGGACTACAGGCTGTCCTGCGCCTCACACAGGGCAACTGCGTCCAGCGGTCCTCCAGGGGAGCCGTCTACCCTCCGGGCCTGTCCACCCTCCCTGCCCACCCGGCCCCCACCCCAGTGCATACCCAGCTCCTGCACACCTCCAGGCTCTGTGCACACCCTCGGTGCTCACCCAGCCTCATTGGGCTTTCAATGATGAAGGGCAATGTGCGTGGTGTGCAAGGTGTGAAGTGTGACAAAACAGCTTGGGCGTCAGCCCAATAGCACCTGAACGCAAAATCTGAAGAAGCATGCTAACAGCCAGTGTGCAAATCACGCCTGATCATAACCCAGTGTACACACAACTGACCATCACCCAGTGTGCACATCACACCTGACCATCACCCAGTGTGCACATCACACCTGACCATCACCCAGTGTGTACATCACACCTGACCGTCACCCAGTGTGCACATGACACCTGACCATCACCCAGTGTGTACATCACACCTGACCGTCACCCAGTGTGCACATCACACCTGACCATCACCCAGTGTACACATCACACCTGACCATCACCCAGTGTGCACATGACACCAGACCATCACCCAGGTGTGCATCACACCTGATTGTCACCCAGTGTGTACATCACACCTGACTGTCACCCAGTGTACACATCACACCTGACCATCACCCAGTGTGCACATGACACCAGACCATCACCCAGTGTGTACACACACCTGACCATCACCCAGTGTGCACACACCTGACCATTACCCAGTGTGTACATCACACCTGACCGTCACCCAGTGGGCACATCACACCTGACCGTCACCCAGTGTGTACATCACACCTGACCATCACCCAGTGTACACACAACTGACCATCACCCAGTGTGCACATCACACCTGACCATCACCCAGTGTGCACATCATACCTGACTGTCACCCAGTGTGTACATCACACCTGACCGTCACCCAGTGTGTACATCACACCTGACCGTCACCCAGTGTATACATCACACCTGACCATCACCCAGGGTGCACATGACACCAGACCATCACTCAGGTGTACATCACACCTGACCATCACCCAGGTGTACATCACACCTGACCATCACCCAGGGTGCACATGACACCAGACCATCACCCAGGTGTACATCACACCTGACCATCATCCAGTGTACACACACCTGACCATCACCAGTGTGGACACCAAGCCCGGACCCAGGGATCCCAAGGCCTTAGCCTTCTTCATCCTCTCTGCCTCTCTGTCTGTCTGTCTGTCTGTCTCTCTGTGTGTGTCTCTGTCTCTCTCTGTCTCTCTCTGTATCTCTTGTCTCTCTGTCTCTGTCTCTGTCTCTGTCTCTGTCTCTGTCTCTCTCTCTCTCTCTCTCTCTCTCTCTCACACACACACACACACACACTAAATTAACAGAGGTCAATCTCCACCACATTAGAAAATCCTCGACTCTCTTATGCTTTACAAATCCATCCCAGAGTTTTGCTGTTGCATGTGTGGATTCAGATTCTGATGCTCAGAAGAAACCTGTAGCATTTCTCTGCTGCTGCTCCAGTCACACTGTTCTGTGTGTATTCTGCGTGTCACCCTCACAGAGCACCTGAGAGGTGACTCCCCACAGAGCTGCTTTAACGCAGCTTGAGAAATTGCGGCAGGAGCACTGTCACGAGAGCACGTGGCCAGGCCAGGGCAGGCTGTGTGTGTGTGTGAGGCTCTGGTCAGCAAATCCTTCTGTCTGGGGCTCACGGGGATCCCCCAGCACCTCCACCTCTCTAAAACCATGGCCCAGTGACCCCATCCCTGCCAGGGGATGTGTTCTCTCAATGGTCCCTCCTCAGCGCCCACTGTTTTAAATGTTACAGGTGTGGGGATAGAGGCCAGGCACAGGTGTGGAGTGGAGGCTGGTCATATTCTTTTTCTTTTTTGGGGGGGGGGGTCCGGTTGTGGGGCCTGAACTCTGGGCCTGGGCGCTGTCCCTCAGCTCTTCAGCTCAAGGCTAGAGCTCTACCACTTGAGCCACAGCACCACTTCTGGCTTTTTTCTTTTGCTTATGTGGTACTGAGGAATCAAACCCAGGGCCTCAGGCATGCAAGGCAAGTGCTCTACCACTGAGCCACCTTCCCACCCCCAAGCTGGTCATATTCTTGTTGACAGGTGACACCAGATCCTTTTGAAAACTGCTGTCTCCTGAGACTAGATCTAGGCGAGGTTTTTTCTGACCTAATCAGAGTTGATTATGCACAGAGCACTAGTGACTAAGCTAATTATGCAGTAGCACTAGTCACTAAGCAGAACATGCACACAGCTACCAGTGACTAAGCTAATTCTACAGCTAAGAATTCAAGATGACCAGCTCTCCAGGGACAGGCCAGCCCGCACTGTCCGGCTCTACCAGGGATGACTCAGCCCGCACAGTCCAGCTCTCCAGGGACAGGCCAACCCGCACCATCCGGCTCTGCCAGGGATGAGTCAGCCCGCACCATCCAGCTCTGCCAGGGACAGCCCACACTGTCCAGCTTAGCCAGGGTCAGCCTGCACTGTCCAGCTCTGCCAGGGACAGCCCGCACTGTCCAGTTCAGCCAGGGTCAGGTCATCCCGCACCATTCAGCTCTTCCAGAGATAGCCTGCACCATCCAGTTCTGCCAGGGTCAGGTCAGCCCACACCACCCACCTTTGCCAGGGACGGGTCATCCCGCACTGTCCAGCTCAGCCAGGGTCAGGTCAGCTGCACTGTCCAGCTCTGCCAAGGACAGGTCAGCCTGTATTGTCCAGCTCTGCCAGGGACAGGTCAACCAGCATCGTCCAGCATGGCCATCAGATCTTATCACACTCCAGATCAGCCTGATCCAGCCATAGGCCTCAGAGAGACCAGTGCTCTCGGTGTCCCTGGCTGTGTCTCGTGCACTGGTCTATAATGCTGTCTACAATTATAAGAAGAATGGACTCTGTGGGGATCAAGAACTCAGGAGAGAAGCTTTCACACAGGACTGCAGCAGCTCACTGATTTTGTAGCCTTTCAGCAAATGCTTCTTAAGCATGCAAATCCTTGATGAATGGGATGGAGGTGACAGGGACATGAGTACATGAGGTGGCCGCCGACGTGCACATCATGAGGCTCCCGGGCGGGCTGGGAGGCAGCGTCCAGCACACGGACCAGCCCACCGGTGCAGGGCTCACAGACCACAATCAGCAGCTCCAACTTTGCCTGCTCCGCCAGACGCTGAGACCTTGAGCACGGCCAGGGTCGGGTGTGGTAGTGCATGCCTGTAATCCCATCACTCCAGAGGCCAAGGCAGAAGGTGGGGAGTTCAAGAGCAGCCTGGGGTCATAGAGACACTGTCTCAACAAAAACAGGAAGAAGTCAAATGCCTGGGAGGGCACCTTGGCCACTCTACCACCTGAGCCATGCCTCCAGCCTAGCTTTTGGCTTGTTATTTTTGATATGAAGTCATGAGGACTTTTCTATCTGAGATGGCTTTGAACCATAGTCCTTCAGGTTTTGGTCTCTTGAGTAGCTAAGACTACAGACAGGAGCCACCAGCTTCTGGCTTCTGTTATAAACAAGGACGTATTAAGAAACAGAATATCTAATACGTCGTCCTTTAAAATACAGGGGCTGGTGTCAGGGGGCAGAGCTCTCCGGTCATTAGGGGAGCAGTGGTTTAGAAAGAGCTGGGCAGCTGGTGCAAGCCTGGCTTTCAGGGGATCTCACACTCCCTATTGTCCCTGTCTCTGAAGAATAAGACAAGAATCGTCTGGGACCTCTGTGCCGATTAAGATCAACTGTGCAGAAAGGGCAACATGCTCTGGCTGAGAGGTTTGACCATATGTTGTGCCACTGAATCATAACGATGTTTGCCAGCCTGGTGCCCCCATTCCTTTGGGTAAGACTTGAACAGAGAAATCATGCATGGAGATGAATAAAACATTCTTAGTTACGTATGCATTTAGAAGCCTATTCATTAGCACTGTGCACGTGAGAGGTTTTCCTGCCCCTGGGGCTTGTACAACAGCCATCTGGGCAGAAGGCTGGGAAGGCCTCTGTAAAAGTGAAGGATGGAAATTAGTGTCCACACGTTCTTTTCTATAGCAGTTGTCCTGAGCCCATATCTCACTTGTGACTTCAAAGCTTGATGTGGAAAAAAATATAGGAAGAGATGACTTGCAGCCACTTATATGGGAGAGACAATTACTTCTTTCCATGCTTTGCTCTGGTGACAGAACTCCAAATGTTACCCAGATGCTGGGAGAGAGGAGGATTTCTTTCTCATGGAATGGAGAGCTAGTGAGCATGCCCATTGGCCACCTTAAGAATATGTCTTTGCTTATGCAGAGAAGCCCAAGTGTTAGTAAAGCTAAAATATGCCAAGAAAAAAAAATCAAAGAAAGCAATGGGAATAGCATTTCCAAATATGTTCCCTGCACCAATGGCATCCCGAGTGTCTGTCTAGTACTTCAAAGGCCTCCAGCACATTTAGGAGGCTCCGACAGTCCTAGGAGGGGTGTGAGGTCTCTCTCATATTGAAGGACACCTGAGCTGTCTAGTGTCAATTCTGTGTTTTTCCCTAGGTGGACAGACATAGCTCGGCTTGCACAGGAACTCTACCATGACTGTTCTGCATCAATACGTACAGTAGGCACTTGCGACCGCCGGGTTTTATCATCAGTTATCACAATCTTTGGATAAAGTGCCAACTAAATTCAACAGCCATCTATCTACCCAGGCCCTGTACTATCCTAGATAGAAGTGAACGGGGCCAAAATATTTCCCCAAGAGCTCGTGTTCACTCAACATGCAGTGTCAGAGAACTGCAGCTCGGAGTGGGAAGTTAAAAGCTGCCCTTGAGAGACTGTGCAGGGGGGTGGGGGATAAGGGACGGAGGGAAGAAAGTGGTGGACGCCAGGGGAAGATGTTGCCACGGCTCAGGGCGGAGCCGGTATCTGGGCCTGCGGCAGAGGGAGACACGGAGAAAACCCCGTGGAAAGCCGCTTTCTACGCCTGCGGCTGCAAGCTCTGCTTTCCTTCTTTCATACTTTTGAAACGTAAAATATAATAATTTACAGAAAGCTCAAAACAGCTTTGCCAAAAAAGTTCGACTTCAGGATTGTTCTGACATACAATAACTATGTGATTGCTCTCCCCTCAAGTTAAAAAAAAAAAAAAAAAGTGTGTGAAAGCTAGAAAGCTCTGTCCAGGGCAGCTGTGGGGACGTGTGGGGACTGTGCACAGGGCTCCCACTGGGTCTGATGCTCTGCTGAGCCACTCTGACAGGCAGAGGAGTCACACACGGTGTGGCCCTGCGTGTCCCCCACTCAGTGCCACCATGCCACATGTGCATCCTCTGATCAGTGTGCCCCTATGCCACACGTGTATCCCCTGCTCAGTGCGCTACCACCATGCCACACACGTGTCCCCTGCTCAGCACCACCATGCCACACACGTGTCCCCTGCTCAACACCACCATGCCACACACACGTCCCTGTCCTCAGTATGTCACCACACCACACACACGTTCCCTGCTCAGTGTGCCCTCATGCCACCAACACAGAGCTGACCAAACCTCTATGCTTTGATTTTCTTTAGGGTTTATTCCTGGATGAGATAGGCTGGGAAGGAGTCGTTCATTTTCGCCTCCTGTGAATGCTACATGCATAGAAGCAGGCAGCGTGGGACCTGTTCTTTCTGTCCTTTCCGCCTCACTCTTTCAGATACCTGTGTGGGTGCCTGAGGCTGTCCGCTCTCTCGGCTGTGCATGGATGAGCTCCATCCCAGAGGATCGGCTCTACCTGGGGAGAGCCAGGCTGGAGGCAATGTGTCCAGCTGGAAGCCACGCTATGTGGCAGGTGCCACACAGGGGGACCAGAACCTCCAAATACACACATCAATCTCTGCTGTCTCCGACCCCCGCTCCAGAACCTCAGCCACGAGGACTGCTGCACGTGGAGGGACCCGTAAATAAGGCTTCAAATACAGTGTTTCATGACGAGAGCTTCTGCTTACCTTTCCCCAAACCTTGCTGAATGGGCATGAAAATGCAGAGTGCAAACTCAGTGGACAGAAACCGTGTTGGTTTTCCAAGGGGTTCATGGTTGAGGCTCGGGGTGGGGGGGGAAGAGGGGGACTTTCTATCCGTTGCCCTGGGTCTCCACGAGAGAACCGGAAAGGCTTGACCTTCCTCAGCTTCCCTTGCAGGCAGAATCATACCCAGGGCATCACCAGCTGAGGAAATCCATGGAGAATCTCCTGCCGGTTTCATGACTGATCAAACAGAGGCCCCCCGGGTCCCCCATAGTCCCCCCACGCTCCCCCCCCCCCCCCCGCCTCAGCGCAGCCTTTGTCTTCTCTGGTTGTGAATTAGGGTCAGAAATGTGATCAATATGCATTCATTTGTTTAACTTGAGTTTCCTGCTTGGTCCAGACATAAATACCACACATTCTATCAGTGCGAGAGAACTCAGAAGATATTAAGGATTGAGTCAGACATCCCACCGGAAATGATGATAGAAAACTAATGTGGCTTAGTAGAAAAAGATTTCTAAAGTACTCCCTCTGCATCTTGGTGTCCTTGGTTGAGCTGGCTGCAGGGGCCAAATGATCATGCTCTCCTACCTCTCTGTGACTGTTTTGTCGTGGTCTGCAGCCAGCCCTTTTGGTCCCAGGTCTCTGCCAGGGCTGACTTCCTGGTTGCTTCCTGGCTGACCCTCCCGGCCACTGTGCCCTGCCTCAGCCCCGGCCACCAAGGATGGACCAAGGCTGCAGCCCTGAGTGCCCTGCCATGGTGGGTGTCTGACCCACACCTTCGAGGATGCCCCAGCTGCCATCGGAGGCGCCAGACATCGATGTGTGAAGGCTGAGTGTTCTGGCCCCCTCTGGTCACCAGGGTGACCAGCCCTTGCTCTTCTGGTTATCTCCACCCTGTCCCCAGCCCCACTGGGGCAGCCCCAAAGGGCATCTGCTCCCCCCACATCCCCCAGTCACAGTTTGGCCCTTCGCAGTTTCTTCACTTGTCTGGTGATAAGTCGAACTTTCACGGTGGGGTGTTTCTGGGTTTGTTTTTCTGGTTCTAGCCCTTCCTTCCTGGAATCTACCCTCTCTCTTAGAATTAAACAAGCGGTAGTCCCGAATTAAATAGGCTATCATCATACAAAGTGGGTCTGGTGTAATGCGTAGCTTTATAGATTGATGGGAACCTATTTGAATTGGGCAGAGTGAGCCTGGGAACTCGCATGGTCCCACAGTGCAGTCTGTGATTACAGAGGACAAAGGAAGCTTGGAAGATCAAGTGGTCTCTACTGTCTCACCGACACTTCCACCAGCCCACCTGCCTTGAACCCGGGATGTCGTGGTAGCCGGGGCTCTGAGGACAGCTGTCCGTGCGATGCTTCTGCCCACTCAGAACCCAGGGCCAACCGAGAGCCCGAGGCTCCAGACCTCCAACATCTGGCCCCTCCCGGGAGGAGCACATAGCAAGGGTGTCATTCAGGAGAGGGAATTTCACGGCCTGTGGGGTTTAATGAGAAAGTAGCTTTATCAGGCATGTAATAACAGTCAAGAATGCTCATTTCTTCCTTACATTTCATCTACAACTTTAAATATTGCTTAGGCCTGCTCTTCTATTCCAATCAAACTCTAAGAGTACTTTAGGGAGATTGTTGGTCTAAGACCATGTCAGCAGTATCTGCTTTTTTCTTTTTTCTTTTTTTTTTTAACTGTTCTTATAAAGAATTTGCAGAGTTGAAAACCAGTCACTTCCCAAACACAGGAGGGCAGGCTGTGGGAAGGGAGGGTTTCTTCTGAGCCCTCGGAAGACCGTGGACACAGATGGACAAAGAGTCAAAATGCTGATGCAGAAGGCCCTGGCCTCTGCATGGCTGGCACAGTGGGGAGGAAGAGGAGCCCTGTGGAGCAAGGGGACAGGCGGGCAGGCAGGGAAAGGCAGCCATGTTCCCTGCTCAGAGTTCATGAATCTGGTCACTGTGCGGTCTGGACCTGCAGGCCATCCACAGCTCCAGACCAGCTTGGCAGAGGGGCTCCCTGAGCAATGGAAAACTCCCCTCAAGACAACAAGCAGGATGCAAAGCAGTTGTAAGGCAGAACATGTAAGATAATGTCTCTTCACGGCTGTTCCTGGCCAGGTTGTGTCTGTAGAAGTCTCGGAACCTCAGTTGGACTGTAAGTGAAAGACAGTCATAAGCAGACCGGCCTTGGGTTTGTGTAACATAATTCCATGATAAAGGACCGCCAACCAAAGTGTTACATTTTTCTATTTCTTCCTTCCTCTTCCTTCCTTCCCCTTCCTTCCTTCCTTCCTTCCTTCCTTCCTTCCTTCCTTCCTTCCTTCCTTCCTTCCTGCCTTCCTGCCTTCTTTTCTTTTTGGTGCTGGTTCTTGTGCTTGAACTGGGCCTGGGCACTGTCCCCGACCTTTATCCGTCAAGTGAATGCTCTATAACTTGAGCCACAGCTCTACTTCTGGCTAATAGGAGATGAGAGTCTCCCAGATTTTCCTGCCCAGGCTGGCTTTGACTTGTGATCCTTAGATTTCAGCCTCTTGAGTAGCTAGGATTATAGCGAGCCACCAGCAACCTGTTCAGAATAGAAATTGTTTTTAGCAATCTCAATTAAAAAGGTATAAACAAGTCACATATTAATAAAATTATTTATAATGCACATGTGACTATGTAGTACTACTATCTCCTCATTTATTACACAACAGCCATACTCTATAATCAACACTTACAAAGCATATGAAATAAACAAGTCCAACAGAAAATAGTTTGTGCTGGCTAGGCGCTGGTGACTCTGTCTTATGATTCTTGCTGTTCAGGAGGCTGAGGTTTAAGAATCAAGGTTCTGAGCCAGATGGAGCAGGAAAGCCTGTGAGATTTTATCTCCAATTAACCAGCAAAAAGCTAGAAGCAGAGCTGGGCTCAAGGGGTAGAGCACCAACCTGTGAGCCAAATCAGAGCTCCGGGCTCTGATGTCAAGCCCCCATCCTGGCAACCAGTTAGTCCATCAATCCATCCACCCTTCAAGGGCTGCTTCCTTTCTGTGGGGGAGCAGTAGGAGCATTTACAAATTATATAGAACCAGTCCTGTCTGTTGGTTGGAATCTATTTACTACTTGTTTGCATTTTCCTACCGATTATAGCCAAGGGTTGTAGCTGCATTGGTTAGTAGTTAATTTTGATGAAAACAAACCTAGGCAAAAGTGAAGATGTCCCCACCCCCTGGTGATAGGGTGGAACCAGCACCAGGCCTGGGATTTCACGCCCTGTGCAGTGCAGCAGCTATAGCACTAGGGTGCAGCCACAGTGGCTTCTCTGCATGTGGTTGCTGGTTTGCCTTCCTCCTAGCAAGAGGCTGGAGCCAGGCGCCAGCCCTTTACAGTCCAGATCGTTGGGTGTGCCCTGCCCGGGACAGTGGGAGTAATTCACCTAGGATATTTCCCTGGTATGAAACAAACATTAAGATGGTAGCATAATTTTTTTAAGGATATAAACTCCTTAACAGAAAATATTTAGTTTTGTTTTTGGGGCTATATGTCCATGTGACAACAGCTGAGTAACAGACATAAGCTTTTATTTATTTATTTATTTTTCTGGGTCCGGTCCTGGGGCCTGAACTCTGGGCCTGGGCCCTGTCCCTCAGCTCTTCAGCTCAAGACTAGCGCTCTACCACTTGAGCCACAGCGCCACTTCCGGCTTTTTTCTTTTTGCTTATGTGGTGCTGAGGAATCAAACCCAGGGCCTCAGGCATGCAAGGCAATCACTCTACCACAGAGCCAACTTCCCAGCCCCAGACATAAGCTTTTAAATAGACCAAATAAACCTTCAAAGAGTCCTAGAGTCCCGGGGTCTACTGTAGAACTGAACAGAACAATCACAGAACGCGGTAGGAATTCTGCAGGGCTGCGTGGGAAACTTCCAGTCTGCATGCATGCCCTCTGTGTTTCCCTGAGTGCTAGAATACACAGCTGCAGCCCCGTACAGCCAGGCCGGGACACACAGGCAGCTCCTCTGCTGTCTCCATCCAGGTACAGCCTTCAGGACCAGAGGGGGCCTGGGCCACGGGATAAGCGTGGGGCAGAGGGCTGAGCCTCTGTTCACAAAAGTCAAAAGAAATTCTCTATCTTAACACCACACAATTTCTCCTTTTCCTTTTACCTTTAGCTGTGAACAGAAGGTTCTGAGGAGACAAATCTTAAACAGACTGAGATTTGAAGCAGAGCTTTCAGCGACGAAGCCAGGATGAAGTTGGGTCTCCCTCAAGCGAGAGCTCATTCCTCATATAAAAGTTAAGCCGTAAGAGACCTGGCTTTCTCTCCAGGCCGGCGTGACCTCGTCTAAGACAAAGGTCCCAGCAGATCTTGTCTCCGAGAGGATGGAGTTTATCTCTTTTACTCCCTTTAACTCCTAGGTAAAAATATTAAAATACGCTTGACCGTTTGTGAGCTTCTAGGATAGGACTCATACCTGTGGGCTTGTGTGGCCTTGATGGCCACAGGCAGCTTCTTGCTGAGAGAGTGATCTCCTTACCAAATCAGCGAGGGTCTGCGCATATCACCACTCAATACTAAGCTGACTCATGGAAAGCCTCACACAAAAGCTATTTTAATTAAATATATGTATATATACATATTATAAATATATTATTTGGCTTATCAAGTTTATAGACGTCTTGAATGATTTTAAGAAGTTATTTATTTGAAAATTCAAGGCTTCCTTATACCCCTCCCTTTGAAGAGTAATTAAAATAAGAAAAGGAGACCAGCGTGCAGGTGACCCAGGTCAACAGTGAAACATGAAGTCTAGACAGATCTTTGTCTCTCTCTTTAGTTATCAGGCTAGGATTTTAATGGTGTGTGTAACTGGGGGAGATAGGACATCTCATCGCTTGTGGAAGCCTTTGTGCTTGTGAGATGGCCAGTCAGTACACTGGGTCCTCAAAGCATAGTCTGAGTGGAACTGCGGGATGATATAAAATACTCCTAGAGGAAGTCCTGGAGAGGATGTACAAAGGACTGCTGACAGCACAACCCAAAGCAGTAGACGGCTATATTATAACATGTTTAGTTACATAATAGATATTTATGTATCATATATATATATCATATATATATATACATATATTCATATATGATCTCTAAATGGCACAGTCTAAAAGCACTTGGTTGAGTCTCCCAGGCTGGCCTTGGAGTGGTAATTCTCCAGCTCAGCCTTTCAAGCACCTAGATTATAATAGGTGAGTAACACTTCCCCTAATATCTTCCACTTTAAAATACCGATACCCACTCCTAACAGTTTACCCTTGCCTGGCATCTTCAAAATTCCTAGGCTTTGTTTAAATTGTTGACCTCTAGTTGACACCAGCAAACACTGTGATGGTGATGAAACCCAGACCTACAGGCTGAGAGAAACAGGTGACGGCTTGGGAGGTTCATGTCTCACAGACCTTGAAGCCAGCCCTAACAACTCCCTGGAAAGCCAGGTCAGGTTGGGCCTGCTGTCTCTATAGCCTTCTGACTTGGAGGTCAGGCTGTCCTCCCGACAGCCTTTACTTACGATTGTCTCTTCCAGTAACCCCAGTGCCTCATCTTCTCCTGAGAAGCTTTCCTCTGTTGGTTCCCTGGGCATCTTTCTCAAAGGCAGCATTAGCATTTAGCTTTTCTACCCAAATATGGGTTGTCATGACTCCGGTGTCTGACTCACAAAACCTTCATTGTTTTTATACATCTTTCTGAAACGGGGAAATGTTGCATCTATGTGGTTTGCTGACCACATACCTAGTTCAGAAAGGAATAAAATGCCATCCATGTATTGACCAATCAATATTTACTCAGGATCTCCTGTGTACTAAATGTTGAGAGAAATAGAAGAAGCCCTCGAGATGAGCCAGACCCGGACTTCCTCTTCAAGCAGTTCACGTGGTGTTTAGTGTGTGAATAATTACAACACAGAGCAGATGATGATGCATGCTGTGTGTAAAGGTACAGAATCACTGACTTCCTAGGAGGAACTTCGAGCTCTGCTTCCCTTTGGTTCCCAGAACCCCAGGTGAATCTACCTATGGGAGATAAGGAGTGTGGTGAGAATTGCTTTTGAAGAAGCCCTGGCAGACAGCATCTAAAGCGTGACATCTTTCTGGTTCTGAGAGGCAGTTGATGGTCAATGTAGCCATCATCCAACTATTTTGTCCACCAGTAATGGACACCTGTAGTGGAGTCAGCCTCTCTGTGCTCTGCCTGGCTGGAGGTGGAGGCGACAATGGGGGGGAGGGGAGAGGGGGGGTGGGGGGGAGGTGAAGGTGGGATCCTGGGGGTGTGAGTTCTGCCCATCCTAGGGCTATGGCTTGGCCAGCATCTTCCCCTTCACAACCCGCTACTCATCGTCCAGGGTGGCATGGACTGGAGGGGGCTGGGGGAGAGGTGTATAGTGCTCTCTCTTCTCTGCCAGGAAGTGAGGGCAATGGTGGCCAGTCTCTCTCCAAGGCCCCTTACAGCCTGATGGGCAGGGCTGAGTATGACCCCTGTTCAACAGATGGAGAAAACCCAGGTAGAAGCTGATGGGAGGCCCAGGCACCACCAGTGTGAGGACTGAGGCGAACAGAGAGGCCAGACTCCACGACAGCTGAGCACAAAGCACCTCCTTGCACCAGGCCTGTGTGCAAACGTGTGCGTGCACACGCTTAGCAGGAGTACTCGCCTGCAGACTGGCTTGGATCACTAGCTTTGCTATGAAATTTACCGCACACCAGAAGAACACACTTAGACCCTGCCCTCTTTCCGCCCCCTGGACGCTGGATGGGTGTGGGGAGGGGTGAGGACTTCTGGGACAGGTGGAGTGGGGGGAGGGTGAGGACTTCTGGGACGGGTCAGGGGACAGAGGAGCCCTCTAGGTCCTCTCTCGGCATTAACAGGGCTCCAGGAGCCGTGTGGAGACCGAGGGTGGGCCAAGCTGCTGACAGGCCGGGAGGTGCGCGAGGTGCGCGTGGTGCGGGTGCCCTGGGTATGTCAGCCCAGGTCTGCGGGAGGGGCCCGGGAGGGGGCGCGGCCAGCGGGCACCGGGTCGAACGGGCACGGGGTCCGGACGGGCACGGGGTCCTGGCGAGCACAGCAGAGCACATGTCCCAGAGTCAGCACCCTAGCCACGCTGCGGGGTGGAGCGCATGGCAGGGCCAGGAAGCGGGGAGCACCCCGCGGGGCCCCGCAGGCCGGGCCCTGGACCCTCCCTGGCCTGGCTCTTCCCTGCCCCCACGGCCGGCGGGAGCTCGGACCCCCCCAGCTGCCCGGGCGGGTGGAGCCCACGGCCGCTCCCGCTCCCCTCCCGGGACGGCGATGGCCCCGCCAGCGAGGCCTAGGCGCGGCCCGAGATCCTCCGGAACCCCCTTGCCTTCCGCTGTCCGCCTGCCCACGCCCGGCGCGGAGGGGGACCGCCGCAGGGCGCAGCCTCCGCCCCGCTCCCCTCCGCCCTCCCGGCCCGCGCCTGCAGCGCTTTTCAGCCAAACCGACTCGGAGCCCCGGCCGCCCCGGCTCCTCCACGGCTCACGTCCGGTGCCCGCGCCAGAGGCGAACTCGCAGAGGCCCCGCCCGCCTCTCCCCACCCCTCTCTCCGGGCCCGCCCATCTCTCCCGCCCACTCCGCCGTCCCTTCACCAAGGCCCCGCCCATCTGATCAGACCCCGCCCATTTCCCCAGTCCCTCCCCGCGGCCCCTCCCCTTTCGCCGATCCTCCGCCCAGGCCCCCCGCCCACCTGCCAAGGCCCCGCCCTTCGCCCCGCCCCCGGGCCCGGCGGAAGACCCGGGGCGGCGACGCGGACGGGCGGCGCGGGCGCAACGCGCATGCTCGCGAAGGGCAGTCGGAAGCCGTCGCCCGGCGGAGGCTGCGGGAGAGCGCGGGGGCCCGCGGCGGCGCGCGCACGGCCGCGGGGACTCATGCCACGCGTGCCCCGGCCCGGCGCGCACGCAGCAGCCGCCCGCGCAGCCCGCCGCCCCCGCCGCCCCGGGCCCCCGGCCGCGGCGGCCCGGAGCCCCCGCCGGCGCCGCGCCCGGGCCGCCGCCGCGGGCTTTGTCCTCCTGGCCGGCCGCGCGCCCCCGGGCCGCCCGGCCTCGGCGGCCCCGGGCCGGGGGGCGCCATGCGCGAGTACAAGGTGGTGGTGCTGGGCTCGGGCGGCGTGGGCAAGTCGGCACTGACCGTGCAGTTCGTGACCGGCTCCTTCATCGAGAAGTACGACCCCACCATCGAGGACTTCTACCGCAAGGAGATCGAGGTGGACTCGTCGCCGTCCGTGCTGGAGATCCTGGACACGGCTGGCACCGAGCAGTTCGCGTCCATGCGCGACCTGTACATCAAGAACGGCCAGGGCTTCATCCTGGTCTACAGCCTGGTCAACCAGCAGAGCTTCCAGGACATCCGGCCCATGCGCGACCAGATCGCGCGCGTGAAGCGCTGCGAGCGCGCGCCCATGGTGCTGGTGGGCAACAAGGCGGACCTGGAGGGCGAGCGCGAGGTGGCGGCGGGTGAGGGCCGCGCGCTGGCCGAGGAGTGGAGCTGCCCCTTCATGGAGACGTCGGCCAAGAACAAGGCCTCGGTGGACGAGCTGTTCGCCGAGATCGTGCGGCAGATGAACTACGCGGCGCAGCCCGACGGCGACGAGGGCTGCTGCTCGGCCTGCGCCATCCTCTGAGCCGGGCTAGGGCGCGCGGGGGCCGGGGGCGCGCGGGGGACCGGGGACGCGCGGGGGCGCACGCGGTGCGCGGACCCCGGCTCACAGAGGCGACTATGGATCGCGCCTGCCCGGCCAGCCCCACCCCAGACTCCGGCCGGTCCCACCCCGGGGTCCTGGCCCTCGGCCCCGGGGGCGCGCGCGCGCGCGGACGTCTCTCCTTCCCCATGCCCGGCAGGCCGAAGTTGCGGGCTTGGAAAGACCCTGGCGGGGCGGTGGAGCGGCGCCGCCCGCCTGGCCTGCCCGCCGTCCGCACCTCCTCGCCCCCCGCACCCGCTCTCTGTCTACACCTCATCCGCGGGAAGCCGCTGTCTACCCCACGATCTCCACCGGGACATCGGGCGGGGCTGCCGCCCGCCCGCGTAGAGGCGCCGCGGTGACCGCGGGTGACCGCCGGATGTCTATGCAAAGCGGGGCCGGTGACCGCGCACCTGGCGGAGGAGGGCCCGAGCGCACTGGCTGGGAGGTGTCCGCGGAAGAAGAATCTATTTTGTTTACCTGCTGTATCAAAGGGGAGTCGGGAGAATGCTAGTATTTTTTTTTATCAGCTGTGAAAATGTCACGAGTCTGCGCATTTTTGTACTATTGTGTGTGTGTGTGTGCGTGTGCGTGTGACACTTTGCTTTCCTTCTCATCTTTTTGTGTTACTGGATGTACTGACCAGCGTTTACAGACGCCCCGCGAGGACTCATCAGTGTGACTCAGGGCCCTCAGCAAGCACCCTGTCTGCAGAGTGCCTTCACTGCCTGGCCGGTCAGCCGTGCCCAGCCACCCGGCCTGCCCAGCCTACCCGGGGCTGCCCAGCCCACCCGGCCTGCACCACCGCTCAGCCGTGCCCAGCCCCCAGGCTGCCCGGCCAGCCCAGCCCATCCAGACTGCCCAGCCATTTGGCCTGCCCTGCCACTCGGCCTGCTCAGGTCAGGCTCTCCCACCAACAAAATGCCCTTCCAGTCCAGCCTTTCAGTTGTGGTATCCGCGGCTAGCAAGTGTTCGCTTTGCCTTAGTCGGTTTCCTTGTCAGGTACTTAGCCTCTGCTTCTGTGACTTCGCAGATGCATTGGTGACAGGGTGCCCCGCAGAAAGCGGCTGCAGGGCACGAGAGAACCCCGACAAACGCTTGTTCTTTTCATTATCCCATTCACTCATGGCCTCTCAGTTCAAGACTTTTAATACAAAATGCCAGTTTTTAAAGAAACAAACCCCAGACTCTCGTTTGTGTTTCTGTGTTCTGCAGTCTGGTTTTCAGTATCCGTGGTGGTCGAGCATCTTGGCTGTGGATTTGCAGGGTCAGGTGCCCAGTCCTCTTAAGAGTTGTTTGCCAAAAGGTGAAGGCGGACGCCGCAGTGCTGCGGTGACATGACCTCCTCCTCCTCAAAGATGAGCGAGTCCTCTGGAAAGGCATGGTGTGGCCGTGCCGCCTGACCAAAGTGGAAGTGGCTCCTTCCTGGGTGCTGAGATTCTACTTCCACCTGCAGCCACCCCAGGTGTGGGAGGGAAGGTGAGTTCCCCAACCCCACACACAGCTGGCAAGGGAGGCTGGCTGCGCAGTTCCTCTGCCTGCTCCCCTTTGCTTGTGTCACCTCCTTGTGTGCCAGGAGAAAAACATGCTTGGGGCTGGTGGTTTCCAACCGCAAAGCTGTACCAGTTGTGCAGTTTGTGTGTGTGTGTGTGTGTGTGTGTGTGTGTGTGTGTGTGTATGTGTGTGTGTGTATGCGCTGCAGGTTGTATCTCCACCCTTTCTGCCTGGAAACAGATCTTAGGCCAGAAAGAAAAACAAGCTAAGACAGTTCTCTTGCTCCTCTTACACTGGCAGTTTGTGGCTAGCTGACAGTGTACGTCCTCCTTTCTGACAGTAGGAGGCAGTGTGAGCCCTTTTCTTTTTTCTTCTTAAGGAGGTTGGAGGTACAAAACCCTTCTGCAGAATACACAGAAAGTGTCTGCGTCTCTGGGAGAGCTGGGTGTGAACCCAAGGTTTAGGATGCGAGGTGGACATCTGGAGTCTTTTCACAGAGGGTTTTACCTCCATGAGGAGCCCAAGGGCACTTGCAGGTCGCAGTTTCCACAGATTCCTTAAAGCTGGATCAGCGTTCCTTGCCTTAGCTTCCCCCCCCCCCCCCGGGAGAGTGCCACCTCCTACTCCCGGGTACAAAGGAACGCTTTCCACCTGCCCTGCCCTGGGCTGCTCTGACCTCATATAAGTGAAGTTTGAACACCTCTGGGGGACAGTATTCCAAATGCAGGCTCAAACTGCTCAGAACGAGCCTTTGCAAATTCTGTGCTTACAGTTTACTTAAGTGGATGTGAAGTACGGAAAACCCCACAGATGTGTCCAGCAGTATCAGAAGGAATTTTTTAAATGTATTTGTTGATTCTCTTATTGCTTGGAAACCAGTTGCCAAAAATGCTACAAGTACATAAGTAGCTTAAGAAACGTGTGTGCTCTGGCAAGAAATACTCCAGAATGAAGCAGATCCAGGGGTAGGCCAACCGGCTTGCCACACAACTCCTCATGACTGTAGGATGACAGGAAGATTGTAATGTGCATTCGCGGAGTACTGTATAATAAACACTTCTGGTTTCTCAACTTAAGTCATTTTATGTGTACCTGGACCAAGGAAACAGTACTATCCCCCCTTCTCTCTCTCCTCTTACTTTCTAAAGGGGGTTAGAATTTGGGGAACTTTTTATTTTTTAAGAAACATGTTTTCAAAATATGTCACTTTATCTGCGTAGGCCTTAGTACTGAAGTGTGAAGAGATGAGGACATTTGTTTCAAGGGGAAAACAAAACATGGGCAGGCTGAGGAGGAGCATCTGTCTGAAGGCCGGGGGGTGAAGTCCTGAGTCCCAAGAGAAGAGATGCCCATGAGGCCTTGCCTGGCTGACCCTTCAAACCTGACCCCTGCTGTCTTCACAGTTTTCCCTTCTGGTCCCTGACAGCCTTCCTGGTTTCCTGTCACTTCAGAGGGCTGTTTTGCTTTGTGATAACAGTGCTTCCATCTCTGAGGGCCGAGGTTTGTGTTGCTCGCATGGATCTCATGGGGTCACATCACATCCTGGAGCCAGATGCATTTCAGATCCTGGCTTTCTGTGGCTGGGCCTGGACT